>NC_133520.1:44131785-44741607 GCF_049354715.1 Callithrix jacchus
TAATTCAATTTACCTATCTTTTCTTTTTGTACTCAATGCTTCAAGAGATCTTGAGCTTCTGTTTCTACCTTCCTGAAACCATCAGATCATTATGTGAAGAACTGGTGTCTCAGCTCTTTGTGTTTTTGTTTTATTTTGTGTTTGAGACAGGGTTTCGCCCTGTGACTCAGGCTGGTGTGCAGTGGTGCGGTCTCAGCTCACTGCAGCCTTGATGCCCCAGGTCCAAGTGATCCTCCCACCTCAGCATCTCCAGTAGCTGGAACTACAGGCATGTGCCACCACACCCAGCTAATTTGTGTATTTCCTGTAGAAAGAGAGTTTTGCTATGTTGCCTAGGCTGGTCTCAAATTTCTGAGCTCAAGCAATCCTTTCACCTCAGCCTTCCCAAATTCTGGGATTACGGGTGTGAACCCTGTAATCTGGCCCCGTGGCTCTTTGGAGATGACAGATCACACAGAAAGAGAAGTCCAGCTAGTAGGCAGCATCAAACGCAGGGAGGCCATCTTAGACTATTTAGACACTCACCCCAGCCACTCACTGCAGTTGTGTGAGTAGTACCAGGTGAGACCAAAGGAAATGCCCAGGAGGGGCAGCCCAAATTGCTAACCCAGAGTTATGAGCATATGAATGATTGCTGTTTCAAGCCACTCAATTTTTTTATTGTTTCGTAGCAATAGATGACTAGTATAGGAAGAGCTTAGATCTTTACAATATGAAATCCTCAAAACCATGAGCATAAATATACCTTTGCATTTATATAGAGTTCTTTTAAGTTTTCTCTAAAATGTTATATTGATTTCTTCATTAGACTTTTTTCCTCTCCTTTTTTAATATGGAAAAAATAAAAACATTCAGAGAATTTGAAAGAATTCTATAATGAATGTCTATATTCCTGCCACATTCTGTCATTAATGTGGTTTTAGAGATGCCAAACCACATATCCATCTATTAGTCCATCCCTCTATCCATTCATCCATCTTATTTTTTTGATTCATTTGAAAGTAAGTTGAAGACACTAGCAATCCTATTAGCATGCATATCAATGTGAATACTAGTTCCAACTCTTACCTTTTTGAAAAAAAATACATACAATGAAATGCAGAAATAGCATTCAAAAAATTTTGAGATGCCCACATGGCTGTATAACCCAAACTTTATTAAGATGAAAAACATTATCATTCACCCCAGAAAGTTCTTTCATACCCCTTCTAAATCTGTCTGTGACATTTGCCCTGTCTCCCAGAGACCACCATTGTTTTAATTTTTTAAACTGAATATTAGTCTTCCTTGTTGTAGGATTTTATAAACATGGAATCACACAACATGTATTCTTTCTGGAAAGTTCTTTCGACTTGACATATTCTTGAGACTGGCCTATGTTGATGCCTGCATTAGCATTTTGTTCCTTTTAATTGTGAGGATTCCATTGTCCTCCTCTATCATAGTTTGTTTAGCTATTCGTCTGTTGTGGAAAGTAGGCTTTTTCCAATTTTGAGTTATTATAAATAAAACTGTTATGAAGACTTGTGTATTTTATTACAGTGTATTTTAATATTAATATGGCTACATTGATTTTCTTTAGGTTAGTTTTTGCATCATACATCTTTTTTCATTCTTTTATCTTCAAGAGTTTGGTGTCCCTGTATGGTAGATGTGTTTCCTACAACAACATATAGTTGGATTTTGTTTTTTAATCCATTCTGACAACGTTTTTAATTTGAATACTTACTCTATTAAAGGTTTCATAATTATTCATATATTTAAGGTTAAATCTACTATGTTACTATGCTTTTTCTATTTCTTTGACCCGTTTTTCTTCCTTTCTTTGCCTTCTTTTATATTTATCTGGAGTCATGTCTGGACTAAATATAGATAATTTCTGATGTTAAGAAACTTAGGACATTTTCTTCCAGATAATATTTCTCTAAATGAAGACGACAAACGTCTAGAGATCTGACTGGTGCATTTTTCCTTTTAATAATAATTCTCTTCGTACAACACACAGCGTGACCCGAAAGTGCCTCTTACTGCACGTGTTCCGACAGTCATTCTGGCTCTGGAGTAAGGTGAACAATGGGAGGAGGTGGAAAGCTAAACATTGATAACTGTATTATTTCAGACCTACTCATGCTGTTGATTTCATTTCTTTCCTTCTGTGTCAGTTTGCTGATAGTAAATAAGAAACACTGCCTAAACTTCTGGCTGCTCGCTGCTTGCCCAGTATTCAGAGTTAAGTCACCAGGACTCCCTAAGGAATCTTCCCCATCAATAGGATGACCTGACACCACAGATGACTGACAGTGTCTGGTGGTTTCTCCCTCTCATACTGAAATAAACAGCAGGTACCATCCAAATGTCGCCATTTTATGTGCAGCAGCCATTTCTGATTTTTCCTTTTTTACTTAGGTATAGCTGGGAAGAAGGAAGAAGCCAGGTCTATTTGTGGGACTAAATTTTTTTTCGGACTTCTCCATGTTACCTGTGAAATAAAAAGCATGTCCGTTAGTAATTGGCATTATACTGACAAACACAATTTTCCAGAGTCAAGTTGTATTGCTAATTTATATGGTGATTTTAATCTGCCTAGAAAAAATGAATAGCTATTTACTTAACAATTCTGTGGGACTTCAAGGTAAATGTGTGTTAAAAGTGCGAGGTGGGGCTTCTGAAGGATGTAGTGGACAAGCAGAAGCTGAAGAACTGCTTAACTGGGCAATTATCCATTCTGGGATTCAGCTGCAGTCTGGAAAGGGTTGGTTCAAACAAAACAAGACTTGTTTAATTAATAATTAGCGTTATCAATTAATAACATCAGAGTCCAATGACTCATAGGAAAATCAAGTGATTATCAGTCACACAAATGAGGAATAAAAGTTTGGTTTTTGTTGTGTTTTGCTTTGTTTTGAGACAAGGTGTTGCTCTGTCACCCAGGCTGGAGTGGAGTGGCACCATCACAGCTCACTGCAGCCTCAGCCTCCTGGGCTCAATCAAGCAATCTTCCCATCTTAGCCTCCCGAGTAGATGGGACCACAGGTGTGTGCCACCACATCCAGCTAATAAAAGTTTGTTTTACACTGATTATTTTTGGAAGAAATACATATAGCAATTTAAACTAATTTGGTTTAAAAATTCATACCAATAATGTTCAACCAATATTCAAAATATACATCAATTTTGTTTTATGGTCTATTATGGGGAAGAAGAAAGAAAGAAGAAAAAGGGAAGAGGAAGATGTAGAGAGTTATAAGGAGAGGGGAAAGACTGAGCTCCTAAGGTCATGATTCAGCCAGCTACAGATCCTTTAAGCTGGGACATTAACAAGTCACATGACTACTCCTCTTTCTCCAACAGACAAAGTAGGAGGCTTAGCTTCCACCGAGGGAATTCCCAAGCTGCACAGATCTTTCTTTTATTTTCTCTTTTTCTTTTTCCACTGTTTCAAAAACTAACTCACTATTTCATTCAGCAGATGTTTCTGCAGTGTTTCTTATGTTCTAGACATTGGCACTACAGCAGGCAAAGTTTCTGCCTTCATGGATCTTACATTCCAGTGGTATAAAGGTAATAAAAATGACATTTGAAGGGGAAAAATAATGCTATATTTAAAATACTTTTAGAAAAAAGGAATTTTTATATGATATAATGTTATGTAGTGGTCACAGCTATGAAAAAAAATTAACAGTGAGGAGAATGAAAAAGATGGGAAGGGTGGGGTTCTCTAGTGTTCATTAATTGTTAATTCTCATAGGGTTATTCTGACCAGAAGAGACCCAGCGGCTTGCCCATCTCTGAATTACATGGCATTGTGTTTAAGTGTCCAGGCTCTGAAGTTAAATGACTGGCTTTATGCCGGCTCTATGAACTTGCTTCTTTTGGAATCTCAGAGGAATTACTTATCCTCTGTGTTTCAGTTTTCTTAATTGTAATATGAGGATAATCATTGCGACTACCTCAAAATGTTCTTGCAAAGATGAAATGAAAGAGTGCATAGCAAGTGCACAGTATCATGCTGGGCAGCATTACCTTGAAAATAAAGGTTTGCTGCTATCATTAGAAATATCACTCAGTTACAGTTTATATATTCTTTTCATCTAAAATAAAATTGTGAGAATTTCTCTGTCATTAGATACTTTTTATTTTTGAGACAGAGTTTTGCTCTATCACCCAGGCCGGAGATGCTGTGGCACAATCTCAGGTCACTGCAACGTCCACTTTCCAGGCTCAAGTGATCCTCCCACCTCAGCCTCCCAAGTAGCTGGGACTACAGGTGTGCCCCACCGCACCCAACTCATTTTTGTATTTTTTTTGTAGAGACAAGGTCTCACTGTGTTGCCCAGACTAGTCTTGAACCCTTGGGTTCAATCAATCCAACTGCCTCAGCCTCCCAAAGTGCTGGGACTACAGGCATGAGCCACTGCATCTGGCTTATCATTTGGAAAATGACACTTTCGAAAAACTATGGAGTATGTTATCACATATACCATCTTTCATCTAGCCATTTTTGTATGATTGGACATGTTTCCACAACTTTGAAAATGGGTTACACTTTCCAAAGTTCGCACTCATTCCTTCTCTTCCCACATTTAAACTGAAAAGGAAATATAAGCTCGTATTCTGATTTATCTTTTGTGGTACCATAGTTGATACTTTGTAATGTGTTGCTTAATTCTACAGAGATGTACAAATGATTTAAAGAAGTTCATATTCAGAATTAGCATTTCTATATTTAAAAATAAGAAGTCAAAAGAGACTAAGATAACTGTTATTGAACCCTTTACTCAAAGGACTTTCTTCCAACTGTACTGTGTGTTCCTTGACCTATAAATGGATTCCTGGTGCTCAGAACAGTACAGGGGACATGATGAATATTTTAAGGTATTCCATAAATATTTGTTTCATTAAAATGAAACTTCTCCCCCCAAATTTCTGAGGTCATTTTATGCCCGCCATTTTGGAAGTGCTTTTATGAAAATAGGCATTTGGTGTCTAATTACTGATTTTATTTCATCCACTGTTTTTCCATTCAGGCTGTTCAGAGTTCTAAAATTGTAGACAGTCAACATATTGGTACTTTATCCCAGTTTCCAGATTTTGTCATCTTACTAAGTGCCCAATTTTCTAAAAAGATCTTAATTTTATATTGGAAACCAATTTCAACCTCCTGACCACACTTAACTATTTCCTTTAGTAAACCAGAAGAGAGTTTTATGTCATGATTTTTCAACTGAAGCAAATTAAGGCATCCATTTTCTATAAACAAATGAAGACATCTATTCCTTTTGTCTTTCTGGTGAGATCAACGACCTATCAGAGTGACTAAGAGAAAATGAAGCATCTATCAGAACATCAGGTGTGTTAAAAATGTCTTTCTGTGTTTGGATAATTTATCATTCTTTATGATATCTAATAAAATTAAGTATAGGAGAGTCAAATTCTGGTTATTGGAGTATAGATTAGGCTTTATGTAGATTAACTGTGAATCATTTTTAATTCCATATTGTCTTTCTTCTAGTACCTAAGCCATGATTGGTCGTCTTCTTTCTGTCACTTAGTATTTACTTAAAGAATGTGAAGCATATTTAACATCAGATGAGATAAAATTTAAACAAGAATGCAAATAGAAGGCATAAAATGTATGAATTATAAAACCTAATGCATATATTCACAGAGTCATGCAGAAAAAAAATACAGATACTTTCTTCATTACCTTTTAGTTTTGAATATTTTTTTCATTCACAGATCTCTAGACAAGGTTTTGGATTATTTATACAACTGTGTTTCGTCAGTTACATAAAACGATTAAAAGTAAAGGATTTTTTTTTAACAGAAAACTCTTCTAATACCAAAAATTCTTACTCAAATAATTGTCAGAGTTGATGATTAACAGAAATTATTCTTATTCTCATTAAGTGCACAAGCTAACGATAGTATGGTGAAGTTTTCAATATTAATTAAACAAAGCAGCTTTAAATATTGTCACTGTGGTTATCAGCAGTGAACTAGGCACAATGAACAAAAGCCAGCTCCTTTTGAATTTTGATCTGCTTCATAGAAAGGAGACTTACAAAAAATTGCCACGTGCTGTATCTTCCTCCTAATGTTTAATCTATTTTACTGACTGGATAGATGGCCACAGTTAAGTTAGGCCCATGAGGGCTTCTAGAACTAGTCGAAGGATGACAGGTTATATAGTGATACTTGTGTAGGCTATCATGGTTTACTTGAGTGAGCACGAACTTGGGAGTTAGTAGATCTCAGCTTATCACTTAATTTGTATGTGGTCTTTGGCAAGGCACTTGACCTTACTTTAGGCTCCATTTTTTTCCCCAACTCTAAGAGAGTCTAATATTTTCTTTGTACTTGTTGGGAAAATCAAAAGAATCATTTATAAAAACACTGAAAACTATACAGCACTGCATGTTCATTTTTTATTTATTTTATTTATTTTTGAGATGGAGTTTTGTTCTTCTTAACCAGGCTAGAGTGCAATGGCACGATCTTGGCTCATCGCAACCTCCGCCTCCCAGGTTCAAGTGATTCTCCTGCCTCGGCCTTCTGAGTAGCTGGGATTACAGGCATGTGCCACCACGCCTAGCTAATTTTTTGTATTTTTAGTAGAGACAGAGTTTCTCCATGTTGGTCAGGTTGATCTCGAACTCCCAACCTCAGGTGATCTGCTCACCTTGGCCTCCCAAAATGCTGGGATTCTAGGTGTGAGCCACCACACCCAGCCAGTTATTTTTATTAATAATTAGAAAATTCTTGCAGCGAAGACAGAAACTGATTGATGTCATGGCTTTACTCTGTGGGTACAAGTAAATTAAGAAACAAGGATAACCACACAGCCCTCCTCTATGTTGTGCCAAATAGTTTCTAGAACAACTCAGTGAATTTCAGTCATTAGCTCAGGTTTGTGGGTCTTATTTGATTTTTTTCTCTCTCTGTCCAGCAAATTTATGGTTTTCATCTCACTGAGCTAAAACACACACATATCTGGAATATTCATAAAAAGTATGAACTGAAATGATTTTGGGCTCAGAATGTTTCTGAAAACAGAGACATAATTAAAAAAAAAACAGAAATAGGATACACTGAACTTGGAGTTAACCGTGAAATTAGTATTAACTTACTTTTTCATATTGAACATGACCTCCCTTTTTCTTTCCCGTAATGCCATCTGAAGAGTCCTTTTGGGCTTCTATACCAATCAGTGGAAGAAATCTTAGACTAGTGGGTCTTGATATCTGGAAGCCATAAATAAGTCAGTTAGATACACTCAAAGTGATTACTTCCATAACATGAATTCAGGAGTGGGGATGAAGAATGAGAAGACCCAGCTACTTCAAAATACACCCTATCCCTTCTTCCTAGTTGTTCAGTATTAAATCTTTATTTTATTTTTATTTATTTACTTGTTTTTATTTATTTATTTATTTTTGAGACAGAGTCTTGCTGTGTCACCCAGGCTGGAATGCAGTGGCACAATCTCAGCTCGCTGCAATGTCTGCCTCCTGGGTTCAAGTGACTCTCCTGCTTCAGCTTCCCAAGTAGCTGGGACTACAGGCGCCTGCCACCAAGCCTGGCTAATTTTTTTGTATTTTCAGTAGAGATGGGGTTTCACTATGTTGGCTAGGCTGGTCTTGAACTCCTGACCTTCCGATCCTCCCACCTCAGCCTCCCAAAGTGCTGGGATTACAGGCATGAGCCACCATGCCCAGCTTTATTTTTTATTTTTAAAATAGAGACAGGATCCCATTATATTGCCTGGGCTGGTCTAGAATTTCTGGGCCCAAGCAGTTTCCCTGCCTCTGCCTCCTAAAGTTCTGGCGTTACAGGTGTGAGACATGGCATTCAGTCTAGTTTTTAGAAATTCACTATTAAATCTTGATAGTTCACCCTTTAGTATTATCTGTTAGCTTCAGGGTTTGATACCTGTTACAAAATGTTCTTAGGAAAGATAACATTTAAGATATAAGTTAAGTTGAAATATTTGCTCCTTGGTTTATTATTTCTTGGGTTAATTAATTAACGATCTCAGCTCACTGCAACCTCTGCCTCCTGAGTTCAAGCAATTCTCCTGCCTAAACCTCCTAAGTAGCTGGGATTACAGGCGCCCTATACCAAGCACAGCTAATTTTTGTATTTTTAGTAGAAACGAGGTTTCATCTTGTTGGCCAGGCTGGTCTCAAACTCCTGACCTCAGGTCGTCCACCTGCCTTGGCCTCCTAAAGTTCTGAGATTACAGGCCTGAGCCATTGCACCTGGCCAAATCATTCTATTTTAATGCAGAACATGTTACTAGAACATGTTATGAGACACCTGGGGTGGAGACGTGAAGGATGAGTAGGGGTCTGGAGGGAAACAAGGAATGAACGCATCCTGGGCAGTGGGGCAGAGCAGGCACAGTTACAGAGGTGATGGAGAGACCAGTGTTGCTTAAGGCATGGAAAGTAATTTCATGTGTTTGGGATATAGGCAGAGTATGGGGAGAAGGTGGTGAAAAAAGAGGGTGAATCCTGGAGGCTTTGTAAGCCAAGCTAAGGCGTTTGGATTTTACCCTGTAGTTGATGAGCCACCAGAGTAAAGTTCAAAAGAACCACCATGGTTTGACAGAGACAAGGAATCCAGTCATTGACACACATAGCCCAAGACTTTTCTGGGACTGCACATAATACATTTTTGGAGGCAATGGTCAACTTGATTGTGTGATTTTCTCCAACCTTGCTTGGTAGCCTAGGGTCAGAAATGACGTGGCAGATTCCCTAGCGTTCTGTTACCACTCTACTCCTAGAAACTCCAACTCACCCTGTATATAGGCAGAGAGCCAAAAACAATCCCTGCCTCTCTGTTTTCAGTCACGAAACCTTCCAAGGGATATCTTCGAATCTGCAAAACAAAGGAATGAATGTTTAATGAAAGGGGCACATTCGATCACTGGTAAAATACCTGGATTCAAGTCCTGACTCTGTCACTTATTAGATGTGTGATCTTAGGCAAGGTACTACTCAACTGTAAGATTTAGTACACTGCATCATCATCCATGCCAACAATACATCAAAAAGAAATCAACAGAAGAAGCCAATACATAAATGTTACATAACTGAGAATGAAAAGGAATGGGCGAAACAAGGTTGCTGGTGAAAACCAGAGTCCTAAGGGAAAGGCATTTTAATTTAACTTTAGTGTCCAACTTTTGCTGTTTTACCAACACAAAGAGAGGTAAAAAGAGAGTAAATCTTGAAATATGTGGGGCATTCAATTAATTTCATTTCAAAGGCTTTAAAACCCATCCTAAAGATTTCTCTGAATTTACTTAATGTTTCAGTTAAGTTACTTAAAAAAATGATTTCTTGTATCTAAATTGAAAGAGAATGTTAAAATTGAATACCAATCTTTATTTCTAGATTGTACTATTTTAGTCCTGTTCAACAAACTTGAGTATCTGTTAGAGGCTATGCATATATCTTTGCTCATAAAGAGCTTATGACTTAGTAGAAGGGATGGAAAGTAAAGGTAAGTATAAAAATCATTCTTTTTTTTTTTAGACAGAGTTGCACTATTGTCACCCAGGCTGGAGTGCAATGGCACGATCTCAGCTCACTGCAACCTCTGCCTCCTGAGTTCAAGCAATTCTCCTGCCTACACCTCCCAAGTAGCTGGGATTACAGGCGCCCTACACCATGCACAGCTAGTTTTTGTATTTTTAGTAGAGACGAGGTTTCATCTTGTTGGCCAGGCTGGTCTCAAACTCCTGACCTCAGGTCATCCACCTGCCTTGGCCTCCTAAAGTGCTGAGATTACAGGCGTGAGCCATTGCACCTGGCCAAATCATTCTATTTTAAGGTAGAACATGCTGCTAGAACATGTTATGAGACACGAAGCAGGGACACACGGGGCCTTTGGTGAAAGTGGAATTAATACTTCTTGAGAAACTAAAATGTACCTGGTATGTATTTTCTCATTTAATTCTCACAAAAACCCTGTGAAGGATTTTCAGATGAGGAAAGAAAGAACTTATCTAAAATTAAAACTCTGTTAGATTCCACACCCTGTGCCTACCCTCCTTATCACTCTGTCTTCAGAGAAAAGAGGATACTTGAGCTCCATTTGGACAGAAAGGTAAGGTTTTTGAAGACTGTTTCATTTGAAAAGAATTAAAGATTAAATGTTTACTAGATATGAGGTAGATACTGTTACAGATAATGACAGGCTGGGTGCAGTGGCTCGTGCCTGTAATCCCAGCACTTTGGGAGGCCAAGGCAGGTAGATCACCACAAGGTCAGGAGTTCAGGACCATCCTGGCCAACATGGTGAAAACCCGTCTCTACTAAAAAATTACAAAAATTAGCTAGGCATGGTGGCATGCACCTGTAATCCCAGCTACCTGGGAGGCTGAGACAGGAGAACTGCTTGAACCAAGGAGTGGAGGTTGGAGTGAGCTGAGATCGCACCAGTGCACTCCAGCCTGGGCGACAGAGCAAGACTCCATCTCAATTACAAAAAAAAAAAAAAATGACATACTGAATGTTCAGGGGACATTTGTGGATCTGCTGCCTTGTTTTACAAATTGGAACAACACCCCCAACTTTGAGCTTCTCAGTGTGTGCCATTCTCCCTCACCCGACTCCTGCTCATCTACCCTCAAACATAAATGGCAATCCAGAATTTTGTGTTTTTAATTTTCTTGCTTTTGTTTATATAATTTTACCTTAGACGCGTTTCTTGCCCAAACAACATTTTGTTTCGTTTTGCCTGTTTTGGCTGTTACATAAATGAAATTGTTATGGATATACTTATGCAAAATTGTTCTTACTCAATAATTGTTTCAAACTTTCATTCATGTAGGTGAGCGTTACTCTCGCTCATTTATTTTCACAGGTTCATAGTATTCCAGTTTATGAATATGCCATAATTTATTTGCCCATTACCTGCTGATGAGTACAGAGGCTGCTTTCAGGGGTCTGCTATTGCAAACTGCCCTTCTCTGAGCATTCTCATACCTGTAAGCAGATGTTCAAGTTTCCCTGAGGTATACATTTAATAGGATTGGCCTATTTTCCTCTTCACTAGATAATGCCACATTGCTTTCCACAGTGGTTCTACCAATCTACACTACTACCATCAGCAGATTAGTGTTCTGACTGAGCCACAAAACACCAAACCTTGATGTTTTCAGACTTTTTGATAATTGTCAATCTGGTTTCCGTGGAGGAATGGCTTCTGTGGAGTCCTATTCTGCCATCTTGCTCGGCCCCCTTATTTTAAATCATTTTGTCATCAGATTGTCTCTTTTTTCCTCACTGATTTTAGGAGTTCTTTCCATATTTTGTATACTTATCACATACTTTTGTATGTGTTACAAAGGTAGGGTGAACTTGGACAGATGGAAGAGGTTATAGATATGGCTGAGGCACGGTGGCTTGTGCCTGTTATCCCAGCACTTTGGGAGGCCGAGGTGGGCAGATCACCTGAGGTTGGGAGTTCAAGACCAGCCTGATCAACATGATGAAATCCTGTCCCTACCAAAAATACAAAATTAGCTGGGCATGGTGCCCCATGCCTGTAATCCCAGCTACTCGGGAGGCTGAGGCAGGAGAATTGCTTGAACCTGGTAGACGGAGGTTGCAGTGAGCCGAGATCATGCCGTAGCACTCCAGCCTGGGTAACAAGTGCGAAACTCTGTCTCAACAACAACAACAACAAAAGAGGTTATACATATGGCAAGGACATCCCAGGGGTACTAAATTGTTGGGCAGAAGACGGAGAGGAATGCTAAGGAAACAGTAAGTAGTCTGATTTGCAGGGAGTGGGTGACTGTAGGTTAGTACTGGGAGAAACATTTAGAAAAGTTCATTTGGTTTATTTTGTGGAAAACCTTGAGGAAATCAATTTAAATTTACTAATGCTAGGCCTTGCCTGAAGAATCATTTTATATCCATTCTCTAGAACTGTTAAAAATAGAAATAGAGTCAACAGCAGTACACTCTTCTTTCTTAATTCTGCACTGAAGAACAATGTGCCTGGGAAAGGTAGAAGAGCGGCTACCAAAGATGTCCACGTCGTTTTCTCTACTTCCCAGCTGTGGATATATTGATATGATTAATGTTAAGAACCTTGAGACAAGAAGATTCTGCTGTATTATCTAGTAAGCCAACCGCTTTCATCTTTTTTTTTTTTCCAGTCTTTTCACCCAAGCTAGAGTGCAGTGGTGGGATCATAGCTCACTGTAACTTCAAATTCCTGGGCTCAAGGGATCCGCCCACCTCAGCTTCCCAACTAGCTAAGACCACAGGTGCACTGCCACCATGCCCAGCTACTTTTTTCTTTTTTTGAGACAGAGTCTCACTCTATCACCCAGGCTGGAGTGTAGTGGCACGATCTCGACTCACAGCAACTTCCACCTCCCAGGTTCAAGCAATTCTCCTGCCTCAGCCTCCTAAGTAAATGGGATTACAGGAGCATGCCACCATGCCCAGTTGATTTTTGTATTTTTAGTAGAGACGGGGTTTCACCATGTTGGTCAGGCTGGTCTCAAACTCCTGACCTCGTGATCCACCTGCCTTGGCCTCCCAAAGTGCTGGGATTGTATAAGCCACCATGCCCACCCACCCATCTACTTTTAAAACATTTTTTTAAATAGAGCTATAGTCTCACTATGTTGCCCAGACTGGTCTTGAACTCCTGGACTCAAGGGACCTTTCTACCTTGACCTCCCAATATGCTGGGTTTACAGGCCACACTGCACCCATCTCACATAAATATTTAAAAGCAGCGACTTTTTCCTGCTGGGTCAGAGGGACATGTGACCACATGGTCAGAGAGAGGACACATTTTTTTCTGAGAGGGAGTCTTTCTCTATTGCCAAGGCTGGAGTGCATTGGTGCGATCTCAGCTCACTGCAACCACTGCCTCCTGGGTTCAAGCAATTCTCATACCTCAGCCTCCCAAATAGCTGGGACTACAGGCACTTGTCACCATGCTTGCCTAATTTTTTTTATTTTTAGCAGAGATGGAGTTTCATCATGTTGATCAGGCTGGTCGCGAACTCCTCATGTCAGGAGATCCGCCCACCTTGGTCTTCCAAAGTTCTGAGATTACCGGCATGAGCCACTTTTCCAACCCATTTCTGGCTTTGAAGATGAAGGAAGGGAGTCACAAAGATAAGGAATAGGGGATTTTCTCTTACAGCGTCCAGAAAGAAACTCAGCTCAGGTGACACCTCAGTGTAGATCCCCATGTAGAACTTTTGGCCTCCAAATTGTAAGATAATTAATTTGTATTGTTTAAAACATCAAGTTTATGGTAATTAGTAATATCATCAATAAAAAATTAATATATTACTGGACATATTTGAATTCAGAAAAACAAAAGCAAAGGTTTTAATGTTGTTGTCATTTTTTTTTAAAGCTACCTTAGGAGAAGAAAGAGACTTGAAAAACTTGAAATCCTGCTCCACTTCAAAGGCCTTGGGAGGTGTACGTTTGAAAAGTAAAGACATTGAGCTCATTTTTCTCCATCTACATATAAAGATACAAGAATAAGTACGCATCCATACCTTTTGTTCTCTGCCAACTAAGCAAAGATCCATTATGTCTTTTTCTGGGGCCCAAATTTCTTAATTCCTATGACATCAGTCCCAATGACAGTATCTCGGCACCCAACTCTTATTGCACTTAGCTTCCCAAATATTCCTCTATAGAAACCACAGCAAATCCTACTCAGCCAGAATATTCAATTTATTTGTTTTATATTTTTTGTGACAAGGTCTCCCTCTGTTGCCCATGCTGGAGTGCAGTGGCACAATCTCAGCTCACTGCAACCTCCGCCTCCTGGGTTCAAGCGATTCTTGTGCCTCAGCCTCCCAAGTAGCTGGGACTACTGGCACGCATCACCACACCTGGCTAATTTTTATACTTTTAGTAAAGACGGGGTTTTGCCATGTTGGCCAGGCTGGTCTCAAACTCCTGACCTCAAGTGATCTGCCTGCCTCAGCCTCCTAAAGTGCTGGGATTACAGGCCTGAGCCCCCACAGCCAGCCATTTCACGTATTTAAATTCACTAATAGCCTTTGGAGGGGAAACTATATTAGGAACTAGGAAACCTCTTTTACAAGACCAATGCTTGACCTCTGTGTGATTCAAGGAAGCTTCCCCTATAGTCAAAACTTAACCATACATTTATTTAGAAAGTCTTAACTTTTTTTTTTAACTTCTATTTAAGTTGAGGGGTACATGTGCAGGTTTGTTATTTTGGTAAACTTGTGTCTTGGGGGTTTGTTATACAGATTATTTCATCACTAAAGTATTAACATAAGAGTTATTTTTCCTGATCCTCTCCCTCCTCCTACCCTCCAGTAGGTCCCAGTGTGTGTTTTTCTCCTCGATGTGTCCACATGTTCTCATCATTTAGCGCCCACTTATAAGTGAGAACATGCAGTATTTGGTTTTCTGTTCCTGAGTTAGTTTGCTAAGGATAATAGCCTCCAGCTCCATTCATGTTCCTGCAAAGGACATGATCTCATTCTTTTTTATGGCTATATAGTATTCCACGGTGTGTATGTACCACACTTTCTTTATCCAATCTACCATTGATGCATACCTAGTTGATTCCATGTCTTTGCTATTGTGAATCATGCTGCAATGAACATACACCTGCATTGTGTCTTTATGGGAGAAACATTTATATTTCTTTGGGTGTATACCCAGTAATGAGATTGCTGGGTTAAATGATATTTCTGTTTAACATTTTCAAAAGACAAGATATCCTATGTCCTGAGATGGAGTCATTCTACAGCAGAAGGCCATTTTGCTACAAATAAGCCATAATTATTTAGCAACAATGACATAACATGAGCACATGCCCTATATTAAAGCTGTCCCATATATACCATACCCTTTCACGTTTTTGTATCTACCATTCACATCTGCTCCCTCTGCTTGTGATATTCTCCATTAAATAAAGTCATTCTGTCTTAGTTCTATAAATATCTTTTGAGTGACTTCTTGTGGTGAGCACTGAGCTACGAACTGTTTTATACAAAGTTGTATAAAACAAGGTGTTAGTCCTCAAGGAACTCCTAGTATTCAGAAGAAGGCACATGGACAAATTGGAATCCTGTCTTAAGTAGAAGAATATATGAATGTTCAAGGCTAAGCAATTGCCCAAGGTAGAACTGAGCAACTTTGCGTGGTAAACTCTACTGCATCATGAAGCTCGGCTTACTACACCACCTCTTCCATCTTAGCCAGTCTCTTCTCCAGGGCTCCTTGCTGGCCAGCCAGCACTGATAGGGTGCTTGAACACTGATGGGGTGACCTGGAACCCTTCTTGATCATTTTCAAGTTGTTCCTGCTTTGACCCAAATCCTGTGTGGCTTCTGATTCTTAGCTTCAGTTCCTATTTAAAGCCCTTCTACTATCTTTTGGATTAGATAATGACATTGGGTCTTTCCAGCCTTAAGTGCACTTGGGATTTCCCCCTCTGGTTCTTCCCATTTGGACTCATCTTGCTTGGCTCCCTTAGTGCCAGACTGTGAGATGTAACCAATCAGGGCAGGTCTGGTCCCCTGAGGGCTAGACATTTTGACATTCATCATCTAGGGTTGAGCTCTGCTGATACTGAAAGCTCCTATGACTACTGATCTCTTCTACCTATTATGACGAAGGCCTGACCACATCTAAAACCAAGACTGAAGGTTGCAAAAGTGGAAAATAGCTTCTCACTAACATTCTGTACTCGATCCTTCCTCCCCTATGCCTTTAAACATGCTCGAATCTCCCCCACTAAGTTATTGCACCTTTGATCTTCTTTGGTTAAATCCTATTTGCCCTTTTGTATTAAGAATCAGATGTTCCCAGAAGTACTATGAATTATAGCTTTGTTTACATATATCTCCCTTCCACTGGATGGCAAAATTATTGAAAAGTTCTGGGCCTCTTGCCTTTGAACTCTCCATCTCAAAGACGGTGCCACAGCAGCTCAACAGTTTCATTCTCGTATGCTTATCTAAAGAGCTAATGCTCTTACTTTTCCCGGTCAAATGTCAGAGGATATTCATATCTTTGCTTCTCTGTGAACTTGCTTTCTTCTTTTATTTCTATGGGATATTCAGTAACATCACAAGGCAAAATGAAATCATTTGTCTGTGATAATTTAAAGACCCTTCGCTGTCCAAAATATCCACAATAATGTCCATTGAGGGCGTGCCAGAGCCTGAGGAAGGCAAAAGAAGGGAGAAAAAGGTAACTGGAAAATTCAGTGGAAGTTATTCCATTCATTAGATCATTTATGTAAATTTGCGCTGGTCCATTAAGGAATTTTTTTTTTTTCCCTGAGACGGAGTCTCATTCTGTCACCCAGGCTGGAGTGTAGTGATGTGATCTCAGCTCACTGCCACCTCTGCCTTGTGGGTTCAAGCAATTCTCCTGCCTCAGCCTCCCAAGTAGCTGGGATTACAAGTGGGCCACTGCACTCTGCTAATTTTTGTATTTTTAGTAGAGATGGGGTTTCACCATTTTGGCCAGGCTGGTCTTGAACACCTGACCTCGTGATCCACCCGCCTTGGCCTCCCAAAGTGCTGGGATTACAGGTATGACCCACCATGCCTGGCTACCGTTAAGGAATTTTTACTTGAGTTCAAGACCCTCTGTATTAAATACTGTGGAGCTAATCATAATGTGAACTCTTGTTTTATTTTGTTTTTGAGAAGGAGTTTTGCTCTTGTCACCCAGGCTGGAATGCAATGGCAGGATCTTGGCTTATTACAACCTCCACCTCCTGGGTTCAAGTGATTCTCCTGCCTCAGCATCCCTAGTAGCTGGGATTACAGGCACCTGCCACTATACCTGGCTAATTCTTGTATTTTTAGTAGAGATGGGGTTTCACCATGTTGGCCAAGCTGGTCTCAAACTCCTGACCTTATGTGATCCGCTCACCTCAGCCTCCCAAAGTGCTGGGATTATAGGAGTGAGCCACCGTGTCTGGCCAACATTTTTATCAGTTAGACTGTAGTCTGCAAACTTTTGGGAAATATTAATTTGAATCTGTACTATGACACCCCTTTGTCAAAGCCAGAAAACAAATGGGCAGTGTTATTTCAGGAAAATAAAACTGCATTTGTTTGCTAAGGATAATGGCCTCTAGCTCCATTCATGTCCCTGCAAAAGAAGATATGATCTCGTTCTTTTTTCATGGCTGCTTAGCATTCCCTGGTCTATGTACACCACATTTCCTTTCTATCTTCTTTTGGGAAAATAACATTGCCCATGCAAGCTAATCAGAACACTTGCTGACTAACAGTGTATTCATTGAATTAGGCCTTAGAATGGGCTGCATCTCAGCAGGCTACTTTTCAAATCAGCATCAACCAAACTTACAGGTAGAGAGATCTCATGGTGATTTTACTATTATCAAATTCTCAAACTCCATCTACAATTGCTACTATTGTGCAAATACGATGCTAATTTTTACAACTGAGTTCTTAAGTAGGATGGCAAAAGAAGTGATTCGGTATCCAAGCGCATTATTTTACTATCAATTCACTCCAAGAGGTCCCTCTAAATAGCCCATGTGGTTTAAAGTAATACAGAGTATTTTTAGGAGTGTGTGCCCTAAGCCATATGGGAACATAAGATAGTTTAGGAAGATCTTCCTTTTGTTTCTTGATTTAAACCTCAGAGTAGCAAATGATGGAAATCATCATCATACGCACTGCAGCGTGACCTAAAAGGGGGAGGGTAAGCAAGCTGAACAAACTAAGAGTGGATTCTGCAAAGTCCGAATAGCCTCCCACCTCCAAGAGGTAGATGCTGAGAAAGAGGCAGAAAACGGTGGTATCTGTTTGGGACTTCTCACACTTGACAGTGTCCTGGGGAATTAACATGAGCATCTTCTGTCCCTTTCATATATTAATTCTCCAGCACTATAAAAATGTCATGGCCTTGCCAGAGCCTTTACCAGCCGTTTAACAGTAAAAGTTAGAAGGGTGAGGGACTAACTTCAGAACAACTCTAACCTGATTCTGTTTTAGGCAGGACTGAAGTGATTCTAGTCTCCTTGTTTCAGGGTTTCCTGCTATGTGTGGAGCTCTCCCAAATAACCGATCCTGCTTCTCAGCTTGACTTCCTGGGCCTCAGATATAGCTCCTTCACTACCTTGAGCCCCACTTTGCCTTCCTGAACTTTTGTCTTCAGACTGATCGCCTGTCCTGTATCCCAGAGTGCAGCCTCAATTATGTTTGTTTCATATTTAAAAATCGAATCTTTTTGACAAACAAGATTGAGAGTATTGAAATTGCCTAACTGTTTAGAGAGTGGCAGCGAATATTAGCAAAAGGACATGGCTTAGTGATGGAGAAGTTGTGTTCTGAGGTGGTTATTAATGGATCTAGGTGCTTTCAGCTGAGTATCTAGGGAGATTTTCACTGTAAGAAATCATAAAATTAATTTCTCCATGCCATGGATAACTGGTGTGAGCACTGCAATGTTTTTGTCCCCCTGCCAAATTCCTATGTTGAAACTTAACCCCCAAAGTGGTGGTATTGATGTGTAACGGGAGGTGCTTAGGTCACAAGGGCTCAGCCCTCATGAATGGAATTAGTGTCCTTTAAAAAAAGGCCTGAGGGAGCTTGTTTGCCTCTTTCTCCATGTACAGACACAGCCAGAGGGCATCATTTATGAAGCAGAGAGCAAGCCCTCACCAGACACTGAATCTGCCAGAGCCTTCTTCTTGGACATCCCAGACTTCAGAATGGTGAGCAATAAATTGTTGTTTATAAATTACCCAGTGTAAGTTGTTTTGTTACAGCTGCCTGAACAGACCAAGACAAGCAGGGAATACCTTACAACAACAGAGGAATGTGCACACGTGGTTGTGCCCTGTGTGTATGTGTGGGTTTCAAACTCAAATTAACATTTCTGCTCATAGGTAGCAAAAATTAAGCTGGAGCAGAGACCTAGGGACTGAGTTGTTAAAAACATCTATAATAATGACACTTAAAGTTCTTATTCTTTCCTGCAATTAAAACAGCAGATTTCCTTTCTGACAGAGGAAGTAACTCTAACCTTTTGCCTTCAAATAGGACCTTAATCCCAAAGATTCACTTTAAATTCAACATTCTGAAGCTTTATCCTTTTCACATTGTAAACATTTTCCTCTTCTAGAGCCCCATATCTTAATGAATGGTTCCAACATTCATCTAGTTGCATAAGCCAGGTGTCATTCCTGGCATTTATCACTTACCTCCACTTTCAGTTAAAGTTCGTATCTTCTTGATTTTACCTCCCAGATAGCTATCATCAAATCTAAACCACTTATTTCTAGCACTGCTACCACTCCTCTAATCCAAGCCACTAGATTCACCCTGGACTTTAAACTGATCTCTTCGCTCCCACTTTTGCTACCCTGCAATCTATTTCCCACCCATTACCTTTCAAAAACATAAATCAGGTCATATTACTCCTGAGGGACTATGTTAACTTCTCTTTCCGGGTCCACAAGGGGCGTGGTTTCAAAGGCAAGAACTTCCCTGCACCATGCCTCCATCTACCTGCCCATCTGGGAGCTAGAGTTCTTTGTCTAATTTCCTGCGTGTTGGAATGGTAAGCAGCCCAGGTGAGCTTCCTTTATTTAGAAAGCCCACCAAAAGACTTGGAAGGAGGGGCTCTATTGCCAGCCAGGCAGCCAATCCAGCATCAGAGTCGAAGACCAATCACTCCAGAAGAAATTTGGAAAAGCTCCTCTCATTGGACAAGAACTTGAAATGGGGCAGGAGTAATTCCAGGGTTAAAATCCCCCTACTCCCTTGCCTATATGGACTCTGTCTCTGGATTCCTCCCATGACAGTGTGAGAGCACTCTCTCTGTCTCTCTCTCTCTCTCTCTCTCTGTTTAATAAATCGCTTTTCTGCAAAGCTCTTTGAGTTCGATATTTACTTAAATAATATCACCACGCCACCTGGGGTTTCCTCCCCATTCTTGGGTGAGTGAGAGAGCCCAAGGACCTGGAAAAAACACATCTGATCGGAGACCAGTGAGTGTCTTTGGGATGCCCCTGCAACATGCTCCCTTCCCCCAGCTACACTCCACCAAATAAAATTCTGTGCAGTGGCTATTTCTTTCAGGGAAAAGACCTAAATTCTCATCAGTGCCTCCTAGACACTGCATGGCGTTGGTCTATCTAACTCTCTAGCCTCGGGCCCACACAGTTAGCTAGACTCTCTTGAATTTCGGTCCAGCAGTTTTTATGTAACATAAAATATTCCTTTTATGTAACATAAAATATTGAATTTAAGACATTTCAATATGTAGAAATTTGTTTCTGGAAATGCCATGACATTTCCTTTCTTTCTCTTCAGGTGTGTATGTGTCTTTAGCACTTTGTGTAGAGGTACTTAGCATTATCTAGGTAATTGAAAACCAGTGGGCTTTGCAAAATCCATGATAGTGTCAATGAAATCATTAGCTTACTCACTTTTCTCGGCATCAGTTGCTCTTTTCTGTTACTTTTCTATGACTTCTAATTCTGAGCCCCACTCTGTGACTTTCTCAGGGCTTGGGTCTAACTCTCTGGGCTACCTATCTTGCTTGATTCTTTGAAATAATTCCACCAAAAAAACTCCACTTTTAATGACAGCATGTGTGATACCTTTTATCATAGATAAACATGGCATCTCATTTCCTTGGTCATGAAAGAGAACTCCACACCAATGGCCATCTTCTCAAAGTCCTTTTGTGCCATCTATTTACTTATTTAAATCAGTTTACCAAGATTGCATTGAACTATGTACTTCATCTCTAGCTTAAAATCATTTACTCTCATGCTCACGGTACTGAATTCACAGCATGATGCCATCTTGCCTTACCTTACTGAGCCATCGATGGAGGCGGTAAGTACCACTTGTTTTTCTTCTACATAGATTACTTTAATAATTTCCAGAGAATGCGCACGCCAGGAAAGCAGCTGCTTGAATTTCTAGATAGCAACAACAAGGCATACTCCTTGGAATAAGTATATGCTAGTCAAAATGTAGTCTTGAACAACAACATTTTTCACTGAGCCAAGTTTATGAGTGGACGGTGTAGACATCTGTGCTACATGATTAAGTCCTTGCCCCCAATTAGCTCTTTTCTTGCTTGTTGCGGTACCAGAAGCCCTGTTTTTAGAGACTTATTAATTTATACATCTCCCTGGGAGAGGAAGTATCTTATGTCTTTGGCAATTTATCATGTAACTGAGGATTAGCAATTCATTTAATTGATGATTAGCAGATGACTAGAGGAAAGAGATGCCTTAGGAGAAGGCTGGAGGGGGACTGAAAGTAAATATAATTAAGAATAGAAGAAAACAGAGCCGGAAGGTGAAAGCTAAAGGGGAGATTGGCAAAAACACTTTTCCTATGTTCAAATCTTATCTAGAGACAGAACTGGCTGTTTTTTTCTTTTGGGGGGACTGTGGGATGGGAGATATATGCTATAGGCAATTAATGAAAATAATAAAGCTCAGCTCATTCTCTTTCAAAAACATCACGAATCATCTGTCATAGGAGTAGAAAAGAAAAAAATATCGTGAGGCTTGTTTATGTGTCTTCAGGATGTGATTGTCTTCAAGCCTAGGGCCCCTTGTGGGCCTCCGAAGACATTCCTAAACTATGTGAAGTAGAGCTGTTAACTGGAGAGCTTGCTCTGCAGTCATACTCCCTGTGAGTATGTTCCTCTTTATCATTGATAAACCCAGACTAACACCTTACTTTGCCCTGGGTCATTTACCTAGAAGTGTAATGTGAAGACAATCCTGGCGGTTTAGAGCTCTCCTATGAGTCTTCTATTCATTTAGACTTTAACAAAGGTTAGGCATAATTCCTCCTAAATTTGTTGGCTTTCTGACTCCATTCCCTCTGGTTGTTCTCAGAGATACAAAGTAAGATCTGCACCCTCCTACTTCTTATTGTCTCAAAGCTATTCAAGAATATCTGGTCATCCAAGGTGTCTTTCTCTGCCTTAGGATGTCCTTCTTCAACATGAACTGTATTTATAGTAAGATACACATTTTGCCTCATGACCCAGTGAATATGTACCTGAAACGTGTCTGAAACAAGTTTCATAAAATGATACTT
Organism: Callithrix jacchus; assembly: GCF_049354715.1. Classification (NCBI taxonomy): domain Eukaryota; kingdom Metazoa; phylum Chordata; class Mammalia; order Primates; family Cebidae; genus Callithrix; species Callithrix jacchus. The sequence continues at coordinate 44,153,897 of NC_133520.1, forward strand.
GGGTCTAACTCTCTGAGCTACCTATCTTGCTTAATTCTTTGAAATAATTCTATTAAAAAAACTCAATTTCTTTGACATTTGTGATACCTTTTAACATAGGTGAACATGGAGTCTCATTTTCTTGGTCATGAAAGAGAACTCCAAATGTACCCATGTGAAATATACATCAACATAATCTATTTTGTTCTATTGCGTTACATTCCCTTCTCTTCTATTTTTATAAAAATATTGGTTACGACTAATTTAATTGATTTCATGACTCCTAACGGATTAAAACCTGCAATTAGAAACTAAGACTGTCTTTTCTGTATGTGTGCATATGTAATTATATGTGCGGTCTCCCTTTCTGTGGAGAGGTTTTGACTATCTTATCTTTTAGAATATCCGTATCCCATGGAGCTCCTTTTTATCAGTAATATTGGGAGAGAACAAGATTACCCTTTTTTTTCTAGACTGACATATTACGTATTCATTGCCCTCGTAATCTACAGCCTGACCTGGTAAAGCATTGGTATTATGTTGATCTACATAATAATGAGGCATTTTATAGCCAGTTTCTATAGTTCTGTTGTATATTTATTAATAAGCAGCCATGTACAAATGGCATGATCCCATTGTCTGAGTACAGAAAGGTTGAAATGAGATTGAATATGAAGAATTTAAAATAAGTGAAAATAGATTCTCTAATTATAAATTTGTAAAAATGCTTTAAAATCATTTCTACTATGATTGTAACTCAATATTATTCTATATCTTTGTTTTGAAGATTTTCTATGAAATTTGAAAGATCTTGCTTGTTAGTTTATAGAAATTCTATTTGCAAAACTGTAGGCTTTGAATGATATTTTACCTGTTAAAATTAATAATACATTATAGTCATCAATAGTAGGATAAAACAATTACATAACTTTTCACCTATACATGAATTAAGCATATGGTTTGTTTTTGTTCAGCTTACAGCAATTTATAGTTCCTGATAAATGAAACTTCATGTTTGTTTGAACCTCATTGTTTTTCACTTGCTAGCATAAGTGTTATATAGGGAAGGAGTATTGGATTAGCAAAAAAGAACCCTGCTCCTGGCCCTGACGTCATCACTAACTTACTATGTGCACCAAGGCAAGCTATTCTCTGATTTACTATGCAGGTGGAAATGGTCAAACTAAAGTTGAATACCTAAACTTTAAAAGTTAGAATAGATTCTCTGAAACAAAAATAAAACTCCATTAACCAAATGAAACAATATTTTATACAATATTCTGAGACAGTCTGCAAGCAATCAAATCCTAATCAACATAAACCCCTTGTTAACACTTGTGATCCAAAAATACGATGTATCTGTTTAAGCTAATATTTAGCTTTTGATTTGATGTCTTAAAAAAAATAAGACTATGCTAAAATACCTGTTCCTTGGTATAATATTTTAAAAAATATAATAAAATATGCACGAATTTTAGGGAGAATTTAGACTAGTTATAAGAATTTCTTAAATATTTTTGCACTAGGTTTGCAAGTAAGGTTATAGAATATCTTATAAAGATCTGTAGGATATAGAAAGTGACTATATAATCTATGAACTCTTTCAAACTCTGGGTTGCTATATAAATTCTTACAAATAGGTCAAAACATGAAGAAGATGCAAAGTGACCAGTGGCTGGCATCCTCACTCCTCTCCCTCACTCACTTCTTCCTCCCCTCTTTTCACCAGCAGACCATTTCTATTTGTCATATAGCTCAAATTTCAATAGTATATGTGCCTTGACAATAGAGAGTCTTGTATTTCTATCCTTTATGGTGTCTGGTATAAAGAAATGCTCAATAAATATATGCTGACTCATAAATTAAAGTGGAAAACTAAAGTTCTTACCTTTTCATCATGAGGCGGATCCAGGAAAGAGCTAATATTGCAAAGGATAACATGTCCTTCTGTATAAAATTTAAACATTGGAATCTTTAATTAGATATGGTGTTATCTAAATCAATACTATCCAAAAGTTATTTTGAGGTAGGCATTTATAATGCTGAATAAATCAGAATCTGAGAAAACAGAAATGAAAGCAGAACTTTCATACTCATATTTATGTACTTATTTAAGATGGAGTCTCACTCTGTAGCCCAGGATAGAGTGCAAAGGCACAATCTCTGCCTCCTGGGTTCAAGCAATTCTCCTGCATCAGTGGCCCAAGAAGCTGGAATTACAGGTGCCTGCCACCACATCTGGCTATTTTTTTTTTTTTTTTTGTATTTTTAGTAGAGATGGGGTTTCACCATGTTGGACAGGCTGGTCTTGAACTCCTGACCTCAGATGATCCACCTGCCTTGGCTACCTAAAGGGCTGGGATTACAGGCGTGGACCTCCATGCCCAGCCCGTATTTATTTTATGTGTACAAATTATTTTGTTTCTGTCTTGGTAAGTCCTAATGAAATTGCTTTACCCACTTAGAGTTCTTTTAGAGATCAGGGTAATGGAAATGAATATACCACCAAACAGAGTCCAAACTCTTATAGAAATATTCAACCTACAATTCAAATGATAGTTATAAAAACTACATACCAAAGAGCAACAATGACTACACCTCATCATTTAAACTACTTAAACTGCAGGAAAACAATGGTATAAAAAAGAGACTTGAAAGAAGCCAGATGGGGGGAAAAAACACAAAGATAAGAATGACATCAAACTTCTTATTAGAAGCAATACAAGCAAGAAGAGTAAAATAAAATATTTAACATTTTGAGAGAAAAAACTGACCAACCTAGAACTCTGTACTTTGCAAAATTAACCTTCAAAAGTGAAGAAATAACGACTTTCTCAGACAATGTCATTCATACGCCTGCCTTTCAAGACATGTCAAAGGAAGTTCAGAAAGAAGAAAAATGAGGCCGGGCGCGGTGGCTCAAGCCTGTAATCCCAGCACTTTGGGAGGCCAAGGTGGTGGATCACAAGGTCTGTAGAGACCATCCTGGCTAACATGATGAAACCCTGTCTCTACTAAAAATACAAAAATTTAGCCGGGCATGGTGAAACGTGCCTGTAGTTCCAGCTACTCAGGAGGCTGAGGCTTGAACCCAGGAGGCAGAGGTTGCTGCTGTGAGCCAAGATTGCACCACTGCACTGTAGCCTGGGTGACACAGCAAGACTCCATCTCAAAGAAAAAAGAAAGAAAGAAGAAAAATGATATAGGTTAAAAAAAAAACAGTAACTCTGATCTACCTAAAGAAAGTACGAACATTAGGCAAGGAATAAGTGAAGATAAAATAAAAACTTTTATTTTTGGTAAACTTAATTGATCTACTAGATAATAGTTTGTAAAAAGAAAAATAATGATAGCAACAATGTATTTGATAATTATAACGCATAAATACTTGAAATGAATAATAGTAATTATACAGGAGATAAAAGAGAGACTTTCGGAATACTTTGGTACAAAGAGATACAAAGTGGCATAATGTTATTTGAAAACAGGCACAGGCTCATTGTGAATATATATTATAAACTCGAGGGCAACCGCTAAAAAACATTAAAAAGGAAGTGTAATAAATATGCTAAGAAAGGAGAGAAAATAGATTCACACCAAATGCTCAATTAAAACCACAAAAGGCAGAAAAAGAGTGGAAGACAAAAACAGGAATAAAGAGCAAGGACAACAAATTAAGAATAATAACAAATATGGCGGATACTAATTCAAGTATCAAGTTAATAATAATTACTTTAGATGCCAACAATCTAAATGCACCAATTAAAACAAAGAGATTGTCTGAGTGAATTTAAAAACATGACCCAACCAAATGTTGCATATAAAAAAACCTGCTTTAAATATAGATACATATAGATTAAAAGCAAAGGAATAGAAAAAGATATACCACACCAACACTAATCAAAAGAAAGCAAGTGTAGCTGTATTAATTTCAGACAGAGCAGACTTCAGAGTGATAAAACTTACCAGGGCTAAACAGAGGACATTACCTAGTGATAAAAAGGTCAATTCTCCAAGATTTGACCATCCTTAATATGTATTCCCCTAATAACAGAGTCTCAAAATATTTATAGGACAACAAGTTAAAATAGATGGATCCATTATTATAGTTGAAGACTTCAACACCCTTCTACCAAGAATGGACAGACCAAGCAGGCAGAAGATCATTAAGGATATAGTTGAAATCAACAGTACCATCAATAAACTGAATATAATTGACATCTATAGATTACTTCATACAACAGCAGAACACACATTCTTCTGAAGATCATGTAGACATTCCCCAAGACAGACCATGTTCTGGTCCACAGAACACACCTGAGCAAATGTAAAAGAAGAGATATCATACAATGTATGTTTTCACATCACAATGGAATTAAAGTAGAAACCAGTAACAGAAGGACAACTGGAAAATCTCAAAGTAATTAAAGATCATGTAGAATATTTTTTAATTCTTTGGGTCAAAGAATAAATCTCAAGGGAAATTTCAAAGTATTTTGAATTAAATAAAGGTGAGGCCAGGCATGGTGGCCCATGCCTGTAATTTCAGCACTTTGGGAGGCTGAGGTGGGTGGATCACCTCAAGTCAGGAGTTTGAATCCAGCCTGGGCAACATAGTGAAACTCTGTCTCTACTAAAAATACAAAAATTAGTTGGCTGTGATGGCAGGTGCCTGTAATCCCAGCTACTTGAGAGGCTGAGGTGGGAGAATCACTTGAACCTGGGAGGTGGAGGTTGCAGTGAGTGGAGACAGTGCCGCTGCACTCCAGCCTGGGAGATAAGTACGAGACTTTGTCTTAATTGAAAAAAAAAACAGTGAAATTACAATTTATCTAAATTTGTGGTATGCAGTGACAGCATTGCTCACATGGAAATTCATATCATTCCATGCATATATTAGAAAGGAAGAAAGATCTAAAGTCAACAATCTAAGCTCTACTTTAGGAAAACAGAAAAAGAAGACCTGTCTCTACAGAAAAAAAAAAAAAGTGGCACAAACCTATAGTCTCAGCTACTCAGCTGAGGTGGAAGGATCACTTGTCCCAGGAGTTGGAGGTTACATTGAGCTATGAGTGCATCACTGCACTCCAGCCCAGGCCGCAGAATCAGACCTTCTCTCTCTCTCTCTCTCTCTCTCTCATTTTTTTTTTTTAAGGCAACAACTAATGATGTAATGATGCCTGAGGCTGTGAGGATGTCTGATTTAATCTAGTGAATAGATAGCAGCCCTCAAAGAAGTTCTCTTCACATTTACTGAGGCATAGAAAAAAGAAGCCCAACAGCAGAATCTAGGAGAGGTCCACTTCAGATATAATGTAGATGAGGCCAGACTGTATCCCAAACCCACTCTATTTTTCTGGATCACAAGCAAAAACCACAAATTTCAGGATGAGGACAGGCTGTATGATAGTAAAGTATTCTAGGCAGAGGCAAAGAGAGGTGCATGCTGGAAATTCTATAGATAGTTTCAAATTTTAGTTCTCTGTATTTATCACCTTGTAGGCAAAGTCAATGCAAGAATAATCAGGGTATTTTTAGAAAGGAACAGAATCTGACTGATCTAGTTTTCTCTACAAGTTTTCTGTAAAAATAATTAGTGTCTATATAAATTGTACAGATTGACAGATAAGTGAAAATCAGAAGTATAAGAATACCAGAATGTAAAAAGATTGGTAGTAACCCCCTCCAAAAAAAAAACCTTTTAGGAAAAACAAGAATAACCTTAAATACATGTAACTTTATTTATAATACTAAATGCAAATATAGACAAGTATTTACAATAAGGTCCAGAGGACTAAATTAACAGTACAAAATGGTTTGTTTTAATTTTTTTAATACAATAAATGTTGAGGCTGGGCACGGTGGCTCAAACCTGTAATCCCAGCACTTTGGGAGGCTGAGGTGGACGATCACTTAAGGTCGGGAGTTCAAGATCAGCCTGGCCAATATGGCCAAAAACGGCCTCTACTAAAAATGCCAAAATTAGCCTGGTGTGGTGGTGCACGCCGGTAATCCCAGCTACCTGGGAGGCTGAGGCAGGAGAATCTCTTGAACCTAGGAGGTGGAGGTTACAGTGAGCTGGGATCGCGCCACTGCACTCTAGCCTGAGTGACAGAGCGAGACTCTGTCTCAAAGAAAAAATAAAACAAATTTTGAAATGAGAAAAATGTTTCTAAAAGAGAATATGAAAACTTAAGTATGAAAATTAAGTAAATTTGAAATGTAAGCATTTAAGCAGTTCTAATCTGGATGCAAATCTCATAATTGCATTAGCAAAATAACAGTAAGCAAAGGGGTAGATATGGAGAAAAGAGAAAGTGAAAGGGGGCTAAGCTTTCTGTTTTAACTGAAAATATAGTGTTTCATTCTAATTCTAACCAATTAATTAATTGTTTAGAAAAACTTAAAGATAAATACTAGTAAAATAAAAAAAACTTTTTACACATGCATGTGCATTCACATACACACATAATCTTTCAAAGTATAGGAGAGACGAAAACAAGAAAATTTAGGATTAATTCAAATGACAGAAGAGAAGCATAAAGGAAGAATGAAAAAAAGAATTGTATTGGATGAAAGAAGTAAGACCAACCATATTAATTATAACAAATATAAAAAATAAAGTCCCCTATTGAGAAAAAACTCATTAATTTATTTTGATTTTCTACGTATTTTCTAATTTATGGCACAACTTCCTTTAATAATTAAGATTAATTCAACACACGCTTTCAATGTTAAAAATTAAAACTTTATATTCTTTCCAAAAAAGTAGGTACATAGATGGGTAGTCACATACCCATTTTAAAGACAGAAGAAGGACAATGCCTTGCTCTAAGTGAAGAGCTAGGAATGAAACAGGTTCTCCTCACACTCATTTATTCTGTTTATTCAGCGGGCTATTCAGAACACTTTCTCAGGCTTGAGCATACCTCTTAGTCTTTCTTTTGTCTCAATATATGCCATGTATTTTTCCTAAAGCCATTTTGATATCATGTAAGTTATTAAGATGCCTGTGTCCGAATATACAAGAGTAATGACTCACCCATATTTCCAGCCAGTAGTATCCTGGCACATGAGTCAGCATACAGCGATGTCAGAGAAATGGCAGAATGTTTTGTGAAAGGTAGCATATCTTTCAGTAGTCTTCCCTAAATAAAATATAATGCAAATAAAACTTTTTTCTATGCTAATACATCTTATAAAATCTTAATATTGAAATTGATTTTCTCCGTAAATAATACATCTCAAGAATCATCTTTATTACTGAACCACGATTCCCCTCTTTGTAATGAAAATAATTCAAAACTATCCATAGGGACTTATTTCCTCAAAATTAAGTATTCTAAAGGTATGGATAACTATTAATAGAAGCATCTGGACTCTGAGTATTATAGACTGTCTCTATATTTGGGGTTGTTTTTGCATATCCCATAACCCTTTGCATGCAGTTCCTCAGACTTTCCTTCCAATTACATATTTTCTTTTTTTTAAATTTAACTCTAACAGGCATTGACATATTTTCTTTAAAAAAAAACATTCTTTTCAGAAGTGAGCTACACTTTTAAGTGTGTCGGTTGTTTTAAACAGGAATATAGGCCTTTTCAGAAACATTTATTTTTTAATATTGGTGCAAGATAAAGAATTGTAAGAGAATTAAATTCAAACAGGTTGTTTTTCAGGGCTCAGTATAAGCCAGCACTGGGAAAGACTTTCACACGTATTACCTTGTTTAGAGAATAAACATCAACATCAAAGCTTGTGCAGAGTTTGCATCTGCTACTCATTTTGTTAGACCGCTTGGACGTAACCTCTTCCCTTCCTATTTCATTTACTCTTTCATTTCCATGTTAGAAAAAAAAGGTATTGTTCTAATACTGAGATCATCTCAAGGAAAGCTATTGTTAGAATACTTTGTATTTTCAAACCAGGGTTGCGTTTTCACACAAATAAGCTAGGATCTACTGGTAGACTTAGAATTATATCTGGCCGAAAGCCATGAGGTTCTGTGTTGTTGGATCCCATTATCTGCCACACAAAACTGTTGTGTTTTCTGAGTTTCTCTGTAGGAAGGAGCCTTAGCACAAGTGAGGCCACCTCCTGTGCTTTTCTGAGGATTTCATTTTCACCATCCTCAGGCTACTCAAGATCCCTCCTTTCATCATCTTCTGTCCTCTTAATTCCATCCTAAATCGTTTTAAACCTTCTGGTAAATGAGTTATATTTATTTTTCTTTGTAAAATGTTGAAGGACACTCAATATGATGCAATAGCTTCTTTCAACTGTTTGGTAAACTAACAATTTATTGTATACTCAACACTAGTGTTCTTATACTCTTTAATACAAAATATCTTTTAATATTTTAAAAATATTCAATAAGACATTTAGTGGCATGTATTCATAACTCAATTTAAAAGAAAGATTTGAATATTTTGAATGCATGAACCCATCAAAACTAATGCCCTTGGTGGGCATGGTGGCTCACACCTGTAATCCCAGCACATTGGGAGCCCAAGGAGGGCAGATCAGAAGGTCAGGAGTTTGAGACAAGTGTGGCCAATATGGTGAAACCTCGTCTCTACTAAAAACACAAAAATTAGCCAGGTGTGATGGCAGGTGCCTATAGTCCCAGCTACTCGGGAGGCTGAGGCAGAAGAATCACTTGAACCCAGGAGGCAGAGGTTTCAGTGAGCTGAGATGGCACCACTGCACTCCAGCCTGGTGACAGAGCAAGACTTTGTGTCAAAAAACACACACACAAACAAAGAACAACAAAAAAACTATCTGTATGCAGATATCTGTCTGTATGCAGGTATATATCCCCATATGGGTATCTATCTGTATGCAGTATCTGTCTGTATGCGGGTATATATTTCAATATGGCTATCTATCTGTATGCAGGTATCTGTCTGTATGCAGGTATATATCCCAATATGGGTATCTATCTGTATGCAGGTATCTGTCTGTATGCAGGTATATATCCCAATATGGGTATCTATCTGTATGCAGGTATTTGTCTGTATGCAGGTATATATCTCAATATGGGTATCTATCTGTATGCAGGTATATATCCCAATACGGGTATCTATCTGTATGCAGGTATCTGTCTGTATATGGGTATATATCCCAATATGGGTATCTGTCTGCATGCAGGTATATGTCTGTATGCAGGTATATATCCCAATATGGGTATCTATCTGTATGCAGGTATTTGTCTGTATGCAGGTATATATCTCAATATGGGTATCTATCTGTAAGCAGGTATATATTCCAATACGGGTATCTATCTGTATGCAGGTATCTGTCTGTATATGGGTATATATCCCAATATGGGTATCTGTCTGCATGCAGGTATCTGTCTGTATGCAGGTATATATCCCAATATGGGTATCTATCTGCATGCTGGTATCTGTCTGTATGCAGGTATATATCCCAATATGGGTATCTATCTGCATGCAGGTATCTGTCTGTATGCAGGTATATATCTCAATATGGGTATCTATCTGCATGCAGGTATCTATCTGTATGCAGGTATATATCCCAATATGGGTATCTATCTGCATGCTGGTATCTGTCTGTATGCAGGTATATATCCCAATATGGGTATCTGTCTGCATGCAGGTATCTGTCTGTATGCAGGTATATATCCCAATATGGGTATCTGTCTGCATGCAGGTATCTGTCTGTATGCAGGTATATATCCCAATATGGGAATCTGTCTGCATGCAGGTATCTATCTGTATGCAGGTATATATCCCAACATGGGTATCTATCTGCATGCTGGTATCTGTCTGTATGCAGGTATATATCCCAACATGGGTATCTATCTGCATGCAGGTATCTGTCTGTATGCAGGTATATATCCCAATATGGGTATCTGTCTGCATGCAGGTATCTGTCTGTATGCAGGTATATATCCCAATATGGGTATCTGTCTGCATGCAGGTATCTGTCTGTATGCAGGTATATATCCCAATATGGGTATCTATCTGCATGCTGGTATCTGTCTGTATGCAGGTATATATCCCAATATGGGTATCTGTCTGTATGCAGGTATATATCCCAATATGGGTATCTATCTGCATGGTGGTATCTGTCTGTATGCAGGTATATATCCCAATATGGGTATCTATCTGCATGCAGGTATCTGTCTCTATGCAGGTATATATCCCAATATGGGTATCTATCTGCATGCAGGTATCTGTCTGTATGCAGGTATATATCCCAATATGGGTATCTATCTGCATGCTGGTATCTGTCTGTATGCAGGTATATATCCCAATATGGGTATCTGTCTGTATGCAGGTATATATCCCAATATGGGTATCTATCTGCATGGTGGTATCTGTCTGTATGCAGGTATATATCCCAATATGGGTATCTATCTGCATGCAGGTATCTGTCTGTATGCAGGTATATATTCCAATATGGGTATCTATCTGCATGCTGGTATCTGTCTGTATGCAGGTATATATCCCAATATGGGTATCTGTCTGTATGCAGGTATATATCCCAATATGGGTATCTATCTGCATGGTGGTATCTGTCTGTATGCAGGTATATATCCCAATATGGGTATCTATCTGCATGCAGGTATCTGTCTGTATGCAGGTATATATTCCAATATGGGTATCTATCTGCATGCAGGTATCTGTCTGTATGCAGGTATATATCCCAATATGGGAATCTATCTGCATGCAGGTATCTGTCTGTATGCAGGTATATATCCCAATATGGGTATCCCTCTGTAATGTGTTTGATCGAAAAGTAGACGAGCTTCCAAAGAGAGAGAGAGATTTGAAACAGCTAAGTTAGCAGTTTTGATGATTTGATCTTCTGAGTTACAAAACTCTTCTCTGGTTTGGGTAGCATTATCGATACACAGGCTGCAAAATCAGCAATTTGGCTAGAAAGCTGAGAAAATATTAGAATTGGATGCCATATGGAAGAACGCTAAGATTCACTTAATGACTCTATTTATCTTTCCCATTGTTTCCTATTCCCAGACTTGTGGGGCTCCATTACTTCCATAGTCCACAAGCGGAGGTGTCCGTCCTCATGAGCAGTGACAAGGATAGGTGGCGGGGCTTCTGGTAAATTGGCACTTCCAGGATGTTTTTTGTCCACTGGCTGTTGCTCTCCTGCCATGACATCTGCTCGTTCACCTATTTGAGAAATTAATGAACTATCATGAGGCCAGACACAGTGGCTCACACCTGTAATCCCAGCAGTTTGGGAGGCTGAGGCGATAGATCACTTGAGGTCAAGAGTTTGAGACCAGCCTGGCCAATATGGTGAAACCCCATCTCTACTAAAAATACAAAAATTAGCCGGGAGTGGTGGTGAACACCTGTAATCCCAGCTACTCAGGAGGCTAAGGCAGGAGAATCGCTTGAACCTGTGAGGTTGCAGTGATTAGAATTCCAAATTTTTATGGAACATAAAACAAAAGGCAGTCAAGAAAATCGCAAAAGCAACACATTATTTTCTTTCTTTTTTTTTTTTAACCCAGAGAACTTTAGTCAGGGCAAAGGACAAAAAAAAAACATTAACAAATGGAATCCTGGATCACTGAAAAAATATAAAAAGCTTATTTTGATCATATTGTAAAAGCTTCCATACTACACATAACAGCTCAAACAAGGTATTTATTCATAAATCTTACACATACAGAATGGTGTATAAATTCAGTATAAGTTTTAGAAAAATGGAATGGAGGCCAAGAAGTTCAGTAATATTTTGAATTCTTAAAACCTATAATTAGTATTTAAAAAGGTATCATCATAATGAAAATTCTGCCTTTTAGACTACTGAATCCTTGAGCACCTCAACGTTTGGTTACAGAAAGAATGTGTGTGTATGTGTGTATTATATATACATATATAATAAATGTATACAGGAGCATATATAATGAATTCAGATATTAAGAAATATATAGTCATTAAGAATATTCTATCATCGAAATGCCCTATTGCAAAGGAGTTACTTTATTATAAAGAAGACAGGTGATTTCATACTAACCTTTAACCTCACTGTCATGTATGCTCTGCTTGCTTCCCTGAATTAGGGGAGGAAAGGAGAAAATAGTTCTATGACATTGTAAGAAAATGAGACATACTGGGAGAATAAATTCTTCAGATAGTTGAATTTCTATTTCTAAGCGTTCATTTTTAAATTATACTTAAATTTGTTTTTTCTTTTTGAAAAAGTGTATTGCAGAGATTTTCATGTCCAGAAATAGACCATTCATAGCACAACATTCTCCTAGTGGTTGAGGTACAGCATAGTTATTATTATTATTATTACTTTTGTTATAAAAGTAACTCAAAATGCCTGACGCGGGCTCAGTTCTTGGTTTACATTAGCTCTAATTGTATTCATAACCATGCAGCTTAGTCTTCATCCTTTCCTTTTTACTGAAACAAACAGAAATTCAGATTAAATGACACCTCTAAAGCTTGGATTCAAGTACAAGTCTGTCTGGCTTTTGCTTCCATGTAAGTTTATTCTTTCCACTGCTGGTGATTTAAAAATAATTTTTGCGGTGATAACTTTTCTTCAAACAAAATTCTAACTAGAAATATAAAGCACAAAAATATATAAAATTGGAACTGAGAACACAGTTTGGAAACCACTGCATTATATTACATGTTGTAACATAGTTATATTACCTGCTGTCTCTTCTCCCTGTGACATATGGATAGTACTTAACTTTTTAGCAAAATAGTCTAAAATTACTTCATTACTTTGTAAGTATAAAAATGACATGTATTATTTACTTTATTTGTGATTGCATATTGATTATTCACAGATGTGAAAGCTTTGAAAAATACATAAAAATTGAAAAACATATAAAATCCAAAAAAAACAAAGAGTTTTTATGTATACACACAGAATTTTCCCACTGCTACCTTTATCAAAGGAGGGGATCAAATGCTCAATATCACTATTTTTTTAACCAACCTTGAGAATGACAGGAAGACAGACAAGTCTCTCTGTGTCTTGCTTACCTTACTACTCTGTGGACCTTTGCTGGACTCACACTGGGATGAAGAACATATGGAATCCTGACTTGGTCTCCTGTAAGGGGAGGAGGGAAGCCCAAGGATAAAAGGTGAAGTATGGTATTCTACAGTACCCAAAGGGTGTGCTTCTCTGCTTTAATTTCAGCTGATTGCTTCTTTCATCATCTGTGGATACTGAGCCACGCACTTAGGAAACAAATCATACCTTATATTTTGTGTAATAAATGTTGACCACTATGATATTGGTGGAGACTACTGGGGCATCTCCACCATCCCCAAAAAGGATGGCCAAGTAAGCATTTTCCATCTCTGCTACTGTGATAAAGGGTGCAAATGAGGTTTGTTGCTCCCTGGTTCAGAAAATAAAAGTCTGGCCTATCTTACTGCTAAGGCTAGATTTAGTCCCAGAGACTCTTACATCAAAATGGCAGGGGGTGAGGTGGCAGTGGGGGACCCTACAAGCCTGTCTAACTTCCGGCTCTACAGTGTCCGGTTCTAACCAGATCCTAGTCTGCGACACTCCACTGAAACGGGCTGAAAAGTGGTTTAAGATGCAGGTGCAGATGTCTACAGAATAAGTCCTCAAAACATTCTCAGAACGATTTTGATGGAATTTCATGCCAAGGGGTAGGGGAGGGGTTACGTTCTGGCTACGGCTAGGTGACCCAAAACTAGCACGGACGCTTTTGATTTCTCTTCAAAGTTATATGTGGCATTGTCTATTACCTGCAAACCAGAGCAAATATAAATAGGAAAAACCCTTTTTCTTAAACCCTCTGCTCTCTCAGAAATGGATGACAATTGCTCAGTTACAGTGAATGGGGACTGAGACCTCCTGCCATATGACCTGTGTACTTGCCTTGCAAGTCCTTCCTTCTGCTTCACACCAGTGTTAGATTTTGGCAGAAAGTATGGCCAAGTGAGCATTTTCTGTCTCTGCTACTGAGATAGAGGGTGCTGTGAGACTGACATGGTAAGGAGACAATACAGCACTTTAAATCCCTGAGGAGAACCTCACTTCCGAGATGACAGTAATGGGAAGAAAGCTGAAGCCATGTGTCAACCCAACTGATGTCTCTTTTTCGTTGTCCCTTTCTTAACATTGAGATGAAGTAAACTCTTTCTATTACTTTTAATGGCGAAAGCCACAGTTAATTTTGCACCAACCTAATCTATCGGCCACCTAAGTCCCAGACAGTATTACTGGTTCAGTAAGTACCGAGTTACCTTGCACACTCAGGGGTACGAAAGAGGAACAGTATGTCATTAATCTGAAAGCGCTTGGGATCCAAGTCAGGGTTTACAGTGAAACAATCTTCAGGTCGGTACCTGGAAATAAGTATACATTTACATGATAAAAATTCACAAATTATGGAACTTACAGTACTAAGGCTATATATTCCCTGCAGAGCTAATCAATTCCTCAAATGCTGATATTATTGAACATGAAAATAAAAAGCAAGGGAGTAGAGTTTGAACATACCTTTTTTAACAAGGTTCTATACAAGAACACGATCGTCAGTGGTTTAAAAGTGGTTAAAAGTCTTTTAGTTCAACTAACTGGTCTAGTCTTCCTACCTTTAGATCAGAGAGTAGGCTTATATAAAATCCAGTGGATAAAACTCTATTTTGTTTTACTTTTAGAGATGGTGGCCCACTGTTTGCCCAGACTGGTCTTGAACTCCCAGGCTCAAGCAATCCTCCTGCCTCAGCCTCCCAAAGTGCCGGGATTACCGATGGGAACCACCATACCTGGCTGGTTTTATACAGTTTAAATAATAGAGTTCTAATCTTTAAATAAGTGGAGTAATTAATTTGAATAAAAGATCATTATTACCCTTAAAAGAGCTTATAATGGAGTGGAGGAGAACAGGTAGTCCAGTGAGGACACTGATCTCGCTGCTCCAGTCTCCTGTTGACCCAGATTCCAAGGTCAACACTGACCTTTCTAGGGCTTTCCTAGAAACAGAGCAATGGTCCCTGAATGCCTGCACTGACACATCATGGTTGGCTCTTAAAGCTGCACTTAAGATTCGTTACAGCAAATAGACCTTATAGCAAAATTCCCCATTTTCTCTTTAGTGGAAACTACTTCTGTGAGTGATGAAGGGGCCTACCTGGAAAGTGAACCCAAGCTCAAGAGAGAAGCCTACGAGCTTGATGACTTGTTGAGCTCCAATTTTTTAGAGATTTCTGCTGTGCAGATGAGCTGAGTCGTGAAGTGAATTATTAACTAGCAAGAATAATATTAAGTCTGGGCTCAAAAAAGCCCGAGGCTTAGAGCAGGAAGAGAAGAGTTACTTCTTCTGACTGGTGAAGGGGTCTTAGCAAAATCTGAGGTAGACAAAGAGATGGGATCCACTGCGAACATCGGACCATTTTCAGTTTCAGAGCCCTTACAGCTGCGCCTAAATTACCTTCCACAGCTCTGTGCTAAATCACGTTTTGCAAAATACTGCACTGATTCTAAATCAATTGTCTCATATAATTATCTGCCTGTAGGAAAGGGACCCTTGTGCGACCCACTATACTTGGTTGTTTTCCCTGATTGGATGTTGGATTCCTGTGCATCCCTTCAAGGCGCTTTAGCAAGGAGGATCTTCCCCTTTAGAGTGGGATTATCATCACGGGTGCTGCCCCCCTCTTCAGGCTGTGGCATCAAGATTGTGGTCTTTTTAGTCTGTCTGCTTTCCCTTCCTAGGAAGGAGTCATACACAAGCTGACACGTGTGAAAGCAGTAGCAAGAAGGTGAGAAAGTGTGCAGTGCAGACAGCTGTAGACACCACATGGCAAGTACACAATCTGTGAGAAAAGCCTGCGGGTATGGGCTGAAGTGAAGGAATAGAAGGAGGGCAGGAAATCCAGGGGCAGGATCCGGGAGCATATGGAGTGAGGTGCAGAAAGAGGGGTCTGCAGAAACAGCTATTTCAATTAAAGGTTCAAAGAGAAGAAGTCCATAGTCCAAACAAGAAACGATTATTTCCTCTCAAAAACTGGCTAAAAGGAATGACTCAGACTTGGATGGGAAGGGAGCAGGCAGACCAGCCATATGTTAAGTACTGTAAATAGAGAGGGAGACATTCCTCTTCTTTTCTCTTGTCCTGTACAATTCTCCTTTCCCTCCTCTTTTATACCTCTTCTCTCCCCTCGAATGCTTAAACTTGATTTTCTTTTCATTCATTGTTAAGGTTCTTGGCCATCTTGTATCTGCAAGTAAAATTTTACAAATCCCCTTGCCATAGGGTGGCCACACATGGCCCTTGCATATATTCCAATTACACAGCTGGGGAGAACTTATTATTTACAATCCATCCAAACACATCATTCAATGTTACTTTAGTTTCTTTGCAACAAATGGAAAAAACATTTAGACGTGGATGGTAGGGGGAGGGTAAGATTTTGGCCATAGTCCAGAGTAAATCTAATTGGTTGAGAGGAATCACTGCATCTGCCACATCAGCCGCTGGTATCCCCAATCTCTAATAAATCAGATGTGTTGATGTGGTGAATGAGAAGGAAAGGCCATCCAGGACCCTTCTCACCATTTGCCTTGGTGACTGAGTAGATGCTGGTGGCTCTGGGAATACAGGAATGGGAGAAGTTTGGGAGCAGGGAGTAGGTTGAGAAGATGTTTTAGGCACGTGGGGCTTTGAGTGTCTTGGTAGCAATCCAGGTGAAAATTGCCAGTAGGCAATTGGTTATGTGTGTTTGAAGCTATGGAGAGATTAGTGATACATATTTTAAATAGTTGTTGAGGTCATCAATTTGGGCAAGATCACACAGGAAAAGCATATACTAGGTGAGAATAGTAAAGATCAAGGCTCTTGGGAATACAGATGCTTACAGTTCACCTTACACCAATTTAGACACTTAGAACATAGTCTGTTCATGGCTATAACCTCCAGGAAAGCCTGCCTTGAGTGTTATCACCATTTTTATGTATTGCTTTTTTTCTTCCCTGAGGTTTTTTGGTTTTTTTTTGGTACTGAGTTTCACTCACTCTGTCATCCAGGCTATAGTGCAGTGGCGTGATCTCAGCTCACTGCAACCTCCACTTCTCAGGTTCATGCAATTCTCCTGCCTCACCCTCCCCATTAGCTGGGATTAGAGGCATGTGCCACCATGCCTGACTGATTTTTGTGTTTTTTGTAGAGACAGGGTTTCACCACGTTGGCCAGGATGGTCTCAAACTCCTGGCCTTACGTGATTCTCCCGCCTTAGCCTCCCAAAGTGCTGGGTTCACAGACCTGAGCCCCTGCACCCAGCCCTCCCTCTAGTATTGCATGTTACTTGGCTCTTCTGCATTACAGCTTTTACATTATTTAAAGAAAATACACAACTTACAATTTTTTGACAGTAGACGTTACGAAATTCCACAAGATGATCATACCACTTAAGGTTCCCACTGCTATCAAATTATATCCTTCTACTTGTAGCAAATCAATGCAGTTCACTCGTAATAAATTAATGGCAGGTTTCTGAAGAACGAAGGAAACAGAACATCATGAATACAGTATTCATGATTCACGGGACAAATGTCATGTGTACACTTTGTAATTGTCATTAACTTAAAAAATGCCTTATTATATGTATTTTTTATCGCAGAGCATGAAATTTAATAAAATCTAATTTTTCTTGCACTAAAATTTTTTAACTAGCAGAATGTATTAAAACAACACAAATATACTCTTCCTTTTTACTGGCTTCTTTTTCTCAGCCTTATTTATTCTTCCCTACCACCTATTAGATCAATTTCCCGTTTTTCTCTTTCCCTCAAACTTTCTGAAAGAATATTCGTCATTTCCCACTTACCGACTTTTCTTTCACTTAGCAACTTTCATTGGCTGCTGCTCCATAACACTCTGTGATAGCTTTTCCTATTTATCATTAAGATATTTTTCAACTGTCTTGCCTCAAATATTTGCTGGACATCTACTATGTTAGATTCTTGGAACACAAAGTCAAGTAGGACATCTGTGATATGGAGAAACTCCTAATACTTTATTATTTTTTTATTTTTATTTTTTTTTAATTGCATTTTAGGTTTTGGGGTACATGTGCAGAATGTGCAAGATAGTTGCATAGGTACACACGTGGCAGTGTGATTTGCTGCCTTCTGCCCCTTCACTCACGTTTGGCATTTCTCCCCAGGCTATCCCTCCCCATCTCCCCACCTCCGCTGTCCCTTCCCTATTCCCTCCAATAGACCCCAGTGTGTAGTACCGCCTTCCCCGTGTCCATGTGTTCTCATTTTTCCTCACCCGCCTATGAGTGAGAATATGTGGTATTTCATTTTCTGTTCATGTGTCAGTTTGCTGAGAATGATGTTCTCCAGATTCATCCATGTCCCTACAAAGGAAACAAACTCATCATTTTTGATTGCTGCATAATATTCCATGGTGTATATGTGCCACATTTTCCCAGTCCAGTCTATCATTGATGGGCATTTGGGTTGGTTCCAGGTCTTTGCTATTGTAAACAGTGCTGCAATGAACATTCGTGTGCATGTGTCCTTATAGTAGAACGATTTATAGTCCTTTGGATATATACCCAGTCATGGGATTGCTGGGTCAAATGGAATTTCTATTTCTAAGGCCTTGAGGAATCGCCACACTGTCTTCCACAATGGTTGAACTAATTTACACTCCAACCAGCAGTGTAAAAGTGTTCCTATTTCTCCACGTCCTCTCCAGCATCTGTTGTCTCCAGATTTTTTAATGATCACCACTCTAACTGGCATGAGATGGTATCTTAGTGTGGTTTTGATTTGCATCTCTCTAATGACCAGTGACGATGAGCATTTTTTCATATGTTTGTTGGCCTCATATATGTCTTCTTTTGTAAAGTGTCTGTTCGTATCCTTTGCCCATTTTTGAATGGGCTTGCTTTTTTTTTTCCTGTAAATCTGTTTGAGTTCTTTGTAAATTCTGGATATCAACCCTTTGTCAGGTGGGTAAACTGCAAACCTAAGATCAAGTGTTGATTAGGGTGCAGTGTGAAAGTGCTGTATCCAAGGGAGGCACACAGAAGACTTGACCAGCATGGAAGAGTGACATTTAAATAAGAAAAGAGGTTTATTACCACTGTTAATTACCACTCTCAATTGCTCCCCATTTTTGAAATTTTTTCCTCTCCTGACGTCCTTGACATCCGGCTTTGCTGTGTCTCTGTAACTTTTCTTTTTGTTTCCTACTTGGTACCCTCTTGCTCTGCCAGACTTTTAAATATTAATATTCGTGGGGTTTATCTCAACTTTATTTGCTTTTTTTCTTTTTTTCAACTCTTTCTGAGGACTCTCAGATTATGTTTCAAATACCATCTCAATGGTAATGACCTAATCATCTAGTCCAGTCTCCTCCCACAACCTTCAGGCTTATATATTTAATTACTTAGACATTTTACAGGTATCTCAACGTTACGCTTTCCTTAAGCATTTTTCTTCACTCAATACTTTTTCTTCTGAGACTGATTTCACTCTGTTGCCCAGACTAGATAGAGTACAGTAGAATGATCACAGCTCACTGCAGCGTCAACCTCCTGGGCTCGGGTGATCCTCCCACCTTGGGCTCTGGAGTAGCTGGGACCACAGGTGGGTGCCACCATGCCTGACTAATGTTTGCTTTTTGTATTGACAAGTTCTCACTGTGTTGCCAGGGTGGTCTCGAACTCCTGAGCTCAAGTCATCCTCCTGCCTCAGCCTCCCAAAGTGCTGGGATTATAGGCATCGGCATGGTGCCCAGTCCCTCTTCTTTACTTCATTAGTTAGCACTGTTTTCCAATTCATCATTCAAGTTCGAAATCCTGGAGTTGTCCTTCTTTCCCTCCTTTCTCTCAGTATCCTCCTCTCCCAACTGCATGGTTATCAATAGCAAGTTGTCCTACTTTTACTGCCTAGATATTCTCTGAAACCAAAACCTTTTCTTCTGCACCATCTCCACTGTCATGACCTTACATCTTTTATTATTTCTTAATTTTAAATCTGTTTAGAGACAGAATCTTGACCTGTCACTCAAGCTGGTCTGCAGTGGTACAATCATAACTCATTACAATCTCGAACTCCTGGGCTCAAGCAGTCCTCCCACCTTAGCCCCCCCAGTAGCTGTGACTAAAGGTGCACTCCACCTCACCCAACTAGTTTTCTTTAATTTTAGAAAAATTTTTGTAGAGACAGGGTCTGTGTTGCCCAGGCTGGTCTCGAAATTTGGCCCCAAGTGATTTTCTCACCTTGGCCTCCCAAAGTGCTGAGATTACAGGTGTGAGCCACTAAATCTGGCTATCCTTAAATCTTTTAACTAAAACAGTAAGTAGCTTGTTGCCTGAATCTTCTGTCTCTAGTCTTGTCCCTTTCAAATATGTCATCCAAGCAGCATCCAAGGTGAGCTTCCCACAACACACAGCTGACAGTGTCATTTCTCATTTAAAACCCCTTCAGCGGCCTTCCATTTGTTACAGGAACTCAAGCTCCGTATTCTTCTAAGCATGGTCTGGCTCCTACCTATTTATACGTCTTCATTTTTTACTACTCCTGGTATTACTGCAGCCACACTGAGATACTTGCAGTTATCCTTCACAAACTATGCAATGTTTTACCTCCACGATTGTGTTCACATTACCTGCTCCAATTGAGATTTACTGTCTTTTCATTACCCTCTGGAAACTGCCGATCTGAGCCAAGCTAACTCCTTTAGCTATAATTCAGCAATTATCGTCTTCACAAACCTCCCCCTCTCCCTAGCCCTCCAGGATCTCTGCTGTACTTCTATAGTGCAGGTACTATACCTCATTAATCCTGGCATTCCCAGTACTAAGAACAGTGCATGATCCATGGCAGGTATTCAATAAAAAGTGCTTCCCAAATAAAACAGTTTTAGGGAGAGGATTTCCATGCACAATTCAATTTTTTTCCTAAGTGACTTTTGCAAACATTTTTTGAGTCTCACTCTGTTGCCCAGGCTGGAGTGCAGTGGTGCCATCTGGGCTCACTGCAACCTCTGCCTTCTGGGTTCAAGTGATTCTCGTGCCTCAGCCTCCTCAGTAGCTAGGATTACAGGCGTGCGCCACCACACCCAGCTAACTTTTGTATTTTTAGTAGAGATGGGGTTTACCATGCTGACCAGGCTGGTCTCAAACTCTTGACCTCAAGTGATCCTCCCACCTCTGCCTTCTAAAGTGCTGGGATTACAGACATGAGTCTCCACACCCGGCTGACTTTTTGTGAACTTTCAATCTATAATTTTAAAGTTTGTTGCAAAAAGGAAGTGCTATAATGATAATTATGTTAACTACAAAACATAAGTGTTCAAAATCGGAGATAATTTATATTTACATTAAAAGCCTAAAAGGCACTTTATTGTGCTTCAATAGTTTATTTTACAATTTGTTGCAATAGTTTTTCTCCTTTTTTTAGGCAATCACTTTTTATTACCCATGCAAATATTTGCTAACTGCTTGGTTCTGACTCACTATGCAGTTATCTTTCCGTTTTTATTAGCTATAAATAAGATGTCATATACCAAACACATATAATTGAATCTAGTGTTTCCAATGGCGTACAGAATTGGAAAGGGAAGGAGGCTAGAATTATTCTATGAGGAGATGCATTCTGTTCTGTTTTTTGTGCACATTACCTGATAACATTATTATGACATAGTCACTGTACATATTGATTTCAAAGGGCTTTTAGCTAAGAATAAAATCTACTTGTCATTTAAACTAGCAGTGAATGAGATCCAAACTGCAGTTTCAAGCTGACATTTGTTTCCATATAAGGAAAACTAATACAGTATCTCTCCATTCTATGATCAAATAATAGTTTCCAAATTCCATAAAACAGCTATCTTATTCTTTTATATTATTTTTTGCAAGGAGGTTTTATGGTTAATAATAATTAAAAAGGAAATAAATTATATTATGGTTGTTTTGCTAATGTCAGAGAGAAAAATAACACTTTCTTCAATTTCTATGCTATAACTTGCAATTTTCTCACATTCTTTAGTGTCTGACTACTTATCTCTTTATTATTGTTATTTTTTTTTTATTTTTTATTTTTTTAGAGACAGGGTCTTGCTATGTTGCCCAGGCTGGAGTGCAGTGGCTATTCACAGGCATGATCCCACTGCTGATCAGCACGGGAGTTTTGACCTGCTCCGTTTCCCACCTGGGCTGGCTCACGCCTCTTTAGGCAATCTGGTGGTCCTCTGCTCCCGGGAGGTCACCATATTGATGCCGAACTTAGTACGGACACCCTATCGGCATAGTGCACTACAGCCTAGAACTCCTGGGCTCAAGTGGTTCTCCCACCTCAGCCTCCCGAATAGCTGGGACTATACAGGCAGGCGCCACCACACCCGGCCACTTATCTCTTTAGAAGCTGAAAAGTACAAGTGGTTTGAGCTAATATTAGAGTAAATCAATAAAGTTAATGAAGATTCTCATTTTAAAAAATTGGCTTAAATTTTTATAGGAACAAAAAGGCACAGCTTTCTTATTTTCTGTTCTTCAGCCTCACACATACACCCCAAAGACTTCATCCCTCAGACATGCACAGATGCGCCTGCCTTGTTGAGGAGGTGTAAGCATATCACAAAAATAGCTTTCTGAAGAGATTTTAAATTAAGTTGTTAAATCCAACATATACAGCTACTTTACTCTGGAAAAAAAAGATTTCTTTCAAAATATTACTGTTCACTGACAATGCACCCAGGAGCTCTGATGGAGATGTACAAGATGAACATTGTTTTCCTGCCGGCGAGTACAACAGTCCTTCTGCAGCCCATGGATCAAGGGGAAATTTTGACTTTGAAGTCTAATATTTTAAAAATATGTTTTCTAAGGATATAGCTGCCATAGGTAAGTGATTCCTATGATCAATCTGGTGGGTCAAAGTAAATTGAAAACTTTCTGGAAAGAACTCACCATTCTAGATGCCATTAAGAACACTTGAGATTCATGGGAGGAGGTCAAAAGAGCAATGTGAACAGGAATTTGGAAGAAGAGGATTCTAACCCTCAAAGATACTTGGAAGGGTTCAAGACTTCAGTGGAGGAAGTAACTGCAGATGTGGTAGAAATAGCAAGAGAACTAGAATTAGAAGCAAAGCCTAGCTTGCTGCAATGTCATGGTCAAACTTGAATGGATGAGGAGTTGCTTCTTATGGGTGAGCAAAGAACGTGGTTTCTTGAGATCGAATATGCTCCTGGTGAAGATGCTGTGAACACTGCTGAAATGACAACAAAGGTTATCTAAAACGTCACCTAAACTTAGATGACTGGGGAGAGGCAGGGTTTAAGAGAATTGATACGAACTTAGAAAGACATTTTACTGTGGGTAAAATGCTATCAAACAGCATCACATGCTACAGAGAAATCTTTCATGAAAGGAAAAGGCAATCCATGTGGCACACTTCATGGCTGTCTTATTTTTAGAAATTGCCACAGCCACCCCAGCCTTCAGCAGCCACTGCCCTGATCAGTCAGTGGCTATTGACTTCAAGTCAAGACCCTCCACCAGTAAAAAATTAGGACTTCCTGAAGGCTTAGATGATCATTGGCAATTTTTAGCAATAAAGTATTTTAAAGTATACACATTTTTTAGGCATAACACTATTGCATACAAACCACAGTATAGTGTAAATATAACTTTTTTTTTGAGACAGAGTCTCACTGTCACCCAGGCTGGAGTACAGTGACAACCTCCGCCTCCCAGATTCAAGTGATTCTCCTGCCTCAGTCTTCCAAGTAGCTGGAATTACAGGCACGTGCCACCATGCCCAGCTAATTTTTGTATTTTTAGTAGAGATGGGTTTCACCATGTTGGCTAGGCTCATCTCAAACTCCTGACCTCAAGAGATCCACCTGCCTCAGCCTCCCAAAGTGCTAGGATTACAGGCATGAGCCACCGCACCCAGCCTAAATGTAACTTTTATATATGCACTGAGAAACCAAAAATTTCTTGCTTTGTGACATTTGCTTTATTGTCATGGTCTGGAACTGAACCCTCAATATCTCCCAGGTGTGCCTGCTGTTATGAACATTTCTTGCTCAGAAACACTTCAAGAATTTTAAAAAAGAAAGAAAAAGAAGCTACGGTGGAATACTACTCAAGCATAAAAGTGAGCGAGCTGCTGATTTATGCAGCAGCACAGGCAAATCTCAAAAGCATTATGCTAAATGAACAAAACCTTAAATATCTACTATATTATTCTACTTATGTTCCATTCTAGGGTAGGAAAAAACAAATGTTTGGGGAAAAACGTTAGAACAGTGTTTGCCTTTGGGTAAAAAGCAGATATTGAATAGGCAGGGACATAAAGAAACTGTCTGGGTGATGGTGAAGTTCTTTATTTGATAGGGTTTCTGGTTGTTTATGCTCCTCTTCAAACTCATTGAATAGCAGCTTCAATTTTGTGCATTTTATTTGATGTACACATTTTACTAAAAACAGAACCATAAACAATGAACTCTAGTTAATGATGCATACACGGAAGTGTTTAGAGGTGATATGTATCAATGCCTTCAGCATACTTTGAAATGTATTTTTAAAATAAGATGGATGTAAGGGTGAGTAGAAGATGAATAAATATATGATAAAGCAAGGACTGCAAACTGTTAACAGTAAAATTTAAATGGATGAATATATGGGTGTTCACTCTAATTTTTTCAACTTTTCTAATGTCTAGAAATTTTCATATTAAATGTTGAGAAAGAAAAAGTTGTGAACCTTGCACTCTTCAGAAAAAAAGAGTTCTGCATACAATTTCAGAGGCTTTTTAGGGCCCCAAAGTCTACCCATGATCAGAGAGTCAATGAGTTGCAGACTAAAAACTCTGGGTCTATAACTTTTGAAGCTCTATCACTAAGAACTTGTCAGGAGACAAGTATTTTAATATTCATTTACTATGAGAAATTAAAGCTGCCTATTTTAAGACTACTTACAATTTTGGAATTCAGAGACTATCCTGCAAAAAATAATCTGATGACATACTTTCCTTATTTAGATGTTAAAATAACAGTAACAATCAGCTACAACAAAGCAGGTGCTTTTACAGTTGACCGAGTGATGTTGCTAGAGCAAGATGAGAAGCTTGAAAAAAATAAGCCTATAAAAAGGGAAAGCTGAAATTTTATTAACTGACAATAAAAAATTTAGTTAAAATCATATGATGTAAAAATGATAAAATTAGTAATTTGCTAGAAAAAGTGACCAACCATTTTGTGATGTTTTGATACGATGTCAAACTTACCCTTCTTAAAATCTCAGAGAATTTTAAAAACCTACCTATTCTTAGAGAGACGAATTATTTTTAGATAGATAGATGTGCTATTTTTAGATAGGTGAATGGATTACCTGGAAGAAGACTGAAGAAGACTTATGATTATTTCCAAGAAGTAGTTCCTGATAACCAGAAACCTCAGCTATATCCACCTTCCCAGAACTTAGCATTGCCATGGAAAAGAAGGATATACACAGAATGAAAACACTAAGAAACTGGAAAAAATATTTGGAACTTATATCACCAGGGACTAATATCCACAATATATCTTCCTAATTATTTGTATATAAATATATATATATATATTTCCAAAGTATCTAATATACAAAAAGCACTTAAAATATTAGAAGGAAAAGAAGAACAATTATAGAAAAATTGACAAACTATATGAACAAATAGTCCATATGTGTATTAGCAAGATGTTCCACTCACTCATTATAAGACAAGTGCAAATTAAAGTATACCAAATTATATTTTAACAAGAAAGGTAAGTTTGTGGCTGTATTAAAAGGTCACAGAATGATTGTTCTTTTTTTCTCTGGCCAATTATTATTTCACTATTTTTATATCATGTAATTTTAACTAAATTTTTCAATGACAGTTAATGAAATTCCAGCCTTCTCTTTTCATAGGTTTTTATCTTTTTAAAAAACTCATTTTGCTCTCACGGAATCACTTGTTCAAGTATAAAGCCACTTGTTTTGATTTCTCACTTAGATTTGCAAAAGCCCAAAAGTTTGACTGTAATATACAGTGTTGGCCAGGCTGTGGGGAACCGGCAGTCTCACGTGCCTATTTAGTGGTAAGGCAGAGTTGTGTAACTTCTGTGCAGGGGACTTTGGTAATGTCTAGGAAGACTATATTAGCATTTACTTCTTGACCCAGCAATCCAATCCTTCTGGGAATTTATTCCAAATCTATCCCACTGTGTATAGTTGGTTTTCCAGTTGTGTTGGTTTCCAACTATGTATATATATATATGTCATATATATATATATACACATACATACATACATATATATATACATACATATATATAGCTAATACATACATATCTGTTTGTATATATATATGTATTAGCAAGATCCATACATGTATAAGCAAGATGTTCCACTCACTTGTTATAAGATAAACGCAAATTAAAGTATATATATAGTTAAAGTAGATATACTTTTTAATTTGTATTTATCTTACAATGAATTTAACTATATACATACACTTTAATTTGCATGTACCTTATACTGAGTGGAGCAAATTAAAGTATATATGTTGAATTGAAGTATAAATATATATACTTTAATTTGTATTTGTCTTATAATGAGTGAGTGGAGCATCTTGCTAATACCTGTATGGACTATTTGTTCATATCTTTTGTCTATTTTTCTATCTAGGTTGTTCTTCTTTTCCTTCTAATGTTTTAAAAGCTTTTTGCACATTAGATACATTAAAAATATGTATATATAAATAATTAGGAAAATATATTATGGATATTAGCCCTTTGTGATATAAGTTCCACATGTTTTCCAGTTTCTTGTTAGTGTTTTCATTTTGTGTATGACCTTTTTTGCCATTGCAATGCTAAGTTCTGGAAAGCTGGGTGTAGATGAGGTTTCTGGTTATCAGGAACTACTTCTTGGAAATGATCATAAGACACACACACACATACACACACACACACACACACACACGGCTATTTGTTGCAGTAGTACTTTTAATTGGAAAAGATTAAAAACAAACCGAATGCCCGCCTACAGGGTACTAGTTGAATAAACAATGGTATGTTCATTCACATGAAGTACTATAGCATTTTCAGAAAGAAAAATGAAATACGTGTACACCCACATTCATGGCAGCATTGTTATTAATAGCAAAAAAGGGAAAGCAACCCAACTATCCATTGACGGATGAATGAGTGAGCAACATGTGTTCTATGCATACAATGGAATAATGCCCAGCCTTTAAAAGGAAGGATGCTGTGACATACGCTACACATAGATGAACCTTGAGGACATCACACTTGAGTGAAACAAACCAGTCGCAGAGGACAAATACCATATGTTTCTGCTTATGTAAGATACCCAGTGTAAGTTAATTCATAGAGATGGAAAGTAGAATCGTGGTTGTCAGGAGCTGGAGGGAAGAGGAAATAGGGAGTTATTATTTAATAAATAGAGTTTTAGGCCTGGCGTGGTGGTTCATGCCTGTAATCTCAGCACTTTAGGAGGCCAAGGCTAGCGGATCACGAGGTCAAGAGATCGAGACTATCCTGGCCAACATAGTGCAATCCTGTCTCTAGTAAAAATACAAAAATTAGCTGGGCATGGTGGCGAGTGCCTGTAGTCCCAGCTACTCTGGAGGCTGAGGGAGGAGAATCGCTTGAACCTGGGAGGCGGAGGTTGCAGTGAGCCAGGATCGAGCCACTGCTCTTCAGCCCAGGCAACGAGAGTGAGACTCCGTCTCAAAAAATAAATAAATAGAGTTTCAGTTTTGCAAGATGAAAGAGTCTGGAGATGAAAGGTGATGAAGGTTGCACAACAATTTGAAAATAATGTCGCTAACTGTCCACCTAAAAATTGTCTCAATGTGTAATTTTAGACTGTTTCTAGTCTAAATTACTTTATGTGTATTTTACCACAAATTTTAAACAAAGATGAAGATCTCTATATTCTGCTTAGATTGGTCTCCAGAATAGATTATTAAATAAAGCAAGGAATACAAGGATGTATATAGTAGTCTATCATTTGCGTAAGAAGGTGGAGAGGGAACTGAGTATTTGATAACATTTTTTAAAACACCATGGAAACATAAACCAAAAACTTAAAAACAAAAAGTTACTATAGGTTAAGGAGAGAACAGGTGGAAAGGACAGGAATACAATAGACTTCGTTTTGTGTCTCAGAATAGAACTTGTTTTTAAATTTGATCTTTGAAGTATTTAAATGTTTTACATAACATTAAAAAAACTGAATTTTCAAAACACAATACACTTTAAAATGAAGCAAACTTAACTGTGTATAGAGTTGGTGGTATAGGAAATTATTTTAAGTAATTTACAGTAATCTGACAGTACATTCCACATGCTATACACCCTAAGGACAAAAAGAACTGCAAAAAAAGCAGGATTTTGAGCTCTGTCAGGCATCCTGCTCCTAGAAGTTTTATTGCTTTCTGAAACTAGAATATAATATAATGTACAGTGATAGCATATAAAATGACATAAAAACCTGTATATTATGTAGAAAAATACATTATGTAAATAATAGCATAAAGCAAATAAGAAATGATGCTTATACCATTAGGAATCAAAGTTTTCTGAGAGAAATATATAAAATAAGATTAGTGAAAGCCATGTAAACTTAAATTTGAATTGGGAATATCAGTGCAAAATAGTAGTGCATTTTCTCTTAAAAAAAATCCACTGGTGGTGGTCATGGTGAAGAGGTGGGAATAAAGAATAAGTTTGGCCAAACACAGAAAGGTTTTGAAGCTAAGTGATAACACATAGAAGCTCTTTGTATTATTTTCTATACTTCATATATGTTTGTAACTTTCCATAACAAAAATCAAAAGTTAAAAAGAAATCAAGAGAGGTAACTTACATTAGTAGGTTGAGAAGACTTTCTCTCAACTATTAACTCGACATCTGGGAAAGGAAGAGCCATGTTCTTATCTCTAGTAGCCATTCTCAGATGCACAGCATGCTTTCCATCTTGTAGGAAAGGGACAACATCAGGCAGCTCCCAGACCACCATCAGGTAAATACTATCTTCCTTACCCTTTAATAGAAATCCAGTGAGTATATGAAAAGTTCAATTAATTATTTTATTTTGAACTGTTTTAAAGAGAGAGAAAATAGAACCTGCAGTGATGTATCCATCATTTAGCTTTACCAAATTTTCAGTCCCATCTATTCCTTGCTAATATAATTCCTCTTTCTTCTTCCCTCCCAGAGTAACCTGTAATGTGAATATGATGTTAGTCATGAAAGTTTTAATATTTCTACATATACATACATATACATTCTACATATGTATGATAGTGCTTTCAGACCTTAAGCCACTTTATAAATGCTGTCCGATTGTATGGATTCTTCTTCAACTTTCTTATTTCACTGAATAGGATGTTTTTGAGATTTATACAAGTTATTTCATGGAACTCCAGTTCATTTATTTTTAACTGCTTTATCATATTATAGAAACATACTACAATTTATTAATCCATTACCCCATAGATGGATGTTCAGGATGCCGATTTTGTATTGCTTTCCTTCACAGACAGGCAGCACGGTTTCTAGAGTGGATGTCTGGGGTAAGATGACCTAACTCTAAGACACACACATTTCCAGCTTTACTAGCTCCCCCAGTCGACATCTCTAGGTAGTGTTTAGCTACTTCACTCTCACCAGGAGTAGATGAGAGTTCCCCTTCGTATTCTTGCTGATACTTGATTTTTAAAAATTGCTTTGCCTGATGAGTGTGAAATGGGACATTTTAAAACTAACTTTTAATACCCTTTCAAATAGGAAGAGAGGAAGTCAAATTGTCTCTGTTTGCAGTTCACATGATTGTATGTTTAGAAAACACCATCTTCGCAGCCCCAAATCTCCTTAAGCCGATAAGTAATTTCAGCTAAGTCTCAGGATAGAAAATCAATGTGCAAAAATCACAAGCATTCCTATACACCAATAACAGATAAGCAGAGAGCCAAATCATGAGTGAATTCCCATTCACAATTGCTACAAAGAGAATAAAATACCTAGGAATACAACTTAGAAGGCATGTGAAGGACTTCTTCAAGGAGAACTATGAACCACTGCTCAAGGAAATAAGAGACGACACAAACAAATGGAAAAACATTCTATGTTCATGGATAGGAAAAATCAGTACCATGAAAATGGCCATACTATCCAAAGTAATTTATAGATTCAATGCTATCCCCATCAAGCTACCATTGATTTTCTTCACCGAATTAGAAAAAACTACTTTGAATTTCATATGGAAACAAAAAAGAGCCCTTATAGTCAAGACAATCCATAGCAAAAAGAACAAAGCTGGAGGCATCATGCTACCTGACTTGAAACTATATTACAGGGCTACAGTAACCAAAACAGCATGGTACCAGTACCAAAACAGAAATATAGACCAATGGAACAGAGCAGAAGCCTCAGAAGTAAAGTCACATATCTACAACCAACTGATCTTTGACAAACCTGACAAAAACAAGCAATGGGAGGATTCCCTATTTAATAAATGGTGCTGGGAAAACTGGCTGGCCATATGCAGAAAACTGAAACTGGGCCCCTTCTTTACACTTTACACAAAAATTAACTCAAGATGGATTAGACTTAAATGAAGACCTAAAACCATAAAAACCCTAGAAGAAAACCTAGGCAACACCATTCAGGTCATAGGCTTCATGACTAAAACACCAAAAGCAGTGTCAACAAAAGCAAAAATTAGCAAATAGGATCTAATTAAACTAAAGAACTTCTGCACAGCAAAAGAAGTATCATTGGAATGAACAATGAACCTACATGGAACTTAAACAAATTACAAGAAAAAAACAACCCCATCAAAAAGTGGGCAAAGGATATGAACAGACACTTCTCAAAAGAAGACATTTACATTTAAGACTAACACGAAAAAAAAACTCATCATCACTGGTCATTAGAGGAATACAAATCAAAACCACAGTGCGATACCATCTCATGCCAGTTAGAATCTTTAAAAAGTCAGGAAACAACAGATGCTGGAGAGAATGTGGAGAAATAGGAACGTTTTTAAACTGTTTGTGGGAATGTAAATTAGTTCAACCATTGTGGAAGACGGTGTGGTGATTCCTCAAGGATTTACAACCAGAAATACCATTTGACCCAGCAATCCCATTACTGAGTGTATACCCAAAGGATTATAAATCATACTATTATAAAGACACATGCACACGTATCTTTATTGCAGCACTATTCACAATAGCAAAGACTTGGAACCAACCCAAATGCTCATCAATGACAGAATGGATCAAGAAAATGTGGCAAATATATGTGATGGAATACTATGCAGCCATTTTTATGAGATATGTTCATGTCCTTTGCAGGGAAATGGATGAAGCTGGAAACCATCATTCTCAGCACACACAGGAACAGAAAACCAAACACCACATGTTCTCACTCAGAAGTGGGAGATGAACAATGAGAACACATGGACACAGGGAGGGGAACATCACACACCAGGGCCTGTTGGGGAATGGGGTGCTAGGGGTGGGATAGCATTTGGAGAAATACCTCATGTAGATGATGGGTTGACGAGTGTAGCAAACCACCATGGCACATGTATACTCATGTAACAAACCTGCACCCACCAGGCACACGTATGTTTATTGCAGCACTATTCACAATAGCAAAGACTTGGAACCAACCCAAATGCTCATCAATGACAGAATGGATGAGCACCATTCTGTCATTACGTGGCTCACCACCTGTAATCCCACCACTGGGAGGCTGAGGCAGATGGATGTCTCTATATATCTTGGTTCCTAACCCTTCTTCAGTTAGCTGGGGTGCAATGGTCTTTTCATGGTCTGCGACTTGCTGTTTTCACTTTGTTGTTTAAGACAAGCTTTTATTTTTAATGTGAATATAGTAATGATACTTTTGCCGTATCCCATCTGTGGATGTGGTATATCTCTCCATTTATTCAGATTGTTTTCACATCCTTTATTCACATTTATTTCCACAAAACTTTTGCATAGTTCTTGCTACATTTATTTTAGGTACCTTATACTTTTGTTTGTTATTGTTACGTGATCATTTATTCCACCTGTACTATGTTATGGCTTCGTGTGTGTGTGTATGTGTGTGTGTGTACTATGTTATGTCTCTGTGTGTGTGTGTGTGTGTGTGTGTGTGTATAACAGGGTCTTGCTCTGTTGCCTAGGCTGGAGTGCAGTGGTGCTATCTTGGCTCACTGCAATCTCTGCCTCCCAGGCTCAGGTGATCCTCCCACCTCAGGCTCCCAAGTAGCTGGGACTGCAGGCATGCACCACCACGCCTGGCTAATTTTTGTTTTTTGTAGGGGATAGGGTTTTGCCATGTTGGCAAGGATGATCTGGAATTCCTGGCCTCAAGCAATCTGCCCACCTTGGCCTCCCAAACTGCTGAGATTACAGGCATGAGTCACCGTGTTCAGCCATGTTTATATTTTCGAACTGATTATTATTGATGAGATACCATTAATTGTTAATTTTTAAATTGTTATATGGAAATAAAAGTCAAAATTTTAAGGCCGATTATTTGCTTGCAGAACAGGACTCCTTCTATATTGAAAAGCAGCTATGAAAAGCGGAGACAATATTGTTCTAGGAGTGAAGACAGCTGGTTTCCAGTCTTAGTTCTTGCAGGACACCTTAGAGTTTTCTAGGAAAACAGCAGTTCATACAATGCTAAGAGCGTTATTATGTTAATTGCTTCAGAAGGAAAGATCATTTACTTTAAGGGACACACAAATACAGCTATATGAATGGATCCATAAAGTACTGTGGATAAAAGAAAGATAAGTATTGATCATCTTCTTGGAATCCCCATAGTCCTTTGTTTATGATGTTGGAACAATAATCTCTCACCAACCTATGGTTTTTTCAACAATGGCTTGGGGGCATATTTATCTAAAATTTGCCAAAGGTTTCATAAGCAGAATGCAGTTTTATCCCCTTAAAACTGAGACTCTGAGAAGAATTGTTGTTTTCTTCTCTTGTTGTCTATGAAATTATATTAACAGACCAGTCAATTTACAATCTGCCCTCTCTTTACATGGCTAGAAAATCATTCCCAGAAAATTCAGCACAGTGATGATTTGCTCCCAGAGCAGGCAGTTGCACAAGCATTTTTCTGAGACTTGAGAAAATAAAACCAAGAACAGAAGTGTAAGAGAGATACTATATTTAAGCTGTTAAGGACTGTTTGAACACATTTAAAAGAACATAATATTCTGGAGACCCTTCTCAGCTGATAAAGCACCAGCAGTGTTTCCTGGATAACGGAGAATGACTACTAACGCAGGTTTTGGCTTCTTGGTTTTTGGGATTTGTTTGTTTTTGTTTTTAAGGCAGCTAGAGTCCAGGAAGACAGAGGTTGCGGTTTATCTTTCCTTCATTCCACTCTCAGCTCCAACTTCTACCTGTCCACCTTCCCAACCACAGCAGTTTCTGGTGCTCAGAGAAATGGGGTTTGGAGTTTAGGGAAAGAAATTTATTATAAAGCTTATTCTATTTTTAGCTGGAAAAAAAAAAAAGGCCTGGCTACCAGATTAGTCTGAGAACCAGGCCACCATAAGAGCTTCTGAAGCCCTTTGTGAAAGCACTCACAGCACTAGTAATAGGTGACCAGCGCCAGTCTTATTGAATTATGCATTTCATGGTGAAGGGGAATATCCTTCTGGAACATGGCAAATATTTGGTAAATGATCATTGAAAAAAATGAATGAATTTAAGTATTCTAGAAAACATGTAAATTGAATTATTTTATTTCAAATAGGCATATATAATAAATAAATAATAATAATAAGTAAATAAGTATACTTTCAACATTATATTATAAAGCTGCCCCCTCCAACATTAATAAAAATTCTCCAAATACCCCTTATAAATTTACTATTATCTACTTTACAAGAGGTTCTTTACTTTTTATGTTTTATTCTTTCAATCCTTAATGAACACCTACTCTGGGCATGGCCAAGAATACAAATATAAATAAGAGAGGTTTGCAGTTCTTATCAAGATCAACCTGCAGGTTTTAAACGCAGAACCAGAATAATCAGAGTGAAAAATGCTGCAGCAGAACTAAAAACAATTTTGGTGAGTGAATAGTTCCAGACTACTTTTGCAACCCTAAAAAAGGAGCATTTGTGACAGCAGACATTGTCTGATAGGAAGGGCATCCTGACGAACAATGGCACTTAATAAAGCAAAAATCAGCATTTCATTTTTAGAGCGTATTATGAAGAAATTCCTTCCTACAGTGCCACTTTGGATTGCTCAGACAAGAGAAGAGGGTATTACCTCAGGGAAGTTTTTCACTCCTTTTTTTCAGTTCTTAAGTCATCGGTTATCTTAAGTTGGTGCTTCATGATTCCTGTGCTATTCAAGATTTTTCTGATCTTAGCTTTCAGAAGGAGAATAATAAAGGTAATGAGTCCTTGAGTTCGAGGTGATGGGGTGAGAGCCACACAATAGCCAGAATAAATGATCCAGTCTTCATTTTAAATTTGAAGAGGGCATTAGCATTCCAAGGTGATAATAGAGTCATAGGAAAAACAAATTAGCCTACCTCAATCCTCCTCAAACAGCCCTGGGCAGATTGGATCATTAACCTCAAAATAAACAAGGCGATTTTGGTGACAAACTGAAAAAGTGACTTGAGCATCCCTGAATGCATTATGAGTTATAAGGGACAGAGCCTGCTGGAGAGCAGTTCTGCTAGTGAATTATTCCAAAAGGTGGGTATAAAGCATGTCGGAGGTGGCAGCTGAGTATAAATTTAACCTTCTTGTCACGCGCCTTAGGAGACCCTGACTAACCCTTCAGCAGAAACTTGATGGGCAGGAGGTGGCAGCTGGGCAGCAATTCTTTTTCCCTCTTTGCTTGAACCTGGGCAAAGTTAATGAGGAGCATCACAGGCAGGTTGAGGATAAACATTATCTTCAGCTGGCTAGCAAGAGAGGAGTTACATGGGTGGGGATTATCCACTGACTCATTGGATTTTCCCAAAAAAGGGCACCTACAGTACGAATATGAAATGGGATTGTTAACCTGGATCATTTTGACAGTCCCGTTGCGCTCCAAGGCCAGGAGCAGGTGCTGATGTTCCTCCGGGGCTTTGAGGAACATGAGGCACCGCAGGTAGTGATCGTCCTCCTTCCACTCTTTCCCCTCCAGCAGCACTTTCATCTCCTGCCCACTGCCAAAGTCCCAGATTTTGACTGTTCCTGAGCAGACAGAGAAAAAGACTATGTGGGTAAAAATGACTTGAGAAAGCTTGGCTTTTAGCTCAGAGAAATTCATCCGATCGAAAGCTTTCTGCCAACAATTTATCCTATATTTATTTCCTATTCAGATGGGTGAGTCTTCTCA
This sequence comes from Callithrix jacchus, assembly GCF_049354715.1. Lineage (NCBI taxonomy): Eukaryota > Metazoa > Chordata > Mammalia > Primates > Cebidae > Callithrix > Callithrix jacchus. The sequence goes on from NC_133520.1 coordinate 44,189,291, forward strand.
GGCTTGCAGTACACGAAATTTATTTCTGTGTGCCTTGATTTGTCACAGGCTGAAAAAAAAAAAATAAACAGGACCAGGAAACGCCTTGAAATCTACCCTCCGTCTCTCCTACTAAGCTTTTTTTCTTAGGTGGATCTTTTCTGTTCTTATTCTCCCAGTGCTTTTCAGTGTGCTAAACACCCTGTCTTGAACTTGGGAATATTAGCTACCGTGCCACAGTTATTATTCACAGCGAAAGACCTTTCCAGTAATCTATCACATTTCCTGATGTGCTGACATGTTTTAGGACTTTCGTTCTTATTAGATAATAAAAAGTTGGAGGAAATCCCAGCTGGTAAGAAACTGCCAAGCTTGGAGTGGTTTTGTTGGTTAAGGGAGGAAAATGAAAGAAAAGTGTCAAGTTTTTTCTTACATTTAAAATTATACTTTCTGTTTGAAACTGAATCCCCAATGTGATGGTATTTGGAGATGATTAGGTCATGAGTGTAGTAGGGCCCTCATGAATGGGATTAGTGCCTTTATTAAAAAAAAAAAAAAAAAAAAAAAAAAAAAAAAAGGCCAGTCCCAAATTCAGATATGCTGTGGCTCAGATGAAAAAAGAAAAAAATAGGGAACCGCCATCTTCCAGTAATTCGCCAAAATGAGGAACACAAAGGGAAAGAGGAGAGGCACTCGATACATGTTCTCTAGGCCTTTTAGAAAACATGGAGTTGTTCCTTTGGCCACATATATGCGAATCTATAAGAAAGGTGATATTGTAGACATCAAGGGAATAGGTACTGTTCAAAAAGGAATGCCCCACAAACGTTATCATGGCAAAACTGGAAGAGTCTACAATGTTACCCAGCATGCTGTTGGCATTGTTGTAAACAAACAAGTTAAGGGCAAGATTCTTGCCAAGAGAATTAATGTGCGTATTGAGCACATCAAGCACTCTAAGAGCCGAGATGGCTTCCTAAAACGTGTGAAGGAAAATGATCAGAAAAAGAAGGAAGCCAAAGAGAAAGGTACCTGGGTCCAACTGAAGCGACAGCCTGCTCCACCCAGAGAAGCACACTTTGTGAGAACCAATGGGAAGGAGCCTGAGCTGCTGGAACCTATTCCCTATGAATTCATGGCATAATAAATAGGTGTTAAAAAAAATAAAAGACTTCTGGACTGTAAAAAAAATAAATAAAAAATAAATAAATAAAAATAAAAATAAATAAACTGGGCTGAAAGATCTGACTTTCCCCTCTGTCACATGAAAACACAGTGAGAAGGGACCATCTATAAACCAAAAGGTGGGCCCTTGCCAGACACCAGAGCTACCAGCGGCTTGATCTTGAACTTCCCAGCCTCCAGAACTGAGAGAAATCGATTTCTGTTGTTGAGAGACACCCAATCCACCTGCCTTGAGTGGTAAGGAATGTCAAATGATCTGAGCTCAGGAGGTTTTCCTATCTCCCGTCAAGAGGTAGAGAAGAATTTTCTCCCAGTTCTTTCTCCCTTACAATCGGTCTTCATCTACAATATCAGCAAGAGGGTCTGCTGCCCTTCCCTCAGTGGCTTAGGCTTTTGCTGTGTCGGTAAGACGGGTGCAGTGGGACTTTTCTGTTGCTCCACAGCGTTGGCTGTTCCTCTCTCCCAGATCTGCACCACGAGGGAGGCCAGCACTGTGTGACATGTGATGAGCCATGTGAGGAGCATGGGAATGAACGCACACTCCCTTTGTGTTTCTGGCTTTCAAACGCTCTGTACTTTCAATCTGTCTACACTCAGATCTCAGAAATTCTTACAAATTTGAATACATTCTCACCCATCTGAATGCCGGTCCCATTTCCTTCTCATCACTGCCCTAGGTAAAGCCAGTAAGTATGTCCTGTCTTTCCCTGGAAGTACCTGTCTCACCTTAGATTTCAGGCTATTTGCCCTGCGACATCAATTCTCTCATAGGTTTAAGAAAAGTTCTGGGCTGAGTGTGGTAGCTCACGCCTGTAATCCCAGCATTTTGGGAGGCTGAGGCGGGCGGATCACCTGAGGTTGGGGGTTCGAGACAGGCCTGACCAACGTGGAAAACCCCAACTCTACTAAAAATACAAAATTAGCCGGGCTTGGTGGCACATGCCTGTAATCCCAGCTACTCAGGAGGCTGAGGCAGGAGAATTGCTTGAACCCAGGAGGCGGAGGTTGTGGTGAGCTGAGATACCGCCACTGCACTCCAGCCTGGGCAACAAGAGTGAAATCTCGTCTCAAAAAAAAAAAAAAAAAAAGAAAGAAAGAAAAGAAAAGTTCTGATTTCATAGATTAGCTTGCTTTGTTTGTAGATGTCAGTGTGGGCCCAACACCTTCCATTTTACTACATACCGAGAAGGACACACTGTCAGCTCCCATCCTGATAGTGCTTAAAACATTGTAATTAATCTGATTTATGAAATTTGAGAACTCGACTAGTGTAAAAATTTAAAGATTTTTATCAGTGTTTGGCAAAATTTGTTAACCTTCTACATTGCTTTGAACTTTGAAAAATAAAAAGAGGCTGCTTGTATTTCCAGCACTTTGGGAGGCTGAGGCAGGTGGATCACAAGGTCAGGAGTTTGAGACCAGCCTGACCAACATGGTGAAACCCTGTCTCTACTAAAAAAAAAACAAAAATTAGCTGGGTGTGCTGGCAGTGCCTGTAATCCCAGCTACTTGGGAGGCTGAGGCAAGAGAATCACTTGAACCCGGGAGGTGGAGGTCGCAGTGAGTCGAGATCGCACCAGTACACTCCAGCCTGGGCGACAGAGGGATACTCCATCTCAAAAAAGAAAAAAGAAAAAGAAACAAAGTTGCAAAAATAGTAGAGTTCTGTGTACCTTTCCCCCACTTTCCTCACATTGCTTTCATCCCTGATTATAATGACTACAGTATAATCCTAAAACAAGCAAAGTGACATTAGAAAATCCCATTAACTAGACCACAGACCTTGTTCAGATTTTACCAGTTTTTTACATGCACTCTGTGTGTGTGTGTCTAGTTCTTCACTATTTTACTATGCGTATAAATGTGCACAAACAATATACAGAAATGTTTCATCCACCCACAGGAACTTTCTCGTGCTAACCCTTCATAGTCACCACCACCCCCGCCATCACTGTCTGGTAATCACTAAGCTGTTTTACTTATCTAAAAGTTTGTCATTTTGAAGACATTTTATTTTGTTATTTTAAGAATGTTCTTGGCTGGGCACGGTGGCGTATGCCTGTAATCCCAGCACTTTGGGAGGCCAACGTGGGCAGATCATTTGAGGTCAGGAGTTCCAAGACCAGCCGGGGCAACATAGAGAAACCTCTCTACCAAAAATACAAAAATTAGCCAGGCACGGTAGCACACGCCTGTAGTTCCAGCTACTCAAAAGGGTGAGGCGGGAGACTTGCTTCAAACCTGGAGGTGGAGGTTGCAGTGAGCCGAGACCCTGCACCACTGCATTCCAGCCTGGGCAACAAAACAAAACTCCATCTCAAAAAGAAAAAAAAGAATTGAAATGGAATGTGTAATCTTTTGAGCTTGGCTTTTGTCTTTTCCTAGTGCCTTTCAGATTCATTCACATTGCTGCAAATATCACTTGTGTGTTTCTTTGTATGATTTGTAATCACCACAGTATTCCACTGTACTGATGTGTTGCAGCTTGTCTAACCCGTCATCTGTTGAAAAATGTTTTTTTTTTTCAGTTTTGGTTATTATGAATAAATCTGCTATAAATTTAAAGCACAAAACACCACCCACTCTATAGTATCCTGTTGTAGCAGCTCAAATGGACAGAGACACTTTCCTTATTGTTAAGTTCACTCGTTTGCTTTGGGGGACCTGGAAGAAGAGGCCACAGGGACAATAAACAGTGTAATTTGGAATGCCTACTTCTAGGTCATTGCTCAGAGTGGAGAACTCTCTTCTCACATGGGCTTTGAAGTGCTCACCTCAGGTTCAGACTCCAGTGAACCACAGGTCTTTTCGTCTCTGCCTTTAACCCCACCCCCTTCTTACCCCTCAGCGCCAATCCTACTCCATACCCAGAGTGTTTTCACTGCCCTATTTTCCCTCTCCTATGCCGGGTTCTTCCCATCAGCAACACTCACACTCCCAGTATTTGTTTGTTGGCCACTAACACCATCATTAAACATTGACTAAATACTCCCTGTTACTGTGGTAGAAACAGGGGGTATTTAATGAATAACCATAGTTCCTACCCTAAGGGACTCTGTGGCATTATGGGAAAGCAGTCACGCAAACAGTTAAAAGATGTCATTGTGATCTCACGCATTCCTGGGTTAGGCAGCCGACAGTCGCATTGCCTAGATTTCCTGCCGCCTTAGGACTTGGGATTTAGTGGAGCAGACAGCAGTGAGACGTACTCCTCAGTAATGAGAGGAGACCAGTGGCTCATGGTCTGAACTTCTCTGGGAGTCAGAGAATCTCACTTCCCAGGGTGTCTTGGATCTGTTAATTTAACAGAGAGGGCTTGGCACAGTGGCTCACTTCTGCTATCCCAGCTACTCAGGAGGCCAAGGAGGGAGGATCACTTGAAGCCAGGAGTGTGAGACCAGCCTGGGCAGCACAGTGAGTCCCTGTCTCCAAATAAATAAATACAATAAAATAAATTTAACATATGTAGCTTTGAGGAGGACAAACTCAGTATTTGAAAGAATTCTAGGTTCTAGAACTAACAGCATAAAATGAGGCCTGCTTGCATAAAAACAATACTATTGTCAGTCATATACTGAATTTACTTAATGCTTCTGCCTGATAATAATTGTGTACATTGCTCAGCATTTCAACAACTGCTTTTCATGTCTACACAGGGTGTGCTTATGGAAAGTGCGACTGCTTTCTCAAGAACTGGTCCACGTGAAGGGCAGCTGCATTTATTCCTACCCCATCAACTCAGCATTCATGATTTCATTTCACTCTGTGTTGTCATCTGCTCACACTTTAAAAAACCAGACTTTCACACATCAGGATGCTCACTAGATTCATCAATTGGCTTAGGAACCAGCACTTATTGAGTAAATATAGGCCTAGGGTAAATATATTCAGTATAGTGCATGCAGTTGGTCATATGGTCTAGATAAAGCAGTTCTTTCATTTAGAATGTAATGAGTCGGGTGAAAGGTGGGGCGGTCTGTAGCTCTCTAGTTCCTAGAAGTCCTACCAGTGCTCCATAGCGTAAGGCATAGCAAACGACCTGGCCCAGCCTGGGCCTGGCGTCCTCTCAAGAAGGCATATGAACAACTCCAATATAGAATTCTAGGAGTAATGCGACAAAGTTGGCTGGATGTTTTGTCTGGTCCAGAAGTCTACTGTCGGTAAAACTATTGTTAGCAAGCACTGAATCTGATGTCTATCTCTTAGCTGATGGTACCCAAAAGTGGAGGGATAGAATGAGTCAGTGCAACACAGATTCTATGAGATGGCATATGTGAAAGACTTTTGCAAACTGTTAAAGCAACCATGTAAATGCAACATGAGGAATTATTTTTAACATCCGTACCAAGAAATTGATGCCTGTTAGATAAGGCACTCTACCACTATTCACCCAGACACAGGAATTTCACTGGCACACAGATATATTTCAGCCTGCTTTATGCTCTCCTTCTATCCCAAAGTACTAAAGAGTTTTCGACAGAAATTGTCAGGATACTAAAATTACTCTAACCGTTATATGCTCCTGTGGCAAAAAGAAATCCAATTTCATCGATAGCTGCACAAGTCACTTCAATATTGAAGCCATGAGAGTCTAAAATCTGGTATACTTGGAGCCCCGTCTCGAGTTCCCATACCTATGGGAAAGAACAAAAACATCAAAGAATCCCTTTGAATAATCCCTTCAATTCTCATTAGAATTCTACCATATTCAAAAATGGAACTCTGTACATCTAACACATTTCCTAGCTCTCTGCCCTGAATGTTGGTTTGATCAAAGAAAGTTCTAAAAGATAAAGTGCATTTAATAGTTACTGTGCTCTCCTGGACTGCAAATGTAGGGGCTGAGACAGCCAGGGACTCTATTTCAGGCAGACCCTGGCTGTGGACGAAGTGGTCAGTATGTATTGCAAGCCTGAAGCAAGGATAGAAATGGATCAATTACAAGCACAGCAGACGAAAGGAAAACGAACTGGATTTATTCACTGGTGACACTCATCCTAATTAGCCAGGGATCATGGGACAGGATCTGTGGTTAATAGCATGGGATCTGAGAGAAGAACCCTGAGGAAAGAGCCCACTAATCTTTCCTGGGAATGTTCTAAATAGGGATATGGGCCCAGTGAGAGAGAGAATGCGAGAGAGAAACACAGAAAGAAAGGAGAGAGAAGCTGACTTCAGAGGAGGCCATCTGTGTAATTGGATGGGTGTAATAAAAAAATCTAGAGACATGTAAAGACTCAACACTCATCGTGATCTCTCCCTGGAAACACAGTAGAGGATTTAGACCTGCAGATTTTCTGACCGAGTCTCTCCTTCTTCATGGAGTTGCCATATTCAGAGGTAAATCGCACTGCCAGTTAGTAACAGCACTGAACGGACAATCGAGAATGCGTGCACTCTAGGTATTGTGGCAGAGAGGACAGCAAATACAAAGTGCCAGGGGTGAGAAGGCCCGTCCTTCCTCCAGGGAGTGGAAAGGAAGCCCCTGCAGCTGGGTGAGAGGGGAGCGTAGAGGAGATGGTGCTGATGAGATAGTCTGGGGGACTCGCAATGCAGGACCACTTGCTGAAAAGTGGTAGAGCTGGGACTTGAGTGAAGTCTGTCTGGTCCTAGAGTCCGTGCTTTTAACCTCTGGGTGTCCCTGGTTATAGACAGGTTTCTTAAGGAAGAAAGAGGAATGTGGGTCATTGCATGAAGGGGTCTCAGGGGTCACCCATTTCTCCTGGCCTACAGTGTGATCCCTTTCCAACCAATCTGCCATGAAAACTCACCTTGATGTATTCCTTTCCACTCTTTTCTCCCACACAGGGACGACGTTTTCCCCATAAGAGGTGACTGCACGAAATACTGATTGCACGAAAGCAGGATAGGTTTCAGCTTTCGTTTTCCTCTACTTACTCTCTCTTTAGTCATTACCAGAAATGTGCTGACATAATAAGCTCACGTGATTCTCTCTTGAGAAAATCTCCAGCAAACAATCACAGAAGTCAGAGACTGAGAGGTCATTTGAAGGGTCCCCAGAGGAATGCTCCCTGCTAGTCCATAGTCTCCTTTCAGAGAGTGTGCATGAAATGAAGGGGCAAACACCTAAAGCAAACACCTCCAGTCATCACTGCCAGATAACTTCAGTGGCCGTAATGACAGACACAATTAGCGTGGCCGGGAGCCCTGGCTTCTAGGAAATGCTGTGATGGCCATGTTACAGGAAAGGGATCCTGAGCCAGACTCCAAGACAGGTTCTTGGAGCTCATGCAAGAAAGAATTCAGAGCAAGTCCATGGAGTAAAGTGAAAGCAAGTTTATTAGGAAGGTAAAGTGATAAAGTATGGCTACTCCATAAAAAACCCCTTAGGGCGGCTGGCTACCCATTTTTATGATTATTTCTTGATGATATGCTAAACAAGGGGCGAATTATTCATGCCTCTCCTTTTTAGACTGTATAGGGTAACTTCCTGACATTACCATGGCACTTGTAAATTATCATGGCGCTGGCAGGAGTGTAGCAGTGAGGATGCCCAGAGGTTACTCTCATCGCCATCTTTATTTTGGTGGGATTTGGCTGGCTTCTTTACTGCAACCTGTTTTATCAGTAAGGTCTTTATGACCTGTATCTTGTGCCAACCTCCCATCTCTTCCTGTGACTTAGAGTGCCTTAAATGTCTGGGAATGCAGCCCAGTAGGTCTCAGCCTCATTTTACCCAGCCTCATTCAAGATGGAGTTGCTCTGGTTCACATGCCTCTGGCAGCTGTGCTGGAGGAATGCAGCAGAAAGGGCATGCTTGCTTACAACCGAAAAACTTGGGTTCATATTCCAGCCCTCGTGCTTATGATCCCAGCTATGTTGCTTGATCTCTCTGATCCCTCGTTTCCTCATCTTTAAAAGTGAAACTCTTTATCTGTCCACAGAGAACCATTGTGAAGATTAAATAAGACCACATACTTAAGGCTCTTGGCACGTATTCTGAATCTACAAGGGTTACAGTAAACACCTATAAATTTATTCCCCTTCCTTCTTAACATAAATCCTCTTCCAGTATTCAGTTAAAAAAATTAAAATGCAAACTAGTTCTGTCTTCTTAACATATTTCCTCCAAAATTCCTGTTTTGATTGTGAAAACTAGCCGTGTTTATTCAATTGAGCATGTGGCTTGATAGCAAGCAGTCTGAACTGGCTTAATTAAAACACTTGTTTTTCACATACTCTTGAAAGCTTCCAAATCACTCTAATGTATGGTCTTATCATACGCGCTGCTACGTTTGCTTCATCATGCAATGATTTATTTTAAGAAGAGAAAATTGTATCCACATTGCCTTTTTCCTGTTTGAAAAGCCAATATGTACTTACCCTAATTATGGATTCAGAGCAGATAGTGAGTACTTGGTGAAAATATTTGTTGTAAAGCATGACATTGATTTCTCGTTCATGAGTGTGAGGAATCTGTTTTGTATCTTGTATCATCCTAGTCAAAGGATACATGTCCATAACACTAGATCCTGGAACAGAAGTAAGAATCTCATAAATACCCAATATTAGAAGTTTTGAATCACAAAGGTTTTCAGTCAAGCAGTTGGGTTTGGAAACAGCCAAACAGTGAGATTAGCAGTATCAATCAATGCCTAGGAAGCTTAATGAGGTGAGAATATTATCATTTATTCTAGAACATTTTTGACAGATAAAGCACATATGATTCAGCCGCAGCAAAGCATTCATTTTGGACTGAATTACTTTTCAAGTGCAGGCCATTTGGACTTCACTGCTATCCTTTTCAGTGAACCTCATTCTCCTGTATTTCATAGTCCACTTCTCTCCTTCTTTATCGTGCCTGCAGCATGCCTCTCCATCTGTTGCACAGCAATAAATGTGATGACCAGCTTTGTGGTTAGTTTTCAACCAACAAATTGATAAAGCACTCTATAAACATGGTCTTACTAAAGGTAATGAATGAGAATGATCACAAGCCAGGGTTTGCAACATCATTATGAAATAAGATTAATTTCCAAATCACCACTATAAAGTAGAAGTAGATGAGGAGCAGGTATTCTCTTTTTTTTTTTTTTTTTTTTTTGAGATGGAGTTTTGCTCTTGTTACCCAGGTTGTAGTGCAATGGCCCGATCTCGGCTCACCACAACCTCCGCCTCCTGGGTTCAGGCAATTCTCCTGCCTCAGCCTCCCGAGTAGCTGGGATTACAGGCGTGCGCCACCATGCCCAGCTAATTTTTGTATTTTTAGTAGAGACGGGGTTTCACCTTGTTGACCAGGATGGCCTCGATCTCTGGACCTTGTGAACCACCCGCCTCGGCCTCCCAAAGTGCTGGGATTATAGGCGTGAGCCACCCCGCCTGGCCTAGAGGAGCAGGTATTCTTTACTTGCATGTTTCTAGGTATGATTTAAGTATCAAAATTAACTAATTGTGTGCTCTGTTTTAGTGTAACGTCTAGAAATATAAATAGGAATCTCAGTTAGCCGGGTATGCTGGCGGGCGCCTGTAATCCTGGCTACCTGGCAGGTGGAGGCAGGAGAATTGCTTGAACCCAGGAGGTGGAGGTTGCAGTGAGCCAAGATCACGCCATTGTACTCCAACCCTGGGTAACAGAGTGAGACTCTGTCTCAAGAAAATAAAACAAAAAATAAATAAGAATCTTGGAGCATTCCTGTGGCTCAAGCAAAAGTGAAACTTCTTCCCTCTTTTATCGGTGTAAAGATTAAGTGAATAAGGCCAACTTTGTACTGAGTTTCTAGTTTCTTCAAAGAATTCTCAACTGTAGGAGAAGTTTCAACAGGAGTTGCTAAACACTCTCTGAAGTGTTTAATTTTAAGATAAAATTTGTTCATGTGTAAATAAGGACTGAGATGGTTCATCTGGTTCTATTTCTCTGTTCAGATACCTTAACATGGAAATGTGAGCAGAATATGGTAACCAGATACTCAAATCAGACTTGAACCTTTTGGTTAATCCTTTTCATTATAGTGACAGTAACTGACTTTATTCAGTCTGGACATCAATAAATCTTACTATGTTTATGGAAAACTAGCAATGCTTTACTTTTTAGCTAGTTACACTGTTCCTACAGAAGTGATACAGGGCCGAGGAGGAATGTGGAGTCAAGAGTTAGAAGCTCTGAGGTTGAATCTCGCATTATGTTGTCACCTTTTGTCCTGCCCTTAGTCAGCTGGGCTGTTTGAGATTCAGTCTCAACACTGATAAAATAGCAAAAATAGTTACCACCTCGTGTGGGCTGTGCAGATCAAATGAAAAACATGCTCGTAATGGCAGTTGTCTTATTAAAGCAGTGATAACAGTGAGAGTAACAATCACATATTCTGCAAAGCATTTCTAGCATGTGGTGCTGCCGTGATTAGGATCTAGAGGACTAATGTCTGCTTCATTTGAATAAAAGAATGAATTAAAATCCTAGAGATAAGCTTCATGTAATTCCGACGTCAAGTTCATGGTGGCAGTCGGTGTCTGCAGTTTTGATGATTAAGCAATACACAGAGCTTTCTATTTTTGCAAACAGAGGTGCTATGAGAATGATATAAAATTGGGAAGAAATCTTGATTTTTCTGTCTTGTTTTTCTTCTTTGTGTTACTAATTGAGTCCCTGGTTACTATGATGATAAATGGGATGAAAATGCTGAACCTAGTAATCACACATGCAATTGGGGCATGAAGAGAGAAATTTGCCTATAGTCATGAGTATGTTCCTTTTAGAGGAGGTAAAACAGAGGTGTTTATAACTAAAACTAAGTCCTGTTTTATACTGTGAAAAGTTCTTTATCGAGTATGAACTGCTAGTTCACTCCTAATCCTGGATATAAAAACACCAAAAGTCAAAAATAATTACATTCTCCATCAGCAGAGATGGCACCAACCTCTTCCCTGACTTAATTAATCCCATGGGAACTCAGAGCAGGTGGCCAGTGGGAAAATGCTTAGGAAATTCATTCTAGTTTTGTGTTCCAGTAGGAGGACCTGCTATTAATAGAATTCATTTTTATCCTGAAGCCTAAAGGTGTGCATGTAAAAAGTGCTCCACCTAGATGTCTGCCTAGCAGGGCCCCAGCTCCTTGTTTCTTTAGTAAGCACATCTTTCTAAGAGGCCACTAGAAAAGTCAGCAACAAATCTGTTGGCATCAGCACTGGGACTCTGTCCTCACTCTCCATCAGTCTTCGTCGAGAGGCAAACGCTGATGAGAGGGTCAGCACTTTTCCTACTGTGTGTGACTCATTATCAGAATGGTATGCGCCCAAATTTCCTCATTGCAGAAAAGGCATTGACTCGGCATGCTAGTTCAGCCACTGCAAGATAGGGTCATATTCCTGCTCCAGACTCAAAACAGAGCTGGGTGTGGGAGCTGTATTTGCCCTAATAATACACAAAGCAACAAGTTATATACATCCCACTTCTTTGCTTAACCCAGGCATTTCTTCCTAGGTTCAAGAACTTAGAGCAATAACCTGGTATTTTCAGGTTAGTAAAACTATCCTTTGAGGGAGGAAAGATAACTGTATAATTACTCAAATAGAACTTTCTTCTTAGGTTCAAGAACAGAAAGCCATAACCTGGTATTTTCAGAAATACATTTCATTCATCCAGCCATAGAAATATATAAGAAAGAGCAGAATTCAATTAACTATCTACTGTCATGAATCGTGGTTTTATAAATGACCCTTCTGGTTTTATTTTTCTTCTAGTTAGTGCTCAACTGCTACTTTTAAATAGGTTAAAAATTAAGGCATGAGTTTCATTTGACATTAATTGGGTACACTTACCTGTAATAAGCATGCTGTGATTGGCATCATATATCATAGAATAAATTTGCATGTCCCCTGGTCCTCCCTGGCTGTCATGGAAGACTTGTAATAGTGAAAGAGTTTGTATATCCCATACCCTGAAAACCTGGAAGAATAACAAACACAGTTCACCACTATTTATGCTAGCCTTTCCCTACCAAGATATTTAGGTGAAGCATTTTAAGTCTGAAATACACTCTTATAAACTTATACCAAAGTATTAATTATATGATGAGCTTACATTTGCTAAGTTCCAATTTAGTTCTGGGTTGGATTATTGTTCATTAATAGCAGGGGAAAATAGCAGCAGTGATTAAAACTTTGCTTGAAGGTATACCTTTAGGAATTGAATTTTTCTATCATTACTCTTTAAGAATCTGGGCTGGGCACAGTGGCTCACACCTGTAATCCCAGCACTTTGGGAGGCCACGGCGGGTGGATCACGAGGTCAATAGATTGAGACCATCCTGACCAACATGCTGAAACCCCAACTCTACTAAAAATACAAAAATTAGCTCGATGTGGTGGTGGGCACCTGTAGTCCCAGCTACTCCAGAGGTTGAGGCAGGAGAATCACTTGAACCTGGGAGGCAGAGGTTGCAGTGAGCCAAGATCATACCACTGCACTACATCCTGGGTGAAAGAGCGAGAATTTGTCTCAAAAAAAAAAAAAGAATGTGGAGGAATAATAAAAGATCATGACTTAGATTTGAATAAAGTCACATTTCTCTTTGTATTATGGATGAGAAAATAGGAAGAAGACATAGTTTAAGTGGAAGCTTTCAAATTGCTCTCTCATGACATATGAAGAGTGAAGTTACTAAAAACCTCCCTCTCCACTTGCCCAAAGGCATAAGAATTATAGAAAGCAGTTTTTAGGGACGGTATAGACATACGAAGAGTATAAGAATATAGGTTATTAACACTATCCTTTGAGGGAGGGAGGATAACTCTATAATTACTCAAATAGAACTTGAGTTAATATCAGAGAATAGAAAGAACAATGAAGCACAGAGTCAGCAAAACTAGGTTTAAGTTTGTGATCTGAAAGAACCGGGCTTAGCACTCTTTACTATTCTGCTTTTTTAGCAAGTTAGTGTTACTGAATTTCAGAGATAAGTGTTGATTAATCAATAATTACAATTCTTTAGTTGTAGAAGCTGGGGGGAAAATTACATTTTCTAGCTATGCATCAGCCCTTAAATAATATTTTCATGCTATAGTAAATAGCATTAACCTATTAAATTGGAGTATTTGTTGAGTAAATGGGTGACCATTAACAGAACCACATATAAAACTTCAGTAAGTAGTTAACAGAGTTACTAACTTGAGGCATTTATAATTGAGTTCATTATAAGTTAATAAGGTTCAAATCTTCACTATTGCTAAGGCAGGTTAGTCCTCATGTGTAAGAACACAATGTTGGCTAGGTCCGTGACTTGGAGAACATGGGTGAGGAGCTTTTGCTCAACTGTAAACCTTCTGTAGGCTAGTATTACTCGGAACTTGTGCGGCTGAGATTTATTTTATTTGTTCTAGTGAAAATGCCAATTTTAAAAGAGTAGCTAGAGCATTGAGCCTTTTCAGTCTTTTGTATCATAGAGTAAGCAAGTATAATGGACTATATGAATTTCAATACAGAGCATAGAATGAGAGACAAGTGGAGGAAGAGACAAAAAAAGTGGATTCAAGGAGTTCACCAAAGCAATGTGTCTCTACGCAAACTGTTTTTTATTTTATTGCCTGGCTAAGGTCTGTTCATGGCTGGCAGTCTTTCTGCTGTATGCATATACACTCTGAATTGTAGTTGACAAAAAGAACAAGGGCCTAGGCAAACGAGGAGTAGGGTTTCCATTCTTGTTCATCACATAAACTTCTGAGGCTCAGTTTTTTTGTTTCTTGAATGGCCGTGATGACATCAGCACCATTCACCTCATTTAATTGATGTGTTTATGTTTTGAAATATGTGATGTTCTCTATAGAGTTATTATATTTGCTTTTGTCTTCTTTGTCTTCTTCAGTGTTCAGTTCTTTGGGTCTTTACCGTGTGTTTTGGGGAAGTGGCAGTTGCTGGGCTGTGGGAGGCATAAAATCTTTCTGCGTCATTCTGCTCCTACCCTCTAGGTTTCTCTGCTGCCCTCCTCTCTATATGCCTTCTTTGCTACTGTCACACAAAAGTGTTTTGCATTTCCAAAAAGCTTCTTTCTTATTCTGGTCTCTGTGCATTCACAGGAACTCTTCCTTTCATCTTCAATTTCCTCTCAAAGGCCTTCTCTATCTAGCTAACTCCTACTCTTTTTTTTTTTTTAACTCTTCCATAAAGAGAACTAAAGAGTTCAGGTCAGAATAGTGCTAAAAATTTTTGTTTTGATGAACTATTTCTTCTTCAAACATATAGAAAATATATATTTAAAAAAGCAAAAAGAAACAGCAGGGCTTCAAAGCAAGATATATCTCTCTCTGGATCCAAACAAGAGAGAAGCATAAAGCAATGAATGGGCTGAGCCCTGAGACCTGGGTGCTTGGTCTGGAGCAGGCAGTAACAGCTGAGCAGCTTCTGCAGAAGACAGGACTAGAAGACCTCCATGCCTGGGCTCTGCAGCAGAGATAGCAGAGGGTCTTCCAATTCAGAAAAGCAACAGGCTGTGCTCTGTCCTTATCTGGATGTGTAATTTTTTCAAAGATATGAGACCAGTGAGGGTGGGCACATCACTTTCTGACCAGGAAGTAAACAAGGTAACCTGTGGCTCAGGGACTAGAACTATTTATAATCTGGGACCTAAAGGGCCAGGTAGAGGAAAGTGTAGATTGGAAGGAACGTGCATAGAGACACACACACACACCCACACACACACACACACACACACGCATACACATGCACACACGCACACAGAAAGAGAGAGATAGGCTGGGAACAGTGGCTCACACCTGTAATCCCAGCCCTTTGGGAGGCCAAGGAGGGCAGATTACTTGTGGTCAGGAATTCAAGACCAGCCTGGCCAACCTGGTAAAACTCTCTTTCTACTAAAAACACAAAAATTAGCCAAGCATGGTGGTACATGCCTGTAATTCCAGCTACTCAGGAGGCTGAGGCAGGAGAATCACTTGAACCCAGGACGTAGAAGTTGCAGTGAGCCGAGATCATGCCACTGCACTCTAGACTGGGCAACAGAGTGAGACGTGGTCTCAAAAAAAAAAAAAAAAGAGAGAGAGAAAGAGAGACAGAGACAGAGAAATAAATACTGAAAGGAGACTATTCTTTTTAGAAAAACATAGGGGAGGAGGCTATCTTCAAGAACTTCAGAGTTGGAAGAGATTTCTTAAATAAGCACAAAAGCATAAGACATAAAAACTTTAAAAATTAAAATTAAAAACTTCTGTTCAGCCAAAGCAACAAGCACAAAGACACAAAGTGTAGAAACTACTCAAATGTTCATTGGCCAAGTTAGACAAATAATATGTGCTGCATTCGTACAACAGGATTCCATTAGCAGTCAAAATAAATCAACTACAGCTGCATGTAACAATATAAATAAATATCAAAATATACTGTTGAGGGAAAAACTGCAGTAGGGTATATTCATTATAATATTTATGCTATAAATATTACATAAAACATGCAAAATAAAACTATATCAGGGACACTTGCACTAATGATGTAAAAACATGGTGCTGGTTAAAAATTAACAAAAACTCAAAAAAATTAATCTTTAAACAACTTCTCATTGGACACCCTTCCAATTAGATGTTCTTTCTCTGGATACCTATAATGTAACCATGTGCTGCTTAAGGACAGGGATATGTTCTGAGAAATGTGTCCTTAGGCAATTTTGTCCTTGTGTGAGCATTATAGAGTATAATTACACAAACCTGGCTGGTATAGCCTACCCTATGCCCAGGCTATATGGTATAGTTATATAATCACCATCATATATGCAGTCCATTGTTGACAGACACATGGTTATGCAGCACATGACTGCATCTGTCTGTATTAATAGCAATTAGCAATTATTATATTGTAGAGGTTCAGTCAGGATGGTGGGAAAAATTGTAAAATAGATGCAAACCCTCTTGGAAGGCCAGAAGGTTTTTGCAAAAGCCTCAAGAAAGAATGAGCCGGAGGCGGTGGTTCTTACCCAGGGCAATTAGGCAGGAGTAGATATAAAGGAATGTGGGAGAGTTTATCTAAAGAGCTTGTTTACTCATGTGGTCCTAAGACTGACCTTTGAACATCCATGGGCCCATGACTGCTCTCTACTCGGGGTCAACAGTGTTATTACCCACAAATGGTGTCTGCTTTAGGCCTCAGAATCTATCCTTTAAGCATTATCCACAAGTGTGCTGACTCAAAGCCTCTTTCGTTAAATCTAGACTGAATAAATGCCTGGAGTGCCAGCTGGTCAGGGCTTTACCAAACCCTTCTTTGTGTCTGTGAGTGGCCGGCTGCCTAGCCTGCTCTTTCACTGGATATTTGTGTCTGAGTGTATCTGTTCATCTGTCGTTGGGTCAGGGTCTGCAGGTTGGACCTGGCATAATATGATGACCTATTCAGTGGCCTTCTCTACCAGACTATAACTCTCTTGGGGGAAGAACCACAGCTTATTTGATTCTTTTTTCCCAATGTCTAATGTATTCTGTTTAGCTTGGTTTGTTAGTTGGTTTTTGGTCTTATTCTCTGTCTTGGTCAAATAGGCATTTATATGGCTTTGCACTGTATAGATAATATATTTTTAATTTAATAAATCAATTAATAAATAGGAAAGCCTCAGAAAACATAATCTATTTACTTTATTCTTAGGTGGACACAATATTTTAGTTGCTTTAGGGGAAAGAGAGTAGTGATATTTGTGAACCCCAAACATCTGAGACGAGTCTCAGTTAACCTAGAAAGTTTATTTTGCCAAGGTTGAGGACACATGGCCGTGACATAGCCTCACTCAGAAGGTCCTTACGACATGTGCCCAAGGTGGTCGGGGCACAGCTGGTTCTATACATTTTAGGAAGACATGAGATATCAATTAATGTGTGAAAGATGTACATTGGTTATGTCCAGAAAATCAGGGCAGCTCAATCAGGGAGAGGACTTCCAGGTCACAGGTAGGTGACAGACAAATGTTTGCATTTTTTAAAGTTTCTGATTAGTCTTTCCAAGGGAGGCAATCAGATATGCATTTGTCTCAGTGAAAAGAGTGATGACTTTGAATAGAATGGGAGGCAGGTTTGCCCTGAGTAGTTCCCAGATTGACTTTTCCCTTTAGCTTAGTGATTTTAGGGCCCCTAAGATTTAGTTTCCTTTCTCATATTAATTAGGCTCTAGTCTTCTTTCACCACTTCCCCTAGAGGTTGTCGGTGTTCTTTTGTTTGTTTGTTTGTTTTGTTTTTTGAGATAGTCTTGCACAGTCAATGAGGCTGGAGGGCAGCGCCGTGATCTCAGCTCACTGCAACCTCCACCTTCTAGGTTCAAGTGATTCTCCTGCCTCAGCCTCCTGAATAGCTGGGATTACAGGCACCCACCACCATCCCCGGCTAATTTTTTGTATTTTTAGTAGAGAGAGCGTTTTAGTATGTTAGCCAGGCTGGTCTTGAACTCCTGACCTCGTGATCAGCCCCCTTCGGCCTCCCAAAGTGCTGGGATTACAGGCATGAGCCACTACACCTGACCAGTTGTCAGTTTTCTTATGGTAGATATTAGTAATACAAAGCTCAAGAGGACAGAAGTGGAGTCATGTCAGCCCCATGTTTAGGAAGAAAACAGGGGCAAAACATCACAGAGGCAGGCTGAGTTGTTATGAAAGGAAACTGAGTTGCTTTACGACAATGATATGTCATTAAGACATGCAAAGAAGATGAAGGAGGGTAGGTGGCTTCTACTAAAGAGGCCAGAGCAGAATGGAATATTTGTAAGTTATAAATTATTATATACATGAATATAAACTGAAATTATTTTAAAAATTTATCTTCTAGTAGCAGTAAAAATAATAATTCTTTTCTTTTTTTTGAGACAGAGTTTTGATCGTCACCCAAGCTGGAGTGCAATGGCATGATCTTGGCCATTGTCCTCCTTCCCACCTACCACTTAACTCTGGACTCCTCAATCCCACTCCTTAGGTAATAATTATTGGACAATACCAGCTCGGGAGGCAGACTATCTCAACTGAATCTTGATTCACCTCCAATAACTATGTGCACTTGGGCAAATCTCTTCATTTCTCTGAGCCTTAGCCAGCCCACTTGTAAGGAGAATCATACCAGTACCTATCTCAATCTCCCACGTAAGGTTGTTATGAACATTCGATGGAATATAAAGAGCTTACATCTATGTTAGGGCATATTTATGCACTTAGATTTACCTCATTTTTAAATTTTTTGAGACAAGGTCTCCCAGATTTTTCCTACAGTCACTCAGGAAATTTTGAAACAAAAAAATCTTACTCTTAAGAACGTTGCAAGGCTGGGTGCGATGGCTCATGCTTATAATCCCAGCACTTTGGGAGGCTGAGGTGGGCAGATCATGAGGTCAGGGGTTCGAGACCAGCCTGATCAACATGGTGAAACTCTGTCTCTACTAAAAATACAAAAATTAGCCTGGCATAGTGGCCTGCACCTGTAATCCTACTTGGGAGGCTGAGGCAGGAGAATCGCTTGAACCTGGGAGGTGGAGGTTGCAGTGAGCCGAGATCTCGCCACTGCACTCCAGCCTGAGTAACAGAGTCAGACTGTCTCTATGTGAGAAGGCAATGACAAGTTTATAAATGGGTTAGCGGTGAATCAACATGGCAGCACAATATCTGGATGGTTTGGGGAGAGAAGAGACTGAAGATAGGACTACAGGTGCTTTCTAATGGGCCACCTGCAACTGGGAGCCCCTTGGTGGGTAGGTCTGAACTAAGGCCATGACTCTGGGAAGAGGAATGAGGTCATTTAGGGAAGACACTTTTCAGAGACTTAGAACTGACTAGCGGTAAGGCTTACGGAGACGGAAGGATCAAAGGTAACTTTGAAGTTGGATCATGGCTCACTGGGAAACAAATCATACCATTAACAGAAGAAAATCAGAAGGAAGGAAGAGAAGACTTGAAGTAGAAAATAAACTCAGTTTTAGGTAGGCAGAATTTTTTTTTTTTTTTAAGATAAAGAACTGCCTTTGAAGATATGCACACCCACAATCTAGTCAAGCTGCCTTTTCTCAGGTTTCTACATACCACTTCCAAAGTGAAAATTTATGAAAAATAGCAACTTTTATGTTCATTTGTAATCTGTTAAAAATCATCAAAGTATGTAAATTTCTTTTCTTCACAGAAAAAGAAAGAGAGAATCAGCCTTTTGGTCAACAGAGCTATGCTTGAGAAGGTTTCCAACCATTGCTCCTATTGGTTTTACTGATGAAATGAAAGTAAGTGAAGATGGTATTTGTCTCTGCATTTTTCCACATTCGTCAATTCTTCTTCAGGTACAATAGATGAAGCATATCTGTTCAATACTTGGGCTCTATGACTAGACATACAATTTTAGCAGTTGGGGAAGAAAATAATATCCTGGTGGAAGGACTGCAAAATTAGAAAAAGCATGAAAATCTTGCTATTTGAAGAGCTTAGGAAAAGGCGTGCAGTTGGCACACTATATGCATGGTGATTTATGTGCTTTCTGTTTATTGTAATAAACACTAATTTATACAAAATAGTTTGAAGGGATGTTGTCTGTTCTCTTTTCTGTAAATAATAATACAGCTTCAATAAGAAAAAACCAAAATCATGTATGTGCCTAGTTTGCTTTTCTTTTTTTTTTTTTGTCTTTTTGAGACTGAGACTTGGTTTCTGTTGCCCAGGCTGGAGTGCAATGGCACGATCTCAGCTCACTGCAACCTCTGCCTCCCAGGTTCAAGCAATTCTCATGCCTCAGCCTCCTGAGTAGCTGGGATTACAGGTACGCACCACCATGCCTGGCTAATTTTTGTATTTTTAGTGGAGACGAGGTTTCACCATGTTGGCCAGGCTGGTCTCAAACTTCTAACCTCAAATAATCCACCCATCTGGCCTCTCAAAGTGCTCGGATTACAGGCGTGAGCTACCCCCTAGTTTTCTCTTCTTTCTGCCTAAAGTGCCCTAGATCTTCAGGGAGCTGGTTCCCCTGGCCATTCAAGCTTTGGCTTTTATGTCACCTCCTCAGAGTGATTCAATCACATTGCACCACTGTGTTTTCTATTTCTCCTCTTCCCCTTCTTCTTCTCCTCCTCCTCTTTTTCTTCTCCTTTTCCTTCTTCCTCTTGTTCTTTCCCTTCCTCTTCTTCCTCTTCCCCTTCTCCTCCTCCTCCTTCTTCTCCTTCTTCTGCTGCTTCTGCTTTGGTAGAGATAGAGTCTTGCTATTTTGCTTAGGCTGCTTTTGAACTCCTGGCCTCAAGAAATCCTCCTGTCTCAATCTCCCAAAGTGCTGGGATTACAGGCACAAACATTGTACCCAGCCACATGTTTCCTGTTTCTTATCATACTTATCACACTGTTTCCTTATGTATTTGTTACTTCACTTGTTTCTCTCTCTCTTCCTCTAGCATGTCAACTTCCTCAGTAAGTGGCCCTGGTCCTCCTTGTTCAACATTTTGTCCTTAGGAACTCAGGGCTGGGCTTGGTGGCTCACGCCTGTAAAATCCCAGCACTTTGGGAGGTCAAGGTGGGCAGATCATGAGGTCAATAGAGCAAGACCATCCTGGCCAACATGATGAAACCCTGTATCTACTAAAAATACAAAAATTAGCTAGGTGTGGTGGTGCACACCTGTAGTCCCAGCTATTTGGGAGACTGAGGCAGGAGAATCACTTGAACCCGGGAAGCAGAGGTTGTAGTGAGCCAAGATCATGCCACTGCACTCCAGCCTGGCGACAGTGCAAGACTCCAACTCAGAACAACTCAAAAACAAAAAGAACTCAGAACAGTATTTAACACACAAGAAATAAATATTTGCAAAATAACTCAATGAATGACCATCTGTCATCTTTATAATGGCCCTCTGGGCTAAACATTCCTACATTTACAGATGAAGAAACCAAGTGGAAAGATACTAAGTAATTTTCCCAAGTGGAGCTACTGAGACTGATGAATATCATCTTAATACACCCATTACATTTAAAAGAAATACAGAAGGTGATCTCTTCTTTCTCTTCATCTCTGAGCATGAGTGATTTGTCATATCTGAGCAAGTTTTCAACAGAAGCGCCCCACTCTGAGTTTGTTGAGAGTCCGCTTTCATGCTGGCGTTCGAGAGTCAGCTACAACTCAAACCTCTCAGCCCAGAACAAAGCGTGGTCAACATTTTCATATCAGTTCAGGGTCAGGGGGCAGAATGCCCTACATAGCTCAGAGTGGGTAAAATGGAGTTGGCAGGATTGTTTAAAATGTATTCACCACAGTCAAGCTAGGGTACTTCAATTTCAACTCTTGCTGGAAAGATGTCTTATTTTTTTTAAATTATCTATAGGAGACTCCAGGTCTCAATTGTAACATGATTTTAGATTTAGTGTCTCAAAACCTTTACTGTCTTTCCAGTAGTACTTAAAAAAAAGTTTCCTTACTACAAAGGAAAACTTACATTTACTATCAAAAAAAATGAAGAGAAAACAAAAGAAAAAAAATCCATCTACGTCTGTCCACAATCTTGTCAACCTCACTAGAACATCTTGCTGTTAATCATCTCCAATAATATATGACAGACAAATGTATGTTTTAAAATTGATTACTTACATATTATTTTATTTTATATACCATATTATTTAGATATTTTCATATCACTATTTATATAATGTCAAATGTCATGTGACAGTTCTATTATATAAAATGATATGACATAATTTACTGAATGAAACTATTTCTTTTCTCTTGAATTTTACTTTATTGGTACATCACCCTACCACTCTTTTTCAACTGCAATATTTACCTTAAAACTCACCCATTTTTAGTGTAAGTTTCTGTGCATTTTAGTCAATTGAAATAGTTGTGCAGCTATTATCATAATCTTTTTTTTCTTTTAAAGATGGTGTCACACTATGTTTCCCAGGCTGGTCTCAAACTCCTGGGCTCAAGTAATCTTCCCACCTTGACCTCCCAAAGTGCTAGGATTATAAGCAGGACCATTACGTGCAGCCCCTTACCCTTTTTTAAAAAACAATTTTATCAGTGTATTTTATTTAACCCTATATAGCCAAATTATTATCACTTCAATATATAATCAATATATAAAAACAGTTGATCCAGTGCCGTGGCCCGGGCCTACAGCAGCACTTTGAGGCAGGAAGATCACTTGAGCCTAGGAGTTCAGGCAACATAACAAGACCCCATCTCTACCAAAAATTTAAAAATTAGCAACATAGAGAGACCCCCATCTCTACAAAAAAAAAAAAAAAAAAAATTAGCTTGGTATGGTGGCCCCTGCCTGTAGACCCAGCTACTGGGGAGGCTGAGGTGGGAGGATCCCTGGAGCCGGGTAGGTCAAGGCAGCAGAGAGCCCGAGGCTGCAGTGCACCCCACTGCACCATGCCACTGTACTGCAGCCTGGGCGACAGAGCAAGATCCTGTCTCAAAAAATTGAGTTTTTTTGGGGGGAGCAGATACTGAATCTTTGGAGTCTTACGTATTTTACACTCACAGCAGACCTCAATTCGGACTAGCCATGTTTTAAGAATTTGTGGCTGCCATACTGGCAGGTGAGGGCTGCTGGCCTTCTGGGGAGGCCTGCAGGTCAGGTCATGTCCTCAGCTATGAGCTGGAGGGATCAGGAGCAGGGTGCATTTTCCTCTCTAGCTTGGGAGGAACCCCTCGAAGGTGTTTAGACTCTGTCCCTTGTGGTTGCACATGGCCAGCATGGGGTTCCAGGGTGATTCACACAGTTCTGTGAGCATGGAGGGAACGACTGGGCCTTGTAATCCCGATTCCTTCCATTGAAGGGTTTTGCATCGGGTAAAGGGTGTATGAGGGGTAGACGGTGTATGTAGGGAGGAAGGCGCGAGGGTGGGGTTCGTGGGGCAAAGAGGGACAGTGTCCGAGGTTTTGTCTTTCCCTTCCCTCTTTCATTTTCTTTCTGTATTTCTTGCTTCTTCCCTATTTTCTTTATGTTCTTTTTTCCTTCTGAAATCAATATAAGCAATGGTGCAATGAGCATCCTTTTATACAGATCTCCGTGTACTCCTATGGCTATTTTATTAGAATAAATACTCAGGAAGTTTTTGCCGTTTTATTTCCACCCAGCAGTACGTAAACCTGTCTGTGTTCTTAAACCTTTGCCCTTCGCTCCTCTTTCCTTCCCCGACTGATTTGCTAAATATTTTTGATATTTGTTCAAGGATATTATTCCAATTTCTCGATTTTTTTAAATTGCATTTTTGCCCCCCTGCTCCACTGTCTGCCTTTAACTTTGTTTATGAGCACAGGGAGGCAGGCTGGGGAAGAGGCAAATACGGGATTGACCACACTTCGGCATTAGATAGCTCTGTGACCTTGTGTAAGTGACTTCGATTTCATTTTCCTTTATGTCCAAAGAACGGGGATAACGACTTTATTGGGTTGCTGTTAGCATCAATGAGTTGCCTATGTAAAATACTTAGCACAGCACCTGGCACTCAAGCACTTGACAAATGATGGCTATTACAATTTGCAGAAAGTTTGAAAGTTTATGTAGTCATACTTATTTTCCCTTTAGCCATAGGTGCTATGCTTAGGAATTACACTAAAGTTATAAGACTATTCACCTATATTTTCTTCTGGAAATCTAGAATTTCTTTGGTTTTGTATTTTAAAATTAAAATCTCTAATTCATATGTAATGTATTGTGGTGTATGTTATCAAATGATGATCTGATTACATCTTTCTGTCTTTATGGCTAATCAGTTTTCCCAACACGTATTGAACAAACCATCCTTTGCTTACATATTTGAAATGTTATTTCTGCCCTATACAAAATTCCCACATACACATGAAGTAATTCCTGCATTTTCCCCTTTGCTTCATAGATGTGATTATTTCTGCACTGACTGCTGCTCTGTTTTATTTATTTTGGCTTTATGATATACTTTAATATTGGACAAGGAAAGTGCCATCTCACAATTATATCTCCCAAAGTTTCTAAGACATTCCTATATGCCAGTACTTTTACATTAACTTTAAACTTGGCGAGCTGATACTTAAATAATTCTGACTAGCAATAAATAAATAGGTTTATCTGATGGAGAATACCTTTTACAGTACAATATTTCCATGTAGGAACATAGTATGTCCCTTTATTCGTGAAATAAAAGTACCTCAGTAAAACTTCATAGTTAAACGTTAATGTTCATAGTGAATATTACTTAATAAGTTTACTCCTAGGTATTATATTTTTTACTCTTGTGAATGCTATCTCTTTGACTTTTTTCCTTACTAGTTATTCTTCTTATATAGAAATGTATTATTTTGATTTTTTAGAAATTTATTTTTTAATTTTAAGTTGCTATTGCAATTAGCCACTTTATTGAATTTACCTGTTCCTACACTGAAAGTTGATTTTATTGACTTTTTTTCAAGCAGACAATCACATTATTTGCAAATATAATTCAGTCTCCTAATGTTTAATATTTATAACTCTTTTTTTTTGTTTTATTACATTGGTTAGAATGTTTCAAACACTGTTTAATAACAGCAACAATAACAGAAATCCTAATTGTATTCTGATGTTCCTATCTATTGAAAGGCCACTTGTGTTTTACTTTTGGGGAAAATATTTGCTACCTTTTCAATATTGTTTTTCTTGCACACTTGTTTTTAAACATGTTCTTTCTTATGTATAGTCAATAGAAACAGAGAACACTGGTCTATCATTTCCTCTTCCATACGACAATATTTTTCTCAATGATTCAGTGACTATCATCTATTTCAGTCAAAAATTGTATATTCCCTATGCCTTCCAACAGATAATTTTAAGGAAAATACTAGCTTTGCTTTGTTATTTTCTTTTTGTTACCTTTGCAGAGGAAAGGCTGACGACGTGTTGATCTTTCTCATTGATTACGATCTCGGTGATACTAAACATGTGTCCCACAAGCTTCCCCACTGGCTTGGTGCTGATATTGGGGTGCCACAGCCGGATGACTCTATCATCACCTAGAAAGGAGGACAGGAAAGATTCTTTGTTTTCTCAGGTGGTCAAAGCTTCAAATGTACCTCTCAATGTATCATACCCTTATCTTTCTTCTAACAGCAAATCACAGTCTGTTTCTGGCAGGATGCATTCTGTGACTGATGTGCTAAGGGGCTGGCCTTGGTTTGGATCTGTTGCTTCTTGTCAAGGCTGTTTTGTAAAGACTGTATTTACATATACAAATGTGAATTCTCATAAATATTTTATGAGTTCTTTTCTTGATTCAATCCTTTCCTATACTTTCATGCATTAATGCATTATTTATACTCTATTTACTTCCCAAAATATTTAAGGCAGCTGTTCTTTTGTTTTCACATTCTTAAATTATGCAAACATTATAATAATAAAAGAAAGCAAGGAAAGAGGAAAACTGCACTTAATCTCTGCCATTATAACAAATCAACTGTTGTCATTTTTTGATCTTCCCTTCTAGCAAGTATTCATAGGCATATATAATTTATATGTAGTTACTATCATAGAATAAATATGATTTCTTGATTATTAAAATCATATGGGTTCATTGTAAAAGATTTAAACAGTATAGAAGGGTATAATTTTTATAAAAAATGTCTTTTCCTTCATAATCTCTAATTTAACTCCCTGTAGGAAATCACTGTTAACTTTTAAAAAATATAAATTACATATATTTCTGGATACATGTTTATACCCACTACTTTTTCTATATTCAGACCATGGGCTCATACCTGCATAATTATTCTTTTAGTTACTATTTCACAATTTCTTTCTTTTTTCTTTTTTTTTGAGATGGAATCTCACTGTATTGCCAGGCTGGAGTGCAGTGGTGTGCTCTTGGCTCACTGCAACCTCCGCCTCCTGAGTTCAAGTGAGTCTCCTGCCTCAGCCTCTTCAGTAGCTGGGACTACAGGCGCATGCCACCAAGCCCAGCTAATTTTTTGTATTTTTAGTAGAGATGGGGTTTCAATTTGTTAGCCAGGATGGTCTTGATCTCCTGACCTTGCGATCTACCAGCCTCACCTCCCAAAGTTCTAGGATTACAGGCTCCAGCCATCACACCTGGCCTATTTCACAATTTCTTAACTACTTGTTTATTGATTCATCCACTAATTCTAGTTTTTTTTAAATTTTAGTCAACAATACTGCAATGAATCGTTATTGTACTTCTGTGGTCTTTTTTTCCTTTTGGATTATTTACTGAGGATGAAGTCCCAAGTGTGGTATCACTATGTTAAGGGCTATAAACATTTGTATCACTTTTAAACACATTGCTAGCTTACTTTCCAAAGTGGTTGTACCAAATCCCTAGGCCATCAACTATATATTCTGTCAGTTTCATTAAATTCTGGCCAGCACACGAATATTGTCATGACCTAAAATGTCTGCTGTGTTAATAGGTCTAAATTGATACCTTATTTTTAATTACATTTTATGATAGTTAATGCCATTGATTATTTTTTCCCAAATATATCTGTGAATTGTATCTTCTTCTGTAAATTGTTTTACTATATCCTTTAGCCATGATTTATTGGAATTTTGATAGCACTAAAAATAAAAATTGAACCAGAAATGTATTATCATATCTACATACACACACACACACACAGAGTTTTATGAAGAAACTGGCTACCTGTTCACCAAACCCATATCTTGTCTTCCTGGGCACACATTTCCAGACTCCTTTGCAGTTAGGTGTGCTCAGGTTACTGAGTTGTAGCCAGTAAATTCTGAGAGCTGATTTTAAACTTTACATTTTCATTGTGTCTGACCCAGTCACATTTTGGGGGTTATTTTATTACAGCAGCCAGGATTACTTGAACGAATGCTTAGCTGTAATCTAACTGTGTTTCCAAAAAGAATAAAAACTGTAATCATTTACAAAATACAGAATATTTTTAAAGATAAAATTAAGTTTTCTAATTCACAAATAACTCTTTGAATGTCATCCTGGAAACTGAGTCATAAAAACATCAAATAACTTCAAATTGGGATCCTAGACATTGCATAATCCAATTTTCTTATCTCACAAAAGAAAGAAACTAACTCCCAGAGATTAAATAATTTTAATCAAACGATTTAATTTAATTATTTGAATGTGATTTGTACATCTCAGAATGTGGAATTGAGTTATAATACAACAATGCATTCCTAAGCACCTTACATATTACCAAAGACCTTTTAGATAAAAAGGTTGTATAAAAGCATTATAACCTGTTATAATTTATATATAACCTAAGTTATTAACAGTCATAATTTACTTATAAAAAGACTAAAATTAAAAATAGTCATTTTACATTCTTTACAGAATTAGAAGAAACTATTTTAAAATTCAAGTGGAACCAAAAAAGAGCCCAAATAGCAAAGACAATCCTAAGCAAAAAGAACAAAGCTGATGGCATCAAGCTACCCCTTTCAAACTATACTACAAGGCTCCAGTAATCCAAAGAGCATGGTATTGGTGTGAAAACAGACACATAGACCAATGGAACAGAATAGAGATCTCAGAAATAAAACCACACATCTACAACTAGCTGATTGTCAGCAAACCTGACCAATACAAGCAATGGGGAAAGGATTATTTAATAAATGGTGCTGGGAGAACTGGTTAGCCACATGCAGAAAATTGAAACTGGACACTTTCATTATACCTTATACAAAAATTAACTCAAGATGGATTAAAGACTTCAATGTAAACCCCAAAACTATAAAAGCCCTAGAAGAAAATTTAGGCAATACCATTCAGGACATAGGACACAAGCAAAGATTTCATGATGAAAATGCCAAAGGCAATAGCAACACAGGCAAAAATTGACAAATGGGATCCGATTAAACTAAGGAGCTTCTGCACAGCAAAAGACACTATCACCAGAGTGAACAGACAACCTACAGAATGGGAGAAAAAGTTTGCAATCTATCCATCTGATAAAGGTCTAATATCCAGAGTCTATAAGGAACTTAAACAAATTTACAAGAGAAAAACTACCCCTTAAAAAGTGGGCAAAGGGCTGGATGTGGTGGCTTATGTTTGTAATCCCAGCACTTTTGGAGGCCGAGGTGGGCAGATCACCTGAGGTCGGGAGTTTGAGACCAAGCTGACCAACGTGGAGAAAACTCGTCTCTACTCAAAATACAAAATTAGCTGGGTGTGGTTGTGCATGCCTGTAATACCAGATACTTGGGAGGCTGAGACAGGAGAATCACTTGAACCCAGGAGGCAAAGGTTGCAGTGAGCCAAGATCATGCAACAAGAGCAAAACCCCATCTCAAAAAAAAAAACAGCCAAAAAACCCAAACAAAAAAAGTGCGTAAAGACATGAATAGACACTTTTCAAAAGAAGATATTTATGCAGCCAAAAAACATATTTAAAAAAAGTGCAACATCATTGGTCATTAGAGAAATGCAAATCAAAACCACAATGAGATACCATCTCATGCCAGTCAGAATGGTGATTATTAAAAAGTCCAGAAACAACACATGCTGGCAAAGTTGTGGCGAAAAACAAATGCTTTTACACTGTTGGTGGGAGTGTAAATTAACCATCATGGAAGACAGTGTGGCAATTCCTCAAAGATCTAGGGACAGAAATATCATTTGACCCAGCAATCCCATTACTGGGTACATACCCAAAGGAATACAAATCATTCTGTTATAAAGATACATGCCTGTGTATGTTAATTGCAGCACTATTCACAATAGCAAAGACACGGAATCAACCCAAATGCCCATTGATGATAGATGGATAAAGAAAATGTGGTACATATACACCATGGAATACTGTGCAGCCATAAAAAGGAACAAGATCATGTCCTTCGCAAGGACATGGATGGAGCTGGAAGCCGTTATCCTCAGCAAACTAACACAGGAACAGAAAATCAAACATCACATGTTATCACTTCTAAGTGGGAGCTGAACCTTGAGAACACATGGACATATGGTAGGGAACCACACACACTGGGGCCTGTGGGTGGTTAGGGAGTGGGAGAGGATCAGGAAGAACAGGTAATGGATGCGTGGCTTAACATCCGAGTGATAGGTTGATCTGTGCAGCAAACCACCACGGCACATGTTTACCTATGTAACACATCCTTCACACATACCCTAGAAGTTAAAGTAAATTTGAAGAAAAAAATAAACTTTGAAAACCCCAATAGTCATTCTACTTAATCTGGTAGTACGTATTGGGCCACCCATTAGAATGTATTTGCTGATGTAGATCGATTTTTTTATTCTGGTAGATTATGCACACTGAAAGAGCCAGTCAGGTATGGAGGGAAATTTGATAGATGCTTCTATAATTCTATGATTATTTTATTGGGCTTTATGAAAAAGCATAGTGTTTTCTCTATCTTTTTTCTCTTCTTTGAGTATCTCAATCATCCATCAAGTCTTAGCATAGCTTTTCCTCCAATAATATCCCAGAATACTTTTGTATTCTTCAAACCTGAGTGCCGTACGTATGTGCCTCCCTCATCCCCATCATCTATAATAATTTAATTTGTCTGGACCACTATCAGACTCCAGGTGCCTCGAGGACAGAACTTGTTCTTGTTTACTGTCACATATAACCTGTAGTAAGAATTCAAAAGATATTTATTGAACCACTTCAATAATTTCGTCGCTGGAATGATGAATCACAGCTCAGAAGTTTAACTATCAAGTGCCAAAAGAGGGGAAAAACATGTATTCAAACAAAAAAAAAAAAAGGATCTTCCTTGAATGTTCATCTAATTTTTTTTGGAAGGTCATTTGTTCACTTCAGAGGCTCTCACTTCTTGCAGGGTTTTTACAGGCAAGCTGAAAAAAATCTAATTGCATAGCTGATTCTTGGTTTCCATTTCTTAAGAATTGCAAGAGACTGAATTCATTCCCTCCCAAATTTATATATTGAAGCCCTAGCCCTCAACACAATGGTGTTTGGAAATGGGGGACCTT
Organism: Callithrix jacchus; assembly: GCF_049354715.1. Taxonomy (NCBI): domain Eukaryota; kingdom Metazoa; phylum Chordata; class Mammalia; order Primates; family Cebidae; genus Callithrix; species Callithrix jacchus. The sequence goes on from NC_133520.1 coordinate 44,219,316, forward strand.
TGGGAGATAATTAAGTTCCGCTGAGGTTAGGAAGGTGGGTGCTTGTGATGGGATTCGTGTCCTTATTAGAAGAGACAGCAGACCCTGCTGCCCCACCTCACCCTCTTTCCCCTCTCTCTCCCTGCCGTTTGGGTACATGGAGAGAAGGCAGGTGTCTACGAGCCAGGAAGAGAGCCCTCGCCAGAAACTGACAATGCTGGCACCTTGATCCTGGCCATCTAGCCTCCAGAAATTCTTGAAAGAAAGTAAATTTCTGTTGCTTAAACCTGTCTGTTTATGGTATTTTGTTAAGGCAGGTCAAGCTGACTAAACATCAACAAGGTATTTTGGGGACTGTGGTTGATGAGTAAGTGGAATATTTTCTTAAATTTAAAATTTTCATGCTACCCTTATTAACAAGCACGAAAACCTCTTGAGAAATTAACTGTGCACTTGGTGTTTTTTAAAACCTACCTTCCCCCTTCTCTTCTGATACCTTTGTGGCCTTAGTATTTTGTGAGAAGTAAAGGATACAAAGAAACTCTAGACATTGTGTCTGCCCAAAGTCTTTTTCAGAAGACCAAAGTTTACACCCTTTTAGACTTAGTTTGGTCATTACTCTCCCCAGTGCCTTCCCTAATCACCTGCCTCTGCCCTAGATGGAGTTCAGACTCCTTCTTCTGTATTTTTACTGTGTTATCTTTTGCTCTCTTTTATAGCACTAATTGTATTCAATTATAATTGTCTGTTTATCTATCTGCTTATCAATTATCTGGTAAGCCTAATAGTTCTCATCCATAGCAGTGTTGGGCAAGTAGTCAGTACTTAATACATGTTTGCTAAGTAAATGAGTGGGCTTGTAGAGTCACTCATAAAGTGGTTAAGGATGCATATTTTGAGCGAGTCAGATTTGATTTGAAACCTGGCTCTAGCAGTTAACTAGCTTTATGACTTCAAATAAGTTGCTTCACCCCTCTGCATCTGAGTTTTCTTATCTATGAGATGGGAATAAATGGAACTTATGTCATAGTTTTATTGTGAAGATTGAATGGAATTGTACCTGTATAACTTAACAATTTCTGGACCATAAAGTAACAATTAATATTACTATTATTCCAAGTTCCTCTACCATTTAGGATGCATTTAGATTATGTTAGGGGAGAAGAACTGGTAAACGGATACATGAAATATGATCCCTGCTCTTGAGAGTTTACAATCTGGTAGTAGCAATAAGGCAAGGAGACATAGAGGGAAAACAAACATTTGAAAAGAGGATGTCAAATCTAAAGCTAGAACTTCATACTATAAATATTATGGTTCATAAAGAGTTAACTCCCTGTTTCTTTGTGGCTATTTTTTCTTTCTTTTGTGTGTGTGTGAAGCCAAAATTTAGATGAAGTCACATATCAAAGAGAGGATTTTCTTTCCTTGAGCAAACTCTTCTCCCAGTTGGTGAGTCACTTCATCTCCATGCATCACTCTTGAGATGAGCAGACTCAGTTCACAGAGAAAAGCAGGAGAGAGAGAGCCTCTACTAAACCAGACTTCTGTGCTCCAGGAAGAACACAGGGCTGAGTGGGTGCAAAGAGAACTGACTCAGCCTCCGCTCTGCCAGCTAACTAGCTGTGCGACTTGTCTAGGGCCTCGATTTCCTTATGTAAAATTATAATCTTCAAGGCTTCTTCCAGCTCTAACATTTCATGATTATGTGCTCTGGAGGGAGAGATCACCACAGTGAAAGCAGAGGGCAATGTGGAATTTTTACAGGTAATGAGAAACTTGCCAGGTATTTAGTTACATAATTCGAACTGAATAATGCAGTATCCTGCCTGTCTTTGCTTTTCATCAGCAATGGCCAAGATGTACCACGTTATTCAGACATGTTCAGAACCTGAGCCTTGCACCCACAGGCAATCTTACATCATGTTGGTGAGGCATCCCCTGAGATGGGCATTATCATTCCTGGATGATAAGCCAGGCAATAAGCTATCCCCAGAAGAAAATCTGTATGTAACTTGCATATCACACACAGAATAATGCAGTAGAGAACCGCCCCTGAGAAAGGTCTAGGCCTCTTAAACTAAGGACTTTGTCCATTATGTGTTGTGAAGAAAACCCAATCTTCTGGAGGTTTCCTATTGCCTGCACCCAGACGTCCTCCAGCTCTGCTTGCTTTTGTTGCTAGGAATGGAATCATAGGTGGTGGCTTTGTGGAGGTAGAATGAGTAGAAAGGGACATGATGCTAAGCTCTCAATGCCCATATTATTTCATCCGTATTACTAGCACCACCATCATCATATGTTGATTCATGCTATACTTTGTAGTTATCTATCAACTTATCTTATTTGTACCATTAGACTTCAAACGTTTACAGGTTAGGAACACAACATGACCTTTATAGGTTAACAGCCTAATCTACAGCAACTGTGCGAAAAATATTTGTTGAGTAAAACATGAAAAAAAATGCATGCAGAGCCCCCAAGATATCTTTTTTGGGAGATAATTGTGTTTCTACTCTGAACCTTCCATACTGGGGACTTAATTCCTAAAAAGCCTAGTTGCAAACACTACTCAGCAAAAATATTCTTGGTGGTCACCAAAATAATGCTCGAAATTTGTAGGTTTTCTTGGTAAGCACTGTCCTGGTTTGGCTTTTTTTTTTTCTTGCAGAAGCTTCTGCTTTTTTTCAAGCTCATCAAATGTCCCCGCACATTTAACACATTCAACTATGCCTAGCAAAGCTGCTTTCATTGTATATCTTGAGTCGCCAGTGGGAACATACTGTACATTTAGCAATGCGCTTGGCTGAGTCACTAATCAACAAGAGTATTCGCCTGAGAAAAATGCGTTTTCAGTTACTGGGAATTTGCATTTTCTACTCATGGAGGCTCCATAACTGTGACAATTCAATAAATTATGCATGATGAAAAGTATTAGTTGCTTGTCAGTAATACTGCTAAGTGTTTTCTTCCCTCTGTGAGAGAACTGGAAAACCCATAATTAATGCGTTCTCAAAGCTGTAGATGCGGTTCTTATAATGAATGCCGAGGTTAATGACGGTCAGATGACTTCATCCAAAAACACTGAAGTGTTTAAGTCCTAAAACTTTACCAAACACCTTTCTTCCCCCAGAAATGATGAAAATACTAAGATTCACGAAGCCTACGAAAACTGGTCAATTCTTAACGTTTTGTATACTTTTGTGCGTGAGGACAAAGGGCTGTTCAGAGGAGTTGGTTGAGATTAATGTGACAGCACAATGGGACAATCGGATTCTAGAATCAAATTTCACACTAGCCCTGTATTTAAGTACCGCTTTTTCAAAGGGTTTCATGTGCAGCGTTTGCACTGACGGAGAAGTTGGGCTAATATTTTTGCCTAACTAAGACATGCAATGGGGAGAGGAGCATTCACTGCAGTTTGAGTCTCCAATGTGTTTGCTGCTTTGTCTGTCACACCAAGGGATGCTCCTCCCCTCATCTCCTGCATCCTCCTTCTGTGTAGTCTAGGCCAAAAAATGTGCCCATTTCCATTGGAAATAATAAGCCAAGGCACTCATCAACTCAGCAAGGGACAATGGCGATCAAGCAATTGGGATATAAGTAACCCACTTCTTTTTCTGAAAGTATCCCACTTTTTTCTGATTCTAGCATTTGTTTCTCAACGTGTTCCAGACCTCAGTATGGAGCTCTTTAAATAATAACTGTAATTAGGGTGGTTAGACACTTGGATTCCTGTTTTTCTTAGAATCATCACTACCAGGTATCAGGAAGCTTGCTCCCTCCCCAAGCCACCACTCCCACGCCCTTCTTTACAGACTTCTTATCCATATGCTTCCCTTTCTTTTCTTGGTGTCCTTAGTTGAGTTTTACAGGTTTGTGGACAATTAACGCTTTGGTTTTTCTGAGTGCACAAAGCTGTAATTATATATTGAGTAGCATCTAATTGGCAAACTGGGTTCCAAATTTTCCAAAGGACATTTTTAGTTTATCTCCCTGTGAACAGGCAGTTCTTCAAAAAATAGAATCACAGTATTTTAGGCTCAGAGGGATCTTGAAATGTATTTAGTCTCATTTCCTCATTTTTACCAGATAAGGAAAATGAGCAAAAGGGAGTGATACAGCAATTGCTGAAAAATCACACAGTTGGTTATTGGCCAGGAGATGGCTAAACCCAGCTCTTCTAACTTCTGGTGCATTGTTTTGATTTGTTGTCCTTGACAATAGACTGCTATATGATTTTTGTAATACTGTTGGAATCATAAGCTAATTTCAAATTAAGTGTTTTAGAAGATCCAAAGCTGAGCATAGATTTAAATATAAATTTTGAATGCACAGTGTACTTGAAAAAAAAATTAACTTTATGCCCTTAGGGGAGATTCCCCAGCCATGAAATAGGAGCTCAGCTGTCTTTATATTTAGCAATATAGGCACTTCGGGAATGAGGCAGGACACTTTACATAAGAAACCAAACCTCCTGCTGTGTATGTTTGAGAGTGAGAAATTTGAAGAAATCTTACTGTAGACAGAGCCAACAGCACTTACTCATTAAATATCATGGCTCCTTTAATAGATATTTTTGCTGTAAACGCTTTTGCCAATGATGCATTTATTGATTTTTTTTTTTTTTGGACGACAGAGTTTTCTTTTTAAAAAAATATTGTTTCTTCCCTTTTTGAAGTTCGGGTTTTCAGTATAGGCCACTTCATCGATGTTCATTTGTTTTTGTTTTGCTCATTTAAGTCTGGCAAGTCTAATTGCTTCCTGTGTCCTGCAAGGGCCACCTCGGCCTTCCTGAGGAACCTCTGGGAGCTCATCTTCTCCCCGATTCAGGTGGCCCAGGGAGCCCGGACATCATTTGTCTCTAACCAGGTCTTTTCCTGTCACCAAAAGGAATCTTCTCTTGGATGTCTAGTCAACACTGGACATTTAAGCTCACGTGGAGCTTTCCTTTGTTCTCCTTCCCTGGGTAAGCACCCTCTTCCTAATTTCTGTGGAACTGTCAGCACAATCGCTACTCTTTCATTCCTCCCACCTTACAGACGCGGAGCGGGTTGATTTCTCTTACTAATCCCCAAAAGGATTCCATCTCCAAGTCTTATGAATAATTAATTTCCCATGTCTTTGAGATCGAGTCTTTCTTTTTTTTAATAATAGCACCTACAGTAATTCAGACCCTCTCCATCTCACTCATGTCTTCTCTAACAGTCTCCTAAGTGGAATCGCAGATTTCATTTTATTCCAACAAAACCTCCACATTTGCCAAAGTGATTTTGCCAATGTGTTTAAACAGAGAGGATTAATATTTATTGAAATCCTATTATGCACCAAGCATAAATTGTCTCAATTAAGCTTAAATACCACCCTATAAAGTAGGTGTTTCCTTTCCCTTCCCCACCCTCCTGTCCTCTCCTCCCCACTCCTCTCCTCCCCTTCCCGCCCCTTTCCCTTCCTTCTTTCATTCTTTCTTTTTGAGACAGGGTCTTACTCTGTCACGCAGGATGGAGCGCAGTAGCGCAGTCACAGCTCACTGAAACCTCAACATCCTGGGTTCAAGTGATCCTCATACCTCGGCCTCCCTAGTAGCTGGGGCTACAGGTGCACACCACTTGCTCACCTAATTTTTAAATTTTTTTGTAGAGACAAGGTCTCGCTGTATTACCCAGGCTAGTCTTGAGCTCCTGGGCTCAAGCAATCCTCCTGCCTCAGCCTCCCAAAGTGCTGGGATTAATGGTGTGAGCCACCACACCTGGCCAGGCGTTATTTTCTTATTGTTCATATTATTAATAACAAATTTGTATTGAGTATTTTGAACTAGTTTAGTTCTGTTGTTGTTTTTTGAGACAGGCTCTTGCTGTTGCCTAGGCTGGAGTGTAGTAGCACAAACATGGCTCTCTGCAGCCTCAGCCTCCTGGGCTCAAGTGATCCTCTGCCTCAGCCTCTCAAGTAGCTGGAACTAGCAGTCTTGTCATGTTGCCTAGGCTGGTCTTGAACTCCTAGACTCAAGCAATCCTCCCTCCTTGGCCTCCCAAAGTGCTGAGATTACAGGCGTAAATGATGGAGCCCACTCAGTTTAATTCTTCTACTAACCTTATGGGTGGGTACTATTACCATCTCACTTACAGATGAGATTGAAACTTAAAGAAATAAACAGACTGCTTGCCGAACAGCTCACAAGTGAGAGGACCAGGAGTTGTGCCCACACAGTCTGATCTAGGGCCCAGCCTCAAAGCCATCAAACTATATTAAAACCCCAGTATTAGAAATAAGGAGTCTTAGTCTCAAAGATCATTTCAGTCCTCCACCTTCACCCAGAAACTTACTGTGTCATCTTTTTCCTTCCTCTTAGCAGATAACCTTTTTTCTTTCTTTCTTTCTTTTTGAAACGGAGTCTCGCTCTCTAGCCAGGCTGGAGTGTAGTGGCACGATCTTGGCTCACTGCAATCTCCACCTCCTGGGTTCAAGCGATTCTCCTGCCTCAGCCTCCCAATTAGCTGGGGTTGCAGGTGCACACCACCACACCCAGCTAAATTTTTTGTATTTTTAGTAGAGATGGCGTTTCACCATCCTAGCCTGGATGGTCTCAATCCGACCGCCTCAGCCTAATAACCAGAAATATCTTGTATTGCAATTATTAAATGTTGGTATTCTTCAAGATTCTCTTCTTGCCCTTCTTGTCTATTAACTCTAAACCACTGGCTCTTGACCTTTTTGGTCAGGATCTCTTTGTGAGGATTTGATAAATTTTGAATGTTTTCTCCAGAAAAAGGCACACACACTTAAGTGCCATTCTGCTTCAGGGGCTCCAGGTCTCCTGGGAAGCCCAGGAACTCATGCTCTCACACATAAAAGTAAGCTCTAGGTGGATTAAAGCTCTGAAGGTAAAATAGAAAACAAAACCATAAGAAGAAATTCTAGTAAAATACAGGAAAATTGGTCTCACACATTCTTAAGCTGAAGAAAGCTTTTCTAAGTATGTCACCAAATCCAGAAGCCAGAAAGAAAAAAGCACACAGATTTGACTTTATGCAAATTTGTAAATTCACTGATTTTTTTCCCCAGCACCAAAAAGCAAAGATAAGACTGTTTGCAAAGTAGAAAATCTCCGTGTAATGTGGACTGTTCCCTTACCTCCAGTGACAATCACATTTGCTTTAACACAATAGCAAAAAGTGTTTGCTCCTCTTGGCATGGAAAACTCTCTGACGGGCCTGGAAAACACAAATTCGATGTAAAATGTGTATATTTTTCTTCATCAAGTTAATTCTGACATATAAATAGATTATGTTTAATAGGCTTATTTCTACGTTGGTTGTAAATCCATTTGCCCACAGACAATATTGTAAGGAATGATTAAGTCCTCATTAATGGTAAGAATCTACTTATATTTTGGGATCGTCTTTGAGATATTGAACCTAAGGGGCAATAACCAGAAGAATCTTGCATTGCAATTATCACCCTAGATCTCAGGCAAGAATGAATTCTTGACATGACTGCCCAAGTATTGAACTTTCACATTTCTCAGTATGAAAGAAACGAATGCAAATTAAATAAAAGCCTGTAGAGTGCTCAGGGCACAGTCACAAAATCTGAGACAGCATGAAAATAAAGTCTGCACTGCAAACTTCAGGAGGATGCGGATTTATGGTTTAGCAGAAACATACCTTGTTAGTTTAATGCGAGAAAACAATGTGAAAAAAAGAGTTTGCTCCACCAACTTTGTGCATCATAAATGAAAGAACCAACTCCGAAGTTCAGGCATTTATACCATGGGTCATATGTAGCCTTTCCAATTACATTACTTTATTCTTCCTTAAGCCTAAAGTAAATAGTTATCTTTTACTTAGTTCAGAATGCTCAAGACCTTAGCATAGTGGTTCCAAAATCTGGTTGTGCATCAGGATCACTTTGGATATTAAAAAAGAAATTTCTAGGCCAGGTACAGTGGCTCATGCCTGTCATTCAAACACTTTGGGAGGCTGAGGCAAGAGGATTGCTTGAGCCCAGGAATTCCAGACCAGACTGGGCAAAATGGAGAAACCCCATCTCTATCAAAAAAAAAAATCATGGACCTCAGCCCTAACTTGATGAATCCAACTCTCCAAGGGTGGAGTCATAAATGTCTATTAAAATTTTTCTTAAAGGCTGGGCATGGTGGCTTATGCCTGTAATCCCATCACTTTAGGAGGCCAAAGCGGGTGGATCATATGAGGTCAGAAATTCGAGACCAGCCTAGCCAACATGGTAAAACTCCATCTCTACTAAAAATACAAAAATTAGCCAGTCATGGTGGCACACACCCATAATCCCAGCTACTCGGAAGGCTGAGGCAGGAGACACTGAACCCTTGATGGGGAGGTTGCAGTGAGCCGAGATCGTACCACTGCACTCCAGCCTGGGGGACTCTGTCTCAAAAAATAAAAAATTCTTAAAATTGTTTTTCATGCACACCACTGAAATTTATTTGTAAATTATGTATATATATTACTGAATTAAAATTATATAAACAAAAACAAACAACAATAAAATAACGAGATAAAAATTTAAAAGAAAGAAAACCTTTAGAGTTTTCTACCCCCATTCTAATGGATCATCTGACATATCCCCTGGAGTATATTCCCCCTGCTTTGCGGATCTCACAGGACATGGGCTGGCTCCTGATACAGTTTCAAGAAAGAACAAGCACTCTTTGGTTCTTTTTCTGGGAGCCCCAGTAAAAGGAAGAGGTGGGATGGGCAGACTTTATAGGGCCCTGCCATAAAGTGGGTGAAGCAGGACAGGGCTGATTGGTGAAGTCGACTTAGAATGCACCGTGGACATGAGGTCAGGAGACCTAGATTCTGGCTGTGTTCTGTGGCTAAATATGACTTTAGAAAAGTCACTTAATCTTGCTGAGCTACAGTGTCCCCACTTATGAAATCAAGGATTGACTATGACCTAAATAGTTTCTTCCATTCTTAAATCTTAGATTTTATCCTTCCCCTGTAGTGCAGCTGGGGTAGGGTCAAGCAGGGCAACTGCACACCCTTTGTGGATGGCATCCCAGAGCTATGGAGGGCACAGCCTGCACAGCCAATCCCAGCGGTCCCTGATCAGGGTAGAGGTACATGAATAAGGACTGTTGTAATTCATTATACTTTCTGAGCAGCAATGCCCCTAGAGATGGAGGAAGAAGCAAAATCAGAATAGGCTGGTGGGTGGGGAGAGATCTTGATTTGTGGATTCTTTGAAGGTTGCTGGCTATAGAATTTTATATTGGAAAGGCTTAGGCTTGTGATATGGTTGAAAAGTTCTGCTGTGTCTAAGATTGCTAAAAAAATAATTTCTCATATAGAAGAATGTCAATGGGCTTTTAAAGGAGTTAAAGAGAGAGGACGGTTGACTCGAAGTGTACTCCAAAAGGGAAATACTCAAGGTAGGGAAAGTTGTCCCAGGCAGCAAGGCCTATGAAGTAAGTAGAGTTTTTAGGGCTTACTCAGCGGGTCCTCAGTCAGTGAGTCAACAACATTTATGGGTGCCAGCTGTGCGCCCAACACTGCCCTAGTGGATAGATACATCAGTGAACTACAAGAGCAGAGGTGAGAGTGTTCATCCAGTTGAGGGTCACAAACTCAAAGGTCTGCACCAGCCAGGCAGGTAAACCAGCTGGGAGAAGGGGATGGGTATGACACCATAGGGAGAAGGGGATGGGTGTGACACCATAGTGAGAATGGGGGGCTGTGGTGAACTGAGAGTGCATGCCCCATGAAAAGGGGGACCCCAGGCCCAGAGCCAGCCAACGTGCAACAACAGGAAAGGCAGGTTCACCACAACAAGCAGAGATCAAAGAAGTAAGTGATCCCCCAAACACATCTTGTAGCTGCATTTAGCTAACAGGCCATCCGTTTGCAGGAACAACTCTCATATTTTTTGAAATACACACTACAATTTAAAAATCAATAATTTGAATAACATTTCTTAAAATGTCTCAATGGGTGAGAATAATCACCCGAAAGCAAATTGATTTTTAAAATTTTTATAAAAAATAACACAAAATAACCAAATTCCCTGCTAGGTAGAAAGCTTTACTAAGTGGAGGAACAGATAGTATTATCTCTATGTGAAAGAATATTTCTAAAATATTTAAAACTTTTTTTGAACTAATTTAAGTCTACTTTATAAATAGTAATCTTTCTATCAAATGCAAAGTTCATAAAAAGAAGTCTCAATTTAGTAACATAAATCAGAAGTCAGTATTTAGAATTTTGAAAACGCTTAAATGTCCCAGATGAGAAGTAGCTAGGTTCTAACTGATGACTCACGTACAGGTTTGACAGTGACAAACTCCGTCACTATAGCTGGTTAACCGAGTGAACTGAACTGGATGTAGCACAAACCAGGAATGGCATTATTTTCTTCTATCCTTGTCTTATTATGTCACCTCAATCTTGGGCCAAGCCCCATTAGGATGGCTCCAACAAAGCCACTTTCTGTGGCCCATGGGAATTCACACTGTGCTGGACAGTGTCAGTGTGAATGCAGCCTTACCACACTGCTGCCAGTTCCTCCAGCCAGGGTCGGCTTGTTTCTTAGGCACAGTAGGCACAAGATCTGGAGCCCTAAGTACTTTTAGGGGCCAGCAGAAATATTCTAATTGCACTCAAAATCAGAAGGAAAAAATAAAAGCTTAGGGTGATAGGACATTTTATTTTTCACATCCCAAAATTAGAATTCGTAGAGCCCATGAAAACATACTAAATTTTTCCTCAGACCCAAGAAAAATGTTGAAGACATAAGAGTATATGAGGCGGGGAGCAGTGGCTCATGCCTGTAATCCCAGCCCTTTGGGAGGCCAAGGCAGGCAGATCACGAGGTCAGGAGATCAAGACCAACTGGCCAACAAGGTGAAACCCTGTCTCTACTAAAAATACAAAAATTAGCTGGGTGTGGTGGCACGCACCTGTAGTCCCAGCTACTTGGGAGGCTGAGGTAGGAGAATTGCTTGAACCCAGGAGGCGGAGTTTGTAGTGAGCTGAGATCGCGCCACTGCACTCCAGCCTGGCACCTGGTGACAGAGCGAGACTGTCTCAAAAAAAAAAAGAATATATGAAAAATAATGTGTAAGATTGATAGTATTATGGTGGGAGGGACCTATAAATGCCCAGGGCCAGGAAATGTGTCCTGGCCTGAGGCCTTCAGAATTCTCCATGAGGCCCGGGCATGGTGGCTCACACCTGTAATCCCAGCACTTTGTGAAGCCAAGGTGAGAGAATCATTTGAAGCCAGGAATCTGAGACCAGTCTGGGCAACATAACAAGACCCCATCTTTACCAAAATCAAGAAAAGTTTGGCGGGCGTGGTGGCACACATCTACATCCATAGCCACTCAGGAGGTTGAGGCAGAGGATTGCTTGATCCCAGGAATTTGAAGGTGAAATGAGCTATAATTATGCCCCTGTCCTCCAGTCCACATGACTGGGTAACATTAAGACCTTGTCTCTAAAAAGAAAAAAATTAATAGAGATATTCTCCATGAGGAAGCAAGTGGTGGTCATCACATACACGTGTCGCATGTCAAGATTGCACAAGGTGACCTGTGAGTTCTGAGCCTTGGCAACTAGCCGCTTGGGAGCCAGATGCATTACCGATTTTAGGGTCTTCTGGCGTAGGTCTTCCTGCACCTACCATCACTTGCTTTCGAGCAGCAGAAGCTCTTGCCCCAACCTCCATTCCCATTTTGGGGAAGGCAGACAAAATGCCCCTGCATTCACCCACTGGCCCACAACTATGTACCTTAATCCCTCTTTTCAATTATTTTAGAATTGCTGGTTGTATCATATTCATATTTGCCGGTAAGGGATGATGATGTAAAGGTCATGGGTCTAGTAGGGTCCTCTCTAATAATTCTTGAGGATGGTCTACTATACCTTTCTTTAGAACGGCATTAGCTGAAATTCTAAGAAAGCAGAAAAAGAGCTATTTAATACCCTATTAACTGATTATGAACACATAAAAAGGTCTAACAACCTTTTTACTTACATTTCTCAGCATGTGAAACTGTGTTCATACTTCCCATTTAAAAAATTTCAGTTTTATAAGGATATTTGTCCTTTAGATATAATTACTCTATTTTCCTACAAAAAATAATCATAGGAGCCCAAATAATTAAATGAATTACAAATGAGTGAACTGTGCCTTTAAATAAAATGTCTTTCAAGTAGAAAGGCTCACATAATCGATGTCAATTTGGAAAGTGAAAGATGGCCTGCTTTCCAGTATTTCATATTCATATGCAGCTGCACATTCTTTAAAAGATTGCTTTTTCATTCTGTTACTAGAAGTATCTTATTCTAACAAGTTCACATAAAAAAATCAAACATTTTGTGAGACATCTATTATGATAATGTTAACTAGCATTTTGATAGCACTTTAAGAGTGAAGAATGTTTTCTTATATACCTTCCAGTGCATTGAGATATCAGCTTGGTGTCTGGACTTGAGCCCAGGTCCTTCACAGTATACTTCCTTCTCAGGATGGCAGGGTGGGATTGGGAAAGAGGGAGACTGTCCTCTTGGCCAGGGCACCTTAGTGAGCCCCATCTATAAACACCACCCATAGCAGAGAGGCACCAGACTCACAGTTTCATGTATGATGTTGGCCTGTGTTCATTCATAACAAAATAAAATGTAGATACTAAGTGATATGGTTAGACTTTGTATCCCCACCCAAATCTCATCTTGAATTGTAACCTCCAGGTGTTGAGGAAGGAGCCTAGTGGGAGGTGATTGGATCACGGAGGTGGCTTCCCCCATGCTGTTCTTGTGATAGTGAGTTCTCATGAGATCTGATTTTTTGATATTTTAAGTGTTTGGCAAGTCATTCTTTTGCTCACTTATCTCTCTCCTGCCATCATGTGAAGGTCCTTGCTTCTCCTTTGCCTTCCCTCATGATTGTAAGTTTCCTGAAGCCTCCCCAGCCATGTGGAACTGTGAGTCAATTAAATCCCCCCTCCTTTTTTTTGACACGGAGTCTTGCCCTGTTGTCCAGGCTGGAGTGCAGTGGTACAATCTCGGCTTACTGCAATCTCTGCCTCCTGGGTTTGAGCAATTCTCCTGCCTCAGCCTCCTGAGTAGCTGGGATTACAGGTGCCTGACACCATGCCCAGTTAATTCTTGTATTTTCAGTAGAGATGGGGTTTCACCATGTAGGTCAGGCTGGTGTCGAACTCCTGACCTCGTGATCTACTCTCCTCAGCATCCCTAAGTGCTGGGATTACAGGTGGGAGCCACCACACCCGGCCAGACCTCTTTCCCTTACAAATTACTCAGTCTCAGACAGTATCTTTATAGCAGCGTGAAAATGGACTAATACCTCATGGTTCTTTGACTATAGAAGGCTCCCAATAAATATTTGTTGGAATATCCCAAGGGACAAATACCGGATTGACAATAACCACTTCCCAGAGTCACGCAGAATAGAAATGTATTGATTCTGGGAAGTTCATTCTGAATTTTTCTGTGATACCCCTGAAATGATAGCTTTTAAAAAGAAACAATTTCTGACGATTTCTTCAAAACATAAAAAAAAAACCCTTTTGATAGAGTCCCCTATCAAAAGACCCACCGGAATTACCACAAGCTTCATCTCAGACTTTTCTCCTGTTCCATGAACTAATGAGCTTGATGCAGGGAGAGAAGCAGAGTAATCAGCTAGAAGGTAAAGGAGTGACTCTTTTCAGGGGGCATGTCCTACACTGTAGGATAAAACAATCATAGGTAAGTAAGTATGGTTGTGTTTTCCCTACAATGAAATTTAAATTTCATATCAATTTTATGGGTCATAAGATATTATTCTTTTTCAAAAATTTTTATTTTAGTCATTTAAAAATGTAAAACCATTCCTAGTTTGTAGATGTTATAAAAACAGGTGACTTGTTTGAGAACAGCTTGACCAACATGGAGAAATCCCATCTCTACTAAAAATACAAAATTAGCTGGGCACAGCGGTGCATGCCTGTAATCCCAGCTACTTGGGAGGCTGAGGCAGGAGAATCGCTTGAACCCAGGAGGTGGAGATTGTGGTAAGCCAAGATCACACCATTGCCCTCTAGCTTGGGCAATAGGAGAGAAACTCCGAAACTCTGTCTCAAAAAAAACAAAAACAAAACAGGTAACTCATTGGATCTGGCATTGGGCTATTGTTTGCTAACCCCTGGTCTAGATGCAGGAACAGGAAACTAAAACCAGAGCATAAACCAGTCTATAATATCTCCGTCACTTCTCCTTTGAATTCAAGTTCTTTTATTTTCTTTACATCTTTTCAGTATCTTTCTTAGAGGAACAAGAAAAGCTACCAACATTTATTGAGTACTTTGTGTCAGGAATTAAACAAGGCACTTTACATGAGTTAACTTAAGTAATTTTTATAAGACTATCATGCAGGTATATTCATTACCATTTAAAGATGGGGAAACTGAGGCTAAGAAGAACTAATGGAAAAGACTAATGGTCACAGAGCTAGTGAGTGCTAAAAGCAGTTCTGTTTGTCTCCACAGCAGCAACCTTACCAAGGGGCACTATACTCTTTCCAGTTTAATAACCTGCCTCTGAGCTGGGTAACTGATACAAAGTAATGCTGAGTAGTTAGTTGCATATCTCTTGGAAACTGTCAAGCTATCAAAGGGTTAAAGGTTTGGCTTATGTCTTGCAACAGGCAACATGCTTTACGTGGCATAATTAATTGCAGATGTTTATTTCCTTGCTAGCACAGAACTCCATTTGTGAAATTACCATACAAAATTATAAGCAGAATGGTAATCACTCCTCAAATGGAAATTTTTTCGAAAGGACTTTTTCCTGCTTTTTGGGAGCTATTGGCTCCCATTTTAACAGCTGGCCAATTATGTATTTGTATAAATGCAGCTTCATCTGGCTCAACTTAAGATTCATTATAGGAAATTGCAGAAATAGGAATACGTTGAGTCCAGGAATGGAGCAGACCCAACTCTCAGTCTATTGAGATGACTCTCCAGTGGCAGTGGCTGCTCAGGAAAACATGTTACACCACCTCACTTGAGAACCCTCTCCAGCTTCTAGATTTAGGAGTGTGGTGCAAGTGAGGAAGTAGTTGAAAGGCTCATCTAGAGTCTGACAGAACAGATCAATGAGCACTGTTTGCTGAGGTTGTCATTACTACTCAACTGACTTCCTGACTTCCTCTCAGACAAATATATTACCAACCAAATTCCGGGAGAAGAGGTAAATACCAGGAAGCCCAGAACTGGGCTCAAAGACCAACTCCTGACAATTGCAAAGTGGATGTGGTTCAGAGCAAAGATCAGATTGCACTAGTTAATCAGAAAAGTAAAATCTTCCAGATAATCTAAGTGTTCACAATTGCATGACTGTAAGCAAATAATAATACTTACAATTTGTACAGCATTTTGCAATTTCCAAAGACCTTCACCCATCTCAGCTTATTTGACCATCACAAAAATCCTTTGAGATAAGAAAGTGAGTGCTATTTCCATTCGTAAAAGAGGTTACTGAGGTTCAAATACCTTCAGTAACATTCCCAAGACCACATGGCCAACCAATAAGAGGCAAAGGTTACATTAGAATTCCTTTGCTCCCTTGAAAGCTTATCTCTTCACTTATATTCTATTATAGTAAATGGTGCCACGTAAACTGTCCTTCCAACCAGAAGCCTGACAGTCACCTGTTCTCAAACATTCTTCCTCTAGATATTTGTACGATTTGATCTTCACTGCATTCAGATTTCTGCTCAAATGTTGTCTCTTCAGAGCAGTCTCTCCTGACCATCCTATCAAATATACTGCCTCCCCTCACTGTCTGTCCTCTCACTTCAATTTGTACTATTTATTTAATTGTTTGTTACTGGTCTCTTTCACTAGAAGAGGAGCTCCATGAGAGCTGTTAGTCTCTTTTGGCTACCATTATATGATATCACTACTTGGAACCGTTTTTGGTCCAAAATAGGTATGCAATAAATATGTTGAGGATAAAAAATGAAACACATTCCTCTCTCTCCTTTATTCTTCTCATCCAGTATGCCACCAATTCTTGTACGTTATGCAAGAATATCTGTTTTCTCTCTGTCCCTGCTTCCACTGGTTAAGCCCAAACGCTCCTCATTTCTCTTCTAAAGTAGTATGGTCATATCTTCCTCAGTTTGCCTCCCTTCTTTGAGCTTGCCCTTCCCCAGCATCCTGACGTTAGGGTGATCTGTCAAAAATATATACCTTTTCACTCTTTGTTTAAAGCATTCGATGGCTTCCTATAGCTTTCAGGTTAAAATTCCAACTCTGTAGCATGGCAGGCAGGCCTTTTCATGTTTGGACTGTCTAGGCTCATCTCTGCCAACTCTTCTCTCACTCAGTTCTCCAATTACACTGAACCATTTGCAAGGCTGAGAACTCACCATCTTCTTTTTCTCTTCTATATCTCTGTGAACACCACTTCTGGACTGTGTCTATTTATCTACTCTGCTACCTCTCAGTTGTTTTGCCTAATTTTTACCAGTTCTTCAAAACTCAGCATTTGTGACATCTTTAGGAAGCCTTCCTCAATTCCCACCACCCCTACAATCCTATCCTAAGATGTTCTAAGCACTCTCTTCATGCCCCTGTCTTACATCTGTATCATGACATTTATGATCCTCTGTGGGAATTCATTCATTTTCTCCTTCATTACACATGAGGGCGAGAACCTAGCCTTTTTCATCTTTAAATTCCTAGTACCTAGCACAGTGTCTTAATGGTAACTCATCAATAAGTATTTGCTAAATAAACATATATTCAGACATCCACTGTAGACTTTCTTCTGGAATCATCTTTGCAGTTTTGCCCAAATAATAATCAGAAAGAGAATGCTGGATATATTAGTAACCCTCACCAATCGTAATGTCTTATAAAGACACATCTTTCAACATAATTAAAATGCAATAAAGATTGAGGCATGTGATATGGTTTGGCTGTGTCGCCACCCAAATCTCATCTTGAATTGTAGCTCCCATAATCCCCACGTGTCATGGGATGGACCCTGCAGGAGAAAATTGAATCATGGGGGCGGTTACCCCCATGCTGTTCTTGGGATAGTGAGTGAGACCGCATGAGATAAGATGGTTTTATAAGGGGCGTTTCGCCCACTTTGCTCATTCTTCTCCTTCCTGCCACCATGTGAAGTTGGATGTGTTTGTTGTCACCGCCCCTCCACCATGATCGTAAGTTTTCTGAGCCCTCTGCAGTCCTGCAGAACTGTGAGTCAATTAAACCTCTTTTCTTTATAAATCACCCAGTCTTGGGTATGTCCTTTTAGCAGCAGGAGAATGGACTAATACAGCATGGAAACAGTATTTAATCCATCTTTGAAGAAAGGTGCTGGGGAATGGTCAGGAAAATTCCCTAAAGCAGGTACCACCTGATCCCTAAAGATTCCTGGAGGTTGGGGTACAGAAAGAAGAGGAAGAATGGGGAGGGTATTTAGGGCTCAAAATGTGTACCAAGTCCCAGCATGGGTGTTTGAAGGAAGCAGCAAGCAGTTCAGATTTGCAGGAAGCTAAGAATAGGGCAGTGAAGGGCACTGAAGGGGATGAGGTGAGGGGCATGAGGAGGACCAGATCATCAAGTGCTGTGGGGAGGGGACAGAGAATTGTGAAAAGTATTGAGATGTTTGGATGTGATCTTCAGGAGAATACTCTGGAAGATTAATGAACAATAGTTTTGACAGGGATAATATTGAGACAAGAGAGCAGTCAGAGATAAGGGCCCAGAGAGTGAAAGGAACAGAGGTAAAGAAGATAGGACACATTCCATGAGTGGTTATGAGGCAATATAGGCAAATTTGGTGATTATTGGTTTGTGGGGATCAAGGAGGAGAAAAGACTCATGTGAGGTTGACAGGTTTCCAGCTGGAATGATGGATGGATCATAGTGCCACCAAGAAAAATACAAAATGCTATAGAAGGTATACTTTTAAAGTGGGGGGAGTTAAGCTCGGATATGATCATATGAGTCTGAAGGACTATGAGATATCCAAGTGAAACTGTTGAGCAAGAATAAGTCCCAAATTCAAGATAACTTGGGTTTCATCAGTACATAGGTATCAGTGTATTGAAGAGTACAAATATCATCCAAAAAGAGGACAGAACATAAGAAGAAAAGTTGGCTAAAGACAGGATGCTAGAGAATGCCACTATTAAGAAAAGGCATGAAAAGAAGAAAAAAGAACCGACAGCAAATTAGGCATTCTTAGTCAAAGGATGAGATAGGAGGTCAGCACAAGATACAGGCCCCAAAGACCTTGCTCATAAAACAGGTTGCAGTAAAGAAGCCAGCCAAAACCCACCAAAACCAAGATGGCAATACAAGTGATCTCTGGTCATCTTCACTGCTCATTATACGCTAATTATAATGTAGTAGCAGGCTAAGAGACACTCCCACCGGCACCATGACAGTTTGCAAATGCCAGGACAACATCAGGAAGTTACCTTATATGGTCTAAAAAAGGGAGAGGCCCTCAGTTCCAGGAACTGCCCACCCCTCTCCCAGAAAACTCAGGAATAATCCACCCTTGTGTAGCATATAATCCAGGAGTAACTGTAAGTGTATTCAGTCAAGCAGCCCATGTTGCTGCGTGGTCTGGGGAGTAGCCATTCTTTTATTCCTTTACTTTCTTAATAAACTTGCTTTCATTTTACTCTGTGGACTCGCCCCAAATTCTTCCTTGCATGAGGTCCAAGAGAATTTTCTTGGGATCCCTTTCCAATAACAAAGATATCCGAGACTTCAGTGAGGTCATTGAGTAGCTGTAGTGGGGGTTAGAGTGCTCAAGAGCTGATAAGAAAAAGAGGAGGTCAGAGAAAGAAACTTTCTCTGAAGAGAAATTTTTCTGAAAGAAAAAATTCCAAATTCCAGGTGCTGTAAGTTAGGGTCTATCAGTGCTATTCAGACTAGTGCTTTTTTTTTTTTTTTTTTCCCCGATACAGGGTCTCATTCCATTCCTCAGGCTGGAGTGCATTCGTGTGATCATCACTCATTTCAGTCTTGACCTCCCAGGCTAAAATGATCCTCCCATCTCAGCCTCCCAAGTAGCTGTGACCAAAGGTGCATGCCACCACACCTGGCTAATTTTTAAATTATTTGTAGTGACAGGATCTCTCTATGCTACCCAGGCTAGTCTTGAACTCCAGGGCTCAGGTGATTCTCCCACCTTGGCCTCCCAAAGTGCTGGGATTACAGGCATGGACCATCATGCCTGGTGTCAGACTAATTCCTTGATTTCTATTTTGTAGTCTTAAATATGGCTTAAATATATTTGTCCATGGCTTGGTATTGTCCATAGTGCTTAATTCATAGCGACATAATAAATATTTGTTGGATAACAGATATATTTCTGGACTAAAAGCTATATATGACCTGGGTAAGTTTCTGGTTGCCGTAATAGGCTATTAGATGCACCAGTGTAAAGATACTGTTTAAGAAGGTAGAAATAAGCCACTTCATCCCTCCCAATGCAGACTCGATATGATTATTGTGGCCGCTATCGCGTTTCTTGTTAATGAAGTTTCTGCCAAGGCTATTTTTATAGTCCTCTAAATAAAATTTCTTGTTCTTATCTCTTTGAGCTTGCTGGGGACTATCATGTATCACTCCCTTTTCTTAACTTCAACTATGCCTATAATTCTAAACCATTCAACTGGTCTTTGACATATCCTGCTTTGCACTGATAATTATCATCCCATACAATGGTGTGCTGGTAAATGTGTAATATTCAGCTGGAGCCAGGGAAAGCGGGATTGGAATATTGATTTTTACAGTTTGCTGTTTTCCATGCTACAAATATGGTAGAATGGCTGATTTCAGATTACCAGTGTGACATCTCTGACCACGGTGCTAGTAAAAAACATATAGTTGTGCACCATTGTACTGGGTAGCATTTTCTGAGGTTATTAAAAATAAAACCTCAAGAACACAGACAATGGTAAATTGTAATAAATAAAACAGAAGTGATGTATTTTGAGTTTGTATTGCCTTTGTTTTTAATATAATTGAATTACTAGCTTATATAATTCCATTTTGAACGATGACAGTGATTGTTCATTTGCTTGTTTTTGGCTTAGGTTTGATGTCCCAAGATGACAACGTTTAACAACAGGATTGTCTAATTCCTGAAATTTTAACAATCAACTCTCATAAGGGGATATGAATGGCTCCAACATACCACTTACTTTATGTCTGTATTTTTTATGTTACCACTTAAAATTGAAGCATGTAGAGGCAGGGGTCATGGCTTAAATATATTTGTATTGTCCATAGTGCTTAACACCTAGTGACTTACTAAATATTTGTTGGATAATGGATATATTTCTGTACCAAAAGCTATATATGACCTGTGTAAGTTTATGGTTGCTACATTAGTTGCTATAATTATCCTGGTAAATGTGCTGCAAATATTTGCCCTGGTAAAATCGAGGCTATAGATGTGTGTATCTTGGAAATAAACATGTTTTCTCTGGATGTTGAAGTTGAATATATCTTCAATAGGACTCCATGGGCATGTTAATTTGCATATGTTTTCACACTGTTTCTTTATGGCTATGAATGTATCCTGAATTGCCAGCAGAGTATACAATCAAATTGGATATAAACTTGCATCTATTTCTTAATTAAATATTTCAGAAATGCACTCCTTTAAAATGCAAGAGTATAAGCATTAGCAGTTAATTATATTACAAAAACTAAATGAAACTATGCAATTAATTATGCCATATAAATGATATTTGTGGACTCCAATCTGGTGTCAAGAAATGAAATTGTTTTTAATGTGCTGTGAAGGGTTTTTAATTTGTCTCTCAGTGCAATATGTTATACACCAAAATAAACATTCATCCTTTCTAAATGAGTGAAAAAAAGTATCTTTCGTGAAGCCTACAATTCTCAAGAAAATCACGTCTTAGAAGAAATTATATCTTAGAGATGTGATATTCTGTTCTTCCATTAAATTTCTAATTCTGTTATTTCATTGCTTAAATTAAAAACATCAGAATTTAAAGGAATTCTAGCTCTGTATATGCAGAGGCTATTTTTTGTGTCCCTTTTTGTGTGTGTGAATTTCATTTAAACAGCTTAAGAGTACCTAAAGGACATCATGCATTTTGTTAGGGGGACAGGCTACTCACCATTTTTCCTAATACTACTTTTAGTTGTACCCTAAATGTAAAGGTGGGAAAAGAGACCAAGTTCTGTAAGCAAACATTCAATCTCATTTCAACTCCCCCATTTCTTAGACTAAAAGGCTGAAATTCATAAAAACTTATTAGGGTTTTGAAAATAAATTTTAAGAATGGAATTAAACCACCAGAGAATGGTTATATGTTTTAACCAATCGGTTTTTTAGAGGTTTATGCTCATTTTTAAAGCAAAATCTGAATAACATGACTGTTGTTGTTGCTTGTTGCAACAAGTCAGATTCTTGTTTGTAACTCACGACATTTTAAAAATAGATTTTATTTTTCAGAACAGTTTTAGATTCACAGCAGAACTGAGGGGAAGGCACAGAGGTTTCCCTTATACTCTCTGTCCTCCACACATGCACAGTCTTGAAGCCAGGAGTTCGAGACAAGCCTGCATAACGTAGTAAGATCTCATTTAGCTGAGCATAGTGACATGTGCCTGTAATACTAGCTAGTTGGGAGATCTCATTTAGCTGAGCATAGTGACATGTGCCTGTAATACTAGCTAGTTGGGAGATCTCATTTAGCTGAGCATAGTGACATGTACCTGTAATACTAGCTAGTTGGGAGACTAAGGCAGTTTATCAGTTATCAGTTTTTGTCTCTAGGATCACTTGAGCCTGGAATTCAAGGCTGCAGAGAGCTATGATCATATTATCACACTCCAGCCTGGGCAATAAAGTGAGACCCTGTCTCTAAAAAGTAATAATAATAATAATAATAATAATAGAGTTAGAAAGTATTACCTGTTTCCATCCTCTGAAAAAGATTGTAGACAATTGGTTTTGTTTCTTTGTTAAAAGTCTGATAGAATTCATCAGTGAACCCATCTGAGCCTGGTGCTTTCTCTTTTGGAAGGATATTAATTATTGATTAATTTCTTTAATAGATACAGGCCTTTTCATTGTCTATTTCTTCATGTGTGAATTTGGTGTATTATAACTTTCATGGAATTGGTCCATTTCATCTACATTATCAACTTTGTAGGCATACAATTGTTCATAATACTTTACTGTCCTTTTAATGTCCCTGAGATCTGTAGTTACATCCCCTCTTTTATTTCCGGCATTAGTGATTTGTGCCTTTTCTCTTTTTTCTTTGTTAACCTGGCTAGGGGCTTATCAATTGTATTGATCTTTTCAAAGAACTAGCCTTTAGTTTCATTAATTTTTCTCTACTGATTATTTTTTAAATTTTTATTGATTTCTGATATTTATTATTATTTTTTAAATTTTATTTTACTTTTTTTTAATCTTTCCCATTGAACATTGAATTTCATTTCCTCTTTTTTTAGTTTCTTATGATGGAAGCCTAGATGATTAATATTATATCTTTCTTATTTCTAATACATGCATTCAATGCTATAAACTTCCCTCTAAACACTACTTTCACAATTTTCTACAAATTTTGCTAAGTTGCATTTTCATTTTAATGTAGCTAAAAGTTAAAAATAACAAAAATAAAAATTTTCTTTTTACCTTTACTTTCTCTTCCTCTGATGCTGTTCTTTTCTATACATAGATGCAAGATTCTGACTTACAGTTCTTCCTTCTCTCTGAAGAACTTCTTTTAACCTTGAAAGGCAGGTCCACTGGCAGCATATTTCCTCAATTTCTGTTTGTCTGAGAAAGTTTTATTGCTCCTTCACTTTTAAAGGCTAATTTCACAGTATACAGAATTCTAGGCTGGTAGGTCTGTGAGCACTTTAAATATTTACTCCACACTCTTCTTGCTTATGATTTCCGAGGAAAAATCACATGTAATTCTTATCTTTGCTTTTCTACATATAGGTTGCTTTTTCCCCTCTGGCTTGTTTCAAAGTTTTATTCTTTATGTTTATTTTTCTGCTATTTGAATATGATATGCCTCGGTCTAGTTATTTCTTGGCATTTATCCTTCTTGGTGTTTTCTGACATTGCCGGATCTGGGGTTTGTTGTCTCATTTTGATTTGTGGACATTCTTAGTCACTACTTCAAATATTCCTCTTTTTCTTTCTCCTTTTCTCCTGGTATTGTCATCACACATATGTTACACCTTTCATAGTTGTTCACAGTTTTTGGATATCTTGTTTTGTTTTGCTTTTTTTTGTTGTTGTTTTTCTCCTCTTTACTTTCTGTGTTTGAAGCTTCTATAAATTCTTCCCTCAGCTATGTCCAGTCTACTAAGGAGTCCATCAAAGGCATTATTCATTTCTGTTAGTATTTTTTATCTATAGAACTTTTTTCATTCTTAGAATTTTCATCTCTGTTTACAACACCCATCTGTTGTTTTATGCTGTCTGTTTTATCTGTTAGAGCCCTCGGCCTATTAATTATAGTTGTTTCACATTCTCATTCTGATAATTCCAACCTCCCTGCCATGTCTGAATCTGAGTCTCACGCTTGCTCTGTCTCTTGCAAGTTTTAGTTTTTGTCTTGTTAATTTTGATACTCTATTGTTAGATGCGTATGCATTAAGGATTGTTATGGCTTCTTTAAGAATTGACCCCTTTATCATTATGTAATGCCCTTCTTTATCCCTGATAATTTTCCTTGCACTGATACTTGTTCTATATAAAATTTTCATTTCTTCTTCTGCTTTTTTTGATAAGTTTTAGCATGGTATACCTTTCTCCATCTTTTAATTTTTAATGTATATGTATCTTTATATTTAAAGTGTGTTTCTCATGGACAGCATATAGTCAGGTCTTATTTTTTGATCACTCTGACAATCACTTTTGTGCCTTTTAGTATGCCTTGTAATTTTTTTCTTGATAGCTGGACATGATTTACTGGTTAAAGGGAACTGCTGTAAATAGGCCATTAGTAACATGTTCGTAAGCTGTGGGGGAAGGTGAATCCTGTGATTAAGTCTCATTCTTTTGATGAGCCTGTGTTTCTGAACTGTGAATTTCACAAGTGTTTCTCAGTTTTCTCACCCTCCTTCTTAGGTGCCACAAGAGGGTAGAGTGGATATTTCCCTTCCCTCTGTGGGTTATTCCCTGATAAAAGTTCCAATAGCTTAGGCTCTGATAACATAGTTTCTCCTGAGGGCAGGCCTTGGAAGGAACAACATCTTTTGGCATATTTCAGAATGATTCCTTTTCCTTCCCCACTGTCAGAAGCAAGAGAAGAGTTTTCACTGATACTCACTGTAAGAATCTGTTGAACTCCTGGAAGTAAAACTCAGAAAAACATAGGGACCCCTATGACTGGGCACCCCTAGAATTTTTAACTCTTTAAAATTGTCCATGCTGAGCACCTGTCAATTACAGTTTAGGTTTTCCTGCCCTATGCTGGTTACTCAAGGGGTTCCTCTTTTGAATTTCTGCTCCAGTAAGTTGTGATTTTCTATGTTTGCCTCTCTATCTCTCCAATTTGGGGGCAACAAAACTGCCTTGTGACCTTACTTTTCTGATCGATCTTTAAAAAATTATTTACTTTTTAGTTTGTTATATTTTTACTTGTTAGAATGGAATGACAACTTCCAAGCTCTTCACATGCCAGACTGGAAGTCAGCCAGAAGTTTCGATGGACTTTTCTGAGACACCTTTATTAAAGCATATAATACCTCAATAGATACCATAACATTTGCATATCATAAAATTCACCCATTGTAAGAATACATGTCAATAATTTTTAGTAAACTTAGGGAATTGTGTAATAATCCACAGTCGCCACAATAAGTTTAGAACGTTTTCATCACCCCAGAAAATCCCCTTGTGCCCATTTGGGATCCCGGCTTCTATCACCAATCCTAGGCAACCACTGATGTACCTTCTATCTCTATAAATGTGCCTTTTTTTTTTTGCCTATTACATACAAATGAAATCATACAATATGAAGTCTTTTTGTCTCGCTTCTGTTACTCAGCTTAATGTTTTTGACATTTATTCATGTTGTAGCATACATCTCAATGCATTTTTTAAAACCCCAAGTTAAGATACAACAAGTGTTTTCTAGTTATTAATACATATTTAACCAGATTGAAAATAAGACAGTATTCAAATTCACTTTTCTATGAGAATGCCAACTTGTATATTACCCGTGAAACAAGATGACTGGTCTACAGAACATGCTCACAAGCTCTTTGTTAGCCAACTGACCTGAAAGAATGATTTTAAAATTATGAAGTTTTACCAACAGAACTCGATTTTGAAATATGTTATAGATGTTTCAGTAGATGATGGAAATAAACAACAAATAAAATTTACATAAGTGACTTCAGTTTCTTCCTGAGAAATCTAATTAAGCTTCCCAAAGAAACAGAACAGTTAAGGTGTGATTTTTCTTAAAACCAGTGTGAAAGTTTCAAAGCTGTCATGGTTTTATCGTTGCAAAAAGTCTGAAATTCACAGACTATTCATGTATATAAATTACTGTACTTACAAATTATCCTCCAGTCGCATCAAGGATTCCAAAACTAATGAATGGTTACTGTCTAAGGAGCAGGATCCAAAACCATTTAGAGCTGAGATATATCTAATTTTCATAACCCAGTCATCGTGTAGCTTCCTTTTAACACTGGGGATTAAGAAAAGGCAGGGGAGACGTATGTTAGACACACAAATGGATAATGTAAGTTTTTATTCAGCAGTTTATTTGCACTTTAACTGAATTGTGCTAAACCCAAATGTAGAATACAGCCTATGCATTATACCACTTTTTTTTTTTTTTTTTTTTTTGAGACAGAGTCTTGCTCTGTTGCCGAGGCTGGCATGTGCAGTGGTGTGATCTCGGCTCACTGCAACCTCTGTCTCCTGGGTTCAAGCAATTCTCTTGCCTCGGCCTCCCAAGTAGTGGAGATTACAGGTGTACACTACCATGCCCAGCTAATTTTGTATTTTTAGTAGAGACACAGTTTCACTATGTTGACTAGGCTGGTCTCAAACTTCTGACCTCAGGTGATCCGCCTGCCTTGGCCTCCTAAAGTGCTGGGATTACAGGTGTTAGGCGTCACACCTGGCCCACTTTTAACTGTTTAACTATTCATAATCAAGCATATTTAAAATAGAAAAGTAACTTTAAAAGACTCATCAAATTTTGAGCAGTAAATTGAGACTTAAAAGAAAAACCTAGAAGAATCCCAATTCAATAATGGCACTGTTAATTTTATTTTACTAGAAAAATTCTAATCATCCAAATGGAGCAGTATGTTTCATATTCTTTTATATCTTATTTGAGTTAATTCATTTGAAAATATATTTATATTTTCCATTAATAATATTCAAACTGAAGTACTGGGAAATGTGTAATCTCAGATCACTGGCGAAGCTGAGGGTGGGATAGCGATCATATTCCTTGTCAGAGTATTGGCCATCGTTCGCAAGACATTTGAATGTGGGGCTTAAGGTTACAGGACAAAACCTCCACCTCAAAATTCTTGTCTTCATGGTCTTATATTTACCCATATTTAATGGTTTATTTGTCTCCTCATTCAAATTCATTGAGCACCTACTGCATCCCAGGTACTAAGGACACAAGGATGATTAAGGTAAAATTCTTGTCACCAAGTTGCTTAAATTCTAGTTGAGGAATAGAAATGTTTACAGCTCAAAGCATGAAAGTTCTACAATATTAAAGAGAGTGGAGTGGGATATTTCTATTCTCATGCCAGATGTGTCTGATGGCTGCTTCTGTCTGTAATTTGTATAATGTTTTGCGTATCAGTATTTACTATTCCCACATCCATCCATTCAACAGGAATGAATTCTATGGCTGTCAGCTGCAGGAAACCTTGTATGATAGCTCCACATTTAATTATCTCTTTCGCCTTAATACTTTTCATTCTGGTCAGGTTTGAAGATCTCTTAGTGTAAGAAAATGCCACAACACTCAGCCTATATATAAACTGCGGTCCTGAATGCTTTCAATCATTAGCATGATTAAATCATCTACGTGGATTTAGTAACCTCAAGAACGTGAATTAGCATTCACTTAACTGTACCCAGATTCCTTAAATTCCTCAGATTTCTAAATCTCATTTTTCACATATCTATCTAATGAAAACAGGGATTGAAAAATGAGCCATGGAATTTTCTGACAGGTGGCATATATCTTAATAAAAAGAAGATTCATGTCTCAGCATCTATTCTAAGGGCCTAGCATAACTGGAATGAAATGCTTAATAGTATATAGGGCAACACAGCACATGTTGGGGAAGCCCCCCATCAGGTCTAATTCTTTGTTGGAACTAAGTAATACTGTTCCTTTGTGAAGGATGGGAAATGGAGCCAGTTAATTTTATTGTATCATTCTTAGGGTTCCAGCAATGGGACTAGTCTTAATTCCAAATAGTATCAGTTGTAATGAGCTTTTAATTGCATATCCTAACTCTGGGATAAAGTATTTGTTACATAATAACAAAGTATAATTCATTTTTTAATGTCTTTAACTATAAAGGAAAAATGTTAATTGTGCAAAATTTAGAAAGTAAGTAAGATTTTAGAAATCACCTCTTTGAAGTCCTATAGAAATCATTATTAATGTTTTGGATATTTATACTCAATATTTTTCTAAGTAGAAATACACACACACACACACATATATGCATTTATAAGACTGGATTCACATATGCATAAAAAATTAATTTAAAGAATTTTTTTAACCCCCCAAATTTATATGTTGAAAGATAAATAATTTTTACTTGACATTATGTCATAAAGTTTTCATACTATTAAATATTTTTCAAAATAATTAAATGTGTGTATGACATTCTCTAATATGGTTACACTATGATTTATTGAACATTCTTGAAACCTGAATATTTTTAGGTGTCAAACAAAAATGCATTTTATATATAAACATATTATATATATCATTTATATTATGCTTATATATTTACATATCTGAATTATTTATGCAAATGATTAATCATTCCTCTTTTGTTGGACACTGGATAATTTACCATTAGAAATAATGCTGTTATAACCATACTTACATTTGTTAAGATTGGGATACCAGGTCCCAATGTATAAATGGTTAAGAAGGCACTTGGTGCAGCTTCCCAAATTCTTTCCGGAAAGGTGGATCCAATGTACACTTTTACCACCAACAGTATATAAGAATGACTAGCTCACAATATCTTCTCCAGTTTTAATCATTTCTGATTTTATAAGTGAAAAATTGTATCTGATTTTAAGTTGCACTTCTTTGATTAAAAAAAGGAAGATCATTTAATATAAGATTTAGGTTTTTCTGCTAATAAAAGTAATATATACTTTTCTCAAAAACTTTAAAGACATTGCAATTATAAGGAAGACAATAATTATCAGTTGGAAATAACTTTTTAGCATTTTTTTCTGACGATCGCTTTGAAATGTTTATTGACCATTTCTACCGTGTGCACATGTTGATGAATTATATATTCATGATCTTTGCTCATTTTTCTCCTGGAGGATTATTATCTTTTAAATGAATTCTAGGACCTATTAAAAAATTAACCCATTGTCTGTCATATTTGTCACAAATATCCATTCCAGTTTGCTTATTAAATACTATCTTTTGATGTACAGAGGTTTTATTTTATATATAGTCAAATCTATCAAACTTTTTCTTTGAATTTCCATTGCTTTTATATTTAGAATTTTCCCCATATTCAAGTGCTAGTAAATAGTCACGCATATCTTTTATAGATTTTTTTCATGATTACCTTTTTCATTTAACTTTTCGATTTACTCAAGTACCTATAAGTTGTAGTTGTCGATAGCATTTACATTGGGAGGGATTATACTAACAGTTTCTTGAGGCCAGAAGCATTTCAGTGTGTGTGTGTGTGTGTGTGTGTGTGTGAACAATGACTATAATTATTTTTTTATATTATTTTAATTTTTTATTGATTTCTTATTTTCTGTAATTTAAATCTCATTTTCACTTTTTCCCATAAAGCTTACTTGCAAAAATCTATAATTATTAAAAGAATTAAATTAACCATATGACACTCTTACCTTTTAAAGTTCTTTGAATCTAAGACATGACTTTGTAATTTCCTTTTGGATTTTGCCTGCCTTAGTCCAAAGTCATCACTGTTGACTGTGAATCTGCTCACAAAACCCCCATCATCCCCCAAGAGGATGTCATCTCGGCAGAGCTGGTCAGTTAAAGGCACCACACACACACAGAGGAGGCAGTGATCCATTGGCTTTATGACAAAATAATTTTCCTAGAAACAGAAAAATGATTTTAATGAATTGTTACTTTGCTCTATTCAATAAATATTTCCCCTATTATTTGACAAAACTTTCACTTTATGATATTTCTTATTGTAGATATACCCATCGTGATAAGATACTTTGGAAAAAAAAAAACAGTTAACCAAATAAAAGTTATTGAATACTTGCTGTGAGCCCAACGTTGTTCTTTTGAGTGTTTTGTGGAGAAAGGAGTAGAGTTCCTACCCCTGGGCCAATAAGTAATGAGATTTTTCTGATGTGTGACTGTAAACGGTCCTTTTTTTTATTTATAAGAAAATATCAAAGAAATGGGCCAGTGAGTTGGTTAGGGCCAGAAAGAAATTGATGGAAGCCCCTGAGAACCCAGCCAAGACTGCAGACTCATTCCTCACCTTATGCAAAAATCAACTCAAGATGGATCAAGGACTTAAATCTAAGACCTGAAACTACAAAAATTCTAGAAGATAACATTGTAAAAACCCTTCTGTACATTGGCTTAGGCAAGGATTTCATGACCAAGAACTCAAAAGCAAATGCAATCAAAACAAAGATAAATAGCTGAGACTTAATTAAACTAAAGAGCTTTTGCACAGCAAAACAAATAGCAGAGTAAACAGAACCCACAGAGTGGGAGAAAATCTTCAAAATCTATACAACGGACAAAGGACTAACATCCAGAATCTATAAGGAACTCAAACAAATTAGCAAGAAAAAAACAAACAATCTCATCAAAAAGTGGACTAAGGACATGGATAGACAATTCTCAGAAGAAGACATACAAATGGCTGACGAAAATATGGACAAAATGCTCAACATCACTAGTGATCAGGAAAATGCAAATCAAAACCACAATATGATACCATCTTACTCCTGCAACAAAGGCCATAATAAAAAAAACCAAAAATAATAGATGTTGGTGTGGATGCAGTGAAAAGGAAACACTTCTGCACTGCTGGTGGGAATGTAAACTAGTACAACCACTATGGAAAACAGCGTGAAGATTCCTTAAAGAACTAAAAGTAGGACTACCATTTGATCTAGCTATCACGCTACTGGGTATCTACCCAGAGGAAAAGAAGTCATTATACGTAAAAGATACTTGCTCACTCATGTTTATAGCAGCACAATTCACAATTGCAAAAATGTGGAACCAACCCAAATGCCCATCAATTAATGAGTGGACAAAGAAACCATGGTATATATTTGTATACAATGGAATGCTACTCAGCCATAAAAATGAATGAATTAATGGCATTCACAGCAACTGGGAAGGGATTGTAGACTATTATTCTAAGTAAAGTAACTCAGGAATAGAAAACAAAACATCATATGTTCTCACTCATAAGAGACAGCTAAGCTAGGAGGATGCAAAGGCAAAACAATGACACAATGGACTTTAGGGACTCACAGGGAAGGGGTGGGAAGGGGGGTAAAGGATAAAAGACTGCAAATTTGGTGCAGTATATACTGCTTGGGAGATAGGTGCACCAAAGTCTCATAAATCACCACTAAAGAGCTTACTCATGTAACCAAACCTATAGAAGTAAAAATATTTTAAAGAGAGAGAGAGAGACGAGGCTGTGGAGCCTTGTCCTGGCTGAGACAGGAGGGGAGGAGATGTCAAATACAGGGATGTTATTTTGCCTTTAGAAAGGGGACAAAAGTAAGGATGTTTCCAGTTAAATCCATAGGTGAGAGCACTGGAATTTGAAAGAGGACAAGTCTGATAGTAGACTCAGTTTTTGCAGGAAAATAGGGAGCAAGTCCATCTTCTAGAGGGAGAAACCTGAGAAGAATACTGAAGTTGTGGATGACTTACAAGAAATGGGCCAGTGAGTTGGTTAGGGCCAGAAAGAGATTGATGGAAGCCACTGAGAACCCAGACAAGACTGCAGACTACAAGTTTGTAATGGTGCCAAACAGCACTGTTTGGGTTTATTCCAGCAGTGCTTAGCCACTGTGAAGGAGCAGAGGAGGGCTAGAGCATCTCTCCAGGTTGAAACAAAGAGATTGAAGAGAATGAAGGGCGAGGCTGAGCAGCTTGGATGATGCCCCATGGGGTATAGGCAAGAAGGGAAAAAGAGAAGAGTTGAGGGGGCGTGAAGACTGAAACAAGACGTTTTCAAGGAACCAGAGGTTTCTATGGGATTGAGAAACAAGAATGAAAACAGAACAGCATTAAAAGAAGAGGTTATGATCAAAAGTTCAGGATCTTGGAGTTCAGAGTTTCAGAAATTAATAAAACCTGGTCTATAACACAGCACATAATAAAGTACACTGAGCAACAAGCTGACATCTTTAAAATTGTTCTGGCATCTCTAGTTGGCTACAAAATTGTGGACAAATAGCAAAAGAGGCTTAGTTTTTTACCAAGGCTATGAACAAGCAAGGCACGAAGGAAGTTAATTTATTTCTTAATCCTCCATGTCCTTCAAAGTCAATCTGCTGCCTGAAGACATTTTTAAATAACCTTGGGGCTCAGTGATCTCACCCTCCCTGAGTCCCCATTGCACTTGCTCCTCTTTACCATATAATTTGCTGTATCATCATATTATATATTATGTTCATTCATGAGGAACTTCCAGACTGAGTTTTATTTGAGTGCAGAGAACATATTCCTTACTTCTAAATGTCTGCAAATGCTCAATAAATACTATAGATTGGTTAAGTGGCAACATCTCAGCCACTGAAGGGCTGCCTCATTAAGTTTTTTTGCCAGACTTAGACATTTGACTTTAGTGATGTTCTTACCTAATGAAGCTGGACTTGGGAGAAAAGATTTGAACTTGATAACATGAGTATACCCAAAGAAAGATAAGACTTGGATTCAGAGACAGGTATAAAAGAAGAAAGGAATTACCCTCTCTCAAAAACAACCCACCCACCCCCCCGAACTAAACATACACTAAATGAAAAGAGCAGTCCCTATTAATTACAGAATATACATGCTGAACTTGGTCTAAGAGATTACTTGTGTAAACTCTCTCATTTTATAGATGAAGAAACTGACATTCAATAGAGGAAGTAGATTGCTCATATTGTACCACTACTGAAAAGACAATCTCATTTCTTTGAGTATATCTCTTGGCACAATACCTGGCTGCTCCCTTGAGCTTTGTAATCCCAGACAATAATGGTCCTTTCTGTTGTGGCTACGATTCGTTTCAGCTGCAAGAGGTAATCACATGCTGTAATCCAGGAGGTGTCCTGATAGTAAAACAGAGAATTGGGGGATATAGTGTATTTCCTTCTGTGACCTGGTGATGGTTACCAAAGAGCAGGTTAGTCACACTAAACACCCCATTTTGCTGTCTTATTACAGAGAAGCCTTGCAATACATCCTGTCTGTGTCTAGAGTACAGGTTCCCATCTTTTCTCCTTTCACCCTTACCCTGAGTTTCTCAGTACCATCAGCTGGAGAACAATTCAGTTAGCAATAAGATTGCTCCTTGGAAGCAAACAGCAGTTGGTGAAGCATCTTTGTGCACGATTCACCACTATGAGACCACTTCTTCCCTTGGGAAGAAGGACATAGACTTAGGGCACTGATCAAGTGAGCTCTCCAGCCCTGTCCCCATGCTAAAAAACAAAGACCTTAGTAACTACCTGGTCCATGATAAGTGGAGACCAAGGGGAATTTCTTATGTCCTAAAGACACCAACCTGGCATGGTTAGGATTGGTAATATCAACAACACACTGCAGATCAGAAACAGAAGCTTCCATTTATGAGTGCTGCATGCATTTCAGGCATGACCTCCAACCTTCTGTAAAACCTGTTAGAAATTCCAGTGTGTGTGTGCGTGCGTGTGTGTGTGCGCGCGTGTGTGTGCATGTGTGTGCGCGCGTGTGTGCATGTGTGTGTGTGCGCGTGTGCGTGTGCGTGTGTGTGTGTTTTCGGTTTAAGAAATGGAGGTTCAGAGGCTTTCACAGAGAATCCAGAGTCCTTTGCCAGGCAGCATGGCACCCTGATTTGTAGTGCAGGTTATTCTGTGCCTGTAAGCAATGAAAAAGTCCAGCATTCTCCCGGCTCTCATAAATCTGCATGAGAGTCTGCAAGCAAGTCACTGTAGCTTTACAACATCTGCTGCAATTACTATTCCGATTAGTGATGTGGATTAAATAAATTTCAAAATTGTACTCAAACTTTTAATGATGTTTTCAAGTTTAAAATAAAAATATTGTCAAATTATTTCCATGGGCTACCTCCTTGTTCTTACAGCTTGGGTTATGTCCATTCTTTACATTCTCTGATAGCAGATGCTCAGAAAAACCCAGAAGCTTTTCAATCGAAGCTTCCAAGGAGTAACTAGTTTCCAAGCAATTCTCTGCAGTCAGTGTAACTCCAGAAAGCAAGACCTGGGTCCTCTTTTCTGTTGCTCAAGGCTTAGTTTTGATCCTAGTCAGTAAACATAAATTTATGATCTATGACACATATACCCAGAGCCTATTCAGTACTTCATTGAGATTTTAATTAACTGTGAAGGAACCATCATCATAGCCCTAACTTTGACTTAATTAGGAATTTTTAAAATGTACTTACTGTAACATTGGTGCTGGTCTGAACTCTCATCTATGAACAAAGGAAGAGAATAATGAAATCTAGTTGGCACTATCATTAAAGATGAGAACGCTGACTCTAAAACAACACAAATCTTCTTGGTTTAATCTCAGTTGTCATTCTACCCTCCGTAAGTCTCCTCCCTGTTTCTCCTTCTCCTGAAGCATCTGGCTCTGTGGAATAATGCACACTGTTCGCTGTAAGCAAGGCTTGTACCCCTGTGGCTCATTGTTAAACCTGATGACTGTGCTGTTAAGAGTCTTACACTTTACTAATCATTTTCTTCCTTCTGTATGCAAAACTACATCACATGTTTTTAGTTGTTTGGAGCAACACTGGATGCTAAAAAATAGGAATGCAAAATAATAGTAACAGCAATGGCAAGAGTAGTCACATGAATGCTAAATAGATTAATATTTAATAGAGTGATGGAGAAAAACTACCATTGGGTCGTTTGAAGTTATCTCTCCAAGTTGAGAGACTTGAAAGAACATTCTACCCAGTGGGTCTCCTCTTTTGTTCAATAAGCACCTATGAGTGAATATCATGCCATGGGTACTACACCAGTTAAGAATCATAGATTTATCCCATACGGGGAGAGCTAGTGTGTATATGAGAAGCCTTTCATACTCTTGTGGCATGGAAATTGCTCCCAAGATGAAGGCAAGTAGCTGAACTATTTCAATGACCTTGTTTCTTTTATATACTCAGATGGCCTTGAGAAATATGGACGAAACAGCGGCCCAGAAGAAATGGATTAAGTGAAACAGAAAAAGCAGATCAGAGAGATCACTACAGCTGTTAGTCATGGCTACCCACAGACTGCCTTTCATCTGAAGAGTTCAAAAAGGCTCTTCTAACCTGGGGCTTACTTCTAGATGGCAAAAATACATAGCTGTAAGAAAACTGGTGAGTCGCAGAACAGAACACCTGCGGTTTCTGCTTCTCTTTATATATCTTTAATGGAAGTCACCTCTTTAAAGTCCTCTCAGCTTCTTTAAAAGTTTCATAATCCTTAAAGATATATTTTAAATGTTTAATATCTTACTTTGGTAAGCTTTTTATTAATAACATTATATCACCAAGAAAATCCTTAACTGCATTTACTGTACTTCAGATAAAGCCTAAATTATGAATTAATCCAAGATATATTGAGTTGTTAATGGCTACCTTTTAATAAATTACTCCCGTGACCTACACTTCCAGCTTAACTTTTTTTCACACGATGTGTCATATTTGTAAGGCTTGCAACAATCAAAATAATATTTATTCCTGGTGTATCAAATCTTAATTAATTTTTAAAGATTAGTTATTAATTAACTATTAATAAAAACAATTTTTTGAAATTAATTTTTGGGCTGGGCATGGCTCACTCCCATAATCTCAGCAATTTGGGAGGCTGTGAGGTGGAGGCCATGGCTTGAGACCACGAGTTCAAGACTAACCTGAGCAACACAGCAAGACCCTATTTCTAAAAAAAAAAAAAAAAAAACAGAAACAAAACAAAACCATATTAGCCATCTTTCCCTCCAGTTACATTATCTTATAAAACAAATATGTGGCCGGGTGTGGTGGTTCACATCTGTAATCCTGGTACTTTGGGAGGCAAAGGCAGGTGGATCACCAGGTCAGGAGATCAAGATCAGCCTGGCTAACACAGTGAAACCCTGTCTCTACCTAAAAATGAAAAAAATTAGCCAGGTGTGGTGGTACACACCTGTAATCCTAGCTATTTGGGAGGCTGAGGCAGAAGAATGCTTGAACCCGGGAGGCAGAGGTTGTGGTGAGGTGAGACTGTGCCACTGCACTCCAGCCTGGGCAACAGAGTGAGATACCCTCTCAAAAAAAAAAAAAATCTGAGTGTTTGCACATGATGAGTATACATGTGCCCATCTGTAAGCTTTTGTGTGTATGTGTGTATGTGCATGTTTGTAAAGCAACTCTGGAAATGTGGTAATGTCACCTGACTTTTTCACATCATACTGAATATTTTAGTATGGACATAACTATTTTCCTTCTCCTATTATTTCTTAGATACTATCTTAGTTCTGTTTTTGTGATAATAAAGGTAACAAAAGAAAAGAGAAATAATGCACCAAAAGAAAAAGATGGAGAAGGTGCTTATATTT
Source organism: Callithrix jacchus (assembly GCF_049354715.1). Taxonomy (NCBI): domain Eukaryota; kingdom Metazoa; phylum Chordata; class Mammalia; order Primates; family Cebidae; genus Callithrix; species Callithrix jacchus. Next base: position 44,255,364 of record NC_133520.1, read on the forward strand.
AATTGAGTCAAATTCATTTCTGTTTTCACATTATTTGTTCGTTATAGTAATTGTCAACATTTACTGAGGAACTCTAATGATGCTAAGTACTTCGTGAGTATTAACTCACTTAAATGGCAAGAGGGAAGGTCTATGATTCTGGATGAGGAATCAGGGCATGCAGGTATTTAATAACACACACAGCTATAAGTATTAGTGCAAGGCTGGAGCCCAGACTCCATGCCCACACTCTGAATCCCCCACTGCACCACCTCCAGCGCCCACATAGCCCCTCCTCGGACAGAATCTGGCTGCCAGTGGCTTCAACTTCCGAAAGATTCCCTGAGCTGGAGATTACTGAATTATGATGAAAATTTTAACCACATAATGATTATTTCAAATATATTTTACTTGTATAAAGCTCATATCTAGTTGGAAATGAACTAATCATTAGGATTTTAAAAAATAATTAATGTCAAAGATTCACCTTTTATTTTCATAGCAAAATATTAGTAGGGTATATTGTAACAGACTCCATTAAGGTGAAAGTCCAAAACTTACAGATCTATAAATGACATTGATAATAGCAAAGCCTTATATTCATGTAGGGATCTATTGTTCATAAAGGGCTTCTACACTCGTTATCTCATTTGACCTTCACTACAATCCTTTGAGGAAGGACAGGTTTTATTGTCCTCATTCTACAGATGTAAAAAACAGATGTGAGAGACATAAGTGGCTCACTAAGTTCCCTACTTAATGACATAGCTAGTAAAACAGCGGGGCTAGAATTTGAGCAATTTATTTTTATTTCAAGTCCAAAGTTCCTAATGGAACCTTTTATTAATCACTTGGCTTGTCCTTCTGATTTTAACTGAGATATTGTCCAGGATCATCTTTTAATTGTGTTGATGCCACATGGTTCAATGTCACACCTTGAGGAACAATGTCAAATGCAGTCACCAACCTCAAAGAATTGCCACAGGGCACAGCAATCTTCTCACTACTACATATTTGGGTTTTTTTTTTGAATAACTGTGAAATATAATTTATGGTTTTTGCTATATCTGATACATATGCATAATGCAGAGACAAACCAAAAGAGAGAAAGGAAGGAGGGAGGGAGGGAGGGAGGGAAGAAGGAAGGAAGGAAGGAAGAAAGGAAGAGAAAAAAAGGAAAGAAAAAAGGAAGAGAAAAAAAGGAAGGAAAGAAAAAGGAAAGAAGGAAAGAAGGAAGGGAAGGAGGGAGGGAGGGATAGAAGGAGGGAGGGAGGAAGGGAGAGAGGGAGAGAAGGAGGGAGAGAGGGAGAAATTCAAGCTTTTAAATTATCTGGTTATTGTAAAATGAGTCCTTCAGTTAAAAAAAGAAATTACCTGGTTATTAAAGACTGTTATCGTTCCTTTCTGAGTAGCTGTTATTAGTAAATCCAGGTGAGGTACCTTGACAATGCTCTTAATAACATCTCGTCTTCTACTACCTGTCAACAGCATAATATTCATTTCAACTTTCAGCAGTAAACATGCTGAACCTCATTTGCTAGGTTTGTTTTAAAAAAAAATGATGTGGCCAGGTACAAGTGGCTCACACCTGTAATCCCAGCATTTTGGGAGGCCCAGGCAGGTGGAGTGCTCAAGTCCAGGAGTTCAAGACCAGCTTGGGCAGCATGAGAAAATCATCTCCACCAAAAACACAAAATCAGCTGAGTGTGGTGGATCATGCCTGTAGCCTTAGCTCCTCGGGACGCTGAGGTGGGAGGATCTCTGCAGCCCAGGAGGTTGAGGGTGCAGTGAGTTGTGATTGCACCACTGCACTCCAACCTGGATGACAGAGCGAGACTTTGTCTCAAAAATAAAATAAAATAAATGGCAAGCATTTTTTATTGCTAGAAAGCCCCAAATTACTTAAAAATTAAAGTAGAATAAAACCAAAAAACCCAGCAACCATTATGTGTTAATGATCCTCAGAGATACTAATTTGAATATATAGGGCTTTCCAACTAAATGTGGTGCATTAATTCCCAGAAAACATGCAAGACACACCCCCAATCCCCACCCCCACATACACGTGCATGTGCAGATTCCACAGAGAACACATTTTCTAAGCATTGTTTGGAATCATTTCTTTTTTGAGCTATTTCGCATCTCTTAGGAATCCTTTCTTTGAACTCTCACCATTGTGGTTTACACATAATAAAAACTTAATACTACCTCAGGCTTTTCAGTATAAAAGAATGAAACCAGGGCTGTGATTAAGGCTTTTGTTTTTCAAACTTTGTGCATTTTGAAAAAAAGACTAACTAGACACTTTCATGTTTCGATGCCCATGTACTGAATGATAAAGCCATATATATAGAATTTCTTTCAGGGCATTTCGTTTTTCCAACAGCAAACTCTCAGGAAAGAAAGGCAAGTGAGCAGGTGTGATACTCTAGTATTACCACCCTCATCCGTGTATCTCAGCAGAGAAGATATTGCCCCACAAATTAGGGCTTGGAGGGAACGTAAATACATTTTACTCTTTTTGTGCAAAAAGCACAGATATGCATGTGGTTTATAATTGGATACACTTAATAATTAATGCCTGAGTTATTAAAATGGCATGGGGCAGGATAAGGCAGAGGAGAAGGCAATTAGGAACAAAAAGTCTAAAGAGGCTTCTTTGTGGTCAGTAATTTAAAAAAATATGGAGAGGTCGGGCACAGTGGCTCACACCTGTAATCTCAGCACTTTGGGAGGCCAAGGGGGATGGATCACCTGAGGTCGGGAGTTTGAGACCAGCGTGATCAACATGGAGAAATCCTGACTCTACTAAACCAAAATTAGCCAGGTGTGTTAGCACATGCCTGTAATCCCAGCTACTTGGGAGGCTGAGGTAGGAGAATCACTTGAATCCGGGAGGCAGAGGTTGCAGTGAGCTGAGATTGTGCCATTGCACTCCAGCCTGGGCTAAGGAAGAGTCAAGGATGAAGGTAGGTTTGGCTCACAAAACATTCCAGGTGCTTTGTTTGAGACAGAGTCTTGCTCTGTCGTCAGGCTGGAGTGCAGTGGCACCATCTCAGCTCACTGCAACCCCCACCTCCGGGGTTCAAGCGATTATACTGCCTCAGCCTCCTGAGTAGCTGGGACTACAGGTGTATGCCACCATGGCTGGCTAATTTTTGTATTTTTAGTAGAGACAGGGTTTCACCATGTTGGCCAGGCTGGTCTTGAACTACTGACCTCAGGTGATCCAGTCACTTCAGCCTCCCAAGGTGCCAGGATTACAGGCATAAGCCACCATGCCCAGCTTCCAGGTACTATTTTTTAAGAAACATCAGATGTGACCTTCATCTCAGAATATGGGATGAAATGCTGGAAGGCAGGAGTAGGTTTGAAGGTTTGTCTTTCTTCTTCCTGACCTCCTCCCACCATGGAGGGAAGAAGGAGAAGAAAACCCAAGGTGTTAAGAGGGGAGAGGAATGGGAGTTCCTGGGTCCCAGGCTCAAAATTGAAAATGAAGAACATGTACATTGGAGCATTCCCAAACCGGAACAACGCCCTCCATAACTGTCTCAAACTCTCAAGAGACGTCAGGTGAAACTTCTTTAATATAGTCGCAGGTAGATGAGAGTGAGAGGAAGAGTCACACTGAGTGAAAACTCACCTAATTTTAAGAATACTTCAACAGAAACGTGACTCGTTTTACTGGAGCATGCATTCTTGTGATGTCATTGCAGGGGGTTACACTGGAAGTCTGAGCCTTTTCATGAAAAGGTGAATGCTCTCCTATCACATTCCCTACTTAGTGTCCTTCAAAGTAATTATATTTCCATTTCAACAGTAGTAGAGTTTCTTACGATACTGCATATGAAACTCTCACCATCCCCCATACCCAGTGATAAAGTAATGAACAAATACATAAAATGAAAATTCTATGGAATTTTCTTTTTTTTTTTTTTTTAAACGGAGTTTCGCTCTTGTTACCCAGGCTGGAGTGCAATGGTGCGATCTCAGCTCACCACAACCTCCGCCCCCTGGGTTCAGGCAATTCTCCTGCCTCAGCCTCCTGAGTAGCTGGGATTACAGGCACGTGCCACCATGCCCAGCTAATTTTTTGTAATTTTCAGTAGAGACGGGGTTTCACCAAGTTGACCACCCACCTCGGCCTCCCAAAGTGCTGGGATTATAGGCTTGAGCCACCGCGCCAGCCAGAATTTTCTATGGAAACACATAGTCCCAATATTTATTCTTGAGAAAAATATTAAAACTCATACTAATTTGGAAGGGAAAATTAAAATGTCACCTGAAATGAAAATTCGCTGTTTTCTAGACACAAAGAAAACCAAATTTTCTTCATCCAGCTGGGAAGCAATAGGATCTTCTTCAGAGGAGAAGTATCCGAAGATCTGAAATTGCAAACAGCACATGTAAATATGCACCATGTCTCAGAATTGGCTCTAAAGTAACAGATTTCGTGTTGGCTGAATTTAAAGTCTAATTTCTATTTACAGTCAACACCTTGCTTTCTGAATGTCAGGAGATTCCCTATACCAGGAGACAGTTTAATACAGCAATCCCCAAACTTTTTGACACCGGGCACCAGTTTCATGGAAGACACTTCACTTGTTTTTTTTTTTTTTTGAGACTAGTCTTGCTCCGCCACCTAGTCTGGAGTGCAATGGTGTGACCTCGGCTCACTGCAATCTCCACTTCGCAAATTCAAGCGATCCTCCTGCCTCAGCCTCCCAAGTAGCTGGGATTACAGGTGCTTGCCACTAAGCCTGGCTTATTTATTTATTTATATTAGCGAAGGGGTTTCATCTTATTGGCCAGGCTGGTCTTGAACTCCTGACCTTGTGATCCACTCACCCTGGCCTCCCAAAGTTCTGGGATTATAGGTGAGCCACAACGCCCAGCCAGAAGACACTTTTCCATGGAGCAAGGCGGGGGATGGTTTCAGGATAAAACTGTTCCACCTCAGATCATCAGGCATTAGATTTTCATAAGAAGCACACAATGTTAGATCCCTCACATGCACAGTTCACAACAGGGTTCACACTTTTGTGAGAATCAATGCCACTGCTAATTTGAGAGGAGGCAGAGCTTAGGCAGTGATGCTCACTCACCCACTGATCACCTCCTGCTGTGTGGCCCAGTTCCTAACAGGCCATGGAACCGGTGGGGCTGGGGACCCCTGGTTTAATATAGTCAACAAACTGTATACTGATAATGCATGATTTTTGAGCAGTTACTGATTTTTCTTTTCAATAGAACTGACCCTCAGACTGACAGGTCTATTTGGAGCTGTTGTCTGTCTGTCTGTCTTCATCATGCAGGGCCCCAGCTAACAACTTGGACACTGAGTTTGACCACTCTCAGATGACTATCTTAACCATTTTCCATGGATTTTTCAGGACTAGATTTTTTTTTTTAATCCTTGTTAGGGGGAGTTTTTAATCCTTGTTGGTGGGAATTTAAGAATTTCTTTATTTAAGTTTCCAAATCCTACTCTCTAGGCATTGCATGAGTATAAATTACTATGAAAAAAAAATCCTGAAGAAGAGCTCTTATTTGTAAACTGTGGAATTATATAACTCTGAAAAATGAAGAAAATAAGATAGCTTTTCTTCAATTGTCTTATTAATTAACCAATAGAAATAAAATTCTTGTAAATTAATGAGAGAACTTAAAAATAAATATGTATTTACACTTTTAATTAATAAAATGCTTATAATTAAAGTCATATAATTAGTATATTAGTATTTCTCATAAAGTTGAATGCACAAAATGAACTGAGGAGTTCTTTTGAAATATCGGTGTGCACACTAACCACACAGGAATCTCGTAAAATGCAAATTTGGCTTTAGTAGGTCTGGGGCGGGGTCTGAGAATCTGCATTTCTAAGAAGCTTTTCATGAGAGATCATACTTTGAATTTAAAGGAACCAGTGACTAAATAACTGGATTGGAAATAAATCAAAAGCAGCAATATGCCAGTTTGTTTTAACAATATTTATTTAGATGCTGGATGATGGCTTCGCATTTCATTAACATTTTAATATACATCCCGTCATCAGGTGTTTCACAAATGTTACCACTTCTTCATTTATATTCCCCACGCTCAAACCTCCCAACATACAATTGTCCCAATTATCCCCCAGTTAGATACCATTCTGTGGGAAAATCAGGCTCATCGAGACTTTCTTGTATTTTCCCACCAGCAAAATTAACACTCAATAAAAACTTAACTTATTATCTCCTCAGAAATCACCATTCATTTTTTATGGATACAAAAACTCTAGGTTAGACATCTAATTCCCTCTGAAGGACTGAGAAAATGAAAGGAAAGTTAATAGATCTATGTTGGAGTGGACAGTAAGGTTTTGTTACTGCAGTGTTTGGCATCATTTATTGACTCATTATTCAGGTAACAATCATGTATCTATCTGTACCTTAGCCTGTATCATTTGAACTCTTAACACCCCTTTATGGCATTTGAACTCTTTACACCCCTTTACTCAAAGCTGTTGAGTCAGATGGTCTAGTGTCAGGGTTCAGACTGTACAATGAATTGATACTTGAAAAAATACCTTCACCTTCTGAAGTTTTAACTTCCTCATCAGTAGACTAAAAGAACAAACTTCTGAATTTTGTTTTTGTTTGTTTTATTGAGGTTTAAATGATATAACGTATATCATTATGTATATCTTGATGTCTATCATTATGTCATGTCAAAATGAGCATTTTATACCATGCCTGGCATATAGTAATAGTTTTAAAACATTAACTATAGTTATCACTGGAAAGCCTACATTGAGAAGGCCTCATGGGAGAGAGAAAAATAAATGATAAGTTATATCTAGACCACAACCACTAATGAGAACAGTAGGCTGTCTTTAAGCGTAGTATTTTAAAACCATCAATCCATTTATGGACAAGTTTCTTTTCTCTGATAAGATTAGTCAGGTGGGCTAAATTCGATAAATTGATTGTGTATGAAACTTTGCTGGGAAAGTTATATGACTTCTACAGACAGTCAGACCCTGAGAGCGAAATTCCCTCCTAACCTGTCATTTCCCTGTGGTTCCTGTTTCCTTTCTTACCCAGTTTAGAATTGTTGGTCTGTCACCTCAATCATACATTTCCACGATCCTCCATCCCTTCACACCACTGCATTGGCCAGGCAAGAAATGCCACTACTGGGTGGAATGTTCTTTATTCCTTGCACCCACACTACTGTGAGTGATCACTCCATAGAGAAAATCTCCCAGCCCCATGGATGGGGCCACCAATCATTCTCGAGCTCTAACTTTTTGGGGCTTTGGTGCCACCCAGCCATCATCCCATGTTTCCCTAAGTGAAATCTTCAATTGTCAAAAGAAAGAATGTCAAACTCTTCTGCTCTCATCAAATATATGACTCCACCTCCTTGTCCCTCAGCAGCTGACCTTGCCTACTGCTTCAGATGATAGCAGAAGCCACCAGACAAGAGCTTCCTCAGCTTCTTGCCGCTGTAGCTCCAAACCGACCTAGTACTGAAGCCTTCCTTCATTCCCTTCTCCCTCCCTCCTTCCCTCCCTCCCTCCCTTCCTTTCCTCCTTCCTTCTCTTTTCCCAGTGCTAATCCCTCCACCTGCTGTCTGCCTCCCATTCCCTTCCATCTCTTCAGAGACTGTCTTCTTTTACCTTCCCCAGAATCTTCAACATCTTTCTTATTACTGACTTTTCCTTTCAGCATTCAGACAAGTGCAAATCTCTCCCATCTTAAAAATAAAAACACAAAAATGCCTTTCAAAGTAACTTACAGATAATATAGTAATAGTTATCCTATTTTTGCTTTCGTCTTCTCTAGCTTCCAAGTGCTGCACCTCCTTACATTTTGTTTTCTCTTGGTTATAACAGCAGGCATACTCTTATTGAACTTCAACACTTTCCTCTATGAATTGGTTTTCGACTGCTGCCAAAACAAATGACCACAACAGTAGAAATTGAAAACAACAATGGTTTCAGCTCATTGGCTCTTAGTTCAATAGGTCAGAAGTCCAGTACGGTTCTTATTTTTCTAAAATGAGGGTGTCAGTAGAGATGTATTCTTTGCTGGAGACCTTGAGGAAAGAATCTACCTCCAAGTGCATTGGGATTGTTGGTCTGAAGTCCTGCTCTGGGCTGGCTGTGAGCTAGTGCTGCCCTTAGCTCCTAGAGGTCTCTATCCAGTCCTAGTACATGGGCCCCTACATCTCAGCAACAGCAATGGAACTTCAAGTGCTCCTCGTGCTTGGAATCTCTCTTCCATCTTCCTCTTCTGTTTCTAAGGACTCATCTGATTAGTTTAGACCCATCTAGATACTCCAGGATGATTTTCTCATATTAAGGTTAAGTGATTAGTGTTGGGGTCATCCCATGTTGGCCATCATGTTGGGGTCACCATTTGCCAGGGTCCGTCCCAGAGACCACAGCTGCACAATGGATGAATAAATGCACTCACACACAGAATACAGTGAACAAGTGGGCTGAGGGGTCATGAGCCTCTCACAGAGAGAGATCGCAGCTACATGACACTCATTAGCTCACCTCTTCACCATGTATTCAGTATAGATTTAATAACAGAGGCTTTAAGTCAACACACTCATAGAGAAAGATTAAAGGCCAGGTTCTGATGCCCAAAGTAAACACCATTAGTTAATAATAACTCTGGTTAACCTCCCACCATGAGGGCCATAAGGCTAAAAGCTTCATTTTAAGACCACATGAGTAAACAAGTTAGCTAAGTAAACTCCCCCACATACCCTAGCTATTTGCTTTATATATTAACTAAACATAAGGGGATTTCGGCTGCTTTCCTCCAAAACTTCTACTGAAAATATGAAAAAACATTTAGGTCTTCCAAAAGGGTTTGAAACTATTCTGTAACTTTCTCTACTATTTTTCCCTTAATATTTTTGCCAGCAGCCTGAGTGAATTCCTACAGATTAGTACCTTAATTCCATCTGCATATCTCCTTTCCAGCAGTGCCTATGTTCATGTTTGATGGAATAAACAGGAGACAGGAATCTTGGGGAAGAGGGGCACCTTCAGAATTCCACCAACACCCTTGTTTTAGAAACAAAACTTGGTACAATTTAAATTACTTATGCAAAGTAGACAATTGATAAATGTTGCCAGCAAATTTAACCTCAGAGAATAGTGTGAAATAATAATTTTCAGATAATGTGTAATGATAACGGTGATGATTCTTTGTTTCTACATTAATGAATTCCAATGTTTATCAGAGGTGGGAGAATTCCACACCACATATGCTGTCATCTAATTTGAAATTATGTCACATAGATCAATGATACCCATACTTAAAGTGCAGTTTACAGACAGTCATTTAACTTTAATTTTTGTGGAGATAGTGCCAAGGTGTCAAGTGTCTAAGAACAGATGTGAGAAGAAATTCAGGAGCAATGTCCTATGCAAGGCAGTATAAAGTGCTTTAGGAATTGGTCATGGGTCCAAATCTTGGTTGTACTGTCTACTAGTCACGTGACCTCAAGCAACCTTCTTAATTTCTCTGTACTTGAATCTTTCCAACGTGTAAAATAAGGATAATCAATAATAATCCCCATGTTATGCCCTGTTATAAGGATTAAATGAGGAAGTGTATGATTAGATTACTCAGTAATGAGAAAGATTAGCAAGTACTTAGAATGCACCAAGTGCCAGGTAGGAGCTTAATCAATGTGAACATTTGAGTAATTACAATTCCTAACCTTTCCAGAGACAGTACAGGAAACAGAATTCAAGTATCCTCCTTGCTAATTTAAAACTGCCCAGTAAGCACTTTTTTTACTTACCCAAATAACACATCAGCTATGCATTTTATCATGCATATATTTTATCAGCACATCTACATGTAGATAGATGGCAGAATGTGGACATATGCTCTCATGAAAATAATAAATTTTGCTGCTTTCCCTTGTAACTAACACAATATTACAATGCTCACCAAAAAATAACTTCCAAAGGATACTAAAAATATCAAATTACTAGATTTTTTTCAGAAAAATTTAGATATACCAGATAAACTCCTTCAGAAGCAACAGTCAAAGTTTTACATTTCAAAAGAAAATGTTTCAAGCAAAAATGTTGTTAAAGACCAGCAAATACCCCTTTCTCCTATGATGAGCCATAGCCTCTAGGATCTCAAATCTCTCTCTCAACCTTTTCAGTCCCAGTGTAGTAATTGTGCCTGTGACAAGATTTGAGTATTTTATCACTTATATATAAATTATGACTATTAGAGTGTTAGTTTTATTTTAACTATGCTATTTAAAAGTCTTGCTCCAGACTTTAAGTGATTCATATTTTAACTTCATTTTTATCTGATTATATAAGGAACATATGTTCATTGTAGAACATATGGAGAAAATAAAAAGCCAATAGAAGAAAATAAAAACCTGCATGCAGCTTATTTTTTAACCTATTCTGGAACATTCTTTTAACATTTTTGAAGTTAGCAAATATAATTTTAGATTTTTAATAATTCACTTTAAATTCACTTTTGGGAGGGAACACAATTATAGGCATCCCATGTGGTGCTGTATGCCTCTTCTTTGAATTAATTTGTAGTATGCTCCTTAAAAAATGTGTTTATAAGTTGCGCAGTGGACACCCAGACTGAAATGGCATTGTAAGAAAAGAAGACTGTGTTTGCACCAGACTCTTCCATTAATTAGCTTTAGAAACTTAAGGCAGTCATATTTCTTTTGATCTACTTACATTAAATTTTTTCATTATAAATTGAAGGAGTAGGTCTAGATAATGTTTGGGTGAGTTGCAAGATTTCATTATTCTATGAATTTCAAATTCTCCAAGTGCCCTTGCATCAAAACGTCTTGAAAAAGAAAGTGCACTTTTCTGTGGCATTACTATCACAAAGGGATTTCTATTCGGAATAAGATTTGTATGTCTCTGCCTGGGTTTAAAAGAATAAATCTTGTTTTTATTACCTGATACAATTAATATTAACTGATTAAGAAAACACCTAGGAAATCCATGCTGAAATGAAGTTAGTCTCCTAGCATTGAGTTTTCATTTTATAGATGATGGATCTGAAGCCCAGAAAGGTTAGGTCACATGGCTTAAAATAGAAATGCCCCTTAGGAGCATTGACACAAATAGCTTGTGAGAAAAATGACAGGACAATAAAAGAAGAACCTTCCTGCCCCATTTTTTTAAAACCTCAGGTGATTCTTTATACACATACAGTGTGCCAGAGGCTGGCCATGAATTTTTCTATTAAACTTGCACACAATTTATAGGAAACCAAATGATGTAACAGAATAATGTCATAATCTTCTTCTTTTCCTCCTCCTCCTCCTCTTCTTCTTCCTCCTTTCTTCTTTCTTCTTCATCCTCTTCCTCTTCCTCCTCTTCTTTCTCCTTCTCCTTCTCCTTCTTCATACAGCCAGGGTCTTACCATGTTGCCCAGCCTGGTCTCATACTCCTGGGCTCAAGCAATCCTCCTGCCTTGGCCTCCCAAAGTGCTGGGATTACAGGCATTAGACACTGAGCCTGGCCCCAGGATAATGTCATATGAAGTTACTACACAAAGAGGGAGATAAATCTCAACTTCCAAAACGAAAACAAACTTTCTGTGCAGCTTTAGATAAGTCAATTAACCTTTTTGTGTTTTTTCTCATCTTTATCATTTCAGTAACATAGCCTCCATGATCTACATTGTGCAGCAATTATGAAGATTAAATGAGAAACTGAAAAGAAGGTGATTGAAAAAAAGAAGACATTTTTACAAATGAAGGAAGATTATGATGTTCTAACTAGTAAGGGAAACAGAAGGAGCAGATGTCAGAGAGAATGAAGCTTGATTTCCTCATCTGTAAAACTAAAAAAAAAATCTAATTTATTTTAGAATAGTATTTCATTCAGAGACCAAATTCTCAGTTACTGTAGAATTCCATGTAAATGGATTTACCAGAGTGCTTTGTCTCATTTGTTGGCATATATGGGATATCTTTAAAGCATTGCTTTTCTGAATCTAATACATAATACAAACAGACTTTTCTAATTTCCACATGTGTATAATTTTTATACTGACATGAAACACTTGTTAGACACATATTTTCATATTTTAAGTGGTCCAATAAGATTGCATTAGGTATTCATGCACATAAACCATTGAGTGTGTGAGAAATATTCATAAGAAAATAGAGAAGAAGGCCGGGCACGGTGGCTCACGCCTGTAATCCCAGCACTTTGGGAGGCCGAGGTGGGTGGATCACGAGGTCAAGAGATCGAGACCATCCTGGTCAACACGGTGAAACCCCGTTTCTACTAAAAATACAAAAAATTAGCTGGGCATAATGGTGTGTGCCTGTAATCCCAGCTACTCAGGAGGCTGGGGCAGGAGAATTGCCTGAACCCAGGAGGCGGAGGTTGCGGTGAGCCGAGATCGCGCCATTGCACTCCAGCCTGGGTAACAAGAGCGAAACTCCGTCTCAAAAAAAAAAAAAAAAAAGAAAATAGAGAAGAGTGAGAAAATGTGATTCTCAAAATCACATCTATTTAATGACATGTATTCAAGTTATCAATCTATGGGAGACTATCGAAAGGGTTTACAAAGTGTGACACAGATTAGACCCTGGAACAGAAAAACAAAACAATGCATTCATGTTGTACACTTAACCCGACTTAGGGGAAAGGACAGGCATTTCTGTGTGGCTGCAAAGTAGCTGTTTCACTGTTCATTTGATTTCTAAAAATCTTTGGGTGACTAAGAGCTCTTGTTAAATACATATATGTCTTCTACTTTATTGAATCAGTATATTTATATAAAAAACAGCCATGATTCCATTTGCAGTGTTGCTTTTAGATCGAGCCAAGGGACCTATGCCTTTAGAGTGGTGCTGTCCAATTGAACTTTCTGCAATGATGAAATATTCTGTAATCTGTCCTGTATAATACAACAGCCACTAACCACATACAAATATTGAGCACTTGAATGAAACTAGTACCACGGAGGAGCTGAATTTCTAACTTAATTTAAATGTAAGTAGCCCATGTGGCTAGCAGCTACTTTGTCGAACAGCACAGCTTTAGAGGACCCCACTCTAGTTTTTTCTGTGGAAGCTAATGGGACATTGTCTATCAGGAGTCCATAACAATGTTTTTAAACCATGCCCTAGATTCCCTGTACCCCAGAATTCTCTCCCCAAAGGGGCCAAGTCTACTTTTAAGGCCCGTGAAGCCTCTTATCCACCATATGAGCATGGGTTGCATACCATTGCTGTGTATACCACTAGCTCTGAGGGGTGGCCAAGGGATAGTGGATTGTGGAGGTGAAGGTATGGAAGAGTTTAGACACATGGGCTGTGGTGTCCATATAGGAGCACATGACCCCTCATGACGTAAGATGGAGACAGTAATGGCAAAAGAAGGTAGAGGGGTCAGGGCCAGCTTTCCCCGTGTCTTCATGTTTCAGTGTGAAATGGCAAGGAATGTGACACTAAATTTTACATTAATTTGGGAACAGTTGGTATCTTTACAAATAGGCTTTCAATTATTATTCTGCTGCTTTTTTTCAATAGACTTATCCCATGATATTTTCTCCTGTGTGCTGCTCTTGTGAACGGAATCTTTTTATTTTCTTGTTCGTTTTGGTGAAAGAGAGAGGTAGTTATTCCTGGTGTTTGTGGAAATTACTGATTCTTCCATGAATATCTTTTTTGAACTCTTTTGAACTCTCTCAGCTCTAATAATTTGCCATACAATTCTCTTGGATATTCTTGGTAGCATGTCCACAAATAACGACAATTCTGTATTTTTAAATAATTGATTACATATCAATTCAATTTTTTCCCCTTGCCCCATCTTTGCATTGCTTACAACCTCCAATAAAGTGTTGAAGATTAGTGGCAATAATAGGCATTCTTTTTCTTATTCTTGACTTTAATGGGATTGTGTCTAGTATTTCAGCATTAAATATGATCCTTGCTTAAATATGTTTCTGGTAAATTCCTACGGTGGACCTATTCAAAAATAACCTCCTTTCCCCTCCCACACAAAGTCGCACTTTTGTATAATCTCTACCCCTTAAATATGGTGGAATCTATGACTTACTTCTAACTAAGAGAATATGACAAATATGATGAGCTGTTTCACCCATGATTATTTTCCATTATATAAAATTTCCTCTTATCAGACTATAGAAAGAAAAATCCTGCTGGCCTTGAAGATGCAAAGCTATGGACTGTCAGTATAGAGGGCCACATGGTGGGAGCTGCAGGCAGCTTCTAGGACAAGAGGGAAGCCACCAGCCTCCAGTCAACAAGAAGCTGATGCCCTCGGACTTAAAAGAGCAACACACTGAATTCTGCCAATCACCTGAATGAGCTTGGAAGTAGGTTCTTCCCGAGCGGAGCTTCCAAATGAGAATCCAGCCTTGCCAGCACCTGGATTGCAGCTTTAGGATACACCCAGCGGAGGATCAGTGAAGCTCTCCCAGACCCCTGATCCATGCAAACTATGAAATGTATTTCTTTCTATTGCTAAATGGATGATAACTTAGTACAGTAGCAACAGAATACTAATACAGTCATTTCCCTTTCTCAAATTAATGGAATTTTCTATTATTTCTGTTCTGCTAAGATTATTTTCTTTTTAAAGCAAGGATAGCTATTGAATTTTTGTTAGGCATATTTTCTACTTTTAACTTTACTTTACTTTAAGGTTGGAAGTCTGCAAACATTTTTCGGAACGGGCTAGGTAGCAAATATTTTAGGCCTGCAGGCCATTCGGCCTCTGTCAAAACTAAGTAATTCTTCTATTGTAGAAGAATTGTACACATAAGCAACTATGGCCGATTTGTAAATGAGTGAGCAGTTCTGTGTTCCCGTAAACTTTATTTACAACAATCCTGGCTGTTTATCCAGATTTGGCCCAGAGGTCTTACTTTGCTGACCTTGGATTGAGACTAGCATGTTAGTTTTTCTCCCCTGACTTGTTAAATGAAGTCTGTTTCTGGCTTTTCTAATATTGAACCACACTTTGCTGAGGTAAATTGCACTTGGAAATAATTTGTAATGCACTGCTGGATTCAATGTGTTAACATTTTATTTAGGAGTTTAGAATTTATATTTCTAAGTAATATTGGCTTATAGTTCCCTGACATTTTGTCTATGTTCAGTTCAGTGCTATTTTAGCTTCACAAAATGCATTGGATAGCTTTTCAGCTTTCCTGTGTTATAGAAACATGCATACAACATGGGAATTATATATTCCTTAAGGGCTTAGTAGAAACTTTTTTGTTTGCAACTTTTTCCCAAAATTAATTAATTTGGTTTTTTATTTGGGTGATATGGAGGATTTGGCTTTCTTTTATTTTAGGTTTTTAATTTATTATATCAGGTTTATTAATATTTTCTTTATAGCCTAATGTGGTCAATTTTGTGATGGCTCCGTATATATTTGAGAGAGATGCCATTTTTTTTCTGTGTCTTGGGTTTAAATTCTCCTTATACATATCCATTGGCTTATAAAATGTGGTATTCAAATCCCTTGAATTCTTACTTTTTTTGTCTATTATTTCTATTGATTTTTTTTAAAAAAGAAGCAGATAATTTATAAAAATTATTTAATTCTCTGTATGGATATGTGCAATTTTTTTAAGAACAAATACCATGCTGATCAGAAAACAACTTGGAACATAACAGGTAGTCAATGGTAGCCTCTTTTCTCACATTAATAATTTGGATGCACTGATAATTTGGGTACATTGACCCCATTGAAAAGAAATATCTCATATAGAGTGAAATGAAGACCATTAAAATCTTGGTTGTTGGTAAAGGCATGCATAGCTCCTCCAACTGGCAGCTTGGTCTGAAAGTATTTAAGAGTTACTTATTAATAGTACAGCTAAATAGTTACCTACTTTACCCACTTTCATTTGTGGGCGGTGACCACATCTTAATGGGTGTAGGTATTGAAACATGACACATGCTCATTGTGATTCAACCCCTGTGAGAGTAATGCTTTGTTTTAATTATTTATTCCAAACTTAGAAAAATAATACTTCGATTTCATATTATGAACATGAAATGAGACTACCTCACACCAGTCTGCAGATGCATCCGTGTTGTTGCATAGTCTTCTGTAAAAGCGTTTCACATCTTGATTCTTCACATCTGGACCAAAGAGCTCCTTCACCGATGCATGAAACTTGTCATAATCAATTGCATCTGCATTGAAAAATGTACAGTACATTTTCATCAGATTCCAATGACTACCTTTTGTATTTCAGCCACATTTTTTATTTCCTAACCTTCTATTTTCTTATCTCAATCTATAAGAACCAGATTCATCTGCATTTTAAAGACCTTGTCTTTGCATAATCCTAAGAAAGAAGAACAAAGCTGGAGGCATCACACTACCTGACTTCAAACTATACTTCAAGGCTGGAGTAACCCGAAACATGGTACTGGTACAAGAACACACACAGACCAATCGAAGAGAATAGAGAACCCAAAAATAAGACTGCATACCTGCAACCATCTGGTTTTCTACAAACTTGACAAAAGCAAGCAATGGGGAAAGGATTCCCATTCAACAAATGGTGCTGGGAGGACTGGCTAACCATATGTAGAAAATTGAAACTGGACCCCTTCCTTATACTATTTACAAAAATCAACTCAAGATAGATTAAAGACTTAAATATAAGACCCAAACTCTAGAAGAAAATCTAGGCAATACCATTCAGGACAGAGGCACAGGCAAAGATTTCATGATGAAAATATCAAAAGCAATTGCAACAAAAGCAAAAATTGACAAATGGAATCTAATTAAGAACGTCTGCACAGCAAAAGAAACTGTCATCAGAGTGAACAGACAACCTACAGAATGGGAGAACATTTTCTGCAATCTTATGAGGCATCCAAACAGTTACTTAGCTGTTTTACATTTATTTACAGCAACCAGTACAAGATATGAGCTTCACTGTAAATATCACTGGATGAGGATAATGAGGCTTTCTTGTTCTGGAAAAATTTTAATTCCACCAGGTCACTGACAAAATTTAAGTACAATACTTTTGGACAAATTCCTTCAATCTACTTGATACCATTTTTGAGGTAGACCCTGTTCCATTAAAAACATTCTCTCTAGTTTTTAGTTCCTTAATTGTAATAGTGAGAGGTAGACTTTATTTTCCAATATTTGTTATAAATATGAATTTGTGCCAGGCAGTATTAACAGCCTGACAAAAGTTAAGATTACATTTCTCCCTTCTCCTCATTCTTTCTTAGGCCACTCTGTCATATAAGGTAACTTGTCTAGCAGTATGTAGTTTTAATCAAATCTTAAAAACTACAGAGAGAGAAAATTAATGTGGCTTTGTCATTGCAAGTTTCTTAATGAGAGCAAGGTCAATTTGTGCATTTAGAACATATTGAAGGAGTACCTTCTGGATACCAGACCCTGTGCCAGCCTGAGGTTCACAAAGCCTTCAAAACAACCACAGGCCAACGGTGGAGGAGAAGGGGCAGGAATGAATGAATACATTAATATCAACTTCAGCAGGTTAAATGCAGCAGGTAAATTCCTCAAGATGATAATAAGCTACATTAACAGGGCTAAGGATGGCTTTGCTTAGGGACAGTTTGGAAGTTTTTACAAAGAGGTGAAATTTGATTTGGTCTTGAAAGATGAGCAAGAGTTTACAGGCACCAAAATAAAAAAAGGGCACTCCATATTGGGGAATAACATGTGCAAAGTCAGTCATTAAGTGGATGACATGTTTGGAAATGCCAAAAAGTTTGTGGTAGGGAAGAAGAGTCATGAAGGGCAATGCCAGGAGTTGAGACTAAGAAGGTGGGCTGAGGCAAGCTGTGTATGGCCTTACATGCCAAGTTAGCATATATGGATTTTAGAGGTGAGCAAATAAACCAGGAATATGGCAGATCGATAATTTTTTAAAATAACGAACTCTTGGCAGAAGTATAGAGAAATGATTAACTCGTCAAGGAGACTATTGTAGTAATAGGCTATTGTAATAAGCCAATAGATAGATACCATGACATAGTGAAAGGTTACAGAGGTTGAGTATCCATTATCTAAAATACTTGCAACTAGAAGTATTTCAGATTATGGATATTTTTTCCGATTTGGGATATTTGCATATACTGTACATAGTGAGATATTTCGGGAATAGGACACATGTTTAAACACAAAATTTATTTACACTTAATATACACCTTATACATATAGCCTGGGGGTAATTTTATACAACAGTTTTAATGATTCTGTACATGAATCAAAGTTTGTATGCACTGAATCATTGGAAAGCAAATATTTGTATGTCATTATCTAACTTCAGCTCTCAAAAAGTTTTGAATTTTGGAGCCTTTTAGTCTTACAGTTAAGTCTCCTGGCATTTTTTGATTAGTCTGTACCAAGATATCTGGCTTAGGAAACTAGTTAGATAGTAGGTATGCTATAAGACTGAGAGAGAAAGAACACCAGTAGGCAAAGCCCAAGGAGAAAAAGAAGCAAAGAAAGAACGGAGCCAGGGAAAAATAAGAATGATATGATGGAAGACGCAGGACAAGGAAGTTTCTTGAAGCAGAGGGAGCTAATAGTGTCAATGTGGTGCAATGGCCAAGTAGGCTGGAAAATGAAAACAATGTATTGAATTTGGCAAGTATATTAGGTTATCAGATACCTTGGTTACAGCAAAGTGATCAGAGAAGCCAGACCTGAGTAGACTGAAAGTTAAATGGTGATACTGTGGGGAAGTTCAGTGGAGAAGCAAAGGAGAGGCATACAGTGGTAGCTTAAAGAAAAGAGGAAGCCAAGGTCATGACGCTTGAGGATATTTTTAGATTGAGAGGACGAATCCACTGGAAAAGGAGATTTTGAAGCTGCAGCACACTGATATCCTTGAAGGGGAGGAGAAATAGAAAGAAGGGCAACTACTGCTTTCAGTGATTCGGAAGTGGAAAAAGGAGTTTGGAGAGTCTTGTCTTTTGGCCTTGCTTTCTTTTGTGATATAGAAAACTTGGCTGACAGAAGTAGAGATCCCATAGAGAATTCAGAAAAAGCGGCAAGGGTTTTGAAAAACCAACTAGAGAGAGGCAAAACAAACTGACTAGGAAAAAATGCAAGTTTTGCTGAGTAGTTTAGAAAGCCTGGTCAAGCTGCCAATCATCTAAAAAGCATATCCAAAAGGTCCGAGTCTACGCTTTAACACTTAGAGGTTGGGTAACTTGGGTCAATGATTTAACTTCAGCTCCCATTTTTTCACAAATAAAATGAACATAATTACATTGATTAAAATGACTATAAATTATTAACTACTATTCATTTAATACCAGTTTAGGTTTGAACACCCAAAGTCAAGATTTTTACTTACATATGACTATGCAGTCTGGCACACTGAGAGGCTGGCTATACTATCCTACTAGCAGTTATATGGTCTCTGTTCCTTTCATTGCAACAGCAGGATTTGTTCTGTTAGTTTTTCACTCTGCCCTTTAGCTTTATTTTTCTCAGCTGTCCTCAATGCCCCAAAGCTGTACATTATACCACTCCCCTTGAACCTTATTGCTTATGCACTGGCCTCTCTGCTGCAAATCCTCCTTCAACATCACTGTCCACCATATTCTCCTTAGCTTGCATCCTCAAGATCACGCCTGCCTAGAGATGCGGAGAGTGGCCAAGACAATGGAATCATAGTGAGGCAGGAAGCTGCCCTTCTTATGAAAGTCCTTATGGTTTCATGATACCTTCAGGCAAAGAAAGAGCAGCGCTAGGCACTACTGAGAGTCCCAGGTCAACCAAATGGCAATGTCTACAGAAGAATACTGGACATCATTTAGTCCAGTCCCATAATTTTACAGTTGAAGCAACTTAGGTTCAGAGAAGTTAAAAAAAAAAAAGCTTCCCCATGTACACTTTGTTATGTAGGGACACAGAAAGAACAAGAACTCAGGTCTGCAGTCCCTCTCAGCACCCATTCTTTGCCATTAAGCTCTGATGCTTCTCTCTGATGGCTTAAAACATTTTCCAGTTCTAACTGACAGACCCAGTTGGACTGTATCGTAATTGCTGATCTTACCTTCTTTATGGATAAATAAGCCTGCTCTTTCATCTCTTTTCTGAGCTGCTGTTTGTTCAATCAATTTTTCAAACCTGTTCAAGGACTTTTTGAAATTGCGAATCTGAAGTGCTGTGTTGAGACCGTTTTTCTCGCTGATATCCATAGGGACAAAGGGAATCTTTTACTTCTGTTCAGAAGGAATACTGCTGACTTTACCAATTTGGAAAACCTTCCAGTTGTTACAATGCCTCCCTGCTGTCTCGGTTTTTGCCCTAGGTCTCATTCCTTTGATCTTAAAATCCCATACTGTGGGTAGTAGTAGGAGTTGCCACTAGGATGTTAGCAGGAAGGAAAGCTGATTTAGGTCTGACAGATTTCTTACAGGCAAACATTTCAGTAAAAATCCTGACCTCACAATGTTATCAGTGGCCTTCATAGGGTCCTCATTGCATCATAATATCTCTGTAACATCTTACTTCCTTCATAAGGAGGAGATTGAAATTTTTTCCCCACAGACTGTGTGTGCGTGTCTGTGTGTGTGTGTGTGTGTGTTGTGTATCCTGCTTGGGAGGGAAAAGGAATGAGTAAAGACCAAGTAAGAAAACTGGATAATATTTTCTCCCTCTTCTATCTCTTTTCACCTCAAACCTTTTGCCTTCCTCACAGTGCCAGGGAAAGTAAAGTTTGGCCGGGCATGGTGGCTCACACCTGTAATCCCAGAACTTTGGGAGGCTGAAGCAAGCGGATCATCTGAGGTCAGGAATTCAAGACCAGCCTGGCCAACACGGCAAAAGCCAGTCTCTCCCAAAAAAACAAAAATTAGCCTGCTGTTGTGGTGGACACCTGTAGTCCCAGCTACTTGGGAGGCTGAGACAAGTGGATCACCTGAGGTCAGGAGTTCAAGACCAGCCTGGCCAACATGGCAAAACCCAGTCTCTATTAAAAATACAAAAATTAGACTGCTGTGGTGGCCAATGCCTGTAACCCCAGCTACTTGGGAGGCTGAGGCAGGAGAATCACTTGAACTCAAGAATCAGAGGTTGCAGTGAGCCAAGATCTCATCACTGCACTCCAGCCTGGGCAACAGAGCAAGACTCCATCTCAAAAAAAAAAATAAAATGTTCGCACTCACTCTTGCCATTGTACTGGATATGAAAATTTGAACTTCTAAAGATAAAATGTATTTCAGCACCTGTCATTTCTTCCACAAACATTTTTAGAGGTCATAGGGAACACAAATGCTCTTTTTCTTTGTGCATTGTCCTTTGATTGAAATAATAAAGTGAGCCAAGGATGAGGAAGGAGTGCCTCCTGATTATGAGGAGAGCTTTTCAAGGTAAGGTGTCAGTTGAATTAGAAGAGGCCTTTCTGCAATCTCCAATCCCAATTAGTCCAATTGCCATTATTGACTCAGGTTTTCCCATTTTCGACTTTTTTATGGGAAGAAGTTGTTTAATGTTTCTCAAAAATTAGTTAACTTTCTATGGCTTAGATGAATTAGATAAATTTCCTACCCCTTGGTAGTTCATCTTTTAAAACGTTTTGCAAGAACTTGCATTCAGAAATGAAGCAGATGGCATTTCAGTGCACCTCCAGTCCCAGCACTGCCTTCTTGGTGTCCACCTCTAACTATCTGGTAGGAGAGCAAGGTAAGATTGTATTTAAAGAAAAATCCCCCAATCCCATTTGTTTCTCCTTCTTTTTCCTTTAAAGCTTTCAAACCACCACGCAGTGACATCTGGAGGATCACTCTTCTTACGATTCTAATGTAGGTATTATTGCATTCACAATTAATTCATCTAGAAAACATTTACTGGACACCTACTTCATGCTCCAGGCTGTTTTAGACACTGAGGATACAGCAGTGAATAAAACAGCTGCTCAGCAGAAGACAGACAAATAAATAAATAATACATCAGTGGACAATTCATGCTATAGAGAGAGAGGAATGGTGTGTGTATTGGGGAGGAGGTATAAATCAAAGCAAAAGAGGTAGGGAGCTCCGGGAAGGCCCATTGATAGCCAGCTGTCTGGGCAGACATCTGAAAGCAGTGAGGCAGCAAGTCGTGTAGATAAATGGTGGAAGGATGTGCTAGGGACAGCAGATGTGAAGATCTGAGATCAGTGTGTGCTTCACATATCTGAGAAACAACAGAGGCCAGTGTGACCAAGGTGGGGTGGGAGGAGAGGGAGAGGTAGGGAGAGAATGCAATAGAGTCAGGGGGTGGCATCCAGGTCATGTGGGACCTCATAGGCTGTTTTTGGACTTTGGCTTTTACTCTGAGATGACGGCTTTTTGAGCAGAACAGTGACAGGATCTGACCTGAATTTGAAAAGAATCCTTCTAGCCGCCTTGAGAATAAACTGAAAGGGAGAGAGGGTAGAAGTCAGAAAGACAGTTAGGTGGCAATTTCAGTAATGCAAGTAAGAGAGGACAGTGGCTTGGATTAGGGAGCTAGTGACAAAGGCTGTGAGAAGTGGTCAGATTGTGTGAAGGCAGACGTAACACATTTGCTATTAGATTAGATAGGGGCATGAGAGCAAGAGAAGGATCAAGGATAGCCCCCGGGATCCTGGCCCTATGAAATGAAGAAGATGGAATTTACTGTGTTTGGAAGGAAGCCAGTAGGAGGAGCAGATTTTGTTAGGGGTGGGCGGGGAATTGGAATTCAGCTCAGGATATGCTAAGTTTGAGACTTCGATTAGATAAACAATTGTGGGTGTGTCCAGGGTTTGGGGAGAACTTGGGAGTCATCAGCATTCAGATGGTATTGCATTTAAAGCCATTAGTTGGATGAGATCATCTGGGAGTCAATGCAGATAAAGAAGAAAGCAAGGTGAGGACCAAACCCTGAGCGTGCCAGTGTTGGGAGGTCACAGTGATCAAGAAGAACCACTGACTAAATACGAGTGTTTAGTGAGGCAGGAGGAGAACCAAGAGAAAGCATCATCCCAAGAGCCAAGGAAAGAAGCCGTTTTGAAAAGGAAAGAGCCATTGGATGAACAATCCAGTTTATTCAATAAAGAAATTGCATACGAAGAAAAAAGGAAGAAGGAGGGGAGCTATAGAAAAGGGGATTTTAAAGAAACACCATCCAACCACAGTGTGTGGACTGTATTTTGATCTTGACTCAACAAACGAACTCAAAAATAATTTAAAATGCATGAGACAATTGGAAATTGGAACATTACGTAGATATTTGACGATAATAAGAAATTATTGTTCCTTGTTCAGATTTGATAGTTATATTTTGTTATATTATTTGTCTTAGTCCATTCCTGCTGCTGTAACAAAATGCCTTAGACTGAGTAATTTATCAACAACAGAAATTTCTCACAGTTCTGGAGGTTGGAAAGTCCAAAACCAAGGCTCTAGCAGATTCAGTGTCTACCGAGGGTCTGCTCTTCAGAGATGGTGTCTTTTATGTGTCCTCACATGGTGGAAGGGACGAATAGGTTCCCTCAAGCCCTGTCATAAGGGCACTAATCCCATTCATGAGGGTGGAACCCTCATGACCTAATGACCTTCCAAAGGTTCCAACTCTTAGTACCATCACCTTGGACTTAGGTTTCAACATATGAATTTTGGGGAGACATAAACATCTGGACCATAGTACTGTTATTTATGTGATGTTGTGTGTTAGAACCACATACTGAAATATCTATGGATAATGCATGAAGGAGCAGTCAACCTTGCCAAGCACTGCTGAGGACCTACATAAGATGAGGACTGAAAATTAACCATTGGAACGTGGATGCTAGTGACCTTGAGAAAGCCTAACTCAGTGGAATGGCCGGCTAAAGAGAAAGTCGTAGGAGGGGACATAGTGATAGTAGGTATAAATGCATATGATAGCAGAGGCTTTTGGGAACATCTTCGATGTTATATGCAGGAGCAATTCACAGCTGTTAAGGTCATTTATAGAGCTGTCGGATGCATTTGTACTTATATTTTCTCAGTTGCAAAAATAACATAGTCACAGATTTAAAGAACATTGAGAATCACTCTTACATGTTCTTACACTTACAAAAAACTAATAATTTTTAAAAACTGCCTTCTAAGCCCAGACCACATATTTTGGTAATTTTAGTTTCAACAGAACTATGCATGTTATTTCAGTTTTAATGTATAACTTCATAAATCTTTCCCCATTTTTCTAATGCCCTTCATAAGTGTATATTTTTTCTTTTCTACCTATTTTTCTCAAAGAAGTATTTTGCTATTTTATCAATTTTTACATATAAATGACGATGAAAGGCAATCATTATAAAAAGTCAGAAACAAACACATACCTAGCTGTATAAGCAAAGAAATGATATGGCCACTGTCAGAAAAAGACTAGAAAAAAGTAGGTGGAAAAATTGCTGTGCATGATTTGGCTTCAGCTTCCATGAATATTATATGGGCCCATGTATGGAAGAAGGTGCTACCATGACTCAAGGCCCATGGCTGGGTCCTCAGCTGCTCTGTTGTATAGGCCTGGTGTCAGTCATCTAGCACAAATGTTGTTGGAGCAATAGGTTGCTCTGCATTTTCTGCTTCTAGGTTCACAATGGCCAACTCCAGTTTCCAGGATGAATCAGTGAAGAACTCCTTTGCAGTGAAATGAGTATTCTCAGCTAATGCCCATGGCAGGGGACAACGAGGTAGGCAGGAGCTTCAACAGTACATGGCCCTTGGTGACCAGGTACTGCTAAGAATCTGTGGTAGATTCACTCTCACATTTTCAGGATAAAAAGATGACACAAGAGCAGAAGGCATCTTGCTGTCAATCTCTTGAGTCACACCCCTGCAGTCTGGACTGATGCCTTATATACATTGGGGCATGGCTGTCCTACTACCATCTCTTTTCATCATTTTGAGAATTCCCTTATTTTCGAGCTTGTATACTATGTCTTTCTTCACCATGGTTTCTTCCCTCATTTTGGTAACTCATATTCAGAAATAGTGCCTGGAAGATAGATATGTTTTTGATACTTGCATATCCGAAAATATCCTGATCTTTCCTTGCACTTCATTGATATTTGGTTGGGTACATAATTTTAGATTGGAAATCATTATCTTTCAACATTTTGAAGCTATTACTCCATTGTCTTTTTGCTACTAGTGTTGTTGTTATAAGGACTGTATTCTAATCAGCTCCTGTATTCTAATCAGCTCCTAATAGATTATAAGCTATTCTGATCCCTGATGCTTTGTATGTAGATTGTTTTTATTTTCCTCCCTCAGGAAACTTATAAATGTTCTCTTTGTCCCCAGTGTACCAAACTTTCACTACAGTGGGTATTGGTATGGAGATATATATAAATCATAACTTCACTAACCAATCTCTTCCAGAAATTAAATGTTTACTCTTCCCTTCCTCCTTTGTCATGTAAACTCCACTTTTTAACAGTCATGTTACAAGTGAGATTTTATGTTAAAAACAAGTGTATGTATTTGTGGGTTGAGGGATGTCAATAGATACACAGTTTTTGTATTGAACAGATCCTTACATCTCACCCATCTGAGGAGCTGTATGCCCCAGCAGCATTGGCATTCAGAATCTTGAGGCATGCTAGATTCTCTCTTTTTAAAAAAAGTTCAATCACATTTACTAAATTCCATTTCCTAAGATAGGAAAGGTACATAAATATTTGGCAAGATTTTCAGTAAGGGCTCTTCTGCTGCTCACCAGAGACCAAGGTTAGAGGGGCCAGGGAAGGATGCTTCTCAACCCTGAGAAGGAGAATGCTTGATTGAAGTTCCCTGTCTGCTGCCACATGACACAGAAGGCTAGGGGTTATCAGTTTTCAAACAAGAATGCCAGATGAACCTGTCTCCATTCCTCACTTTCCTATACTTTGCAATATAGGTGTTGTGATAATTTAATGTTCCAATGTAAGAGGGTGTTTAGAGGGTTTTCAATGAACCTCTTTCTATCTAAAGGACAGGGCTAGATGCCCCATGAGAGAGGATGTGTGCAGGCATTAGGAACCAGTTCCACAAGCATTAGCTCATGCTCACCTTCAAACTACTTAAGAGAAGGCAATGAGTTCATTAGGATTTCAAGGATATCCTTAATGAACATTTTCACAGGGAGAATTTTCAGAGTAATGGAGGAGCCATGACTGCTCCCCACTTCTTTCTATCCCAGGGGCACTGACAGGGAGAGCCTGGGGCTGGCCAGCTCTCTGCAGCAGACCACTTCCAGAATTTGGCAGGGCAAAAATGCATACATATGTACAGAGGACCAGATGTTAGACTTCCAGTAGAGAGGCCAGGCTGGGTCAGCTTGGGAGGGTCCCCAAGCAGGGGCAGAGAGCGAGATCCCAGCAGTCAGCTACTAAAGGCATTGTCCCATTGAGAGAGTTGTGTGAGAAAGATGCCAGAGATGTCCGTTTCTCTACAGAACCCACAAATCATCCTAGAAGAGA
Organism: Callithrix jacchus; assembly: GCF_049354715.1. Taxonomy (NCBI): domain Eukaryota; kingdom Metazoa; phylum Chordata; class Mammalia; order Primates; family Cebidae; genus Callithrix; species Callithrix jacchus. Next base: position 44,281,826 of record NC_133520.1, read on the forward strand.
AAAACCCAGCACTTAAAATTTACCGCAATCAGAGAACACCAATATCAATTTTTTTTTTTTTTTAGACAAAATCACAATCTGTTGCCCAGGCTGGAGTGCAATGGTGAGATCTCGGCTTACTGCAGCCTCTGCCTCCAGGGTTCAATAGAGTCTCCTACTTCAGCCTCCCAAGTAGCTGGGATTACAGGTGCATGCCACCTCACCTGGCTAATTTTTGTATTTTTAGTAGAGATGGGGTTTCACCATGTTGGCCAGGCTGGTCTAGAGCTTCTGGCTTCAAGTGATCTACCCACCTCGGCCTTCCAAAGTGCTGGGATTACAGGCGTGAGCCTCTGCACCCAGCAGAGAGCACCAATATCAGATGACAACTTTACCAATCAAGGAGACTTTTTTTCCCTCACAATCCCAAAGGGTCCCAGAGCAGCATCTACAGGAAGTAGAGCAAGAAAATGTGGGTAGCTAAGGTTGTTATCTTTCCCACCTCTACCCTCACAGAAGTTCTCCAGGCCTGATGCAGGCTCTATCTTGGAGGGTGAACAAGTGAGTTTTACATGAGTTTTCAATTTTCAGCATTACAACATTACAAAGTTCTGGCCTTGATAGCAACTGCAAGAGAGTAGACGAGCTTCGGAAGCTGCCAAAATTCTTAAGGGCAGGAAGGAGCAGGTGGTCAGAAAATATTTGAAATGAGTAGGGAGAACAAGTTGCTTTTTGGTGGCAGCATACTGAGTTCAGCTTGCTTCATCAACTGGTTATAGTAGTTTACTTCTCCCACTCTGAGAGAGTGAGATGCATGCACAATTTGCACATGCTTTTTTCTTTTCTAAAAAAAAATGTGGTAAAAAAATATATATATAACATAAAATTTCCCTTTCTAATCATTTTTAAGTGTGCCATTCAGTGGCACATGTAGAGTCTTGTGCAACCGTTACCACGATTCGTCTCCAGAATTTTTTCATCCTCTTAAACAGAAACTCTGTACCCATTAAACACTCATTTCTCATTCTTCCCTCTTCTCAGCTTCTGGTAACCACCATTCTACTCTCTGTCTCTATGAATTTGTCTGTTACAGTTACCTTGTATCATTAGGATCATATCATATTTGTCCTTTTGTGTTTGGTTTATTTCACTTATAATGTTTACAGGGTTCTTTCATATTGTAGCATGTGCTAGAATTTCATTTCTTTCCAAATATGCCTGAATAATACCCTATTGTACATATACACCACATTCCAAGTATCATTCATCTCTTGATGGGTATTTGAGTTGTTTTTACTTTTCGGCTATTTTGAATAATGAACATTTTGAATATTAGTATACAAATATCTGTTTGAGTCCCTGCTTTCAAATCTTTTGGGTATATACCTAGGAACAGGACTGCTAGATCATATGGCAATTCTTTTTGTTTTAATTTTTTGTTCTGAGACAGGGTCTCACTGTGTTGCCCAGGCTGGAGTGCAGTGACACGATCACAGCTCATTGCAGCCTCAAACTCCTGGGCTCAAGGGATACTTCCGCCTCAGCCTCCTGAGTAGCTGGGTGGGACTACAGGTATGTGCCACAACACTCAGCTAACATTTAAATTTTTTCTGTAGAGATGGGGTCTTACTATGTAGCCCAGGCTGGTCATTGAACTCTTGGCCTGAAGCGATCATCCTGCTTAAGCTTCCCAAAGCACTGAGGTTATAGGCATGAGCTCACAATAATTCAATGTTTAACTTTTTGTGGAACTACCAAATTGTTTTCCACAGCAGCCACACCATTTTACGTTCCCATCAGCAGTATAACAGGGCTCTAATTTCTCCACATCTTTACCAATGCTTGTATTTGTGTTTTTTGTTTTGTTTTTTGATGACAGCCTTTCTAGTAGGTGGGAAGTGGTATGTCATTGTGGTTTTGATTTGCATTTCCCTAATGACTAATCATGGTGAATTTCTTTCCATGTGCTTTTTGGATATTAGTATATTGTTGGAGTAATGTCTACTCAGATCCTTTGCCTATTTCTGAATTGGGTTGTATGGAGTTTTTTGTTGTTGTTGAGTTATAGAGGTTCTTTATATAGTCTGGAATTAATGCCTTATCAGATGTATGATTTGCAAGTATTTCTCCCATTTGGTGGGTTGTCTTTTGACTCTTTTGACAGTGCCTTTTGATGTACAACAGTTTTTAATTTTGATAAAGTCCAATTTATCTATTTTTTTTTCTCCTGTTGTCTGTACTTTTGGTGTCATACCCAAGAAATTTTCTTTTAAGAGTTTTATGATTTTAGCTTTTACATTTAGGTCTTCAATTAATTTTGAGTTAATTTTTATATATGATATAATGTAAGGCTCCAACTTCATTCTTTTGCCCGTGGATGTGCAGTTTGCCCAGCATCATTTGTTGAAAAGACTGTCCTTTCTCCACAGAATGACAGTGGCATCCTTGTCAAAAACCAATTGACCATTATATAAGAGTTTACATCTTGGCTCTCTATTCTATTCCATTGGTCTACATGTTTGTCCTCATGCTATGTAGCAGGCCATTCTTGCATTGCTATAAATACCTGAGACTGGGTAATTTATGAAGAAAAGAGGTTTAATTGGCTCACAGTTCTGCAGGCTGTACAGGAAGCATGGTGTTGGCATCTGCTCAGCTTCTGGGGAGGCCTCAGGGAGCTTTTACTCATGGTAGAAGGCAGAGTAGAGCAGGCATCTCACATGGCAACAATCAAATCAAGAGCGGGGGAGAGAGAGAGAGAGAGAGAGAGAGAGAGAGAGAGAGAGAGAGAGAGAGTGATGGGGGAGTTGCCACACACTTTTAGATGAGCAGATCTTCACGTGAACACAGAACTAGAGTTCAGTTATAAGCAAGGGGATGGCCAAGGCCATTCATGAGGGATCCGCCTCTATGACCCAAAGACCTCCCACAATGCCCCACCTCCAGTATTAGGGATTACATTTCAACATGAGATTTGGGTGGGGACAAATAGCTAAACTATATAATGCTGGCATTGCACTCGCTTTTTAAGTTGTCTTTTTTTTTTTAAATAAAAGATTGTAGTGTTTTGCCATTATCCTGTCATTACATAATTCTAAAATTAAGAAAACATATATTCTTACTGAAAAATGAAATCATATATGTGGTATCATTCCCTGTTTCTGTCAAGCCCAATAAATGTTTTTAACAGTTCATAATATTGTAAAATTACTGTATCAAAAATGCTTAAACATTTGTCAAAGCCCTCTTATTCGTCCTTTGCATTCACTGCTAGTAGGCACTGGCCTGGATTTTACTCTGGTTGAACAAAAGCTGAAGTCCTTTTATTGAAACAACCAAGGTCCTGCATAATCTGGCCATTCAGTACTCACCCACCTTGCTGGCTGCATTTCCTGATTCTCATTCTTGCTTCCTTATTGTTCCTCCAACATGTCAAGCACAGTCTTACTGCCCATAACCACCTTGTCTAAATAACAACCTCGACAGAGCAGGACCATTGCCATCTTGGACAAGCATTTCCATGTTAAAATTCCCCTTGATTAAAAACCACCTAAATCCAAAAGGCATCAGCCTAATGGCCTAAGGTCAGCAGGACCATAAACCACAAATGACACCTCTGACCAGAAACATTCCCACCTTAAGATAAACCCCTCCCTGATCAGAGACATGCCAACCCTGAGATACCCTCCAACAGAGACATTCCAACCCTGCAATAAACTTACCCTCCACACAGAAACATTCCACGCCTGTAATAAGCTCTCTTGTCCTAAAACCCTTAAATACTCTTAGTCTGTAAAAGAGAGCGCTCCTGACTGAAACTGGCCAGAAGCTCCTATCAGGTTTATTCTCCAAAATAAACCTGTCTGACTGTTGAGCTGCCGTTCATGTTTCTTTCCTCTCTTTAACTCTTACAAACTTCTTTCCGCATCTCCCATAGCTCCTGCCGCAGCCTCCTCAGTAGCTAGGACTATGGACATGTACTTTTTGCCCAGCTAGTTTTCTATTTTTTGAAGAGATTAGGGGGTTCTCACTTTGTTGCCCAGGCTGGTCTTGAACTCCCGGGCTTAAGCAATCCTACTGCGTTGGTCTCCCAAAGTGCTGGAGTTACAGGAACGAGTCACCATGTCTGACACCTTATATTTCTTCATGGCATTTGCCACCAGCTAATACCCTACAGATGTACTTATCTAATTTTTGTCTGTTTTCCCAACACTATTGGAATGTAAGCTTTACAAGGGCAAGGACTCAGCAACAAAGAATGAATAGGAAAAAATATAGTGAGTTCTTATTTATTCATTCATTCAAATTACTATTTATTGAGAACCTACTGAAGACTAGGCATGTAAAACATACTGGACATTAAACATACAACTTGTTAAATGGTTATGTTTTGTTCAATGGTTGTACAAATCTAAAATTAACAATTAGATGTGTCTTTTTTTAAGGGGTGGGTTGGTAGGAAGTCTCACAGATGGCAAATCCAGAGCAGAAGGCTTGAAGGAAAATCAAGGTGTTGAAGGCAGAGCACACTGCCCCTTAGCAATTGCTCAATGCACCAAGGCAAAGAGCCACTGCCAGCCTATTAGATCCTCTCTCTAGGGAATTCGTAATGTAAATTGATCAAAGCTAATCATTCCCTACTGATCTTTCAAACAGAGGTGAGAGGGGTAAATGCCTGCATGGAAAGCAATTTCTTTAGCTTGAACAAACCCTGTGTTCGTCACCAGTGTACACGACAGTCTGCAGGTGTGGCTCAGGACTGTGATCCTCCAGTAGGGCTTCCTTAGGGACTGTGCAGTGACAAAGGCAGAAGCAGTCCTTGGAGAGTGTGATGACGTTCACAACCTATATTTGACTTGGACTATATTTTCATCACTACAGGAGAAGAGGCCCAGTGGAAAATGTGTGCTGTTCTAAATATAGCACCTGCCTTCTATACCTGCTAGATTTAGGTTGAATCTTTCACTGCCTTTGAAGGACTTCAGCAGGCCTCAGTGACAGAAAAGATCTACCCACACTTTCCAGCACAGGAAGGATGGTATTTGGAAGACCTTGGGGTCCAGCCGAGGACTTAAAGTCAGTTTCATTGGAATGCCATTTTCAGAGTTTTCATCCCAGACTCTCTGAGAGTGGCAGGCTCTTGTATAAGCCCTGGGACATACGTCCTCTAGCTCTCAGGTAGTTAGGCAGGCACCGTCTATCAATTTGTTGTATTTCTTTTCAGTTTTCTGGTTTGTAAGGCCACCCTGAGCTCTTCAATGTTTTCTTTGGTTTTGTTTGCATTAAATGTATGAGGCGGGATGGGCTTCGTAGGCTGGTGGTGGGTTAATACAGCTTCCCAGGAAGGGGAGAAACCCAATTCCTGCCAGCACGAGGTGGGCGCAGGTGCCCATAAATACTTAGGAATAAATGAATGCCTAAGTGAGTGAGTGAATGGGCGAGTGGACAGGAAGCTTTCAAGCTGGGTGCAGGAAAGTGGGGTTGTGAGGAGCCAGCAATAACACCCTGCGGCCCTGGCTCCCCGGCTCTCCCCCTACGCGCGTCCACGCCGACCAGAAGAGGGGGCTCGACCAGTCGGGGCGGGACCAGCCAGCCACGAGGACGCGCCCAAGGGGGGCGGGGCTAAGAGGACGCGCCCACGGAGGGGCAGGACTAAAAGGACGGGTCCTCGGGAGCGGCGAGGACGCGCCGTGAGGAGGGGCGGGGCTAGGGGATTCGCGGGCGGAAGGGGCGGGGAGAAGGCGGGCCCGGCGAGCGGCAGCGCGGGCCCCTCAGAGCACAATGGCCAGAGCCGGTGGCACAGCCCGAGCCCCACCCAGTGTGGAGCGCGCCGCGAGCCGGGTCGCAAGCTGAGCGCCTCCGCCCGCCCAGCGCGCCGACTCCGGGCCATGTACTCGGGGAACCGCAGCGGCGGCCAGGGCTACTGGGACGGCGGCGAGGCCGCAGGCGCTGAGGGGCCGGCGCCGGCGGGGACGCTGAGCCCCGCGCCGCTCTTCAGCCCCGGCACCTACGAGCGCCTGGCGCTGCTGCTGGGCTCCATAGGGCTGCTGGGCGTCGGCAACAACCTGCTGGTGCTCGTCCTCTACTACAAGTTCCAGCGACTCCGCACTCCCACCCACCTCCTCCTGGTCAACATCAGCCTCAGCAACCTGCTGGTGTCCCTTTTCGGGGTCACCTTTACCTTCGTGTCCTGCCTGAGGAACGGCTGGGTGTGGGACACCGTGGGCTGCGTGTGGGACGGGTTTAGCGGCAGCCTCTTCGGTGAGTTGGCCCGGGAGGAGGAGGCAGCCTCCCTCTGCAAACTTCCACTTCCCGCCCCGCCGCCCGCTCGGTGCGTCCGCCCGCCCCCGCCCGCCCCCGCCCGCCCCGCACGGCTTCCCGCTCGCCCCGCGCCCCCCGCCCTGCGCCACCCTGCACCCCGCTCGGCCTCCTGGCGCTGCTCGACCCCGGCCGCACGGCGGATGCCTTCCTCTTCCTCCGTCCCCTTCCGCCCCACGCTGCCCCGTCTGCGTTCCTGTCGTCTGTCTTCTGCCCCAACGTCGACCCCTGACTCCAGCCTGTCTCCTCATTTGTTTTCACCGCTTAAGATAACTCAACAGGGCACGAAGCTTTTTACACTTTGAGGAAAGAGACGAGGGCCTGTAGAGTCAAGAGGTTCAAGGAAAAAAAGGATTAGGTCGTGGAAGTTGGAGGGGGTGATGAAATTAGATTCATGTACTAGTATTTGCTTCCTAAAATGAGAGTAGAAAACTAAAATAGCAAGGTTTAGAAAAAAAAATTTCTCATTAGTACTTGTAAACCTTTGAATGGTTTCTAGGGAGCGAGACAGTTTCATTCAGGTCCTCGGAATGCAAATTGGCGTGTGCCCTATAAGCTGTTTTTACTGTAGTTTCCTTCTTGTACATGGGTTCCAGCACACCGGAGTCTCCGGTGACATTACAAGTGGCTCGGCCAGTGTCATCTCAGATGAACTGTAATTAGCTCTACTTCATTAAAGTAGAACTTCATTGTTGAAGATTTATTTCGACAATACTCTTTACTGTGGAAGATTTAAGTTTCACTGAGACATGGTGTTTTGAAGGAAATGTAGGAAAGGGATTATTTTTGTGTGCTTCAGGAATTCCATGTGTAGGGAGATTTGAAATAGAAATATGTATTTCTCAAGGCTTAAAATTCCTTTTTTAAATCCATTGATACTTTATTATTGCTTTTATTTTGGTAGGTTTGGGAGAGCAAAATCTTTGTAGAATTATCAAGAATATTTTCTTATTCAGTAACCTCTATGATATGACAAACCCAAATGTTTGTAATGATTCATTTTTTTGACGTTTTGAGGGAATTAAGAAAATATAGAAATAACGATTTTATTTGATTGCCTCAATGTTTATAATATTCTCCTCCCTGACCCTCATAGAAGCTTTAATCTGATAATTTCATTTGAACAAATATTCGAAATTTAGGGAGGGGACTGTAAGTGTATGTAGGTGGTGATATGGATGGCTATGGGATTACACTCCTTATATTAATGAAAAATACCTATCAGGCAGTTCCTTCGGCAATGCTAAGAAGGTTATTCGAGCCCAAGCTTAAAGTATCATTGGTAGTGTTCCCAGGGTAGTCAGCAGGTGTTTGCTCACAGACATGAAAGTTCTTACTTCCTTGAAGTGCCTTTTCTGTGCTGGAAATTCTATTTTTGTGCCCAGGAGTTTGAACACAAGGGTCTATTGAGTCCTTTGTAAGTGCTAGCTAGCATCCACCCTCTTCCTCACTTCTTTCCTCTGCTGATTCCACCCTCCTGTGTCTCCTAGTCACTTCTCCCTTCCTGTTTTTCTTCTTCAGGATCCCTCATAAGGTCCCACCCCAGTGGAAGTGATTTTCTGAGTTCACTGCTAGGTATTTTACCTGAGGGCTGCCCTATTTCTCAGGGCATTTAGTGCTTTCAAGTATGCCTTTATCCCTGGTTTTAATGCAGAGGTGGAAATTCTGGAGTAAGAGATTGAGAGACTTATGTAAGCCCTGGGGGCAAGTTGGTAGTGAAGTTACTACAGAGTTTTAAAAGTTTTTAGCAAAGATAATTTTGTCTGGAATACATTCCAGAGTTTGTGCTTCTAGATGAGGGTTAAGGATGAAGAAAACGAGGACACTGACTGCATTGCTATCCCAGAGCAATAACTACCCAACAGTGGACTATTAACGGGGAGGAAATTTAAAAGTCAGGGAAGTAGGCTCTTGAAGCAGAGGATTTTGGAAAGGCTGCCCTATCTGTTGGAAAGACCCTTGGCCTGATGGCAAAAGAGTGGATCCTATTCATGAACCTATGGCTCTTGCATTGTGTGGGCTTTCCCAAGTCACTTAATCTCTCCAGCCATCAGTTCTCTCATCTCTATTATTGAGTAGTTCAGCTTAATGCTCTGTAAGGTCATCCTATTTGCTTTGCGTTTTGATGACCGCGAAGGTGCCTGATCTTAGGGCTTAATGACTTCTGCTCTTATTTCTACCCTGAGCCCTATCTTTCTAAGCCAAGAAGCAGCATATACTGTGGTTACCCTCTTCAGATACCATCATAGATTCGGTCTCCCTCTTCACACCCTGCTGGAGGAAGCAGAATAAGTAATTCAGACATACTTAAATATATACTTGAGTGTGCCAGGCAACTGCTCAATTCTGTACTTAATTCCTGGTTCTTAGGGAGTGCCGAAAATGAGTGGAATTCTTGATATCTTGAGGCAGACGCTGTGACTAAACAGGACTGTTAGGATTGCCATTTTAGTTAAACTAAAGATCTATAACCTACGCAATTTAATCTAAGTTCCAATTGAATGGCTTATTTTACCAGTATACAGAATTATTAGTCATCTTGGCCTAGACAGGTCCAGCTTGTACTGATCTATATTTTAGTAGGTTTAACCGTAGTGAAAACCAGAGCTCAAAACTACAATGATGAATGTTAGAAAGTTTAGCAGTGTTGTATGTATAATGCTTTAGTCTGAAGACTTTCAGGTGAGTATGCTCTTCAGCACCTGGGCTTTTCTACCTCCGGCCACACATAGCATCACACAGATGTCTTGTGCACATGGAATGTAACCAGGAGTCTTTTTTTTTTTTTTTTTTTTTTTTACTACCCGTTCAAAAATAAGAACAAACAACATGTTAGTCTTGGCAGAGGATGTTTAGATAGAGGATGTTGGGATACAGAGATTCAGGGTTGCAGAGACAGTGGCAGAATGCAAACATCATATTCAAATGTTAGGAGTAGGTATTATTTATATCAAGATATTTTAATATGAAACCAGGAATTTTCCTTTTTAACTTACACTTAAACACTTTTTTCCTTTTTTACTTAGACATATATGCATACGTACATTCATATAAATATTTTTTATAAATACATTTTCCTCCTCAGGCCTATTCTGTATGAGCCGAAATATTTTTAAATGACTGGTTGTTTTACTGAATTCATCCTTTTTAAATCATCTGACTAACAATTCGGTAGAAATAATCTCCTATTCCTACCATAAGATCCTACGTGTGGTTGTGGCATAGAAAGGTCATCTATTCAGCTATTCTGGAATCGTACACAGACTGTAATGGCCACAGAAATATTTTTAATCATGGCAGTATGCACATAGTACATAATCTGTTTCTATAAACAATGGAACCACATGCTCCTATTAGTCTAAGCTCACGGCTGTGTATTTTATTCACATGCTAGTTTTCTTAAAAGCTAAATTTAGAGAGTTGTATTATGTTATTTCTTCTTTATTTTTGTGAAACATTATGTTCATTCTCCATTATTATATCGCCTAATTTTGGGGAGGGCTGTTTTATCTCTATTGTTCATTTTCAAGAAATTAGAAAATATGTGAGAAAGCATTTAAGACATGCTTTAGTGGAGGTTTATGTTCAAATAATAAGTCACACTCCAATGGATTGTAATTGTTGCATGAAATTATCTTCTCATTGTTTACAATGTATTCTTTCTTGAATTTTCTTCTTTCAGAGAAGAGTTCCAGTCACAAATGCATATATGATGCATTTTGACATTTACTGCTAAGATGAAATGCAGAAATGAAACCACACATCCGTTTTAGTATTCTCAGATGTGATTAGATGTACTTTCTCATGTTTTTATGCTACTGACTTACAAGAAAAAAAATATTTTAAAAGGGTAACCATTAAACAGCTAGGACCTGCAACTTCAGAGCTTCTGGGATAAAGTGGAACATCAGAAGGACAGATTTTATTACAGCATAGTCACACCTTATTTCTTTCATCAGCAGTTGTCACCAGACGATTTTACTTCCTAGAATGGCGGACAATCTACCCACAGAGTTTGATGTGATTATAATAGGGACAGGTTTGCCTGAATCCATTCTTGCAGCTGCATGTTCAAGAAGTGGTCAGAGGGTTCTACATGTTGATTCAAGAAGTTACTATGGAGGAAACTGGGCTAGTTTCAGCTTTTCAGGATTGCTATCCTGGTTGAAGGAGTATCAGCAAAACAATGACATTGGGGAAGAAAGTACTGTTGCATGGCAAGACCTGATCCATGAAACGGAAGAAGCCATTACTCTTCGCAAGAAGGATGAAACTATTCAACATACAGAAGCTTTTTGTTATGCGAGTCAGGATGTGGAGGATGACATTGAAGAGATTGGTGCTCTGCAGAAAAATCCTTCCTCAGGGGTGTCTAGTACCTTCACAGAAGTTCTGGATTCTGCATGCTTGCCTGAAGAAAGCCAGTCATCGTACTTTAATAGTGATGAAATGCCTGCCAAACACACTCAGAAAAGTGCTGGAGAGATTTCCCTAGAAATAACTGATGTAGACGAATCAGTGGAGAAAGAAAAGTATTGTGGAGATAAAACTTGCATACACACAGTTTCAGATAAAGATGGAGTTAAAGATGAAAGCACATCTACAGTAGAAGACAATGCCAATCAACCAAATAGAAATAGGATTACTTACTCTAAAATAGTTAAAGAAGGAAGGAGGTTTAATATTGATTTGGTATCAAAACTGCTGTATTCTCAAGGATCACTAATTGACCTTTTAATCAAATCAGATGTTAGTCGTTATGTAGAATTTAAAAATGTCACTAGGATTCTTGCATTTCGAGAAGGAAAGGTAGAACAAGTGCCTTGCTCTAGAGCTGATGTCTTTAATAGCAAGGAACTTACCATGGTTGAAAAGAGGATACTAATGAAATTTCTCACATTTTGTTTAGAGTATGAACAACATCCTGACGAATACCAAGCTTTTAGGCAGTGTTCATTTTCAGAGTACTTAAAAACTAAAAAATTAACTCCCAACCTTCAACATTTTGTACTGCACTCAATTGCAATGACATCAGAATCATCTTGCACTACAATAGATGGCCTTAATGCAACTAAAAACTTCCTTCAGTGTCTTGGACGGTTTGGGAACACTCCCTTCCTATTTCCCTTGTATGGCCAAGGAGAAATTCCCCAGTGTTTCTGTAGGATGTGTGCAGTTTTCGGTGGAATCTATTGTCTTCGTCATAAAGTACAATGCTTTGTAGTCGACAAAGAATCTGGAAGATGTAAAGCAATTATAGATCACTTTGGTCAAAGAATAAATGCTAAGTATTTTATTGTGGAAGACGGTTACCTTTCTGAGGAAACATGCTTAAATGTGCAGTATAAGCAGATCTCCAGGGCAGTACTCATTACAGACAAGTCTATACTAAAGACAGATTCAGATCAGCAGACTTCCATTTTGATAGTTCCTCCAGCAGAACCAGGAGCTTGTGCTGTTCGGGTCACAGAACTATGTTCTTCAACCATGACATGCATGAAGGACACCTATCTGGTACATTTGACGTGTTCATCTTCTAAAACAGCAAGAGAAGACTTAGAACCAGTGGTGGAGAAATTATTCACTCCGTATGCTGATATAGAAATAAACAAGGAAGAACTTACAAAGCCAAGACTCTTGTGGGCTCTTTATTTTAATATGAGAGATTCCTCAGGCATTAGCAGAAGCTCATATAATGGCTTACCTTCCAATGTTTATGTCTGCTCTGGGCCTGACTGTGGACTGGGAAATGAGCATGCTGTCAAGCAAGCTGAAACGCTTTTCCAGGAGATCTTTCCAAGTGAAGAATTCTGCCCTCCACCTCCAAATCCAGAAGACATTATTTTTGATGGTGATGATAAGCAGCCAGAGGTTCCTGGGACCAATAATACAGTAATAGCCAAACTACAATCCTCTGAGGAAAGCAAAAACCTAGAAAGCCCAGAGAAGCACCTTCAAAATTAGAAAAGAACTATCTGGAAATGCAGTTTTGGACCTTTACCGTGGCGTCAGAATATTCTCATTTAAAGAACAGTTTCCCATATGAGTAATTAGAAGTGGTGATATATGATGAATGCTATGCAGATGTTATCTTTAACTCTCTTTCAGACATTCAACATTGAATATCTTTGTTAACCTATCAACAAGTGATTTACTGATTATTGAACATTTTGTTTAGAATGGGCTATGTGATCCAAAGTCTTAAAACAGAGTTAGCTTTATTTTAGTATTGGGTATGTATGTAAGGGTTCCATGTTAGCAACTCAGCTTAAAGGTAACATTGTATTTGCTAATGATCTTCAGGTTTTATCTTTGTCTACAGAATAATTAGTAATACCCAAGTAATATTTTAATTACTTTTACAGCTATTAGAGTTGCTGCAGCCTGTTTGAATAGTGAAACACACACAAATGGTAAATTATGTGGATCTTTTGCATATAATATAAATATATAGACATGGTGGTAGGAATAGCAACTAATACAGATGCCAATATGATAATAAAATACGTTTGTCTGTAATTGTTAAAAGATTAGCTTTGCATGATCCTTTATTCATTGTGAAGGTCCGAAGTTTCTAATACCCACTTGACCCTTGTAACTGATGAGGCAATGATGCCACCGCAGTGTTCTAATTTACAAAAAGAGTTGGAGTTCAATTTTTAGTGATTGAAAAGCTCATTTTGGGGGGAGGTTGATTGCAAAGAAAATTTGAAGGATAAGATTTATTCTTGCTTAATACTTTAGAAAATTTCTGGAGATCCCTAATGTGGCACTTAAAGAACTTCCAACAAGTAACATAGACCAAAAGGAAAAATGAAGTGCCCCAGGAAAAGATACTTCAGAAGGCTTGTTCTGAAATTTCTAAGGAGGAATTCTTAAAAATTCCTAAGGAGAAACGGAGTGAGGCATTTTTGACCTGGGATTACAGATAGTTCTAAAACCCTCTATAATTAGATTACCTAAGATTTCTTATCGAGAATGAAACATACCACCTTGTTGGCTCTACCACTTTAATTAATATCACTAACATAACTGATAGGAATGAATCAAAGGAGGATTTACCATGCCCTTTCTACTGTGTCCCACTTCACAAATAGTGAAGTAACAACCTTCTGAAATTTCTCTTGCCTCTTAGGTGTTGGCTAGAGTATGGAAACTTTTTTCTCCCAGAACCACCCAACATCATAAAACTGGTAGTACTCCAGTGGGGTGAAAACCTGTGGAGCTCTCAGAAGACATGAACTTGCTCTTCCTCTAGTCCAGTTTCCATTCCTCAGACAGAGAATGATGATCCTTGTGGCAGTTTTTGCTCTGAAACAGCATATATCATGTGCTTGGTACTTAGTATTATGCTTTCTCATGACAGTTTCTCAGTAACCCTGCTAGGCAGATTTGCATATACTTTCTGTATTAGTCTGTTCTCATGCTTCTCATAAAGACATACTTGAGATGATAGTTTATAAAGAAAAAAGAGGTTTAATGGACTCACAGTTCTGGTGTGGCTGGGGAGGCCTCATAATCATGGCAGAAGGCAAAAGGCATGTCTTCCATGGTGGTGGACAAGAGAGAATAAGAACCAAGTGCAAAGGGAAACCCCTTTAACATTGGATCTCGTGAGACTTATTTACTACTGTGAGTACAGTATGGGGAAACCACCACCATGATTCAGTTATCTCTCTCCAGGTCTCTCCCACAACTTAGGAGCAGCAATTCAAGATGAGCTTTGAGTGGGGACACAGCCAAACCATATCATCTTCAAAGAATAAATAGAGAATTATTAGTAATTTGCTCAGAATCTAGTATGTGGAAGAGCCAACATGGGGATTGAATCTTGTGATTCTAAGACCTTTGATCTTTCCACTAACATTCACTTGTTAGAGGAATGTAGGCACTGCAGGAAAAAGAAAATGTGCCCACAAAAATTAGTCTAGCATTGCTGGAGGGAAAAAGCACATACTGGTCTTACAGCTTATTGATCAGAGAAATGTGAAGATTAAGATGAACTAAACAAATATATTTTAGAACATGGATCTCATTGAAGTAGAATTTGGCTAAGTTTTAACAAAATAATGTTCTTCAGTAACACATCTTTTGATCTGAAGATTGTGTTATAAAAAATGTTACCAGGCCAAAATTTGTTCTGAATACACTCTTTATTGTTCCTCTGTATGTGAGGAAAATGAGACCAGACAGATTTAAGTAATTGACAACTTAAAGTAGCAAAGTCATGGATTTCATTGACTTTTAAAAATATAGTAAAGTCATATTTAAACTTTATCCTAAAGTTTAAGTATATCAAAACAACTGAGATACTTGAAATAGACCTATAAAATAATAATTAAAATAAAAAATATGTAAAGTGATAAATGAAGGTGAAGGTATTCCAGATCTACTGAAAAGATTTTTAATATCACAGATTATTCATAAGAAATTGAGGACAGGAACAATGAGAAGTTGCAAAAGATGGTTTAGCTGAGTATAATGGAGATAGGAAAAATTAGTCCAAAATAAAGGTTGATTTAAAAATGAAGAAAATGAATATATTTCTTACTTAAGTGAATATAAACTGTGGGAAATGAGAAATTATGGCAATAAAAAGCATTTTAAAACTTAGGAGATATAACCCAGTGTAATTTTCTGACAGGTTGGACTTTCACCCTAGTGGACTTACTGGTGAACTTTTTCAAATGTTTGAATAATGTCTATCCATGTATCATGAAAGACTGCTTCAGATTGCATTTTGAGGCAAATACAGGCTCAATACGGAGTCAGACATTTTTAGAAGAATTTCATTCTCAACAGATGAAAAATGCAGAATAAAATATTGGCAAACAATGCAGCAACAAGTAATTTGCTATCAGGATTATAAGGCTGGTGTTCAGCAGAACAGCCATTAAGTCAGCATCAACAGAACAAATAGTCAAAAATCCAAAGTATTAACTACAAATAACTTCTCAAAAATTCATCATTCCACCCTTGATTTAATTATTTCTGGCAATTCTTTGATAGACTTCTTAGAGTCTGTTAGGTATGTAAACCAAAAGCTACCATTATTCCTACTGGGAAAACATAAACATTTCTCAAGCAAAAAGTAAACAGTGTTGGCACCATTTTTATATATGGTTAAAGAAACCTGTCATTGCAGTAAAAGCCAGCATTCACAGAATGAGGAAGGTCAGGAAAGTAGAGTAAGTGTTTTCTATTAGCATGGCTTTACGACTACTTAAACCTAGAGTATATAAATGTACTAACAATAAAAGACTAATGCAAGAAGTTGTAGGCTATATAATTTTGAAAAATCTAATTTCTACATCTCAGCAGTGACAAACTGCAATTTAAAAAGTGTTTGGTTATTAATACATATGAGACTGTCAAAGCAAGTTATGTAACTCTACTGAGATAAATTAAGAAAGATGCCTAAATAGAAGCAGGTTTAAGGAACCACATTTTTAAAAATGAGCAAACTCCCATGGGAGCCATCCTGGTGTAATGGAAAAGTAGTACATGGGGAGATGGGGAGTTTTTTGAAAACCAGAATTACACTTCTTGTTTCACTACTTACCAGTTGTATACTCTTGGGAAAGTCACTCCTAGTATCTATTTCACCATCTGCAGAACAGAATTATTGTGAGGATTAAGTTAGATAATGTGTATTAAAATATAAAGGTACATCCAAAGGAATGCCAGTATGTGAATATGTGACATTAGCATGTAAATTTACTACGGTTCCATTTAACATTCCAACTGGTTGCTGTGTGTAATATGGCATAGTTGTAATAAATTATTTAGGAAAGTAACCAAGCAAAGATGTAAGTTTTTTTAATATAGGGGGAAAATGAGAGCCTTGCCCTTCAAATCCTTAAAACATGCTATTAAACAACCTTTCTGAATATTCTGTGGTGCCAAGTAGAAAGTTTAACTAAAACTAATAAACCAATTGGAAAGAAAGAAATATTAATAACTGCTGGTGGAAAGACTAGTTAGATGTCAGTGTGGAAAAATTAGATCTATTTTACATGTGATATTCCAAATGAATTAAAATGTTAAGTATAGAAGGAAAAATAAAGACTACAAGTCTCACATCAATAGTGGTACAAAGAAACTTAATGGCAATTGACAAGGTAGATCAACTAAAAGAAAAATTTTAAATGTGTATTGGATAGGAAAAAGACAAAACAAGAAAAGATGAAATTTAAAGGATTCTATTTGCATTACACATGGATGCGCTCAATTTTTGTAAAACTACATGCATATCCATAAGGCTTTGTACTCTTTCTTAGGCAAATCTATAAAGAGATCTTGTGTAAATAAGAAAGATCAATTATTTGAATGGTGTTCAAATTTCCTACTATTAAAAAATGCAACTTTGACTTAGTTCATGCTCTTGTATTACAAAATTGTTTTAATTGCATATGTCCTCATAGCAGCAGCATTGTATATTAGTAGCCTTTTAAGAGAACTATGTAGAAGATTATTAAAAGGGCTTTATAACTGATCAATCTTTTGACATACTCACTTTGAGTGGCATATGCCCAGCAAAATATTTAAAAGAAAAAAAAAGCTATTGGTACAGAGGTTTCTAGCAATTCCACTCACATAACTTTAAGGGGGAAAAAAGTCCAACGACTGGGAAATGGATAAGTAAATTTTGGTGTATTTCTAGTGCTATCATAGAATGTTATAGAGCCATTAAATAATATTAATGTATGTAAAATTGTATGCAAAATGTGAGATTCAAAAATGTTAATAAGCATAAATTATGTTTACTGATATATGTTTGAAAATTTAGGTCTATATTGAAAAGAATCAGAAGATAACATGTAATTAACTTCAGTTTAACATTAGGGGTTCTTTATTTTTCTTCTGTTAAATGTTGATGTATACAATAAAAAATAAAAGATAAATTGGTAAAGTGGTTTACTGAACTGGTGAGAAAATTACTGATTTCTTAGAAGTTTCTAAAATTCTATTTTAAGTTAAAATATACATTTCTAGGTATTAAAGTCAAAAAAGGTCATTTTCAAATATGTGCGGCAGAAAGTTTTACAAACCTTGGTGAGAAGGAATTCTCGGTCAAGATGGACTTCATAATTTATTTTTTCTTTGTTGATCACCATTAAGGAATAGTAATAAAAATATTAGTAATACATTTTAGGACATCAGCATGAAGACATCATATATTATTTAAAGTATGACCGTAAATGCAAGAACAGACATGTCACTTGGGAATCTTAAAAACCATGGAGATGAAAGTTGGATGCATGGATATGACCAAACCTGGTTTGCAGAGAGAACTGTGCGAAAGCCAGATCTCAGCTACTGAGGATGCAGACAGACCCTTTCTCCAGTCAGCCTGAGAGATGCAAATCAAGGTGATTTAGTTAACAAACATCCAATGAAAACTCCTACTGTGGGTTTTGAATTGGCCGTATTCTAGGAAATTAGAGCTATAAATATAGGTGCTCTGTACCTGACAAACATTCTGTTGGAATGTTTACCTTAGGGTAAGGTACCTTTTACCTTAATGAGCATTTAAGACCTTTTTTACGTGTCACACTCCCCACTGTAGCTAGCACTGCCTGTTTTCCTGGCAAAAGAAAAAAAAGGGAAGTCTCTGCCTCGTGCATGACATCCGTTTTTTAAAAATGCCAAAACTTTTTACACAGTTGAAAACAGGTGGCTTAAAGGTTAAAAGCCGAATCATTTAACACTCTCTGAAATCTGATTTGGATAACATTCAGTGAGTTAGGTTTTTCTCATTAATCAGAAACTTTTTCTCTTGCCTGGAGGAGCCAAGAGAAGCCCCAGGGGATTGGGTCCAGAAGCCCAGGACATCCAGGTCTTAGAGAGAGAAGTATAATGAAATTAGATCATAAAGTTTCAATACGAAGAAATTCTGATTGAGATTAATTTTGTTATGGAGAGGAAGTATAATGAAATTAGATCATCAAGTTTCAATACCAAGAAATTCTGATTTAAGATTAATTTTCTTTACATTCATCATGAATGTAAGTGGAAGTCATACTCCTATTGCATGGAAGTAGCTGCTTTCCTCTGAAGAGTTTCAAATTTTAATTTTAGTATTTTTACCTTCATTATAAAGAGGCATTTGCAGTGTAGTTCATTTCCTTTTAACCAACAACCAAATGTATTCACATTTCAACAGCAGGGGACACAGTACTTCCAGCTTTCTGTAAGGCATGAACTGTACAGAAGCTGAGTGATTCACCTGAAAGATTTGACTGTAACAAAAGATGGATGACAACAGTTCTGCTATACAGCATTTGTAGGAATGCTTTTCTCTTGACAACTACATTTTCTTACGTGATCCTCTGGACCACTGTGTAAGGTAAGAAAGGGCACGTATTTATACCCATTTTTATAGATAAAACCTGGAGGAATTAAGTGACTTGCCTGGACTCTCCTACTTTGTATTTAGACCCAGTAATGAAAAATGAAATGCTGGCTTTGCTTCCATTTCAAGAGAGTGATTTATTACATGAAAGACTAACACATAAATCACTATTTAAAAAGTGGTGGCTTCTGGAACTTTAGAATACAATTGGCTTTTCAACAAATAGCAAAATCCTATATATTATGATTTGTGTAATTATAACAAAATGGGCCAAATGATTGAAAGAGGAGAACGGAGTTAAGTTCACTCCTGAAATCAGAAAAATGATTTCCTTGTTCTAATATGTCAAGAGCTTAGTAGGTTTATATATAATCATTGGTTCATGCTGTTGTCCTATGATTCTTGGCATTCGCTTATTACTAAATATGTATTTAATTCTAATACACTCTGGACAACTTTAATATTAATGAAGGCATGCACATCAGAGGACTGACTGGATTCAGAGGTGCAGGATTGACAATGTGTAGCAGGAAGATGAATATCCGATTATAATTCAGTTAGAATGAGATACATATTTAGGCATTTTATAAATAATCCTCGAGGACACTAGTGCAGTGTTTTATGCCAGTTCTTTTTATTACACATCATATAATTAAAGCCCTTGAGTTCTCTATTTCTGCTCATTTGGGACTTTAATCTGTTCCTTATTCCTTTCTTAGATAAAAATAAATATTACCCAATATGGGGCAAGTTTTTTTTAATCATTACCATAAATTAATTTTACTATTATTTACAGTAAAAGTTAAATTTACAGTAAAAGTTTGTGTAACCATTGCAGTATTTTACCAACTATAAAGAAGAAATTTGGGGGAATGTATTGGCTGAGGAAGAGCTTGGAGTCTTGTTTTTAGGCAATTAATAATACAGTTGTTAATTTCCTAAAATGATTTAAGTGAAGTATTAAAGAGAAATGAGTTATATGTTCTTCTGTTCTCATTTTGGACTACATAACATTATTTGTAATACCCCCTGCAAGTACCAACCAGATACCTAGAGAAAGTAAAAAGCAAGATGAGAATTGCATTGGAAATAGTTTGTCAGGAGACTGTAATTTCCTTTCAAACAAAGACTATGTGTATGGCACCTCTGCATTCCCTGCAGTTTACTGCATATCACAGGTATCCCAAAAATGATTCGCTAATTGAAAGACCAGCTAGCAGTTTTCCACTGGCTGTTTTCTTCCATGTCATCCTCTTGCCCTCACACCCTTCTAGGTTCCAACCTGAGGAACAGAGGATGGCTAGGACCCATCTCTGGTAACATATGTCACAATTATAGTCCTGGCTTCTTGTATTATTACTACAGATAATTAGTTTTAGGGTAAACCTATATGAGTCAATAAAGCTACTTGAAACAGTACACATTTAAATATAAGATGTTATATCTAAATAATTTTGCTATTCTTCTCCCGTTGAGGCAGCAATTCTTAAACCAGAGCGTTTAGCCTTTTATTGGCAGTCTGGAGACTTCTGGTTTTTACATCTGGGAATCACATGTTACTGGCATTTAGTGGGTAGAGGGCAGTTGTTGTTCAACATACTGCAGTATACAGGTTAGCTCCCTCATAACAGTTATCCAGCCCCAAATGTCAGTAAGTGTCAAGTTGAGAAAAACTGCACTAGAATAAGTGTTTAATATTCATAAGGAGTCTGCTTTCCTTCTCAGGTTTTCTGACTCCATAAGTGCTTCTTCAACAGGGTCATTGCTGATAGGAATGCTGTATTTGCTGCTCCCATATAGATCCCCCAGATCCCCGCACCCTTCCCTCACCAATCCACAGTGACTTCCTTCTGGTGGTTTATTTGTAACTTAGATTCCAAAACCAAAGTCCGAGAACTAGAGAGTATTTTTTATCCTGCCCCAGTTGTCAGGTATAGGTTAGAAATTTGTGAATTTTTGTATTTTTAAAATCATTTTCTCCAGAAATAGTCTCCAAAGCAATTATATTAATAGATATGAAAGGCAATCTTTCTATGCATGGCAACTACCTCAAAATCAATGTAAAAACATTTTAACATACTGTTTTTGGAAGGGGTACTATTTACTTGACAGACTTGGCATATTAATCAAATTACACATATGTAACAATATCCTATGGCTTCAGAGAAGCCTATTCAAGACTAAATAAATCACCCATAGTTGTACACACATTTGCACTCACTGGTGGTTCACCAAGCAATGAGATAGGCAGCAACTTGGCATTATTAGATGGCGTTAACTATAGAAAACACTTAATTGCAATGGAATGAGTCATTATGTTTAATGCAGATAAGAACCTTAACTAGACACTGCCAAGTGAAGCACAGGGTTCAACACAATGTAATATTTATGAGCATGAACTGTCCCAGTTTCTGTGCTAGACTCTGGGGATACAGAGATGAAACTGTAACTAACACTTAGCACTAACTGAATGCCAAGTATTGCTCTGCATGCTTGCTATACTGATTTTATGTTATCCTTATAAGAATCCAATTGGGTAGATATTTTATTATCCCCATTTTGCAGATGGGTAAACAGACAATGTGAAGACAAAGAGCTTGACCAAGATCACACAGCTAGTAAGTGGTAGAAGTGAGCTTCAAACCCAGGCACTTTGATTCCATAACCCCAAGTTGAGCCCACATGCTCTACTGAGATGTGATATGGTGTCTTCGGGGGTATCTGATGAAGTCCAGGAACACTAGTAACTGCTTATGTGCCAGGAACTGTTCTGATTTCTTCACACATTTCATCTCAATTTTTAAAGCAACTCTGTGAGGTAGATATTAGCGTTTCCATATGTAGATGAGAAATAAGGCTCAGTAACTCTTTGAAGGTCAGAATCTGTAAGTACTGGAACTCTCAAGCTATTGCGTCTGTCATTGATGCACAATTAGCCACTATATAAATCAGGCTATGATCATTTCTACAGTCTGTAGAGTAGTCCTACTAGGGAAATCTAGGAATGCTTCGAAAAAGAAAAGGTGTTTGTGCTTGGCCCTAATGGTTGAGGATTTCCATGGGCTGATATGAGGAATAATATGATATGATATTCTTCCATGTAGGAAGAATAGCAGAAGTCGGCATGGAGGCATTGAGGACACAGTCTGCATAGCTGGAGCATGGCGTGCCTGACCTGGCGTGAAGGGGCAGGACAGGTAGAATAGGGCTCATAGTGTCCATAGCCTTGAATAGCTTGCTAAGAATTGGTACTTTTACTCAGTGGATAAGGTGCTGTGGAAGGTTTTTCCTGGTAAGACTTAACGTTTCAAAGGTTAGCCTGGTGACAGTGGGGAGGAGACTGGTAAAAAGGTGTGGATGCTGGATGCCAGTGACTGGCAAGGAGAAAGAATGTGATAAGGCCTGAATAGGGCAGAGCGAAGGGAATGGAAGAGGCAGAGAACAATTTGAAGATAGAAATACAGGATCTGGAAAATATGTTACAAATTAGGTAGAGCAGGAAAAGAATCGAAAATGTCTAAAATTTCAGCTTTGGAATCTGAATGTATGCAATTCATTTAACCAAGACTGGAAACAGGGTTTGAGGAAAAGCAAATGGATTTAGTTTTGGTTATACAGGGTGATCAGTAGATACCTCTCCAAGGTCTTGGAGGGCTTTGTATGCCATTCTAAGGAATTCTGACTATCCTCGTGGAGAAGCACCTAATGGTATTAAATAAGAAAACAGGTTGCGTTTGCTTATCTATGTGTCTGTATGGAAGATGTATCAAGGAGAGACAAGAATGGAGAAGGGAGATCAGACAGAAGGCTATTAAAAGAGTCTGGCAAGAGATGGTGAGAGTCTGAATTAGGGCAAAAGTAGTCAGGACAACAAAGGACAGATTTGAGAACTGTTGAGATAAATTAGCCTGACTTAGTGATTGACTTACTGGAAGTACTGCGAAAAAGGAAGAGAAATCAGAAGAAAACTAGGAACTGTGGACTTGAGTAATGCAAACATGGTGCCCTGCCTGATTTGGCATAGTAACTCCTGCCCCTGGATTAGTCCTGAGCCAGAAAGATTCTCTCTCGCTCTTTTTTTAAAATAATATTTCTAGGTATAGACTCTTAAAATCCTCCTGGGCTTCTGAAAGCTCAGGGATTTGAGTCAGAGGCTGCCAGTACTTTGATTACCAGGGAGTCTGTCCAAACACAGAGAAACTAAGCCAGTGATGGGAGGAGAGACCCGAAGCCCTGATGACATTGCTTCCAGCTCCTAGATTATGTGGCCCACGTATTCCTATTGGACACTATGCTTGGAGCCAGCGCCACTTTGGACATACCACTTACATAAGATTACCCACTTACTTGCTCCTTATAGGGGAAAAAAAATATGGTGTAGAAGTAGCAGATGATGTAGAAGAGAGAAGTGTTACAGAAGCCAAGAGGAATTTCAACAAGAGCTTGGGACAGTGTTAACATTGCAAAGAGATTGGGTAAACCAATGTTTTAGCAGTTGATTTATCAATTGATGAAATTCTGGAACAATGGTTTTAAAATGAAGAGTGCTCATGAATCAAATGAGCATTTTAAAATGTGGATCACCAGGCAGCACTCCAGCATTCTGGGTCAGCAGGTATACAGAGGACTATTGTAATCAATTGCTGGGTGGGTGGTGGGTTGTCACACATTGTGACATAAATAAGAGGGAATCAAACAAGTATTGGTTGATACGGTAGCGAGATTTAATTTCTCTTCTGGTGAGTATTTTGGTAAATTGTATGAAAGCATTAAAATTTTGCACACCTTCTCACCTAACAATTACATTGTCAAGAATTCAACCTAAGAAGATCATCATGAATGCATGTAAATATATAGCTACACTGATTACAATGTCCATAGCTAACACTTACTAAGTGTGTACCATATGCTAGGTACTGTGATAAGAGCTTTATGCATATTAATGAACTCTTCATTTTCATCTCAACTTCCTGAGGTAGTTTGATATATTAGTATTCCATTTTACATTTAGAAAATTAAAGTACCAGGAGATTAATTTGCTCAAGGTCACGCAAAAAGTGGAGAATATGGAACCTAAGCCCAGTGCCCCTTGGTCACTATGTCTCACTCTCTCTCCCCACAGCACTGTTAGAAGAGTGAAACATTGAATGACATTCAAAAGTCCACAGTTTGAAGCCTGAGAGAGCAAATATTCTAGAAATCAACATACCACCAAGCAAATCATGCAGGACCTACATCCTGGAAACACTTTTTACCCTGCCTTTCCCCAGAAGATGATCATAACTAATCTCATAGTACCTCACATCCATGCGAAAGTCAGTCGTTGCTGACTTTCCCCGGAAGGGAAAACCTCTCCAATTGGCCATGACTGGACTTTCATCTCTTTATGGCCACTATATTTATTGATCTGTTCTAATCCTGAGCTTCCACTGTACACCCCCTGGATCCTCCCTTCATGAACAGTATACTCCCCTATAACTTCAACATCTTTGAACATTTCTCTTAACCCTGGCTGCCCCCATGATCCCTACTTTCCCACCTTTCCCAGCTGTGTCTTCCTTAACACCAGGTATACCCCATGGCCAGGTAGTAGAATAGGTGACTCATTAAGTATCACTGCTGCTTCTGAAGCATTACTCCTCATTCTATAAAACTCTTTGCTTCATCAACACTCTCCCAAGGTCAGGTTGCAAAATCGAACTCACATTTGACAAACAGGTGCAGGGAATATAAAACTTTAGCTGTCACCTCTCGTTCACAGTCTCAACTCTCCTTCCTGGATCTCCTTCCTATCAGTTGACAAGCCAAGCCACCATCCCCAGTTGTCTCTTGTCTTAATGACTGTCTCTGTTCTTTCTTCAAAGAGCCAGTCTTCTTTTTGGTCCACTACTTGCACTTCTATATCTTCAATGAATTTTATTTTGTAATTTACTTAAAAGTTTTTAAATACGGGCCGGGCGTGGTGGCTCACGCCTGTAATCCCAGCACTTTGGGAGGCCGAGGCGGGTGGATCACGAGATCAACAGATCGAGACCATCCTGGTCAACATGGTGAAACCCTGTCTCTACTAAAAATACAAAAAATTAGCTAGGTTTCGTGGCGCGCGCCTGTAATCCCAGCTACTCAGGAGGCTGAGGCAGGAGAATTGCCTGAACCCAGGAGTCGGAGGTTGCAGTGAGCCGAGATCGCACCATTGCACTCCAGCCTGGGAAACAAGAGCGAAACTCCGACTCAAAAAAAAAAACAAAACAAAAAAAGTTTTTAAATACAGAAAAATGCAAAGAATAATACAGTAAGGTCCATGCATATACTACCCAGTGGTTAAATACTGGTATTTCTATATTTGTTTTAATCTAAATAATTAAAATATTGCCAATAAAATTTACACCTCTGTATTTCCTCCATTCCATTTTACCTCCTTCCTTCCAGAGGTCACTAACATGAATTTAAGGCAAATCCAAGCAATGCTTCTGTCCTATTATTAACAATTTATTTACATATTTCTCCCTTTGATGGAGGTCCATTTCCTGTTTTTCACTGTAATATAAAACAGTGCTTCAGAGTGTGTCCTTGTACACATTTCTTCCTGCCCAATACCCAGAGTTTCTCTAGGGCTATGTTGTCTAATACGGTAACTACTAGTCACATGTGTCTCTTGAGCTCTTGAAATGTAGCTAGTTTATACTGAGATGTAAGGGTAAAACATGCTTTGTATTTCCAGACTTAGTATGAGAAAAATGTAAAACTCTCAATAATTTTATATTGATTACAAATTGAAATGATAATATTTCGCATACATTAGTGTCTTAGTTCAAGCTCCTGTAACAAAATGCTGTAAAGTGGGTGGCTTATAAACACAGAAATTTATTTTTCACAAATCTGGAGGTTGGAAATCTGAGATCAGGGTACTGGCATGGTGGGTTCTGGTGAGGGCCCCTTGCAGGTTAGTGTGCTTATGTGTCTTATCCTTACATGGCAGAAAGAGAACTAGAGTGAGCTCTCTGGCCTCTCACAACAGCACGAATCCCATTCACAAGGGCTCCACCTTCATGGCCTAATCGCCTTCCAAAGACATCACCTCCTCATACCATCACATGGAGGCTTAGGATTTCAGCACATGCATTTGGGGGGACACAAACATTCAGTCCATAGCGGTTGGGTCAAATAAAATACGTTATTAAAATAAATTTTATCTGTTTCTTTTTACCTTTCTAAGATGTAAATACTGTTTGTGGCTCACATTCTATTTCTACTGAATAATGCTGCTCTAGGATTTATAATTAAACCTGGAGTTGCTAGGCATGTAGATGCTGGGCAAATTTTCAAATGGATTATTTTCAACTTCCGTTAGTCCCACCCCTTTATTTACCCCCTCCTCCCCCCACCCCCTCAGTTCCTAAGTTCTTGGTGAACTTTCCTGTCTCTGAGCTCCTCTGGCACTTAACATCTGTATATTCATTTGGCATTTCAAATACGTAATTTTGTATTTTAGTTTGGTCTTTCCAGTTGCCTTTCCCCTTTTACATCAAGGACCATATCTTATGACTTTGCTTCTCCAGAACTAAGCTTGGGGCCCTGCCTGTTAGAGCCACTCAAATATTTAAAGAAGATTTAGACACACCAGCCTGGTGACTATCTGCTGTAAAGCTGCAATTTGTCCTGGAACAATTTCATCTTATCTACTTAGAACATGCCTTGAATTTCTTGTGCATCCAGGCTTCACTCTGCTCTCCATAATGGGAGAGAATTCCCTAGGAAGTGACAAGAATCTGTTTCATGATGAAACTGCCAATGTCTCCCCAAGAAGCTTCTAACTTCCTGATGGGTTCCGGAGTTCAGGGAACTGGCTAGATCAGGGTGAAGCTCAAGGGCAGTTAGTTAGATTTTTAAGAGCTTTTCATATGATGTCACTTTCAGCCATTTTATGATATGCTGTGTCAGGTTATTTAAATTTGGCACTATTATAGTTTGTTGGACTATAAGAAGCAGCAGAATTGCAAAAGACAAGATAGGTAAAGAGGAACAAAAGCTAGAAATGAGTAAACTATAAAAATCAGAGCTGCCTATATAAGCTAGAAAACATGCCTTTTCCTCAGGGCTGGCTCACTCTAATATCTTGACGTCCATACTGACCCTTTCAACTAGGGAGACTTGTGCCTAACAGTGCCTTTGGTGTCCTGTGCAATACTGTATTGTGAAATGTTAACATGAATGAATGGCTCAGTTCTTATCTGGGGGCAATTTCCAAATTCCTAATATGCGGCCACTGAGCAGCAGATAGGGACAAAGGCAAGCAAGCTTTAGAGCCCAGAAGAAGACAACCAGAAGGTTTTCTTGAAAGTTCTCAAGTGCCAAAAGATGGAGTGTTGATATAGGAAGATTTCTGAAGAATGAAGGATTTCACACATAAAAGGCACCATAGCACTGAATTGTAAGTATGCAGTGTTTCCTTGCCTGGAGTGATCCTCATATATATATAAACTAGTCTGTCCACTGGAGGCTTGAGGCACATCTCTTTATTCTCTATTTCTTAAAGAAGTAGACGAATTCTTAGGTAAGATGAAATAAGCAAAAATAAATAAATAAATACAAAAGTGGATATCCAAAAAAAAAGGGAGAAAAGAAGACAGCCTTAAACCACTGAAACCCTAGCATATACATGAAAGTCTTCTCATTGAAGAGAACCATTCCATAGAACATTAAGATCTTTAAATATATTCCCAATTCTGTGCTGCTGCCTGGACAAAGAGACACAGAATGATGGTGCTGTTTGTTGCTTTGCTGAAAACGATGGAGGTCAGGACGGAACAGAAATGGGCTGCCTGCAGAGTCCATCAGAGAGTGGAGAGAGGGCCACCCCTCTGCACTGCCGCTCTCGGTGTGGGATTGAGACTGAAGGATTCAGAGGCATCTGGAGTGGTTTCTTGTGCTCCTGCACCAGTGATGGGAATTGAGGAAAACCTGGGAAATGAGCAAATAGTCATAGAGATTATATTAAAGGAAATCTGATTTTTGCCTTGACTCATCATTTTGAAAGTCAGAATCATCAATGACAACTTTTAAACATACAGACATTCAGGTTCTGTCCCAAGCCTAGTGGATCAAGTATTTTCAAGGGCAGAGCCTTGGAATCAGCATTCTAAGCAGTCTCCTGAGGAGTTTCGTATGTAGCTATTTCAAAAGCTGGCATTTGGAAACAGCATTCTTTTAAGGGAAAGAGACATGCTGCTCGATCTAGAAAGTGTTAAATCGAACATCAAAGAGGAGTTAAATTCGTGTTAACCCCAATTTGACAGTGTGGGAGAGAAGTTTGAAATAGTAGAATGTGAATGGGTCTGGGAACCAGCCTTGTTCTAACACCCACTTTGTGATCTTGGGGAAAATATCTCATATTTGTAAAGCTTTCTTCTCCCACCTTCATTTAAAAAAATTTTTTTTTTTTTTTAGTTCTTCGTTACTTGACATTCTCAGATCAGGATGACTAAGAGATTTTTCTTGCCTATCCAAATTCTTCCACACGGGTCACCAATATGGGTTTTGCTTTATACTCCAGTGCCGCCACCTCACACGTTTGTTTTAAACTTAAGGCATTTTGCCCTGGTATTGCACTGCACAGGCTCTATAGCAATTATGTTTTTCCTTAGCAGGTTATGTATGGCAGGCTTCTTCTCTCATTCTCCTTGTGTGGTCCTGAGGTATCATGTCACATTTTTCTGGCTGATTAATTGCTTACACACAATTATAGCAGAGAGTGTGATACTCATTCTTGAGAGAAGAGTCACACTCGCCCTCTGGCTGTGTTTCCTACTCTCCACTTGAATCAGCAGCAGGGTAATAGGAAATGACTTTAATGGGATCAGTGTTGTTTTCACCTGCTCTAAAACCTAAACCCTGAGCTCCCTTGAGAGCTTTGTAAATTATAAATGATGGAATGAAGATTTAATTCAGTGCCTCTGAGATTTCCTCCTATTTTTAATCTGTTCTTCTGGGATATTGGATGTTTTTCATTTGCTGCCGGGTTAATAATCTAGGAAGGAACACTTAGAAACTCGACTCATCATTGCAGGCCACACAGCTATTCCACAATTTATTCATGTGTTGAATGTTTTCATAGAATTAAAAAGACCTCAGCCTTCGCCATTGCTTAGAAACAACTTGCTTTGTGTATTCATTTTGGGAAAAATGCAAATAAAGCTCTGGACTAACTGTCAAAAGATCTGGGTTCTCATTCAAACAGAACCTTACTAGTCTTGCGACCTTAGGCTAGTCACAGATATCAGCCCCTTTTCTCACTCTCATCAAATGGGGACAATGAGATTTTGCTGCCTGAATGTCTGAAAAGATCTAATTAGAAAAATATATTTAAAAGTACTTTGAAATTTATAAAATATGAAATAAAGTTATTATGTTATTTTGATTAGAGAATGAGAGATGATAAATCTAACAGGAATGTCATTTGACTTTACAACACTCATAAAAATGAATATTTTATAGATTTTTGTAATAGCCAAAAATTATCATGTAAGAACTGTCAAATCATATTTTGAGTTGAAAAAGAGATCCCTTAGGTAAAATAGCAGGGAGATGGTCTTGTTTTATGTTCTTCTAACCTGTGTATTGCTATTTCCCTGAGGAACAAATTTTTTTTCATTGAAATGTCACTGTTGCTCTTTCTAAGCAATGTTTCACCTGAGCGTTTGGTTAATTACAGGGATGACCATGTTTATTCCAGGACTTTTCCTTGTTATTCGGAAAGAAACATGGTCATGTGTATACAACTTTTATCAGCAACAAATGCATAATAATCCCTGTACTATTCCAGGTGCCAAAATGATGTCAAAACACAAAGACATTCTTAAGTATGTCACACTTAAGTTTACAATTTAATTGGAGAGATAAGACATAAGTACACAAAATTGTACCAAAATATAGTAAGTAGGAAATAGCAACCATGAAGATAGTCTGTTTGCATTGTGGATGAATGGAGGGAGACATGCACTAAAGAAGTTATAAATGGTGAAAGAGAAGGTTGACTAGGTAATGCAAGAAATACACAGAGTTTCTTAACAGCCAACATGCTACGTGAAGGGAGCTTTGCATGTCATTATTCTAGAAAGGGCTTTGTGAAAGTAATAAGATGATTGTCTCAGCACAAGTTCTGTACATATAAAACCTAAGTTAAAGCATATATGCTAATGATTTGTTGGAGAGCATAATCCCAGGGAATCAAGAGTAAGGAGAATAGGAAGAGGCAGAGAAAGGAGAAGGCCAAATGTGAGAGAGGATGCACCACTGAGCCGGCCACAGCGGGTCAATGGGTCTGACAGGACATCTTCAGAGATACTACCTGATACTAATGCAGCTTGAAACAACCCATGGGATGAGAGGGGAGTGCAAGCAATTTAATTTCTGGCTTCTTCCTGTCTCCTTACTCACATCAGTCCAACTCTGCTCCATGAGGTGTTAATGTCCCTTTGCCTCTAGGTTGGATCGGCCACCTTCAGGTAGCCACTAGGGAAGCCAGAGCCTCTGTGGGTCCAGTGCAGCAAGGCACTGTCTGCATGTAGGTATGCAATGGTGGTGACAATGGCAGTAGCTGAAGCTTTGTAACTCTAGTCATAGAGTCATCGATGCTGGGGAGCAAAGCAAATAGGGCCCACAGATGGGAGTGGGGTCAGGGAGATCTGGGGTAGCACATAAATAGAGTCCAGTCAATGATGAATCTGTTATATGGTGCACAAGAGGATGACAAAGGCTGTCCAAACAAAAGAAACTTAGTCATAGGTGGATGACAGCAATCATTTATGGAACGTGAACCTGCACTAGAACACTGGAAATGGTATGAGCCACAGAAATGAATTTAGAAATGTTTGCCAAGAAAGGCTTTATATGTTGGTTTTAAAAGCAAATATGAGATGGGGGAGAGAGGAATGGGAAAACTAAGCAAACCAATGTGTTCCTAAAGTGGATCAAAGTCAAGGCCCCGTCAGAAGAGAGTTCTCTGACGCAGTTGCCTTGAGCATGCTGTGGTGGGTTATCATGAAACCTGGATTGCTGTGATCAAGAAATAATTTTGATTAAGTGGTGGAAACAAAGTGTATGCCTCCCATTTTATCTGTGGTACCAGAATTAGATTAGAATTGAGGATTCTCAGTTCTGTTAAGTGTTTTCATCCAATTGTTTTTTTTCTTTTTTAGACTTTGACCCCACTGTGCTTATTTTGTTACTCTTCTGTACCTTAATTAATGCCACAGAAAAGTTACTTTATATTTAAACTGTTTTTTCCCACTCAGCCTATAGACTCTGGTCATAATGGATATTTCTTGGCTCTCTTAGTGTCATAATTATCCTTTTTTCTTCATTGTTAGCCATCTTGTTCAATATCCTTTCCCGACAAGCAGGGGCAACAGTGTGGGAAAAGTTCTAATAAGATCCTATTCCAAGATAGAGCACTTCTTTTCTTCTGTTATGGTGTATGGCGTTTAGGCAATTCCTGGGAGGAAACAAAAGCCTAAAACTTTGTCAAATCAGAGGCAAGTCAGAGTCTAAAGCTAGGGTATCTATCCAAATGGGAGTATAGGCAGAATAGAAGCCAAGTTTGAAGCCAGAATGGTCAGAGAACAAGGGGAGCTGATATTAAAAGAACCAAAGATAA
This sequence comes from Callithrix jacchus, assembly GCF_049354715.1. Lineage (NCBI taxonomy): Eukaryota > Metazoa > Chordata > Mammalia > Primates > Cebidae > Callithrix > Callithrix jacchus. The sequence goes on from NC_133520.1 coordinate 44,313,133, forward strand.
CAGAGGGGAGATAAGCCTGGAATGATTTCCAAGCTAGTGCACAGGTGCCCAGTGTAGCCTAGGAGCAGATGCTCACGGCAGGGAAAGTCCGTATGCTTTAACAACTGTGTCGACCATTTGCCCCTGTGTCCCTTATTTTTTAAAAAGTCACTAAATTTAATAGAAAAGAAGTGCAATGCATGTGAAATACCAGTGAAGGATAGCATGAGTGAGCACAATGGAAACAATAGTGCAGCATTTTAAACTGCGAGCAGCTGGCCACAGGCCACAACATGTGGCCTGACTCATTTAGTCTCTTCTGGTGGCTCATTGGCCTTCTCCTAAGGGGGACTCAGTTTCAAATGCACTACAAGCATTTGGTGGCTACGACACACAATGGTCAAAAATAAACTTCTATTTAAGTTGATTACCCGAAATCATGTATATATATATATTTTTTTTGAGACGTAGTCTCCCTCCGTCGCCCAGGCTGGAGTGCAGTGGCGCAGTCTCAGCTCACTGCAACCTCCACCTCCTGGGTTCCAGTAATTCTGCTGCCTCTGCCTCCCAAGTAACTGGGATTACAAGTGTGTGCCACCATACCTGGCTAATTTTTCTGTTTTTATTAGAGACAGGGTTTCACCATGTTGGCTAGGCTGGTCTGGAACTCCTGACCTCAGGTGATTTGCCTGCCTTGGCCTCCTAAAGTGCTAGGATTACAGGCATGAGCCACAGTGCCCGGCCTGAAATCACCATTTTTTAACACATGGAAAGGGTTTTAACTTTGATGTTGTGCTGGGTTTCCTTTGGAACTGAGTCATTGTGCAATAAACATGAAGACTATTGAACATGAAAAATTTAATAGAAGTAAATGCCTAAAAACATATATAATAAAAACCAATCATCACTTTACTTGTTCTAGCAAACTGCTTTTATTGGTCAAATGGAGATCACTCATTCCAACAGCTGAGAGATATTTTTCAAATAAAGGTAGTCTTCTTTCATTTTCTCGGAAATTCTTCAATTTAAGAATATTGAGTTTAAAAAAATGACCTCTTCTGCTGTCGAAGGACAGAACATATGTAGCAGATAATGGATTAAATATTTCTGTAGAGACTACATCACTAATATAAGTTTTTGATAATTCTCAAGAATTAGAAAATAAGAATAACATAGCATGGACGCTGGAAGTGGACTCTGTGATTTGAGTCTTGGCTCTGTTATTTATTAGCTTGTGACCTTGGCAAATATCATTTTTGCCTCCGTTTCTTCATCTGTTAAATGGTAATGGTGATTATAATTTCTACATATCTCACAGAGTTGTTAGGAAGATTAAATGAGATAACACTGGTAAACTACTTAGAACAGTCCCTGACTCATAGTAAGTACTCTCCTGTAAGTGTTAGTGGGCTGAAATTACTATTGTTAATTAATAAAAAGGAGAGAAACTTTCTCAACAAATAACCAACATAAACAAGATTTCAAAGAAGAATTGGTTACTGCTTAAAAGTACTGGAAAAACAAATTTTTCCAGGCATATTAAATATACTGGTTTTATTTAATATTATTCAAATATGAGTAGCTATTCTAGGACCCACAGGGTGGTATGCCTGTTACATGGTAACAGTAAAACTCCTTGCCCAGTTTTACTGACATCAGAGTTTGCAGCAGCGAAAGAGTTTAATGATTGCAGGGTGCTGAGCAAGGAGATGGGAGGAGACCCTCAAATACATCTCCCTGAGGAGTTGTGGGCTGGGATATTTAAGGGGACCATGAGGAGAAAGGGGATGGGGAATTAGGATCATTGATTGTTTGGGATACGGGGGATGAAAACCTCAGGATGTGGAAACTGCATTCTTTCGTGAGTCAGCTTCTCGTGGGATCCTTCAGACAAGCTGATGTCAGTAGTTTCACTGGTACATAGGACCTGAAAGAATATCTCAGATGGAAAACTTAACATTATGTAATGTTCAAGCTGTTATCCATAGAGCAGTTAAGGGGAACTAGAATTTTGTCACAGGGCCTACATGATTGTGGGACAAGAGGCAAACAGCTATTGGAAGCAGGTCAGAGAACAAGCTGACAGCCCATGCTGCAGCTTACAATAATAATTATAATGTACTGCAGGCTTATAACAATAATAATAATACCTTATGTATTACCACTTTACTAAACATTTATTTTACATTCCCCTTGTCCCTTCTTGCCTGATTTTATAAAGCTTCTACAGATGGTTTACTTTACTTAGTAAAGTAGCACCTTTATTAAGCAGTCTTCACATAGTTTTGTTCCCATTACTGTCTGTGAACAAAAAGTTAAACTGCATCTTTTAAAATTTCTACAGATGAATATGTTTTTGAATGAACAAAATTGGAGTTTTCATTAATTTGAGAAACTGTGCGCCCACTTAGCTTGGAAGATTTTTACTGTGTGCTCATCCACCCGGCCAACTCCCAAGACCACAAGACAGGTATTTACAGTTGCCCCATTTTCTAGGTAGAGAGTCTGAAGCACAGTCCATTCAGATAGTGTTCAAAATGACCCAGAGAATCTGATGACGTAAGTTACCCCCTAATCATCTTCCCTTCCAAATTTACTTCTCTCTCATTTCTTTTCTAAGTCAATGCAACATCAACTATTAACTATAACAAACCAGTAACACAAGACTCTCTTCTGATTCGTCTTCATTCATTCCCACAACCAACAAAGATTAACTTCCTTAAATACGTTGGATCTTCCTTGTCTCTCCTTCCCTAGTGCCACTGCATCAGTTTCATGCCTTATCACAGGAACTGTATTTCTCCACTACGTTTTCCTAGAACCGGTCTTGTTTTGCCCCACAATGCTTTTTCCTCGTGGCAGCCCAAGGGAACTTCCCATAAGGAAAATTTCCAAAAGCAAAATCAAAAGAAAATAAAATTCTCTAGAACTGTACAGTGATGGAAGTGAACAAACAGCTTAATGGCTCCTCAGAGTCCTCAGGACACATTCCAAACCCCACGCATGGCATTTAAAGGCTTTCTTGGGAGAGTCCTTAGTCTTTCATTCTTTATTTGGAACTCCATCCTACCATTTTGAATTATTTGCAGGCAACCAAATGGTGCAAGCTCTGTTAGGTCTCCATGTGTTTACATAGGCTGTTTTCTCTTCCTGGAATAGGATAAGAGGATTTGCTGTCTATTCCCCATCATCCTTTTTTTTTTTGCCTGGTTAAAGTGTACTTAATCTTTAAGACTCACTTAGGTGGTACCTGCTTCTCACAGAAAATCTCGAGGGTAGGAGATTCTCTGTGAGGAAGTGGGGTATTCCTCCTCCCACTATACACAGAGTTTCTCCTTCTACCCCATTCTCTGGATTGTGTGCTCCTTGATGGCATGGGTTTTGTAATATTAACCTTTTTATCTAACAGGTAAGGGTTGACAGGTCTGGGTCATGGCCTTTTTTGAAGTACACACTTCTGTTTATTGTGAACTTGCTTACCCCAGTCTAGATACTTCAACTATAAATAAGCTGTTCAATGTGGCCATCTAGTGGCCAAACCGAGAAAACAACTTTATTCTTGGGTAGTTGAACTTTGATAGACACTCCTTGTATTAATATTTAAGCTCCAGAGCTCTGTCCACTCCTGTGCCTTCTGCCCACTTTCTACTACTGAAAGCAATTTTGCTCCCAGATAGTCAACCATTCAGTAATATAACGCCTTATGCATTACCACTTTACTAAACATATTTATCTTCTCATGTAATACATACACCCCTACACCCACACGGGGAGACAGCATTTTGGTATTATTTTCCCTATTTTACTGGTGAGCAATTGAGATTTTGGGATGTTAATTCGTTTTCCCAGGGTCACGTGGTAATTATGTGAAAAAAAATGAAACTGATCTGAGTCAGACGACTTATTCCTTAGGTAATACGGAGAAAACTGGAATTGAATACAGGACTTTTGGCCTCAAACACATTTCTCTATTATTGAATTTATCACATTGTTTTATAAGTTACTTCTCTGTTTATACTTTGTCCTTTTTCTTATTGCCTAGCACAGTGCCTGGCACACGGTATGTGTATGACATGTATTTGTTGATAAATACTGCAAATGAGTGTATAATCATTAAGGTACCTCACAAAGAACTATAACTCAAACTGATGCACAGAGTAGACATTTAAATACATCGTTTTCACTTCTGCCCTTTTATACACACTATATCCTTGGCCTTGAAATATCCTCACCCTTGTCAACTTGATAAAATTTTCCCATTCATCAATTGGAATATTGCTTTCCCTTAAAACCTTCCCTAATATTTCCCCAGGCAGAGATAAGTACTCCTCCATTGCATTCTCCAGCTCTCTGACGCAGCTTTGTTTAACTCTTTTCACATTCCTGTAATTATTTGTTTACACATCTGTCTTCTCCAGACTGTGAGATCTTGGCAGCAATTCAGGCAGAAGGAACAGCAGTATCAAAGCTGCCAGCTCTGCGAGAACATGGCGGGCAGTTTGCAGCCTGGGCATGGTGTGTATCCTGATGCAGTGAGCTTAGGCAAACCCTAATGATATGGCAACGAGATATGATTTTACGGACTGCTGTCTTCAAAACCTCTGGGGGTACATAAGCCCTTTCCAGTGGTTCCAATTTTGAAATGTTTGTATTACACAATTCTTTAAACTTAAGACAAAAAATATAGATGTCACACTTTAAATATGGTTGCATACATGGTGTTTCAAAATTCTACTAGGGAAAACATAAGAAGAAGAAGGAAGATCCCTGCTGTGGATCATGGGTAGCCACGGAAGGCAAATCAGCTTTGCACCATCCCCTGTAGTGACTGACCTTCCCACCACTTGATCCTGACTTTATGCCCAGAGGCTAAGGCACTCTTGCAATAATTCAAGGAGGCTCTTTCAGCTAGAAATGCCCATTTCATTCCTATCTGTTCCTTAACACCTATTCCATTTTTTATGACCCAACTTAAGATTTATCTCTTAATGAAGCCACTAGTCCACTGGGATTTTACTTTCTCTGGTTTGTTTTTGCATCATAACTTTGACACACGATCATGTATCGTCTTGCATTATTCTCTAATGTTATTTGTGATATAAAAATACAGTATTGCAGTCTTCTTGAGAGTGGGGACCACGTGTCTCTGGTTTCTCCAAAAGCCCTACTCAGCACAGTGTTAGGCAGGTACCTGATGAATCTGCAGCTTTGCAGTGAAGGTACAGGCACCCTTGGTAGAATTTGTGGGGAGGTAGAAGTCACCCTCTAGTGGCAGCAGGTGGTATTAAGGCAAAATTACGGGATTTGGATTAAGTCTTGGGTTCTCAAAACTGTCTCCACCACCTGTTGGTGGAGACATCAATGAATTCCTTAACCCCTGGAGACACAGACCTTCTTTCCAAAAGAGTGCTCACCATATGTAGAGTGACGATCATAGGACCTGGTGTATAGCCGGCACCCAGTTTGCAGCACTTGCCATTTCCTTTGCTTTTCAGTGTTAATGGAAATGGAGGCACCATTTGAAGTAGAATTTGATTGTCTTCCTCCTATCTACTCGTATAGCACATAGTTTTTATTTCAGTTAATAGGGCTCAACATCAGTTAAAGGTCTAAAGTAGTTGTAAGACAGTCCTTTCATTCTCATCTTCCTGGGGGAGTGTTGTGGGAATCAAATAGAATGCAACAATTAATTCCAACTCCAGGCCAAAATTTGTTAGTACATAAGGCATTGATGGAAGAAGGGCTGTATATTTTGCAAGGAAGATGCAGGTCAGATCATTTCCATCGGGTTACCCTCGAAGCCTAAGTCGGTCTGACTGAAGCTGCCACTCATTTATATGCTCGTGCTATCAGGGAGGACCTGGGAAGTACAAGGGTTGCTTTCCCTAGGTCTGTACTAACTTGTCATGGTATATGACAACTAAAATCAGGCGCCTGAAGCTCACTGTGCTTGCTAAGACACAGGCATGATAAAAACTATATTAGTAAATTTTATAGTCTCTTTGACCCGAATAACCAGAAGGAAAATGTTACTAGCATCTTGCACCCTGACTTATCACAAGGCTTGGATTTTTCATACTTCAGCTCTGAGTGCAATGAGTCTTTTCCTGATACCCTGCCAGTACCGCTGCATCCCCTTCTGTGCCCTTTCCACCAGGCCTCGTGTTATTCTCTAACCCTGCGCTCTCTGTTCCTCATAGCACTGCACTGAGTTGCTTGTTTGATTTGGTTTTTTATTGTCTCTCTTATCCACTGGACCTTAAGGCCATGAGGTTGGTTTCACTCACCTCTTCATATTTATTTTCTAGCACAGTGACTGAAACATCACAAACAATGACAATGACTAAATGAATGAATGAATAGATGAACATGACATGCTCATCCTAGCTTACTTTACCAGCTTATTGCTTTCACCATAAGAACTCATTTATTCATCTCTAAGGTACATGGGAATTTACTAATTTACAACAGTGCAATTATTTATACTGAGTTTTCTTGTCTGTAAAATACTAAACCATATTCAGTGTAAATTAACTAAAAGTTGAAGGCCAAACTAAGTCTTAACACATAAAGCCAGTTATGAAAGTAAATATCATTATACTTAATAAGAAAGTTTGTAAACGACATAAAACCAACAATATTTCATTAACATCAACTTATGTCATTATCTTTAGGTTTGTAGATTTTTTTCTACGAATACAATCAGGTAAAGAAAAGATAATATCACTTTTTAGATAAAATTTTAATAAGGTAAAAAAAGACTTCTGAACACAAAAGTCATCCACCTTGATCCTTTCATTGTCCCAATCATTACTACTGTGATTTGAATTTAAATCCATTATTTGCTATTATGTCATTACTTTTTTTTTTTTTTTGAGACAGAGTTTCACTCTTGTTGCCCAGGCTGGAGCTCAGTGGTGCAATCTCAGCTCACTGCAACCTCTGCCTCCCAGGTTCAGGCACATTTCCTGCCTCAGCCTCCAAATAACTGGGATTACAGGCACACGCCACCGTGCCTATCTAATTTTTGTATTTTTAGTAGAGATGGGTTTTCGCCATGTTGGCCAGGCTGGTCTTGAACTCCTGACCTCAGATGGTCTGCCTGCCTCAGCCTCCCAAAGTGTTGGCATTACAAGTGTGAGCAACCATGCTTAGCCTTATATCATTACTTTCTGAAGTATTTTCTTCCACTCTATTCCAAAACCCAATCTTCTTCTGATCACTTGAGTATTTAGTAAACATTCACTTATTTATTCAATGAAAATTTACTGGATGCATGCATGTCAGACACTGGGAATGATACTGCTCCCCACCCTCCAACTCCCACAAAAAACAAACCCATTATGGGAGAAATGAATATTAACTATGTTATGCCAATTGCTTTCTGAGTCCAGGGCCTCTTTATTTCATACAGAATTGTGAATCACAAAATGTTAAAATATGAAGGGAGTTTCAATTTTATGAAAACAAAAAGGTCTAAGAGATTGTTTGATTTGCTGAAAGTTACAGAGCTATTTCACGGGGAGCCAGGACTTGGCTCCAGGCCTCTTAACCTGTTGGCCGCCCAAGCCCTTTTCTCCCCTACTTCTCAGGAGACCAGCCTTACTTTCATTCTTCATTTGAGCTGCTTTTTCTTCATTGTCTCTGCAGCCATTCATTCAACAAATATTTATGCCCTAGGAAGTTCATATTTATTGTCTTCCCCACATCTGTTTATACACCGTGTAGTTTTTACTTCAGTTCATGTAATCACTTGCTACTCCTTAGGCAGGTTAGAAACCTCCAAGTTATTTTATTATTATTATTATTATTTTTAAGACAGAATTTCACTCTTGTCGCCCAGGCCAGAGTGCAATGGTGTGATCTCAGTTCACTGCAACCTCCACCTTCCTGGTTTGGGTGATTCTCCTGCCTCAGCCTCCCAAGTAGCTGAAATTACAGGCTCCTGCTATCATGCCCAGCTAATTTTTTGTATTTTTAGTAGAGACAGGGTTTCGCCATGTTGGCCACACTAGTCTTGAACTCCTGACCTCGGGTGATCCACCTGCTTCGGCCTCCCAAAGTGCTGGGATTACAGGCATGAGCCACCGCACCCGGCCAAAAAACTCCAAGTTATTTTTAACTCCTCTCTCCCCTAACTCCTCACACTGAATGAGCAGACAGCTTCTGTTGGTTCCAGTTGCTAAATGATTCTGGAATCCAGACTTCGTTGTTCATGCCTTTTAATGTCACCCTAGTTGGGGGTCCCGTCATATCTTGCCTGCTGTTGCAATAGCCTGCGAGCTAGTTTCCATGGCTCTCAATTGTGTTTTAAATTCTCTACTACTGCTGAAATGAGCATACTTTCAGAAGAAAAAGGAGGAGGAGGAAAGGGAAATTAACTGTGTAAAAGGACAAGAGAGTAACAGATTTATAATTTACTATTTCATAAAGGGAAAGGTGTTAAAAAACAAAAACCTTTTAAAATAACACAAACAGTGTGCTGAGGAGGAGGTAGCCTAGAAGCTTCCTTTTCTAGGTAAAGGGGTGAAGCAGTGTGCATTCCTTAGTGTGTTCTGATAGCCACGTGTTACTACGCACTTCCTTGTGTCTTTACATCTCCTGTGGCATTCTAAAGCATTTTTATAGTATGCAGTTTTGCCTAATAAATCATTTTCATAGCAAAAAAAAAACAAAAACAAAAACAAGAAAAGAGATTTGGTAGCTCATGCCTGTAATCTCAGCACTTTGGGAGGCCAAGGAGGGTGGATCACGAGGTCAAGAGATCGAGACCATCCTGACCAACATGGTGAAACCCTGTCTCTACTAAATATACAAAAATTAGCTGGGCATGGTGGTGCGTGCCTGTAGTCCCAGCTTCTCAGGAGGCTGAGGCAGGAGAATCACTTGAACCCGGGAGGCAGAGGTTGCGGTGAGCCAAGATCGCATCACTGCACTCCAGCCTGGGTGACAGAGTGAGACTCCTTCTCAAAAAAATAAGAAGTAAATAAATAGAAAATAACACAAACTTTATCTAAAAGATAAAAGCCTTTGTCAATGTGGCTCAATGTGGCTCGCTCTAAATTTCCCTTTCCATCTCCTCTGAGCCTGGCATCTTTGGATCATCATTTATAGAGCCCTTCATGTCTTTTTACATCTCCATGCTCCAGCACATATTTCTTCATTCTTCCTGGAATGTGCTTCTCCTGACTTCTGCACAAATGCTTCCCTTTCTGTGGCTCCAATACACTGTGTCACAACTGTGGCGTTCACACATTGCATGCTCATTGTCGTTGCCAATACATTGTCAATGCGTTCCCTTCAGACATCCAGTTCTGCCTCTTAGTCACCATTGGACATCCACAGCACAGTGCCTGGCACTTAGCAGGTGCTTGTTAAGTGATTACTCTTTGAAGAGTGACAGATAAACAGATAAATATACAAACAGTGTTATTAAAGTGGATTTGTTACTAATAGACCACGGAAGCCCGGAAGACTCTGACCTGAACTGACCCTGTCAGCAATCCTTGCATGTGAACAGTTTATATGCTGACATCTGCTGGTAGCCGGCAGGTTAGGGTAGTCCTCTGCATCATTTTACTGTGACTTCGCTCAGTTTGAGCATTGGCAACCCCCTTTGACTCTATCTCTAGTAGCGGAGTCAGAGACAGCCGAGAGAAGGTAAAACCAAGAGACACTGGCTGTAGTGACTCTCCCTTACTCGTTCTGGAATTTCTCTTTGGGACAAAGGGTAATACAATAGGGGCATCTTTGGGGTGGGGCTGATTTGGGGCTTTAAATTTTTGTTCTACTACAATCTACATGGCGTTTGCTATTTTATGTTTTCTTTTTTCTTCTCTGTTTTATTTTGTGTGTGTGTGTGTGTGTGTGTCTGTGTGTGTGTGTGTGTGTGTGTGTTTTGAGACAAAGTCTGGCTCTATTGCCCAGGCTGGAGTGCAGTGGTGCTATCTCGGCTCACTGCAGTCTTGACCTCCTTGCACTGAAGTGACCTGCCCACCTCAGCCTCCCGAGTAGTGGGACCACAGGCACGTGGCACCACATTTGGCTAATTTTTGTATTTTTGTTAAAGACAGGGCTTGCCATGTTTTCCCAGTTAGTCTGGAACTCCTAGGCTCAAGCAATCCTCCAAACTCAGCCTCCCAAAGTGTTAGGATTACAGGTGTGAGCCATTCACTTCTGTGTTTTCTTTAATGCGTAATATGTTTTTAATAGAATTTCCAGGGGACTATGAGACATTATTACTCTTGGCATTTAGAGCACTCTCTGAGTCTCAGATACTCTGTAAGGCATTTCCAGTGGAGAATGTATCACCTCTCATGTCTGGTTTCCCCCTGCACCATGCTATACTTTTCCACTTTCTCTTCTTGCAGGGATTGTTTCCATTGCCACCCTAACTGTGCTGGCCTATGAACGTTACATTCGCGTGGTCCATGCCAGAGTGATCAATTTTTCCTGGGCCTGGAGGGCCATTACCTACATCTGGCTCTACTCACTGGCATGGGCAGGAGCACCTCTCCTGGGTTGGAACAGGTACATCCTGGACGTACACGGACTAGGCTGCACTGTGGACTGGAAATCCAAGGATGCCAACGATTCTTCTTTTGTGCTTTTCTTATTTCTTGGCTGCCTGGTGGTGCCCCTGGGCGTCATAGCCCATTGCTATGGCCATATTCTGTATTCCATTCGAATGGTGAGTTGAAGACTACAGATTCCCCCCTCCCAAACCACATCCAGGGTAGAAAATTTTGTGTAGAAAATAATGAAAGTCTTCCCATGTCATCAGTAGTTGCCCAGAGGTGGGACGCTTCTAGGGGACTTCCCATTTGGTCAAATTTTACGCTATGAGTCACTCTCTGGAAAGATCAATGAGGAATAGCATGTACTCTCTCTACATCTCTTCCTCAGCCAAAAGAAGGAAGGAAAAACTTCTGACTGACAAAATCAGCAACCAAAAAGCCCTACATTATCCAACACTCTCAAAATTTAAGAATTTCAAAAAGGGAATTCCATACTTTTTATAACTGTATTTATTCAAAGGTCACATGAATTTGACTAAAGAACAGCACAGATGTTTTGTTTGGCAATCACACCAGGGTCATAAAGGCTAAGAACTGACCCCAAACCATTTCATGTTAGGTGCCAACAAGAACTTGCTAGTTTGAACTCAAACCAAGTGTGGAGCAGGGTCGGTTTCCCAGTCTCCTCCCTCATTCATGGACTCTTCCAACTCTGTTCTCTGCTTCTGTCACAACTCTAGTCTCTTGCTCATTTGGCCAAACCCCTCTAACTATATATATTTAGTTATATATACATAGGCAAAATCAACTCTCAGCTCCCTCTAGCTATCACTTTATTTTTCTCCTTTTTGTCACTGCTAACTTAAAGAACCATTGGTGACTCTTGGTGCCACATTCTCAGTAAGCATTCATTTACCCAATATTTACTGAGCATGTAAAATGTGCCAATTTCTTACTGTTATAGACGGAATGTCTGTGTCTTTCTCAGATTCCTATGTGGAAGCTCTAACCACCAATGTGACAGAATTTGGGGATGGGGCCTTGGGAGGTCATTAGGGTCAGAGGAGGTCATGAGGATGGGGTTCTGGTCTGATGGGATTAGGGGATTAGTGTCCTTTTAAGAAGAGACACAGCCTGGTATGGTGGCTCATGCCTGTAATCCCAGCACTTTGGGAAGCTGAGGTGGGTGGATCACAAGGTCAGGAGTTCAAGATGGTGGCCAGCCTGGCCAAGATGGTGAAACCCCATCTCTACTAAAAATACAAAAATTAGCCAGGCATGGTGGCATGTGCTCCTAATCCCAGCCACTGAGGAGGCTGAGGCAGGGAATTGCTTGAACCTGGGAGGTAGAGGTTTTATGGTGAGCTGACATCATGCCACAGCACCCCAGCCTACATTACGGAGTGATACTCCATCACACACACACATGCACACACACACAGACGCACACACGCACAGACTCCAGAGCGCTCTCTCTCTCTCTCTCTCTCTCTCTGTCTTCCCACGTGTGCATAAAGAAGACATCACAGAAGCACACAGTGAGATAACGGCCAAGAGAAGAGGCCTCAGAATAATAACTACGTTGCCAGATACTTGACCTGGGACTTCCCATCCTCGAAAACTGTGAGAAATAAATTTCTCTTGTAGTTCAGGGAGTTCATAGTTTAGTAAGTTTTTCTAGCATTTATTCCTCAACTGAAGGCAAACTGGTGACTTTCTTCTCTACTGCACTGTGAATCATACAGCCCTCATGTAAGGTCACTGGAGCTCCCACATATGTCATCCCATGGGCACATTTGATTCCTTTTAGCATCTTCAGCGTCTCAGACTATCGACAACTTCTACTTTCTTGTGATGTTCTCCTGCCATTGATTTTAGGGCCCCTTTCTCTGCTGTCTTTGTTGCTGACTCTGGTCCCATCTTCTTATCTCTTCCAGGGGCTTCTTTTCCTTCGGCCTCCCCCGCATCCTGGGTTCAGCTCTTGTCCCATGCTATACACTGGCCTTGGGTGGTCTTTCATACTGCCAGAATTTCTCCTTCTGACACAAGCCTGATAACTTTCACATCTCTACTTCCAGTTCACGTCTCTCTTCTGGCCTCTAGCAGATCCTCGTAGTCAATTGCCTATTGAATACCTGTACTTGGATGGTCCACAGACTCATCAAATGTAACAAATGTAAAGGTGAATTTGTCGTATTTTCCCTTAAATTCTCTATGCCTCCATTTGTGTTCTCATTGAATAGTCATCATTCCTAGCTACCAAGGCCAGAAATTAGGGAGTGATCTTTGTGCATCATCTGTGTTTCCCCCTCATTCCTAGCTACCAAGGCCAGAAATTAGGGAGTGATCTTTGTGCATCATCTGTGTTTCCCCCTCATTCCTAGCTACCAAGGCCAGAAATTAGGGAGTGATCTTTGTGCATCATCTGTGTTTCCCCCAACACCCAGCTATTGATCAATTCTTATTCATGTCACTTAAATCTTCCCTCCTTCCTTCCTCCCTCCCTTCCTTCCTTTTTTCCTTCCCTCCTTTCTTTCTCCCTTCCCTCCTTTCCTTCTCTCTTTCTTTCTTCCTTCCTTCCTTCATTCTTTCCTTTCTTCCTTTCTTTCTTTTTTCTTCCTTCTTGTTTCACTCTTGTTGCCCAGGTTGGAGTGCAATGGCACGATATCAGCTCACTACAACCTCCACCTCCCAGCTTCAAGCGATTCTCCTGCCTCTGCCTCCTGAGTAGCTGAGATTACAGGTGCCACACCCAGCTAATTAAAAAAATATTTTTAGTAGAGACGGGGTTTCACCATGTTTGCCAGGCTGGTTTCAAACTCCCATCCTCAAGTGATACACCCACCTTTTCCTCCCAAAGTGCTGGGATTACAGGTGTGAGCCACCGCGCCCGGCCCCATTTTTCCCTCTCTTACTGTCACATACTCTATTCAAAAAAGCCTCAGTTCTCCTTTAAAAAATTTTTGCTTTCCTCTAATCCATTCTTTGCACATTGCCACTGGAGTAATTGTTCTCAAGTATTATCTCCAGAAATTCCACTGTCTTTGTGATTAAAAATAAAGCCCCTGGATGTGGCTGGCAGATTCCATGTGGCCTCTCCTGTCTACCTGTCCAGCCTCACTTCTTGACACTCCCCTCCTCTTGCCGCCTCAGGCTCCAGCCAATGGTTCTATTTCTTGTTTTCAGAAACTGACTTGTTATTTAGCCTCTTGTTTTAGCACACTTCCTTTCTCTGGAACATTTTGTCTCTCCCCTTTACTTGACTGATTCCTCCTTCCCTCACAAGGCTAACAGCAGGATTTTCCTGTTCTAAGCCACCCTCAGAACCAGTTACCCATCCTATGTACTACCTACCTCATCCTCCCTGCTTACCTCCCCCATGACTTGTACCTGCTCTGTGTGCATTACCCTCACCAAACAGCGAATTCCTCAGGAGCAGAGACTGGGTCTTACGTATTTTTTCCACCTGTAGCTGGAACAGTGTCTGCATGTAGTAGGTGATCAGTGACTATTTTTGGAATGAGTTACGAGCAGAGGGCATAGAAAGGGGAAGACAGGAGAAGGGGTGAAAGTGTGAAGAGATTTGACTTTAGATTGTACAATCTGAAGTGCTCCTTTAATTGGTAGTTTGCTACTACCTACGTAAACAGAGAGCTCACTGCAAGTAGTTTGCCTCCGTCTCCTATTCAGAGAGGGGTGCGTCATAACAATGATGGAGATATAGCTACTCAGTTGAGAATGAAGATTCGCAGTGAAATTCTTTGAAAATCTACAGATGTCTTGGATTAATGAGCACGAGGCATCAGCCATTTATATAGCCAGAGAACATTTTAACAGATAATTCTGAAGAATTTGTTTTAGGTGGTTCATTCTTTAAGACACATTTGTGCATGTGCCCTTGCTTTATCCATAGCAATTTTGAAAACTATCCTCAAATGATTGAATAAAAAGGGTAAGACATGAAATGGAGTTTTTTATTTGGAAAATATTTAATGAGCAGAATGAAGGAATAGAGAGTAATAAAACAAAGAGGCTTGAAAGAGATAAGTAAAAAATAATCATGAATAACTTCACATATATAAACCCAAATAATCTAAAACATTCATCAAGATCTTCTCCTTATGCCAAAAAGGAACTGGGGAAATACAGGCCAACATTTATTTAATTTCTCCAGAATGCATGTAATTCCAAGATGGGTAAGTGAGAGCTCTGCCTTGATAAATGGTGAGAGGGTATAAAGACTGCCTTGCCCAGAAAATGGCACAGATAAAACCACTGGACCCATATACTGGAGGTTGGTGGCAATAACTGCGATGTGGTTATGTCACTTGTTCATTGAAACTCTGAAGAATCCATAACGACAATTCCAAATATCTTATAGTATTATAAATGGACATATATGCATATGAGTGTGTTAGTTTCATATCTAGTTCAAATATAGATAAGAATTTAACCTCAAAAACAACCCCACAAAGTCATATGTGTGAAAAAAGTTCTGTTCATTCTAATAGGTGTTCTTGTTTTGACCTCCTTCCTTCTTTACTCTTAGGGGGGTTATTGACTTGCTCAATATCACAGAGCAGAAGTGGTGAATCTGGGATATGAACTTACATCTTCTAATTCCAAATCTAGAGATTTTATCAAAAGCTCACAGCCTTCCTATAAACTCTAGGAGGCTTTCCCAAAGTGATGTTTTGAAGATAGAATAATATTCTATCACATTTACTAAAACACTTTATTTTAAAATAGAATTATACACACATAATACTACTATTAGGTTGGTACAAAAGGAATTGTGGTTTTTGCCATTAAAGGTAAACCTTTAAAGGTAACCTTATTTAAAGGTAAATTATTTACCTTTCTGCACACCAAAAATATCTTCCTAAATAAAAATAGTTATCTCTGAACTTTGTAATGAGTCATACTAATTTTACTACAAAAGTACAAATACTTTATATATTGATTTTTTTAAGTAATTGGCATACTGGTAAAGGAATATTATTTACCTTTAAAAAAGGTTACTTTCAAAGGTTTACCTTTAATGGCAAAAAGCACAGTTACTTTTGCACTAACCTAATACCAGAAATTTAACACCCACTCTTCCCCACACATATTCTCTATAGCCTAAAAAAGTCAACCACTTAAATTTTTTCTATTTCTCTCTATTATTTGTCAATCTGAATGCATGATTTTGTTAAGAATATACTTTCTTAAGTATAATTTTGGATATTGGTAACTTAGGAATTTTAATTAAAATATATTTATAAATACTCTAAGCACATGTTCTAAATGATTTCTTTGGAAAGAACTAAAAGATACACTTAAGAGTTCATTGAAATGCAGTACATTTCCCAGCATGAAGTAATTAATACCATCAACAGTATACTTAAACAAAATAAATATATAAAGTATTTGTATTTTCATAGTAAAATTCATGTAACTTATTACAATGTTCAGAGATAACTATTTTTATTTAGGAACATATTTTTGGTGTGTAGCAATACTCTTTGCCTGTGTATTATTATAATGCACTTATAATAATAATAGGAGAAACAGCAAAAAGAAACTTATATTTAAGAAACTCAAAGAACTTTCAGACTGTACATTGCTACTCCTCCATACCTTTAATGGGAACAAACTGGGAGCAGAGAGGCTGATTCCAGAGGAAGGAGGCTCCTGGAGTTTCACCAAGTGCTCTTCTCTGCAAGTGAGCCCCTGCTGAAACCAATCACAAAATTCCTCCTAAAATTCTACTTTATAGTCATTAGCAGTGAATTGAAAAGCTGGTTTCCAGTAGGAATTCATTTGGGGATTAAGTTCTCATCAAGACCAGCTGCAGGCTTCATCCTGCAGAACTCCTGAGATGCCATGGTTATTCAGTCTGGTTTGAGAACTTCAGGCTTAACACAGGATCGCGGGGAAATTGCTTTCATTTCATCGTTAACTCTTAACTCTTTCAGGCTATCTTTTAGAGGCTTCAAGATGTAGTCAAAATAATTCATTTTATTCTTACTAAGTAAATTAGAGAACATTTAAAACAACTGAAGGATGTAAGAGGCTATGTAGTTCAGCCACTATGTGTTGTGTGTGGGGACACTGAGGCCCCACAAGGTTGAAGCTGGACTCAGCGACAAGTCTTGAATCAGAATTCAGCCTCCCAAGGTCCCATTCATCTCTCTTTCCATTTAGATGCGGCCAGGAATGGTCTCTGAATATCTGCTATAAAAACAACAAAAGAAAACCATTCTTTTATTTTTTAAAGACTTTCCTTTCTCCTTTTTGTAGCTTCGTTGTGTGGAAGATCTTCAGACAATTCAAGTGATCAAGATTTTAAAATATGAAAAGAAACTGGCCAAAATGTGTTTTTTAATGATATTCACCTTCCTGGTCTGTTGGATGCCTTATATCGTCATCTGCTTCTTGGTGGTTAATGGGCACGGTCACCTGGTCACTCCAACAATATCTATTGTTTCATATCTCTTTGCTAAATCGAACACTGTATATAATCCAGTGATTTATGTCTTCATGATCAGAAAGGTAAGCTTTGCAATTAACTATTGGTTTTCACCCTTGGTATAGAGTTGGAAACTGCGTGATACTTTTATAGAGGTGATTCAGAGCTGCTTCAATTTAAAAAAAGACCAAATCAAGAATTTTGTAGGAATGTAAAGGGATCAGGGAGAAATGTAGAATATTTCCAAACAAAATAATAACAATTCTAAGAACTACCCATGGGGATTCACACTTTGTTAGATAAAATTCTATTAAAATTAATATTTAATTCATCAGATCATATCTTATGCCCTAGTAATAACAGCTACAATGTTAATAATACACTTAAAATCCTTACTGTACCAAGCAAGTTACAAGCAAGTTTACAAAACTCCACAAAAGAGGAACTAATATTATTTCTTGTTTTATTTATGGGTTATGAATGGGTTCAGAGAAGTTCAATAACTTGCCTAATCCAGGAAGTATTGGTGCCAGGATTTGAGCCTAGTTTGCTCAAATCCCCAAATCCAGTGCTTATAACTACTCCTTGGGGTTAAAGATACTTGTAGCAGTTGGTCTGGGTTATTATTCACATGCCACAGCAAATGTCCAGCCTAAATTAATTTGGTTCAAGAAACTTCCTGGGCCGGGTATGGTGGCTCACACCAGTAATTCCAGCACTTTGGGATGCTGAGGCAGAAGGATTGCTTGAGCTAAGAGTTCAAGACCGACCTGGGTAACACTGAGACGCCCCTCTCTCAAAAAAAAAAAAAAATTAGCTGTTCATGGTGGCATGTGCCTATAGTCCCAGCTACTCAGGAGCCTGAGGTGAGGGGATCTCTTGAGTCCAGGAGGTCAAGGCTGCAGTGAGCCATGATTGCACCACTGCACTCCAGCCTGGGCAACAGAGCGAGACCCTGCCTCAAAAAGAAGAGCAACTTCCTTATCATCTGTTTCTGTAGTTGAAAGGTTTTGACTTGATGGCTATGAGTCATTGCTAGGAGAGCCCACAGAATGATTAATATAAAGCTGAGCCCTCTATGTTTCAGAGAATTTAAAAGTTAAGGATAATGCTTCATTACTCAATTGGAATTTTAAAGATAACAGGTCATAATAATAACAGGCAATAATAACCACTGTGACTTCTAATGCTCAAGAATGTGAGTGCTAAATATCCCTGCCTCTTCTTTTGCCTTTCCTTTTCTTTGAATATTGTTGGCTGAACACTCTCCATAAACTCACTTTCATGTCTCTTAATCTCCTCTCACTGACAGTATTTCTTTCCTTTCTTGTTGCTTTCAATTGGTCTACTTCCTTTGATCCAGAGATTTTAAACCTGGAGTCCATGGGACCTACCCATTCCTTGAGTTGGCCTCGGAAGAGCCATTGAAACCCTGGAAATTGTTTGTAACTTCTTTTTAGTATGCACATATATTAATTTTTCTAGTGAGCTATATTATAACTTCAATTAATTTTCTATCAGAGAATAAGATATTTTAGAGACCACCATCTCAACGGGCAAATTTAAAATATATTCACTGACAATTATTTGTTGCACTTTTCCTCTCAGCCAATGGGCTGTAAATCAAGGCTTTTACAACTTTCATGTGCATATCCCACACCTGGAAATCTTGTAAGAAATGAATATCCTCCTTCAGTATGTATGGTTGCTCAATATTGTGCATGTCTAACAAGCTCCCACATGGTCCTGATGTTGCTGATTCCTAAGGGCATACTTTAAACAGGAAGTCGGCCGGGCGCGGTGGCTCAAGCCTGTAATCCCAGCACTTTGGGAGGCCGAGGCGGGTGGATCACAAGGTCAAGAGATTGAGACTATCTGCTCAACATGGTGAAACCCCGTCTCTACTAAAAATACAAAAACTTAGCTGGGCATGGTGGCGCGTGCCTGTAATCCCAGCTACTCAGGAGGCTGAGGCAGGAGAATTGCCTGAACCCAGGAGGTGGAGGTTGCGGTGAGCCGAGATCGCGCCATTGCACTCCAGCCTGGGTAACAAGAGCGAAACTCCATCTTGGGGGGGGAAAAAAAAACCAGGAAGTCTAAAAGATACACACAAAAACAAATAAATAAAAACAATGGTTCTTGTCTTCAGAGATCTTACTATTTATATGGAAAAACATTTTTTGCCATACATACTCTATTTAACCTTTATAATAATGTATCTTTAACACTTAACCAAACAATGGTGTAGTGAATAAAGTCTCAAACAAATAAATATTTTTATTTTTTAAATTTTTGAATCAAATGGGAAAAATAAATATCTTAAAATGTGAGTATAAACTAAATGCTAACTTACATAAGATTGGGGCTCAAAGAAGACAAATTATCAGGCAATGTTCTCTATAAAACAAAACAAAACACAAACAAAAAAGACAGACATCGATGGAGCTATTTATTATATTCTTAATTGATATTTCCTGATCTGAGAAAGTCCATATATTCAACATTTATTTCGCTCTAAATAATGGAGATACCAATTACATTAACTTTTGATTTATGTTTTACTTGTCATGATGGACTGACGACTGTAACAAGCAACTCCAACATTTCAGTGAATTCACATGGAGTTTATTGCTCATTCAGGTCACAGTTCACAGTCTAATAATACATTGGGTGGAGGAGATGGGATCTGTCCCATGCAGTCATTTAGGAATCTAGGTTCCTTTCGTTGTGTGATATTATAATTGTTACACTTTGGCCTCCCAGGTTCTTGTAGAGAGGAATAGCAGAGAGGAGAAGCCAATAGGAAGCCAAGAAATATTATTCGCATTATGTGTGTTGATGACATTAGTACTCTCTGCCATAGTATTTTTTCCCCAATTGATTAGGAATTTAGATAGAAAAAAGAATTCTTCATCTAACTAAGGGAACATTAGCAAGTACAACAGCCTGTAAACTGCCACGAAGAGCCCTGTCTGTTTTGGTTGCTTATAGTATCTCTAATTATAGCAAGTGGCTTTCACCTAGTAGATGTCCACTGAATATTTGTGGACTGACATAATGTTCAGCAATCTCTTAAATAAATAGCTCTACCTGCCCTCATACTGTGTGCAGATTGAAGCTTGGAAGATTATAAGATATTGAAATGGTCCTAGATGGTCTTCTGGTTAATAAGAATTCAGAATAAATAAAAGACATCAGTCAGGCATGGTGACTCATGCCTGTAATCCTAGCACTTTGGGAGGCTGAGGGCGGTGGATCACGAGGTCAGCAGTTCAAGAACAGCCTGGCCAATATGGTGAAATCCCATCTCTACTAAAAATACAAAAAATTAGCTGGGCATGGTGGTGTGTACCTGTAGTCCCAACTGCTTGGGAGGCTGAGGCAGGAGAATTGCTTGAACCTGGCAGGCAGAGGTTGCAGTGAGCCAAGATCGTGCCACTGCACTCCAGCCTGGGTGACAGAGCGAGACTTCATCTCAAAAAAGAAAAGACATAAAGCTCCGGGGTGATTTAGGTAGTCTGAGCATGACCACATAACCCCACATCCACACCTGCTAACAAGCAGAAAACAACTCAAATTCAGCTCAACTGATTTCCTTGAATGCTCATCCAGATTAGTGCCCACTTTTACTTAATATTCAACTTTATTTTTCCTCTGCCCAGTTTCGAAGATCCCTTTTGCAGCTCCTGTGTCTCCGAATGCTGAGGTGCCAGCAGCCTGCTAAAGACCTATCAGCAGCTGGGAGTGAAATGCAGATCAGACCTATTGTGATGTCACAGAAAGATGGGGACAGGCCAAAGAAAAAAGTGACTTTCAACTCTTCTTCCATCATTTTTATTATCACCAGTGATGAATCACTGTCAGTTGATGACAGTGACAAAACCAATGGATCCAAAGTTGATGTAATCCAAGTTCGTCCTTTGTAGGAATGAAGAATGGCAATGAAAGATGCAGCCTTACATTGGATGCTGCTTTTAGACTTCCATCATAAAGAGTGTTCTGGAATCCCCATTCTATGTAATATCAACAGAACTTGGTGGCCCAGCAGGAAATCCAAATTGCCCACATGCTCTTGGGCCTCAGGAAGAGGTTGAACAAAAATAAATTCTTTTAATTCAATGGGTGCTTTACATAATGAAAAACCACTTATGGCACATGGTGGGCATCTGGCATCATCTTCTAATGTGTTGGAGATTTTCATTTCAAATATATTTTTTAAATTACTATATTTTCCAAAACATGTAATACATTTTTCTTGAAAATACCTTACTGTAAAAATAACCATCACATACCACATGTGTGAAGTAGCTAGAACATATTGAATTTTTTTGTACTGTTGGGCTCTATTCAATGTCATGTCCTATGTCTGATCAAATTATCAAGGAGATAATTCTAGAATGAAAAAGAATATTCTCTTATTGGAAACAAAAGACATTTTATAGATATAGTATGACAAGTAGGAGTTTCAGAGACAACTTCGAATCCTCATCAGCCTGGAGACCAGCACCAGAGGAATCTATGTGGCAAAGTCCCATGGATTTGCTTCCCACAATTTGCTGCTCCTACAGACTCAAAGCTCTTTTCCTGTGTTTTGTTGTTTCTCTAAAAATTTATTGTTCTTTGTTGATACTATACAAGCCAGGGAGTTCTAAGAAGCCAGCTCTTTGAGATTTACTCATTCCCCTGTATTTTCACTTGTATTTCCCACATGCATATATAGATATACCTGCTAATACACTTATGTTTGTTTTTCTCTTGTTAGTCTGTCTTTTGTTATAGGGCCCCCAGCCAAGGAACCTAAAGTGGGTATAAGGAAAAAATTATTATTTCCCTACAAACTAAACATGGACTATTAGAACTCAAGGAGTTCATTGACAATATAGAAAAGAAACACTGAATCATTTTATTTCATTGCCCAGTTTTTACTTCTTAGATGACTCTAGTGTTGCATCTTCATAATCATGTTTGAAGGAATTCTAAGCGACTTAGCAGCCTGCTAAAGAAGGAAGAACCAAAGAAAAGTTTTCACTAAATGTGCTTTTAGGAATCGAGTGTATTGCTCGTTCTGCCACAGGACATGGTCCAAGAATAAATTGCTAAATTGCTTCTGAGGTTCTAAAGTGGAATAAAATGATAGCTCTGTATTTCTATGAACGTTGTCTCCCTTTGTTTCCTTTCCACTCTCTTGCATATGTAGACATTTAATTTATGAAAAAACCCTTTCCTGTCCCTTACTCAGTATGATAGTAATGACCTTTTTCTTACCTCTACAGGATAATTCTGGGCTGGCAATGGTGGCTCACACCACTCATCCCTGCATGTTGGGAAGCTGAGTTGGGCAGATTACATAAGGCCAGGAGTTTGAGACCTGCCTGGGCAGAATGGCAAGACCCTGTCTCTACTGAAAAATACCAAAAAATTAGCTGGGCATGGTAGCCCCAGCTACTTGAGAGATTCAGGTGGGAGGATTGCTTGAGCCTGGGAGGCAGAGATTGCAGTGAACCAAGATCATGCCACTACATTCCAGCCTGGACAACAGAGTGAGACGTGATCTCTAAATAAATAAGTAAATAGAGATGATAGATAGATAGAGAATAGATGGATGGGTGGATGGATAGACAGATAGATAGACAGACAGATAGATAGTAATAGTGGTACTTGAAGATGGGAAAATAAAATAAGTTAATTTTGTAAGTCTCTGGAATTCCCCTGAATTCCTGATGTACATTTCTGGTTTTATTTAGTAAGTCTGAACCCTATGGTTAGATAAGTTCTATTCAGGTGACAAAAAGTGCAACTAACATGCTAGGCAAGTTGTGATTTTTAGTCCCAGGTGTTGAGTACATCCTGCTGTGAGTTCTACTGTGTCTTTTTAAAGACAAGGCAGGACTACTGTCTTCCCTGAGGCATCTTGGGCCTTACTTTTTGAGAAGTGAAAGATCTTAGTCACTTCACTTTTATAGTGAGAATGACTCAACCTGAGTGTTCATAACGTAGGAAAGGTGCATGTTTCAACTTTTAAAATGTGGCGGGCTCCCCGCTAGTAATTGCAATTAACATACAGAGAAATTCTACATTAAGTTTAATTATAAGCAGATCAGCATCCTCCATTAGTGAATCAAATATGGCAATAGAAACATTTTTTTTTAACACTTAATTTTGGTCACAGAGAAAGAAATCAAGCATTTGCTACCTCAAACCTTTCTATCACCTGCTAATGAGATTGGAAGTTAGTTCTAGGGAGCCCATGGCCTTTGTGGGGAAACATGTTTTGTGTTCCAGAAGTGAGCTATCCAGTTCCATGGTCTTCTCAGGTAGTCAAGAGGTCGTAGTAACATGCAGTACATAAGTAGGTAGGTACTGCTGATGGCTATCAGTGATCCGAAGAAAAAGAGTCCTTTGTTTATCACCTGTAAGACAGAAAGAACTCTCATTTCATTTGTCCAGAGATTAAAATCTGGAAATACACCTCATTTGTTAACAAAAAAGGGGTAAACAATGTCCTCTTTGTTCTTTAACCTGAAACAACAACGTAATCTCACGACCACCAGGCCAGGAATTGATAAGGTAGAGATAAAATCCAGCATTGGGAGCCTCCCTTCTCCCTCTCTCCCAAGAAACTCATGAATCCAGGTGTTCTGTATGAAAAAAGATTTAGCAGCCAGCCATTAAAAAACCTTTGCAGTTTAGAAAAAGCTGTGAATTCTTAGAAGAGTACTACTGTGCTGGGACCACACGTAATTCATTCCTTCTCAGAAGCTTCCCAAAAGTCCCCATGAGAGGAGTGGTGGCCTGGTGGCCTGTGTGACTCACGCTCACCCGAAGACTAAACACAATCTGTGAACAGTGGCCTGAGGCTCATTCCAGCCTGAGTCAGGTGCATTCCCATGGCACCCTGACCTATTTCTATCCCCACACTTACTGTCCTGCATTCTAACTGGCTGCTGGTCTCCTTTCCCCTTTTAGACTTTCAGCTCCTTAAGGGCGGGGACCCTGTATTATTCACCTTGTATAGATAAATCTTGATTTCTTCCCGTCCATTCTCCATATAGACATCTTTCTAAAATCCAGACCTGAGTCTGTTGGCCTCCCTCGGCTCCCTGTTTCTCTCAAGATAATATTCCAGGTGTTTAAAGCCCTGCCTGCCTCTCCAGTTGCCCCTCTGACCATTCTCACACACTAGCGTTGCCTTCCAGCTCCACTGAAATCCTGGCCGCTCTCACTCTGATGTGTTGGTCATGTGTCTTCTGCCTTCCCCTTTCCTGGCCCAGTCCTGTTCTCCTCAGGGGCAGTTCATCCCTCTCCAGCGCTACTGTCTATCCCGGGCTAGCCTCTGAGCTTTGTGAGAGGTGTGGACTATGTCACGTTCATCACCATGCCAGCTCAGTGCTATGCACTAAATAAAGCTGTTGAATGAAAGGCATTGGAAAATCCCCAAAGTGGAAGACCAGGGAATAGAATTCCATTTAATGGCATCTGTGGGCCAACTGCCTAATATGAATGTATTATATAGCATTTCATTAGAATAGGTGGGCCTCTTTCTTTTCTTCCTCCCTTCCTCCCTCCCTCCCTCCCTTCCTTCCTTTTTCTTTCCCCTCCCTCCCTCCCTCCTTCCTTCCTTCCTTCCTTCCTTCCTTCCTTCCTTCCTTCCTTCCTTCCTTTCTTCCTTCCTTCCTTCCTTTGTTTTTATTGAGATGGAGTCTTGCTCTGTTGCCCAGGCTGGAGTGCAATGGTGTGATCTCAGCTCACTGCAACCTCTGTCTCCTGGGTTCAGGCAATTCTCCTGCCTCAGCCTCCCAAGAAGCTGGGATTACAGGCATCCACCACCATGCCAGGCTATTTTTTGTATTTTTTTTTTTTTTGAGATGGAGTCTTGCTCTGTTGTCCAGGCTGGAGTGAAGTAGTGTGATCTCGGCTCACTGCAACCTCTGCCTCCTGGGTTCAAGTGATTCTCCTGCCTCAGCCTCCCAAGTAGCTGAGACTACTAATTTTTGTATTTTTAGTAGAAACAGGGTTTCACCATATTGGCCAGGCTGGTCTCAAATTCCTGACCTTGTGATCCGCCAGCCTCGGCCTCCCAAAGTGCTGGGATTACAGGCATGAGCCTCTGCTCCCAGCCTGGAATAGGTGTTTTAAAAGTGATTCAGTTCTGTCTAATTTTACAAATTAAACTCATGAGAATATTGCACAAAGCAAAAATCAAAAACAGTACACCTTGCTAAAATAAAAAGTTGAGAAATATTCGCATCGGTTTCTTTCTTGAGTCTCTGCCCTTCCAAAGCTCTCTCACTTTGCCACTTCCTCTCACACTCAGTAAGCCCTTTTCCCTCTCTGTACTCAGGACAGTTTCTGTTTGTAAGGCAAATATTTGCTGTCTGTCTCATCATGTTTTATTTTCCTGAAATAAACATAATCATAATACTATGACATTTCAACAGATCATATTAAAAAAAAATTAAAAATGTAATCCGTTCCAACCTTTTTTTGCCAGTGCCAACGCTGCACAGCCTCGTGGTATCTTATTCTGGTAAAAGTGACCTGCAGGGAAGTTTAAAAATGGTCTTGTGTCTTCTTTAGCAGGTAAACAGAAAATTAAAATGAGAATAAGTCTCAAGTCCAGACCTTACCATGGTATAAAGAGGGATGAAGGTAGATGGCATAATAGCGTGAAGAAATCTCTCCACGTTCTTCTGAAAAATGAACCACCTTGAGTTGACATGTGCTCGCATCTGCAATAATGTGAGTAAAAAATGCTTTTGAACAAATACAACTATTTCCTACTGCAACTTATTATCATCCTTCATTCCCACTCATCGCAATCCCAAACACAAGTAGTCAAATGCATTTTTGTTTCTGTAATAGTCATTCCCAATCCACTTTAGTAAATGTCAGTCATATAGGATGTTGCCTTGACAATGTACACCAATTATATGAAACCTGCTGGGGAAGTTTTATTTTGCTCAGGGATCAAATAGGAACTGTATTTCAGCAAAGGGTTTGTTTAACCAAATCTGCAGGTAATCTGAAAGCTCAAATATTGGACTAATTTTATGTTGCTTCCTGGTTGGTTTGTAATATTCCTTATGGCAACAAGTAAAGCTATGCTGACCTACTCTCTATATAGGACAGCATAAGACAAGATACATTAATAAAGCTTCTAGTATCTAATAGAACATCCTCCACCACATACGATGCAATTTCACTCAGGGTAAAGCCCAGTTTCTTTCTTTCTGTCTTCAGGAGAGATGATAAATAGCTGGTCACTCTGCTTTAAATTTGTCTTGTAAATCCTTTCATTTCATTATTTTAAAACCATAATATTGTGAAATCACTTATTGTGACTTTTCATGTGACTGGTTCAAAATGGAATTAATGTGTTTTTCTTCAAAGTGCTAATTTTCCTGAATATAAATTTCTTTTCGGTATTATGCATTTTTTGTTTTTAGTGTGTAAGGCTTCAAAGGATAATCAATGCTACTCTAAATATGCAAGTTATAATGTTATGAGTGAAAAGGCCATTCAACATTTCTTAGATTTTCTAAGTATGTTAACACATCTGAAAGTTGTATTTTCATTAAATTAATGTATTGCCTATGACATCTTGACTAAATGTCTAAGATATAAGCATGTGAATTATCAGAGGCTTTGTTACTTCCTAAATGTCCTTAAAGTGTAGATGGAAATAATGTGTGTGGGTCATTGCCACTGGACACCGAGTAACAATCCGCCCAAGTCTAAGGAATGCTCGCTCTCTCTCTTTCTCTCTCTCTCTCTCTGTGTTCATTCTTGTCTGTACATATTCTTATATAGTATGCATGAGATGGGGTGCTGACGCAAAGAAAAAGAAAAGAACTTTGTTAGAATATCAGTGAACCATCTCATGAAATAAAGCCAAACCTTCTCACTCACCTCTATGTAATTGTACATGGATAGGTCTGAAATCGCATGATCATCTGGGACTCTCAATCTCGAGAATGCAGGAAGACACAAACCTATAAGTAAAATAATATATCTTTCCAAAACCTCCTATAAACATGTGCTGAACTCTACACAGGTCAAATTAAATGATCTGTTCACTACCAATGCTCTCGATAATTTTTTTAAACTATGAATGACATTCTATATAACCAACAATCTGACTGTTGATAATACACATAGAGCACTTGCTGTTGTGATTAAATACAAATTACAACAAAGTTAGTCTATACTATTGTTTCATCTTCGTGCTCTAGTGCCCCAAACCAGCATTGACAGTTCGTTCTGATACATAAACCCTCCATCCACCTCCATCACCATGTGCAAACCAGTCACACCAGCACTAGGAAGGGAGGAAACAAAATATCTCCTACTCATGAGCAGCTGAGAGAGATGACTGAGAAATAACAACAACAAACATGAAAAATTTGTCCTGGAACCCTATGATCTCCTCAGACCCAGACATCAGTGTTCTACAACTTCCTAAAACACCACAGCAAACAGCTACTATGAACTTACTTTATGGCAGGCTTTCTTTTTTGTGTGTGTGAAATCATTTTTTCTTTGTGAAATCATTCAATCTTCACAACTCTGACGTTGAGAGTATTATCCCCATTTTATAGATGAAGAAGAACTGAGGCTTTAGAAAGATTAAGTGATTTGCTCAAGATCACACAGTTAATAAGTTAGCAAGTCAGGACTTGAAACTGGCTGTAAGTTTAAGGCCAGTTCTCTAGTTGATCCTTCACCTGAAACAAGTGTAAATTCAGAGGGGGCCTTTAAAAGCATGTGATGCTGGGAAGCAGGAAAAGGTTATCCAGTGCTTAGGCTATTGCTTGCACCTTCTGTTTTCTATGTAATATACCAACCCTCTATCCACCTTCATCCTTATCTGCAAACCAATCACACAAGGGCTAGGAAGGAAGGGAGGGAACAAAATGCCTCTGGCTCCTGAGCATCTGGGAGAGATGACTGGGAAAGTAAAAAAAAAGAAATTTCTGCCAGGCACGGCGGTTTACGTCTATAATCCCACCATTTTGGGATGCCGAGGCGGTGTATCACTTGAGGTCAGGAGTTCGAGACCAGCCTGGCCAATATGACAAAACCCTATCTCTACTAAAAATACAAAAATTAGCCAGGTGTGGTGGTGTATGCCTATAATCCCAGCTACTCTGGAGGCTGAGGCAGGAGAATTGCTTGAACCCAGGAGGTGGAAGTTGCAGTGAGCTGAGATTGCACCATTGCACTCCAGCCTGGGCAATGGAGTGACTCCATCTCAAAAAACAACAACAGCAACAACAAAAACAAAACAAAAAAGAAGAAATTTGCCCTGGAATGCCATGAAATGCCATAATCTCTTCAGACCCAGGCATTAGGCATATTATGTATATAGTATATATATATACTATATACATAATATGTATAATTGTACACATTTAATTTAATTCTAGAATTTTATATAAATACTCAAAACATTCAATATCTGTACAATTAATGTATTGGCTGAATCAGTTTTAATCAAAAGGCACATGAAATATCAGATGCAATCTTTGATAGGGCAAAAATCAGGAAAACACTGGAGCTTCTAAGAGTGTTTCTGAGGATGTGCTGTAGGGTAGATGTCCCCAGCCCTTGGACCATGGCCTGTTAGGAACTGGGCTGTACAGCAGGAGGTGAGCAGCAGGTGCACGAGCGTTACCACCTGAGTACTGCCTCCTGTCAGGTCAGCAGTGACATTAAGTTCTCATAGGAGCGTGAACCCTCCTGTGAGCTGCACATGCAAGGGATGTAGCTTGCATGCTCCTTATGAGAATCTAACTAGTGCCTGATGATCAGAGCTGGAACAGTTTCATCCTGAAACCATCTCCCCCACAACCCCCGTCAGGAAAAATTGTCTTCCATGAAACCCGTCCCTGCTGCCAAAACGCTGGGGACTGCTGCAAGGGAATGCAGGCAGAGGGTGTTACCTAGGCCAAGAGGGGAGGGAAAGCAGCATATCTCTGCCAAGCATTGGTTCTCTGAGCTTTTATCTTTGAGTGAATCACTTCATGGACCTCCACATATAAACTCCAAAAGAAACTATGTCTCTTTTTCTGGATGTTAGTTGTTGATATGGGAGAACAGTGGCATAGACTGTTAGTAGAAAAATGTGTAATCCTGGGCAGATAATATACATTACACATCACAGGTTTGTGATCATTAAGGATCAGAAATAAGTCCACGATTCGTCAGAAGAGCTAGTCCATGTCTAATTGAGAAATTGACCTTACTTACTAAGATCGTTATTGAATTTATCCATTAACTCATCAAATACCAAGCAGTCTTCAAAGCCCTGAAACAAGAAGAAAAATGAGAAATAAGAAACTAGAAATATTTTTTAAAACTTATTACCGATTTTGAACAGACCTTCCATTGTTGAAATAATCCATAGACTGTTTATCCTCAACTAGTACATAGCAGTTGAGTTGTCACATGTTATCGAATTATGGTTAAAAATGACCATTGGGCCCAGGTGTGATGGCTCACACTTGTAATCCCAGCACTTTGGGAGGCTGAGGTGAGCGGATCACTTGAGTTCAGGAGTTCAAGATCAACCTGGGCAACATGATAAAACCCTGTCTCTACTAAAAAAAAAAAAAAAAAATAGCTGGCTGTGGTGCTGCGTGCCTGTGCTCCCAGCTACTCGGGAGGCTGAGGTGAGAGGATCACTTAAGCCTGGGAGACAAAGGTTGCAGTGAGCTGAGATCGAGCCATTGCACTCCAGCCTGGGTGACAGAGTGAGACCTTGTCTCAAAACAAATAAACAAACAAGCAAACAACCAGAGTCTTCATGTTTGGCAGTGTTATCTTTGTCATATATATGTGTGTTATAGTGATTTGAAATTTGACCAAGATTTTAAGTTAGTGTTCTAATTTTGATAGATTCTATTACTTGAGAAGAAAAGACATTATATTGCTCTACCATAAGTTTTAGAATTATATTTATACTCTTCACGTCTTTAAGATTCACATTTAGAGCAATTTAATGATAGGATAAAACTACTTACATATTAATTTAGTTCCTATAACTCAAGATTAAATCAATATTAAGAAGTCCACAAAATTAGTAATGTACTATGCTAAATACAGAGAGGTTAGAGAATTGAAAGCAGTGTTTCCTGTTTCCTAGGAATTCAAGCTATAGCTTTAGAGGCAATGTAAAGATATATATTTTCTTTTTGCTTTCTTTCTTTTTTGAGATGGAGTCTCTCTCTGTTACCCAGGTTGGAGTGCAGTGGCGTGATCTTGGCTTTCTGCAGTCCCCACCTGTTAGGTTCAAGTGATTCTCCTTCCTCAGCCTCCTGAGTAGCTGGGTATACAGGTGTGTGCCACCACACCCAGCTAATTTTTGTATGTTTAGTAGAGACAGCATTTTACCACATTGGCCAGAGTGGTCTTGAACTCCTGACCTCAAGTGATCTGCCCGGCTCAGCCTCCCAAAGTGCTGGGATTACAGGCATGAGCCACCATGCCTAGCCTGGTGGCTAGGTATTTTTTAAATAAAATATTTAAATAAAATAAAATATTTTTCACATCAATTATAAAGATTACATCTGAAACAAACAGATTTATTTGTCAAACCAATTATATAGTCTCAATACTACAGGATTTAGAAGTGAGAGATACCATATGGGGCTGAGATAACAGTTTTATATTCTTTTGTTTAAGTTAATTCATTTACTCTTCACAACTCTCTGAGGTTGACACTATCACAATTTTATTTCAATTAATTAAATTATTTATTTATTTTGAAATGGAGTCTCACTCTGTTGCCTAAGCTGAAGTGCAGTGGTGGTGCAAACTTGGCTCACTGCGACCTCCGCCTGCTGTCTTCAAGCGGTTCTCCTGCCTCAGCCTCCCAAGTAGCTGGGACTATAGGTACCGACCACTACACCTGGTTATTTTGTTTGTATTTTTGGTAGAGACAGGGTTTTACCATGTTGACCAGGCTGGTTTTGAACTCCTGACCTCAAGTGATCCACCTGTCTAGGTCTCCCAAAGTGCTGGGATTACAGGCATGAGCCACTGCACCTGGTCTAAAATTCCAATTTTATAGATAAGGAAGTAAGGATAAAGTAAGTGAGTTTTGCAAGAACATATCTGTAGTAAATCCTGGAGCCAGGACTTAAAACCAGGTATTCTAATGCCAGGTCCTGGGCACTTATCCATTGTACTATAATTAATGTCTTCTGTTTTTATAAAACAAAGTGTTTACCACTGCTTTATAGAGAATATAATTGATTAGATTCACAAGCTAATTTTACTTGGAATATATCCCAAGGACCAAAATAACATATGATTAATATTTATGAACTATTAGCACACACACACAAATTAGTTTAGGATTCCTTGAACTAAATGTTCAACTTCAACTTTTAAACACTATTTCTTCTCTGAATTCTTTTTCTAGCCAAAATAGTAAAATTTCCATGAAGGCTGTAGTGTTCAACATCTAATCAGCTCAGAGGTTGACTTAACTTCATCCATCAGGTTTCCCTTTTCTTTGGAAAGAAAAAGTAGAAAAGAAAGAGATGATTTTGGATCATTTTCTTTCTTTAAGGTTAATGTTACATATTTATGCATAGCACCTAGAAAAAATATATTTTAAAAAATTAAGTCTTGAATCACAGATTGCCAAATTTCCAAATTTTGAGCTATTGGTGCATTTTTTCTAACCAAACAGAATACTACATAGTCAGCCACATACACTCCAGTTCTGCATATATGGATTCAATCAAGTTCAGATTGGTAATATTTTTTAAAACAATAAAAATAATACAAATAAAAAATACGGTAGAACAATTATATAAATAGCATTTATATTTTATTAGGTATAGGTATTATTAGTAATCTAGAGATGATTTAAAGTATTCTGGACCCTCTTCTTCAACTCCAGGCAGTGCAGTTTGGGGAAAAACTTGGGAAAGGAGAAGAAAAAGTACAGAGGTCTTTGTCTTACTGAGGTACCAGCCAAGCCACAATAAAATAAAGCCCCAAGTAGATTCCTGAAGCCCCTGATCCCAGGCCTAGCTCCTGGATGGCATTTCTAGACCTACCCTGGGCCAGAAGGGAATTTTCTGCCTTGAAGGGAATGACTGAGTCCTGGGATGATTCACCAGCTGATAACTGAAGAGCTCTGGACCTTGAATAAACATCAGTGGTAGCCAGGCAGTAGTCACCGTGGGCATTAGGCAAGACACAGTAGTGTGCTAGCTTCAGGTATGACCCAGTACAGTGCCAGTTGTGGTGGCCACAAGAGTGTTTGTGTCACTCCTCCCCCAACTCCAGACAGACCAGCATGGGGAGAAAGAGAACAAAAAGGAACAAAAGAGAAGAGAGGAAGATTCTTTGCCTAGGAACACAAGGAATTCTCCTCTTAGGACAATGATTCATCTAGAAGCATCATTGTGCCTCTAGGACTTGGTAAGAGTCGCAGCATTCCTGGGCTTAGGGCACCTCATAATTCTGATACAGCTACAGTGACCATAAGCTTAGATTACAACACGTATTCCCCTTTGAATACTTGGAAAGCTTTCTCAAGAAGGACAGGTACAAACAAGCCCACACTGTGAAGACAAAAATAGACACCTGACTCTTCAGTGCCCAGACAGCAACAAACATCCACAAGTACCAGGAACATCCAAGGAACGTGACCTCACCAAATGAAGTAAAAAAAGCACCAGACCAATCCTGGAGTGACAAAGTATATGACCTTTCGAATAGAGATTTCAAAAACACTTGTCTTGCAGAAGTTCAGCCAACTTCAAAATAATACAGAGAAGGAATTCAGAATTGTTCAGATAAATTTAACAGATTGAAGTAATTTTTAAAAAATCAAGCAGACATTTTGGAGTTGAAAAATTCAATAGAAAAATGCATCAGAGTCTCTCAATAGCAGAATTGATCAAACAGCAGAAAAAATTAGTGAGCTGGAAGACAGGCTATATAAAAATACAATCAGAGGGAAAAAATAAGAATAAAAAAATAATTAAGCATACATATAAGATCCAGAAAATAGTCTGACAAGGGCATATCTAATAGTTGTTGGCCTTAAAGAGGTGAGAGAGAGAGAGAGAGAGAGAGAGAGAGAGAGAGAGAGAGAGAGAGAGAGAGAGAAAAGAGAGAGAGAGAGAAAAGAGAGAGAGAGAGGAGAGGGAGGAGAGAGAGAGAGGAGAGAGAGAGAGGAGAGAGAGAGAGGAGAGAGAGAGAGGAGAGAGAGAGAGGAGAGAGAGAGAGGAGAGAGAGAGAGGAGAGAGAGAGAGAAAAGAGAGAGAGAGAGAAAAGAGAGAGAGAGAGGAGAGGGAGGAGAGAGAGAGAGGAGAGAGAGAGAGAGGAGAGAGAGAGAGAGAGGAGAGAGAGAGGAGAGAGAGAGAGAGAGAGAGAAAGAGAGAGAGAGAGAGAGATCGATCATCAGGGTAGAAAGTTTACTCAAAGAAAGCTTCCCAAACCTAGAGAAAGATATGAATATCCAGGTACAAGAAGATCATAGAACACTAAACAGATTCAAGCCAAATAAGGTTATATCAGGGCACATATTAATGAAACTCCCAAAGGTCAAGGATCCTGAAAACAACCAGTGGAAATGAGCAAATAACATAAAAGGAGCTCCAATATGTCTGGCAGCAGAAACCTCATGGGACAACAGAGAACGGGTCGGCATGCTCAAAGTGCCAAAAGAATAACAGCTTCCAATTTAGAATGTTATAGGCACCAAAATTATTCTACAAACATGAAGGAGAAATACTTCCACAGACAAAAGGTGAGAGATTTCATCAACATCAGATTTGTCTTACAGGAAACACTCAGGGGAGATCTTCAATATGAAAGAAATGGATTTTAACAAAGAAGAAAAAAAAATCACCTTAAGTTACCTAATTCACGAGTAATGGTAAGTATACAGACAAACACAATATATTCTTAACACTGCAACTGCAGTATGTAAATATCTTTGGCAGAAAGACCAAAAGACAAGTTTATAAAAAATAATAATTGCAAGAACTTTTTAAGAGACAGTATAAAGAGACGTAAATAGAGACAATAAAATGTCAAACTGCCAGGCGATGGAGTTATTAAAGTGTAGAGTTGTTTACTTTGCTCTTCACTCGTTTGTTCTTCTTTTCTTTTCTTTGTAGTCAGGGTTAAGTTTTCATCAGTTTAAAATACCCAGCTGTAAGATGTTATTTGCAAGCCTCATGGTAACCACAAAAGAAAAGCCTATGATAGGTGCACAAAAATTAATAGCAAAAACTTAAAACATGCTACTAAAGAATATCACTTTTACACAAACAAAAACAGGAAGGAAGGAAGAAATAAGAAGAGGACCAACAAAACAACCAGAAAAGAAATAATAATATGGCAGTAGTAAGTCCATGCCTATCAGTAATAACACTGAAACAGAATGGAGTAAATTCTCTAATCAAAATATGTAGAGCAGTCGAATGGATAAAAAGACAAGACTTGACTATATGCTGCCTACAAGAAATTCACATCACCTATAAAAACACATAGACTGAAAATAAAGGGATGGAAAAAGATATTCTAAGCAAATGGAAGTCATAAAAGAGCAGGGGTTGCTATATTTATATGAGATGAAATGGATTTCAAGACAAAAACTCTAAAAACAAATAAGTTTATTATATAATGACAGAAAGGTCAATTAAGCAAGAGAATATAATTTTAAATATCTATGCATCCAACACTGGAGCACCCAGATAGATACAGCAATTACTTCTAGAACTAAAGAGAGTGATAGGCCCCAATACAATAATAGCTAGTTACTTTAATACCTCCCTTTCACCTTTGAATAGATCATCCAGATATGAAATAAAGAAACGGTATATATGAAATGGACCTAATATATATTTAAGAACATATTATCCAAAAAAGGCAGAATACACATTCTTTTCCTTAGCACATGAAATAGTCTCAAAGATAGATCATATCTTAGGGTACAAAAAAAAAAACTCAAAAAAAATTTTAAAAATTGAAATCACATCAAGTATCTTTTCTGACCACAATGAGATGAAATTATAAATAAATAACAAAAGAAACTTTGATAACTATACAAACACATGGAAATTAAATAATATGATCCTGAATGACCACTGGGTCAATGAGGAAATTGACAAATAAGGGAATTTAAAGATTTCTTGAAATGAATGAAAATAGAAACATAACAGTCTAAAACCTATGGATGCAGCCAAAGCAGTACTACAGTTGGAGAGTATAGCAAGAGATACCTACATCAAAAAAGAATAAAATCCTCAAATAAACAACCTAACAATTGTATCTTAAAGAGCTAGTAAAGCAAGAGCACACTGAATCCAAAATTAGTGGAAGAAAAAACAATTCCCCCTAAGACGTGAATTGGAGGCAATGTTAGCATACCTCTCCCACTTGGAAAGATAAAATGTGGTGTAGAGATATGTGGAGATATATGGAGAGAATATGTAGAAATACACACTGTAAACTTCTTTCCAGGAGGCAATACAGGAACTTAACAGGAAAACAGAAACCATAGACCCTTTAAAAGAAGAGATTGGCTGCAACCTGTACTATAAGCCAGGTAAAAAATTGTAAGTCCTCAAAATGTGAGGGGGGAGAGCTTGCCTCCAGGATATAAACCCACACTGGGGAACCTGGCAATCCAGCTGAAGGGGAAAGGCAATCCTACTGAGCACTGGAACTGATTTAGGGAGCAGTGGGGAATGTAAAAGCAGGAGCAGCAGCTGGAAGGGACTTGTGGACATACCCAGTCTCCAGTACAGACCAAGGGAGGTTATTCCTGATTCTGCATCACTGGGGACCTCATGGAAGTCTG
This sequence comes from Callithrix jacchus, assembly GCF_049354715.1. Lineage (NCBI taxonomy): Eukaryota > Metazoa > Chordata > Mammalia > Primates > Cebidae > Callithrix > Callithrix jacchus. The sequence continues at coordinate 44,348,918 of NC_133520.1, forward strand.
CAAGCTAACTCAGACAACAGTCACAGGTTCAGAGAAGCTCCCAATTAAATTAAAATTTGTGATATAATCTCAAGTGGGGATCAACTCCTTTGGCCAGAACTAGGTGGGGGTGAATGGGAAGTGTGCTGCAGCTGCAAGCACAGAAGCTAGGTGCCCTGGATTTGTGGGTGGACTGGGAGGGGAGTGGCCTGAAAGCCAAGGTTGCTGTCTCTGAGGGGAAGGCCTATGGCCTAGGACAGTTTTGAGCTCTGAGCATAGACTTCCTGGAACTTAGCTAGCTGCTGCTAACAGAACACTGTGGGTGTAAGACATGCCTTGCTGAATGCATGGAAGCTGGGTGGTGCTTACTGCCACCTGCTATTCTCCCTAATTGTTGTGCAAAGTCTTCAGTGAAGTAGAGGCAGCTGTCCTTGTCCCTGAATCTTTATCCCAGGGGCCAGAGAACTGTCCCCCAGCCCCCACAGGGAATGCTGCATGCATGGACCTACCCAACACACCCTGACCTGGCTATGCCCCTCAGCCTACCCTGGTAGCTTAACACAAAGGACAGAAACTTTTGGGAGCTTTATAACCCTACCCATCACCTGAGAGACCAGAGTACCTCTCCTAGGTAACATAAGGCAAGCAGAAATCCCACTGCTACCACTACAGCTGGTGCTCTTTTGTAAGCACCACTGCTGGCTGGAAACTAACTGACACAGTCCATTACAGCATCTGCAGGTAGGATAACCTGCACCCAGGAAGAAGAAAATTTATGTGTGACCTCAGCTATCACCATGATATGGTTTGGCTGTGTTCCCACCCAAATCTCATCTTGAATTGTATCTCCCATAATTCTTATGTGTTGTGGGAAGGACCTGGTGGGAGATAATTGAATCACAGGGGCAGTTTTCCCCATACAGTTCTTGTGGTAGTGAATAAGTCTCATGAGATCTGATGGTTTTATAAAGAGAAACCCCTTTTGCTTAGCTCCCACTCTTCTCTTGTCTGCCACCATGTGAGAAATGCCTTTCACCTTCTCCCATAATTGTGAGGCCTCCTCAGTCACATGGAACTGTGCATCTGTTAAACCTCTTTTGCTTTATAAATTACCCAATCTCCGGGTATGTCTTTATCAGCAGTGTGAAAACAGACTAATACACACCATTACCTGCACCACCCTGGCTAACCGGGAAATCCTGAGTCTGTCCACATGACTGGTTCATTACTCCTACAAACAGCATTTGAGAAAGCCAACACACTAAGCCTGTTTATAACCAACAAATCACAGTCTATGTCACTCCCCTGCCACCTCCTTCAGAGCTGGTACTGGTACCCACTGCTGGAAGATGTAAGGACAGGTCACATTACTGGATCCGTGCAGACATTCTCCACAGTGGCCTCAAGTGTGGCAGCTCCACTGCGTGGCTAGACCTAGAGGAGCAACAGCATTCCCAGTAGTCTAGCTCTCAGGGACTCCTATTCCCAGGGGAAAAGAGGAGTGTACCACATCAATGAAACAGCCCATGTGACAAAAGAATCTGGAGAGCAGACCTTGAGTCCCAGAACCTTCTGCTGATGGGAAGTTTCTTTCATCAGAGTCACATTTGCAGTGCTGGGCTCAGCAAGAAAAGTTTGCAGTTCTAACCCAATAGTCAAGCAGCCCTGGTGCTCATGAAGAGTCTTGGAGAAGAAGACTTCTTTTCCTCCACCACTGCAAACACAGTGGGGATGGGGCTTCTTTCACGGCAACTTAGTAAGGGTGCCCCATAGACAGCTTTTCTGTATACTTCAGAGTGAGTGCGGCCCCACCTGAGGGAGCACCCTTCAAGTTCAGACTTAGACAAGAGGTAGAGTCACAACTCTTCTCTGCTTGGAACATCACCATCGCTTCAGATGGAAAGAGGTGCCTGTCTGATCTGAATAGCCAGAACATTGGGTCAGGAGTGTGTCTGGGAGGTGGATCGCTTTCCTGCTGGCCTGGCAGGGGAGGCCAGAAAGAAAGTGGGAGGAGAGGTGGCTCCTACCCTTCCCCATGAAAAGACCTCAGTGTGTTTCACTGAGAACTCCCCCAGCTACCTCTGTCAAGGCTGGGACCTCTGCCCACCATTCCATTGTGCATTTACCCATCTGCTTTAGCCATAAATGATTTCTGCCCAGGGACACCTCCTCTACTGACCTGAAACCTAAAATAGTTAACCCAGTAAATAAAATACTGGGGAAAAAACAATAAATAAAAATGTGTACACAATGGGGAAATGAGATGAGTTTCAAAAGATCTCTACCATTCCAACCCCATAGGAGACAGTGAACTTGTACACATACCAGGCACATTGCTACTACAACTAGCATCTAAGAAAACCAGTCATCAAACAAACACTCTCCATAACCAAGGAACCCACACAGAGTCTTTAACCCTGAAAGCACCAGGAGCAGAATTAGGCTACAATAAACTATCACCACAAAAATCACATCCTTAATGGGGAAAAAAGAAATGAAACAAAAACATAATTGAATCAAAAATAAATGTAAAAATAATTAGAAGAATTAGTCTACCCAAATGAGAAAAAACCAGAAAAATAATTCTGGTACTATTATGAAACAGAGTTCTATAACATCATCAAAAGATCAGACTGGCTCTCCAGCAATGGGTCTACACCAAGATGAAATCTTTGAAATACCAGATAAAGATGTCAAAGCATTAATTATTAAGTTACTCAAGAAGATGCCAGAGAAAGGTGAAAACCAACATGAAGAAACTTAAAACATTCAAAATATGAATGAAAAATTTTCTAAAGACATAGATATTTTACAGAAAAACCAATCAGAACTTCTAGAAATCGAAGATACATTTAAGAAATTACAAAATGCAGTGAAGAATTTTAGCAATAGACTAGAGAAAGTAGAAGAAAGAATTTCAGAGCTTAAAAACTAGGCTTTTGAATTAACCCAATCAGACAAAAATAAAGAGAATATAATAAAAATAAATGAACGAAGTCTTAAAGAAATATGTGATTATGTAAAATGGCCAAATCTAAGAATAATTGATGTTTCTGAGGGAGAAGAGAAAGTCAAAAGTTTGGAAACTAATTTGAGGGAATACTTTTCTGACCCTGCTACAGATTTAGAAATGCAAATACAAGAAGCTCAAAGAAGTCCTGGGAGATTCATTACAAAAAGGACATCACCAAGGCATATAGTCATCAAGCTATCTAAAGTCAACATGAAGGAAATAATTCTAAGAGCAGTGAGGCAAAAGCATCAGGTAACCTATAAAGGAAAATCTACCAGACTAACAGCAGACTTCTCAGCAGAAACCTTACAAGTCAGCAAGGACTGGAGTCCTGTCTTCAGCCTCCTTAAACAGAATAATGTCAGCCAAGAATTTTATATCCAGCAAAAATTAGTTTCATAAATGAAGGAGAAATAAAGTAATTTTTAGAAAAACAAATGCTGAGGGAATTTTTACTACCTAATGACCCATACAAGAAATGCTATTAAAAAGTTCTAAATCTTGAAACAAAAGGTTGATATGCACCAGTATAGAACCTCTTGAGTATAAAACTCACAGAGCCTATAAAACAATAACACAATGAAGAAAACAAAGTATCTAGGTAACAATTAACATGATGACTGGAACAGCACCTCACATCTCAATATTAATGTTGAACATAAATGGTCTAAATGCTCCACTTAAAAAATACATTGTCAGAATGTATAAAAAGTCAGAAACCAAGTGTCTGCTGTCTTCAAGAGACTTATCTTACAAATAAAGTAGTTCATATCAACTCAAGATAGAGGGGTATAAAAAGATATTCTATGCAAATGGAAACTGAAAGCAAGCAGGAATGGCTATTATATCAGATAAATCTGACTTTAAAACAACAATTTAAAAAAAGAAAAAGAAGGCCATTATATAATGATAAAAGGATTGATCTCACAAGCAAATATTACAATTCTAAATTATATCCACTTAACACTGGAGCTCCTAAATTCATAAAACAATTACTACTAAATCTAATAAATGAGATAGAAAGCAACACAGTAATAGTGGGGACTTTATCATTCCATTGAGACAAAAGTCTCAATGATCTGTCCAGTGCTGTCAATGATCTTAAACCACACTCTAGAAAGTATAGATCTAACAGATATTTACAGAACATTATACCTAAAAACTGCAGAATATACATTCTTCTCATCAGCATATGGAGCATTCTTCAAGATAAACCATATGATAGGTAATAAAACAAGTCTCAATAAATTTTTAAAAATCAAAATCATGTCAAGTTATCTTTTCAGAACACAGTAGAAATTAAACTAGAGATTAATTCCAAAAGGAAATCTCTAAACTATACAAATACATGGAAATTAAACAGTCTTCTCCTGAATGAATTTGGGGTTAACAATGAAATCAAGATGGAAATTTAAAAATCCTTTGATATAAATGATAATAGTGACACAATGCATTAAAACCTCTGGGATACAGCAAATACGATGCTAAGAGGAAATTTCATAGAACTACATGCCTACATCAAAAAGTTAAAAAAAAAACCCACAAATTTACCGCAACATTACATCACACCTCAAGGAACTACAGAAACAAGAACAAACTAAACCCAAAGTCAGCAGAAGAAAAGAAATAACGAAGATCAGAGGAGAACTAAATGAATTTGAAACAAAAAATACAAAAGATCAACAAGACAAAAAGTTGATTATTTGAAAACAGAATCAAAATCAACAGACAATTAGCTAGTTTAACCAAGAAGATGCAAGAGAAGATCCGAACAAGTTAATTAGAAATGAAACTGGAGACATTACAACTGACACCACAGAAATACAAAAGATCATTTGAGACTACTAGCAACACCTTTTTGGAAACATACTAGAAACCCTAGAGGAAATGACTAAATTTCTGGACATGTACAAAACTCCTAGATTAAATAAGGAAGAAATAGAAACCCTGAACAGACCAATAATAAGCAGTGAAATTGAATCAGTAATCAAAACAATTGTCAACAACAAATAAAAGACCTAGATCAAAAGGACTCACAGTTGCATTTTACCAGACATTCAAAGTATTGGTGCTAATCCTATTGAAACTGTTACAAAAGATTGAGACAGAGAGAATTCTCCCTAACTCATTCTATGAAGCCAATATCACCAAAACCAGGAAAGGACATAACAAAGAAAGAAAACTACAAACCAATATCTCTGATGAGCATCAGTGTAAAATCCTCAACCACTTACTGGCTAACCAAATACAATAGCACATCAAAAAGATAATATACTATGAACAAGTGGATTTCATCCCAGGGATGCAGGAATGGTTTGATGTATGCAAGTCAATAAATGTGACACATCACATAAACAGAATTAAAAACAAAAACCATATGATCATCTCTACAGATGCAGAAAAAGCTTTCTACAAAATCCAGCATGCCTTTATGATAAAACCCCCCAACAAACTAGGCATAGAAAGGACTTATCTCAAAATAATAAAAGCCATATATGATGAATCCACAGCCAACATCATACCGAATGGGGAAAAGTCTAAAGCATTCCCCTTCAGAACTGAAGCAAGACAAGGAAGCCCTTTTTCATCACTTCTATTCAACATAGTCCTGGAAATCCTAGAGAAAGTAATTGGTCAAGAGAAGGAAAGGAAGGACATCCAAATCGACAAAAAGGAAGTCAAAAGATCACTGTTTGCTGATGATATGATTGTATACTTAGAAAACTCTAAAGACTCTCCCAGGCCAGGCGTGGTGGCTCAAGCCTGTAATCCCAGCATTTTGGGAGGCCGAGGTGGGTGGATCATGAGGTCATGAGATCGAGACCATCCTGGTCAAAATGGTGAAACCCCATCTCTCCTAAAGATACAAAAAATTAGCTGGGCATGGTGGCGCGTACCTATAATCCCAGTTACTCGGGAGGCTGAGGCAGTTGAATTGCCTGAACCCAGGAGGCGGAGGTTGCGGTGAGCCGAGATCGCACCATTGCACTCCAGCCTGGGTAACGACAGTGAAACTCAGTCTCAAAAAAAAAAAAAAAGAAAGACTCTCCCAAAATACTCCTAGATTTTATAAATGAATTCAGTAAAGACTCAGGTTACAAAATCAATGTACACAAATCAGTAGCATTTCTACACACCAACAACAACCAAGCTGTGAATCAAATCAAGAGCTTACTCCTTTTTATAACAGCTGAAAAATAAAATAAAATACCTAGGAATATACTTAACCAAGGAGGTGAAAGATCTCTAAAAGGAGAGCTACAAAACACTTCTGAAATGAGCCCAAATAGCAAAAGAAACAAATCTGGAGGCATCACATTACTGGACTTTAAATTGTACTACAAGTCTGTAGTCACTAAAATAGCATGGTACTGATATACAAGTAGACACGTAGACCAATGGAACAGAATAGATAACAAAGAAATAGAGCCAAATACTTACAACCAACTGATCTTCAATAAAGCATACAAAAACATAAATTGAGGAAAAGACACCCTATTTAATAAACGGTGCTGGGAAAACTGGATAGCCATATGTAGAAGAATGAAACTGGATCTCTATCTCTCACATTACACAAAAATAAACTCAAGATGGATAAAAGACTAAAATTTAAGACCTGAAACCATAAAAATTCTAAAGGGTAACCTAGGAAAAACTCTTCTGGACATTGGCCTAGGCAAAGAATTTATGACTAAGACCCCTAAAGCAAATGCAACTAAAACAAAAAATAAATAAATGGGCTGAGCATGGTAGCTCATGCCTGTAATCCCAGCACTTTGGGAGGCCAGGGCAGGCAGATCAGTTGAGCTCAGAAGATTGAGACCAGCCTGGGCAACACGGTGAAACATCATCTCTGCAAAAGTACATAAATTAGCAAAAAATACAAACGATACAAAAAATACCAATACTAAAAAAAAATACACCTGGATGTGTACATTTATTGCAGGACAATTCACAATTGTAAAGATATGGAACTGGCCTAAGTGTCCCTTGACCAATGAGTGGATAAAGAAAATGTGGTATATATACACCATGGAATACTACTCAACTGTAAAAAGGAATAAATAATATCTTTTGCAACAACTTGGATGGATGGATCCAGAGGCCATTATTTTAAGTGAAGTAACTCAAGGATAGAAAACTAAATATCATATGTTTTCACTTACAAGTGGGAGCTAAATTATGAGTACAGAAAGGCATACAGAATGATAGAATGGGCTTAAGTGACTCAGAATGAGGAAAGCAAGAGGGGAGTGAGGGATAAAAAACTACATATTGCATACAATGTACTCTATTCAGGTGACAGATGCACTAAAATCTCAGACTTTACCACTATGTAATTCTTTCATGTAACCAAAAACCACTTGTACCCAAAAAACTACTGAAATAAAATATATACATTAATTTTAAGACAGAATAATCTCAGCAGGAATTTTAAAAATTTCTTTAAAGAAGAAATAATAAAGGGGGACTCAAGATGGCGCTGTGAGAACAACCCAGGATTGGAGCCCGCGTTGAATTCGCAAACGGTGAGTCAGTGCTGCATTTCCAGACTGATCTTTGTTGCCCACAGAACGGGGAAACTCCCAAGCATAAAAACACACGGGACGCCAGGCAGTAGGTCTGCCTGGCAAAGCCGGCAGCCGGGGCGGCGGCGGCCGGCCCTACCCAGCAATCCCCACAGGGCGCGCTTGTCCGGGTGCCTTGTTGAACCGGCAACCTGAGACTTGAGAGGGCTGGACTTGAGACTGAAGGAGACTTGCACAGTAGCCCAGCCCAGGGGATTGCAGGAACAGATCGCTTGGGATACCCAGTGGGACGAACAAAACCGCGATTTCAAACTATCCCGGGCAGACGGTCCGAGACGCTCTGTGGGGGAAGGGCGTCCACCACTACGGAGGCAACCTGCCCCAACTGATATACACGCCCACTGCTGAGGCAGCCAGCCGTTGCCGAGGCAACCCGCCCCAACTGAGATACACGCCCACTGCTGACGCAGCCAGCCGTTGCCGAGGCAACCCGTCCCTACTGAGATACACGCCCACTGCTGACGCAGCCTGCCGTTGCTGAGGCAACACGCTACAACGAAGAGACTCCGCCGCAGGGCGTGGCGGAGACCACAGCAGAGCCGGCAGGAACAGCGCGAATCACACAACAGCAGGGCGGAGCCTCGGCAGCCAAACAGTGGCTAGTCTGCCTTTGAGCTGGGCAGGACACCTGATCGGACATCCAAAAATAAAGCCCAAACCCCTCAACACAGAGCATTTGAGAAAAAAAAAAAAGGGTTGTTTAATGAGCTGTGTTGCAGCAGAATCAAACATAGCAGCCTAACAGCCCTGAATGAACAACAGAGTGCACAGCTCAGCAATTAAACCCCTATAAAGTACAAACTGTCTCCTCAAGCAGCTCCCTGACCCCTCTATATCCAAAAGACTGTCATTAGGCAGGCATCATCCTGGGACAAAGAGAGCAGAAAAAGAAACTGGTAGCATCCCTCGCTGTGCCACGGCTACTAGAGGTGCACCCCAGACAAGCAGGGTCTGGAGCGGACCTCAACAGTCATACAGCGAAGGGGCTAGACTGGTAGAAGGAAAACCAAGCAACAGAAATACTTCATCATCAACATTCTGGGTGTCCACTCAGAGACCCAAACGAAAAGTCAGCAACTACGCAGACGACCAGCGGACAAATCCACAAAGATGGGAAGAAACCAGCGCAAAAAGGAGGAAAACACCCGAAACCAGAACACATCGCCTCCTAGAAAGGACCAAAACTCCTCACCAGCAAGGGAACAAAGCTGGACGGAGAATGACTGTGACGAAATGACGGAATTAGACTTCAGAAGATGGATAATGAGAAACTTTTGTGAGCTAAAAGATCATGTATTAAATCAATGCAAAGAAACTAAGAACCTTGAAAAAAGATTTGAAAAAAGATTCGAGGAAATGATAACAAGAATGGATACCTTAGAGAGGAATATGAATGAATTAAAGGAGCTGAAAAACACAATACGAGAACTTCGCGAAGCAAACGCAAGTTTCAATAGCCGAATTGACCAAGCAGAAGAAAGAATATCTGAAGTCGAAGACCAACTCAATGAAATAAAACGAGAAACCAAGATCAGAGAAAAAAGCGCAAAAAGGAATGAACAAAGTCTCCAAGAAATGTGGGACTATGTGAAAAGACCTAACCTACGTTTGATAGGTGTACCAGAAGGGGACGAAGAGAATGAATCCCAGCTGGAAAATACTCTTCAGGACATCATCCAGGAAAATTTCCCCCACCTAGCAAGACAAGCCAACACTCAATTGCAGGAAATACAGAGAACACCACAAAGATATTCCGCAAGAAGAGCAACCCCAAGGCACATAATCGTCAGATTCAACAGGGTTGAAATAAAGGAGAGAATACTAAGGGCAGCCAGAGAGAAAGGTCGGGTCACCCACAAAGGGAAGCCTATCAGACTCACAGCAGATCTCTCGGCAGAAACACTACAAGCCAGAAGAGAGTGGGGGCCAATATTCAACATTCTTAAAGAAAAGAACTTTCAACCCAGAATTTCATATCCAGCCAAACTGAGCTTCAGAAGTGAAGGAAGAATAAAATCCTTTGCGAACAAGCAAGTACTCAGAGATTTTGTCACCACCAGGCCTGCTTTACAAGAGCTCCTAAAAGAGGCACTACACATAGAAAGGATCAATCAGTACCAGCCATTCCAAAATCACACTGAATGCTAAAGAGCTTCAGCATAATGAAGAATCTACAACAACTAACAGGCAAAACAGCCACTTAGAATCAAAATGGCAGTATCAAATTCACACATAACAATATTAACCCTAAATGTAAATGGACTAAATGCACCAATCAAAAGACACAGACTGGCAAATTGGATAAAAATCCAAAACCCATCAGTGTGCTGTATCCAGGAAACCCATCTCACATGCAAGGATACACAAAGGCTCAAAATAAAGGGATGGAGGAAGATTTACCAAGCAAATGGAGAGCAAAAAAAAGCAGGAGTTGCAATTCTCATCTCTGATAAAATAGACTTTAAAGCAACAAAGATCAAAAGAGACAAAGAAGGCCATTACATAATGGTAAAAGGATCGATACAACAAGAAGAGCTAACAATCCTAAACATATATGGACCCAATGCAGGAGCACCCAGATACATAAGGCAAGTTCTTAATGACTTACAGAAGGACTTAGACTCCCACACAATAATAGTGGGAGACTTTAACACTCCACTGTCAATACTAGACAGATCAACCAGACAGAAAATCAACAAGGATACCCAGGGCTTGAACTCAGACCTGGAGCAAGCAAACCTGGTGGACATTTACAGAACTCTCCACCCCAAATCCACAGAATACACATTCTTCTCAGCACCACATCACACCTACTCTAAAATTGACCACATAATTGGAAGTAAAGCACTGCTCAACAAATGCAAAACAACTGAAATCATAACAAACAGCCTCTCAGACCATAGTGCAATCAAGTTAGAACTCAGAATACAGAAACCGACCCAGAACCGCACAGCTTCATGGAAACTGAACAACTGGCTCTTGAATGTTGACTGGGTAAACAACGAAATGAAGGCAGAAATAAAGAAGTTCTTCGAAACCAATGAGAATGAAGACACAACGTGCCAGAACCTCTGGGACACATTTAAAGCAGTCTCTAGAGGAAAGTATATAGCAATAAGTGCCCATATGAGGAGAATGGAGAGATCCAAAATCGACACCCTATCGTCAAAATTGAAAGAGCTAGAGGAGCAAGATCAAAAAAACTCAAAACCCAGCAGAAGACAAGAAATTACTAAGATCAGAGCTGAGCTGAAGGAGATTGAGACACGAAAAACCCTTCAAAAAATCAATAAATCCAAGAGCTGGTTTTTTGAAAAGATCAACAAAATAGACAGACCACTAGCCAGATTGATTAAAAATAAAAGAGAGAACAACCAAATAGATGCAATAAAAAATGATAAAGGGGAAATCACCACAGATTCCACAGAAATTCAAACCATCATCAGAGAATATTACAAACAACTCTATGCGCATAAACTAGTAAACCTGGAAGAAATGGATAAATTCCTGGACTCCTGTGTCCTTCCAAGCCTAAACCAGGAGGAAGCTGAAACTATGAATAGACCAATAACAAGGTCTGAAGTTGAGGCAGCAATTAAGAGCCTACCTCACAAAAAAAGCCCAGGTCCAGATGGGTTCACAGCCGAATTCTACCAGACACACAAAGAGGAGCTGGTACCATTCCTTCTAAAACTATTTCAAACAATCCAAAAAGAGGGAATCCTTCCCAAATCATTTTATGAGACCAACATCATCCTGATACCAAAACCCGGCAGAGACCCAACGAGAAAAGAAAACTTCAGGCCAATATCCATGATGAACATAGATGCAAAAATCTTCAATAAAATATTGGCAAGCTGATTGCAACAGCAAATCAAAAAACTTATTCATCATGATCAAGTAGGATTCATCCCAGGGATGCAAGGCTGGTTCAACATACGCAAGTCTATCAACGTAATTCACCACATAAACAGAACCAAAAACAAAAACCACATGATTATCTCAATTGACGCAGAGAAGGCATTTGACAAAATTCAACAGCCCTTTATGCTAAAAACCCTCAATAAACTCGGTATCGATGGAACGTATCTCAAAGTAATAAAAGCTATTTATGACAAACCAACAGCCAATATCATACTGAATGGGCAAAAACTGGAAGCATTCCCTTTGAAATCTGGTACTAGACAAGGATGCCCTCTCTCACCACTCCTATTCAATATAGTACTGGAAGTTCTAGCCAGAGCAATCAGGCAAGAAAAAGAAATAAAGGGTATTCAAATAGGAAAGGTGGAAGCCAAATTGTCTCTATTTGCAGACGACATGATAGTATACCTAGAAGACCCCATCACCTCAGCCCAAAAACTCCTGAAACTGATAAACAACTTCAGCAAAGTCTCAGGATATAAAATCAATGTGCAAAAATCACAAGCATTCGTCTACACCAATAACAGACTTAAAGAAAGCCAAATCAAGAGCGAACTGCCATTCGCAATTGCTACAAAAAGAATAAAATACCTTGGAATACAACTCACAAGGAACGTAAGGGACCTCTTCAAGGAGAACTACAAACCACTGCTCAACGAAATCAGAGAGGACACAAACAGATGGAGAAACATTCCATGTTCATGGTTAGGAAGAATTAATATCGTGAAAATGGCTATACTGCCCAAAGTAATTTACAGAATCAACGCTATCCCCATCAAGCTACCATTGACTTTCTTCACAGAACTGGAAAAAACCACCATGAACTTCATATGGAACCAAAAGAGAGCCCGCATAGCCAAGTCAATTCTAAGCAAAAAGAACACAGCGGGGGGCATCACACTACCGGATTTCAAACTATACTACAAGGCTACAGTAATCAAAACAGCATGGTACTGGTACCAAAACAGAGATATAGACCAATGGAACAAAACAGAGGCACCGGAGGCAACACAACATACATACAACTATTCAATCTTTGATAAACCTGACAAAAACAAGCAATGGGGCAAGGATTCCATGTTTAACAAATGGTGTTGGGAAAACTGGCTAGCCATGTGCAGAAAGCAGAAACTGGACCCCTTCCTGACACCTTACACTAAAATTAACTCCAGATGGATTAAAGACTTAAACATAAGACCTGGCACCATAAAAACCCTAGAAGGAAATCTAGGCAAAACTATCCAGGACATAGGAGTAGGCAAGGACTTCATGAACAAAACACCAAGAGCATTGGCAACAAAAGCCAAAATAGACAAATGGGACCTAATCAAACTCCACAGCTTCTGCACGGCAAAAGAAACAGTCACTAGAGTGGATCGGCAACCAACAGAATGGGAAAAAATTTTCGCAGTCTACCCATCTGACAAAGGGCTGATATCCAGAATTTACAAACAACTCAAGCAGATTTACAGGAAAAAAACAAACAAGCCCATTCAAAAGTGGGCAAAGGATATGAACAGATACTTTACGAAAGAAGACATATATGAGGCCAACAATCATATGAAAAAATGCTCATCGTCACTGGTCATCAGAGAGATGCAAATCAAAACCACATTGAGATACCATCTCACGCCAGTTAGAATGGCGATCATCAAAAAATCTGGAGACAACAGATGCTGGAGAGGATGTGGAGAAAAAGGAACACTTTTACACTGTTGGTGGGAATGTAAATTAGTTCAACCAGTGTGGAAGACAGTGTGGCGATTCCTCAAGGCCTTAGAAATAGAAATTCCATTTGACCCAGCAATCCCATTACTGGGTATATATCCAAAAGACTATAAATCGTTCTACTATAAGGACACATGTACACGAATGTTCATTGCAGCACTGTTTACAATAGCAAAGACCTGGAATCAACCCAAATGCCCATTGATAATAGACTGGATTGGAAAAATGTGGCAGATATACACCATGGAATATTATGCAGCAATCAGAAATGATGAGTTCGTGTCGTTTGTAGGGACATGGATGAATCTGGAAAACATCATCCTCAGCAAACTGACACAAGAACAGAAAATGAAACACCGCATATTCTCACTCATAGGTGGGTGATGAAAAATGAGAACACATGGACACAGAAAGGGGAGTACTAAACACTGGGGACTATTGAGGGGAAAAGGGGAGGGCCAGTGGGAGGGGGAGGTGGGGAGGGATAGCCTGGGGAGAAATGCCAAATGTGGGTGAAGGGGAGAAGAAAAGCAAAGCACACTGCCATGTGTGTACCTACGCAACTGTCTTGCATGCTCTGCTCATGTACCCCAAAACCTATAATCCAATAAAAAATTAAAAAAAAAAAAAAAAAAAAAGAAGAAATAATAAAGATCAGAAAAAAGTTGAGACTGAAATATAATATCAATGAAACAAAAAGTTGGTGTTTAAAAAAGTTAAACAAATCAACAAACCTTTTGCTAGATTAAGAAAAAAGAGAGAAGACTTACATAAATAAAATCAGGGGTGAAAAGGAGACACTGATATCATAGAAACTCAAAGGATCATTAGAGACCATTATGGGCAACTATATGCCAATACATTTGAAAACCCTTAGAAGAAATGAATAAAGTCCTAGACACATACCAGTTTACCAAGTTTGAACCATAAAGAAATTCAAAACCTGAATAGACCATTAAAAAGTAACAAGATAGAAGCAGTAATAAAAAGCTTCCCATCCAAGAAAAGCCTAGGACCTGATAGCTTCATTGCTGAATTCTACAAAACATTTAAAAAGGAACTAATATCAATCCTACTCAAATTATTCCAAAAAATTAAAGAGAAATACTTCCAGACTAATTATAAGAGGCCAGTCTTACCGTAATACCAAAACCAAAGACACAACAAACAAAAGATAAACATAGATGCAAAGATTCTCAACAAAGTACAAGCAAATCAAATTCAAGAACACATTGAAAATCGTTCATTATGATTAAGTGGGAGTCATCCCAGGGTAGCAAGGATGGTTCAACATACACAAATCAATAAAAGTGATACATCATATCAACAGAATGAAAGACAAAAATCATATGATCATTTCAATTGATGCTAAAAAAGCATTCTGTAGAATTCAACATTCCTTCGTGATAAAAATTCTAAAAAAAAAAACAACTAGGTATAGAAAGAATATACCTCAATATGATAAAAGCTGTATATGGCAACCCCACAGCCAGTATCATACTAAACGGGGGAAAACTGAAAATCTTTCCTCTAAAATGTGGAACAAGACAAGGATGACCATTTTCACCACTTTTATGAAACGTAGTACTGGAAGTCCTAGCCAAAGCATTTACACAAGAGAAAGAAATAAAGAGCATCGAAATTGGAAAGGAAGAAGTCAAATTATTCCTGTTTGCAGACAATATGACCTTATGTTTACAAAAACCCAAAGAGTCCACCAGAAACACTATTAGAACTGATAAACAAATTTGGCAAAGTTACAGGATACAAAATCAACATACAAAAATAAATAGCAATTCTAAATGTCAAGAGCAAACAATCTGAAAAAAAAAAAAAACCCAAGAAAGTAATCCCATTTATAATAGCTACAAATAAAATAAGATACTCAGTAATTAACCTGAGAAGTGAAAGATGTCTACAATGAAAACTATAAAACATTGATGAAAGAAATTGAAGAGAACACAAAAAATGGAAAGATATTCCATGCTCATGGATTGGAAGCATCAATATTGTTAAAATGTCCATATTACCCAAGGTAATCTACAGATTTAATGCAATCCATAAAAAATTCCAATGTCATTCTGCACAGAAATAGAAAGAATAATCCTAAAATTTATATGAAATCACAAAAGATCCAAAATAGCCAAAGCCATCCTGAGCGAAAAGAACGAAACTGGAGGCATCACATTACCTGACTTCAAATTATATTACAAAGCTAAAGTAACCAAAACGTCATGGGACTGGCATGAAAACACACCTCAACCAATGGAATAGAATAGAGAACCCAGAAATACACCCACTTTCAATTTTAGCAAAGGTGCCAAGAACATACATGGGGGAAAGACAGTCTCTTCAATAAATGGTGCTTGGAAAATGAGATATCTATATGTAGAAGAATGAAACCAGACCACTATCCTTCACCACAAACAAAAGGAAAATCAAAATGGATTAAAGACAAATCTAAGACTTGAAACTATGAAACTAGTAGAAGAAAACATTGGGGAAACACTCCAGACAGTGGTCTGGGCAAAGATTTTCTGAGTAAGACCTCAAAAACACAGCAACCAAAGCAAAAAAACAAACACATAGACCTTTGGAACAGAATAGAGAACTCAGAAATAAATGGGAAAAATGGGATCATATCAAGCTAAAAACGTTTCTGCAAAGCAAAAGAAACTATCAACAAAGTGAAGAGACAACCCACAGAACAAAGTAAAACACATGTCTAAGAATAGCCCCACATAATCCCTGAAAGCACGATCAGTGCAGCAATCCAGTAATCCATAGCAGAAAAGAGCAGAAAGCAGAATGCACTCAGCCCTTGGTGATACTGAGCAATTCAAATTCTGATTAGAGTTGGTGATCAATCTGGCTACACACCGGTATGATTGCTGCATTGATCGTGCTTTCAGGGATTACGTGGGGATAGTCTTAGACATGTTTTTTACTTAAGACTTGTTAGCTGAGACTGAGCCACAAATATTTCGGGGACTTACCTAGGGAAAAAGAACTTACCGCATTCATTCCTTGCCCAAAAAATGGCACCATGGCGTGAGCTGCATCCCCCAGCAGTACACAGTGAGATTTTAAGTGAAACGAAGAGCACTTCACAGATATCATGGGCTGGGCAGGCAACAGGAAGAAATCCTGCACTAGGAGTCTCCTTCAAAGAAAATAATTCAACTGTAAGGACATCAAATTAGGTATTAAACACTGCTAAACTTTTTTGGATTTACAAAATTTATTATCACCAAGTTTTGTTGAAAAATATACAAGAATGTCAGGAAGAAAACAGAAAAGGGAAAAACTGAAGTTTCTCCAGTCCTAAAATACCATTGTTCTAATTATCTTCTTGTTCGGTAACAATGTTAATCACATTCAAAAATAATAAGTTTGGCTGCATTTGAATAATTTAAATATTTCTGTATCATATGTTACTAAAACTTTATTATCATGCACTTGGACCATGAGATTTTTAAATACAGTGGTATATTTTAGGTTTCCATTTAAAAATTGAGCAAATACTTATTTGAATTTAATTAGAAGACAATAAATGAAAATTAAAATTAATGTAAATCTTTATGTATTTGGAAATGGATAATAGTAATAAAACTAGAATTTGGGGGATTGGAATAATTTGGTCAAATGGTACAGAGGAAGAATAAGTAAGTTCAAGAGATTTAGTTTACAACATGGTGCTTATAATAAAAAACAAACAAAAAACCTAACATTTGTAGAGCATCTGTAGAGGTGTTGAGGAAGTTCTAAGTAGGCAAACAAGACATAGCCTCTAGAATCTTAAATCTGGCTGGAGAGGCAAAAAACAGCCATGAAACCAGTTAGAAAGTACATAAGGGCTAATGTTAGTGTGCAGAGATTTCACTGTTGGAGAAGGAGGGTTCCATACAGACTAACTTCAGTCTTCAAGAAAGAAAGTGACGAGCAATTTTTAAAAGACCTGCTATGGGCCAGCAGTGGGTTGTCCCTTTTAAGTAATTAGCTCATTTAATTTTCACAAATGCCCTAGGGTAGATATTATGATATCCATTTTAAAGGTGAAACTCAGGGAGGTTAGGGGCAGAAGCAGTATTAAAATATTGCTCAGGGAGGTCAGGGGCAGAAGCAGTATTAAAATATTGCTCTTGGCCGGGCGCGGTGGCTCACGCCTGTAATCCCAGCACTTTGGGAGGCCGAGGCGGGTGGATCATGAGGTCAAGAGATAGAGACCATCCTGGTCGACATGGTGAAACCCCGTCTCTACTAAAAATACAAAAAATTAGCTGGGCATGGTGGCGCGTGCCTGTAATCCCAGCTACTCAGGAGGCTGAGGCAGGAGAATTGCCTGAATCCAGGAGGCGGAGGTTGCGGTGAGCCGAGATCGTGCCATTGCACTCCAGCCTGGGTAACAAGAGTGAAACTCCGTCTCAAAAAAAAAATAATAATAATAAAAATAAAATAAAATATTGCTCTGCTATTAGACTGAGTATTTATGTTCCCCTAACATTCCTGTGTTGGATTCCTAATTTCCAGTGTGATGGTATTTGGAGATGGGGACTTTGGGTGGTGATTAGGTCTTGGGAGTGAACCCCCCATTAATGGCATTAGTGCTTTTATAAAAAGGACTCCAGAGAGAGCCCATGCCCCTTCTAGCATGGGACTAGACAGCAAAAAGACTGTCATCTATGAACCAAGAGGTGGGGTGTCAGCAGACACCAAATCTGCTAGCGCCTTGATCTTATGCTTGTCAGCCTTCAGAACTGTGAGCAATATATTTCTGTCATTTGTAAGCCACCGAGTCCATGGTAGGTTCATTACAGACAACTGAAGTGACTAAGGCATACTCTTGGTGCCATTGGGCTGCCTTCATGAAAACATCATTGGAGGCATCTAGATAGACAAATTAATATGTGCCAAGCCTTGTGCGGAATGATTTTCAGACATGATATCATTTAGTCCTCAAAACAACCCTTTGGGATAGGTTCTATCATTTATCAACCTTTTACCACGAGTGGGACATGGGAAAGCTTACGTGGCGACTAAGTATAGGATCTGAGACTTGACGCTGCTGGATGTATCGGCTGTGCCAAAGATTTGTGTATCTACCAGTAGAAAAAATTTCAGCCGGTTTCTGTGGCACACCAAGCCCTAGGGAGCCTGAGGAGGCTGTGTAATATTCTCATAGGCGGGTGATGAACAATGAGAACACATGGACACAGGGAAGGGAGCACTACACACTGGGATCTATTGGGGGGAATGGGGAGGGACAGTGGGGAGGGGGAGCTGGGGAGGGATAGCATGGGGAGAAATGCCAAATGTGGGTGAAGGGGAGGAAGGCAGCAAAACCACTGCCACGTGTGTACCTATGCAACTATCTTGCATGTTCTGCACATGTACCCCAAAACCTAAAATGCAATTAACAAAAAAGATACACAAAAGCCTTGGGACATTGGTGACTCATCTTTCCCAGAGAAACTGGCCACAGCACGGGTGTTTTTCAGAATTCCTGCTCACAGCACATCCACTTAGACTTTTGCTCTAATGTAGGTTTCTGTCCAGGTGACTGCATGATCCATCATGTTTAACCAAAACTGAAATCAGGTGCGTAACCTTTACTTGAATTTGGAATAATTCAAACAAACGGAGCATAAGGCACAACCTGCAACTTACTCTCCAATTAGAGGGATGGCATCCGGAAAGTATTTCTGGAAGAAATCCAGCACATCACTACTGGTTAGAAGTTCTTCAAACTCTTCAAAGGGCATGAACAAAGTACATGTGAACGATTTGTTCTGTGAGAAGATGAGAAACAGAGTGAAAGGGGATAGGGGGCCAAGTGATGCCCGCACTGTTGGTGGGTCCCGAAATCACAAGACTTCTTGCTGTGACCAGGAGCTTTTGGAAGGAATGTCCAGGGAGACAGTAAATGCACTGTCATTTGTTCCCTTGCTCTCAAAGAAAAGTTCTGCCAAGTCCCAGGGGTGCTCCCCAGCTTCTCTGATTATTCAGACAACTTCGATACTGTAAACTCTTCATTTTCACACAGCAAATACTACACTTTTTTTTTTTTTGAGGCAGAGTCTTCTCGCTCTGTTGCCCAGGCTGGAGTGTAGTGGCATGATCTTGGCTCACTACAATCTCCGCCTCCCAGGCTCAAGCGTTTCTCCTGCCTCAGCCTCCTGAGTAGCTGGGATTACAGGCACACACCACTAGGCCTGGCTAATTTTTTGTATTTTTAGTAGAGGTGGAGTTTCTCCATGTTGGCCAGGTTGGTCTTGAACTCCTGACCTCAGGCGATCCACTCACCTTGGCCTCCCAAAGTGCTGGGATTATAGGCATGAGCCAGCACGCCCAGCCTACACTCTTTAAATTACTAATAGGTTAGTTAGATTTGACACCTCCTCTTCTTCCTTTTAAGATGGTATTAATAAGCCCTGGACCCCTGGACAGATATCAACAGAAAGAAAAAGATCCCAACCAGAGAAACAGCTATGTCTATCTAGGAAAAAAGCCTCTAGGGTCTAATGAGAGAAAACCCATGATCTCTCTTTCTCTCTTTTTTTTTTTTTGAGATAGGGTCTTGCTTTGTTGTCCAGGCTGGAGTGCAATGGGATGATCATGGCTTACTGCAGGCTCCATCTTCAGGGTTCAAGCAATCCTCCCATGTCAGCCTCCTGAGTAGTTGGGACTACAGGCATGTGCCACCACACCTGGCAAAAGTTTTTTTTTCAGTAGATGCAAGGTGTTCCTACGTTGGCCACACCAGTCTTGAACTCCTGAGTTCAAGCAATCCTCCCACCTTGGCCTCCCAAAGTGCTAGGATTATAGGTGTGAGCCACTGTGCCCAGCCCCGTGCTCTCTTTTGATAATGCATATTCCAATGTCCTGCAGACCTTATAGGCTGAATCACTTCCTAATAGATAATCTAAATCTCTTTGGCTTTAATGGAGGGGGGGGCATGCATTTCCTTCTACACTGTCTTTAGTGAAGATGACAGGCACCACCACACATAAACTCTTGTTATTCATCCATGGAAGTTAAATCTCTTTTCCAAAGTAAATAATGGGAATTCCTTCAGATTTTTTTCTCAGTAATCCCAACGTTTCAAAGCTGTAATCACTAAATAGATTAAACAATGAAGAGATCAATTAGGTATATACATTCTAAGTACAAAAGTGAATAACAACATTAATTGCAGATGCAAAATTATAGTTGATAGAAAATTCTATACTACCATGTTAGGAAGTGCAATCATCATAAAGGTATTTCGAGGCCAAATATGCAGATAATTAGGTTCCATGGCATACTGCAGAAAAAAGAATATATGATACATTAGTGTATTAATTAATACAGTAAATCTATAAAACTGATTCAGATTTATAATAGTTTCCATGGTAACTTAAACAACAGTAGCATATACACAATGATATGCACATCTATTGCTACATAAAATGCAAGTTGCCTTAGAAAATACTTTGTGTTCTGTCTTTATAAACTCAATCTTAGGTGGGTTTTTGATACCATGTATAATTTACGATTTTAGAATATGTGTATGTATGTGTACATGTATGAAAAAAGGCAGAGAGAATATCTTATGTTCTCAAATCTTGAATTATACCTGGTATAATTATACCCAGTATCTATGTACACATACATGCACATATCTAGATGTGTATATGTGTGTGTGTATGTGCACGCATATATAATGTATGCATACACATTATATATATTTATATAATTTTTTCTACTTTACCTTTTGCCTTTTTTCAGAACTTATCTATACTGGACAGAAGGTCTTACATTTAAATATCATGAGGCAAAACCAAAAGTTTAGAAATAAGCTTTTTATCATTTGTTTCCTATAACATAAATAATAGAGGAGAGTCTTGTCTCTTAGTGACTCCTCTGTAATTACTATTAATACAGTAACAGCCCCGAGGAAGTATTAATTGCGTGAGTAGATCAATTGATCCAAAGGCCCAAGTGACCCAAATTTTTGAAGGTTCCCAGGGGCATTATAGACATAAAAATATGCAACCAATTTTCCAACTATTTCAAATTTGTATTATTTTTTACAAATGTTTTGAGAGCACCTTGCATGTGTATCTTGCATAGTAAGAATACTGAAAAAACAGCCTAGTCTTGGAGCTAACATTTTTACACCGTATCATAGTTACTTGTGTCTTAGGTGAAGAGACTGTGCTTTTCTTGTTTTTTTAGCCTCAGATTCCCAAAGAAAGCCCAACAGACAGACACAGAAATGAGTACATGCATGTCTCTTGACCTTACAGCGCAATTGAATAGGCAAGACGAATACATATGAAAAGCAATTACTTCTCTTCAATAGCAACACTAGCAGCAGAAAGCCATTCACCCAGTCTCGTCCCCCACTGCAACCATCAGAGGAGTGCAACTGTCTATATCGCATGCATGACATTAAGAACAAAAGAAAAAACAAAACACAAAGAAAAATAGAGAAAGTCTCGTAAGATTGTTTTTGGGCCATGTCAAAATGTTCCCATGTCTGAGTAACATTGCTATGTCTAAAAAATGTTCTTAAAAGAGTGGAGACATTTTTTAAAACCATTAATAATTACTATTTATTATGTGTACCTAGAAAAAAAAGGGCTTTCTTAAATCTGCAAGCGCAGTTTTTCTTAAGTCTGGAACAATTTTTCAACAGAATTCTGTTATCCTATAATCCAGAGTTACCAAATTCCGGGCCATGAGAACAGAACCTATCTGAAAGCCAGTACAATAAGCACTGAAAAATTAGCAAATACATTTCTTTTTTTTTTGAGACGGAGTTTCACTGTTGTTACCCAGACTGGAGTGCAATGGCACGATCACCGCAAACTCTGCCTCCTGGGTTTAAGGAGTTCTCCTGCCTCAGCCTCCCAAGTAGCTGGGACTACAAGTGCACACCACCATGCCCAGCTAATTTTTGTATTTTTAGTAGAGAGGGGGTTTCACCTTGTTCACCAAGATGGTCTTGATCTCTTGACCTCGTGATCCACCCGCCTCGGCCTCCCAAAGTGCTGGGATTATAGGCGTGAGCCACTACACCCAGCCAGCAAATAAATTTCAACCATGAGGATGAAATAGAAAGGTAATGAGGTGTTAAAATATGGATTTTACTGGCGGGTACAGTTTGTTGATATTTAACAACACTATCCAATATTGACTGTTCTCCAGTTGTCTGGATTTCAGAGGAGAGATTAAATCAGCATCTTAAAAATGTATGCTTTATATGCAAGTCAAATATTTAATGTTATTTGCACATCCATCCTTATAAGCCAATATCCTTATTGTTTCTGTTAGCATTGTTTTCCTTAACCAGGTCCTATACTTACTTGCTTATGGCAATATAATAAATTACATCCTGCTTATTTGCCTCTGGTCCCATATGGTTTAACAGTGGGAACCAGGAAATGAGAAAACCACAATGGAAATCTTTTTGCAACATTTTTCTAGTCATTTTACTTAATAACTATTATTTAATTTAATCATGGTTATAAGAGCCCTGGATTGTCAGAACACTGAAGGATTCAGCCTCAACCTGTTTTTTTCTCCCAAGAGAACATAGACAAATATTATTCAAATGCCCTTTCCAGTAGGAGGGTTGTAACTACTTCTTTTTTTTTTAATTTTTTATTGCATTTTAGGTTTTGGGGTACATGTGCAGAGTGTGCAAGACATTTGCATAGGTACACACATGACAGTGTGTTTTGCTTCCTTTCTCCCCTTCACCCACATTTGTCATTTATCCCCAGGCTATCCCTCCCCAGCTCCTCCCCGCCGCTTGCCCTCCCCTTTTCCCCTCAATAGACCCCAGTGTTTAGTACTCCCCTCCCTGCATCCATGTGTTCTCATTTTTCATCACCCACCTATGAGTGAGAATATGCGGTATTTCATTTTCTGTTCTTGTGTCAGTTTGCTGAGGATGATGTTCTCCAGATTCATCCATGTCCCTACAAACGACACGAACTCATCATTTCTGATTGCTGCATAATATTCCATGGTGTATATGTGCCACATTTTCCCAATCCAGTCTATCATCAATGGGCATTTGGTTTGGTTCCAGGTCTTTGCTATTGTAAACAGTGCTGCAATGAACATTCGTGTGCATATGTCCTTATAGTAGAACGATTTATAGTCCTTTGGATATATACGCAGTAATGGGATTGCTGGGTCAAATGGAATTTCTATTTCTAAGGCCTTGAGGAATCGCCACACTGTCTTCCACAATGGTTGAACTAATTTACACTCCCACCAACAGTGTAAAAGTGTTCCTTTTTCTCCACATCCTCTACAGCATCTGTTGTCTCCAGATTTTTTAATGATTGCCATTCTAACTGGCGTGAGATGGTATCTCAATGTGGTTTTGATTTGCATCTCTCTGATGACCAGTGACGATGAGCATTTTTTCATATGATTGTTGGCCTCATATACGTCTTCTGTTGTAAAGTGTCTGTTCATATCCTTTGCCCATTTTTGAACGGGCTTGTTTTTTTTTTCTGTAAATCTGTTAGAGCTCTTTGTAAATTCTGGATATCAACCCTTTGTCAGATGGGTAAATTGCAAAAATTTTTTTCCCATTCTGTTGGTTGCTGATTCACTCTAGTGACTGTTTCTTTTGCCGTGCAGGAGCTGTGGAGTTTGATTAGGTCCCATTTGTCTATTTTGGCTTTTGTTGCCAATGCTTTTGGTGTTTTGTTCATGAAGTCCTTGCCTACTCCTATGTCCTGGATGGTTTTGCCTAGATTTCCTTCTAGGGTTTTTATGGTGCCAGGTCTTATGTTTAAGTCTTTAATCCATCTGGAGTTAATTTTGGTGTAAGGTGTCAGGAAGGGGTCCAGTTTCTGCTTTCTGCACATGGCAAGCCAGTTTTCCCAACACCATTTATTAAACAGGGAATCCTTTCCCCATTGCTTGTTTTTGTCAGGTTTATCAAAGATTGTATGGTTGTAGATATGTTGTGTTGCCTCCGATGCCTCTGTTTTGTTCCATTGGTCTATATCTCTGTTTTGGTACCAGTACCATGCTGTTTTGATTACTGTAGCCTTGTAGTATAGTTTGAAGTCCGGTAGTGTGATACCTCCCACTGTGTTCTTTTTGCTTAGAATTGATTTGGCTATGCGGGCTCTCTTTTGGTTCCATATGAAGTTCATGGTGGTTTTTTCCAGTTCTGTGAAGAAAGTCAATGGTAGCTTGATGGGGATAGCGTTGATTCTGTAAATTACTTTGGGCAGTATAGCCATTTTCACGATATTAATTCTTCCTAACCATGAACATGGAATGTGTCTCCATCTGTTTGTGTCCTCTCTTATTTCGTTGAGCAGTGTTTTGTAGTTTTCCCTGAAGAGGTCCCTTACGTTCCTTGTGAGTTGTATTCCAAGGTATTTTATTCTTTTTGTAGCAATTGTGAATGGCAGTTCGTTCTAGATTTGGCTCTCTTTGAGTCTGTTATTGGTGTAGAGGAAGGCTTGTGATTTTTGCACATTGATTTTATATCCTGAGACTTTGCTGAAGTTGCTTATCAGTTTCAGGAGTTTTTGGGCTGAGGCGATGGGGTCTTCTAGGTATACTATCATGTCGTCTGCAAATAGAGACAATTTGGCTTCCACCTTTCCTATTTGAATACCCTTTATTTCTTTTTCTTGCCTGATTGCTCTGGCTAGAACTTCCAGTACTATATTGAATAGGAGTGGTGAAAGAGGGCATCCTTGTCTAGTGCTGGATTTCAAAGGGAATGCTTCCAGTTTTTGCCCATTCAGTATGATATTGGCTGTTGGTTTGTCGTAAATAGCTTTTATTACTTTGAGATACGTTCCATCGATACCAAGTTTCTTGAGGGTTTTTAGCATAAAGGGCTGTTGAATTTTGTCAAATGCCTTCTCTGCGTCAATTGAGATAATCATGTGGTTTTTGTTTTTGGATTTGTTTATGTGGTGAATTACGTTGATAGACTTGCGTATGTTGAACCAGCCTTGCATCCCTGGGATGAATCCTACTTGATCATGATGGATAAGTTTTTTGATTTGCTGTTGCAATCGGCTTGCCAATATTTTATTGAAGATTTTTGCATCTATGTTCATCATGGATATTGGCCTGAAGTTTTCTTTTCTCGTTGGGTCTCTGCCGGGTTTTGGTATCAGGATGATATTGGTCTCATAAAATGATTTGGGAAGGATTCCCTCTTTTTGGATTATTTGGAATAGTTTCAGACGGAATGGTAACAGTTCCTCTTTGTGTGTCTGGTAGAATTCTGCTGTGAACCCATCTGGATCTGGGCTTTTTTTGTGTGGTAGGCTCTTAATTGCTGCCTCAACTTCAGACCTTGTTATTGGTCTATTCATAGTTTCAGCTTCCTCCTGGTTTAGGCTTGGGAGGACACAGGAATCCAGGAATTTATCCATTTCTTCCAGGTTTACTAGTTTATGTGCACAGAGTTGTTTGTAATTTTCTCTGATGATGGTTTAAATTTCTGTGGAATCTGTGGTGATTTCCCCTTTGTCATTTTTTATTGCATCTATTTGGTTGTTCTGTCTTTTCTTTTTTATCAATCTGGCTAGTGGTTTGTCTAGTTTGTTGATCTTTTCAAAAAACCAGCTCTTGGATTTATTGATTTTTTGAAGGGTTTTTCATGTCTCTATCTCCTTCAGTTCTGCTCTGATCTTAGTTATTTCTTGTCTTCTGCTGGGTTTTGAGTTTTTTTTTATCTTGCTCTTCTAGCGCTTTCAATTTTGACGATAGGGTGTCAATTTTGGATCTCTCCATTCTCCTCATATGGGCACTTATTGCTATATATTTTCCTCTAGAGACTGCTTTGAATGTGTCCCAGAGATTATGGCAAATTTTGTCTTCATTCTCATTGGTTTCGAAGAACTTCTTTATTTCTGTCTTCATTTCATTGTTTATCCAGTCAACATTCAAGAGCCAGTTGTTCAGTTTCCACGAAGCTGTGCAGTTCCGAGTTGGTTTCTAAATTCTGAGTTCTAACTTGATTGCACTATGGTCTGAGAGACTGTTTGTTATGATTTCAGTTGTTTTGCATTTGCTGAGAGTGCTTTACTTCCAATTATGTGGTCAATTTTAGAGTAGGTGTGATGTGGCGCTGAGACGAATGTATATTCTGTGGATTTGGGGTGGAGAGTTCTGTAAATGTCTATCAGGTTTGCTTGTTCCAGGTCTGAGTTCAAGCCCTGGATATCCTTGTTGACTTCCTGTCTGGTTGATCTGTCTAATATTGACAGTGGAGTGTTAAAGTCTCCCAGTATTATTGTGTGGGAGTCTAAGTCTCTTTGTAAGACATTAAGAACTTGCCTTATGTATCTGGGTGCTCCTGTATTGGGTCCATATATGTTTAGGATCGTTAGCTCTTCTTGTTGTATTGATCCTTTTACCATTAGGTAATGACCTTCTTTGTCTCTTTTGATCTTTGTTGCTTTAAAGTCTATTTTATCAGAGATGAGAATTGCAACTCCTGCTTTTTTTTGCTCTCCATTTGCTTGGTAAATCTTCCTCCATCACTTTATTTTGAGCCTTTGTGTATCCTTGCATGTGAGACGGGTTTCCTGGATACAACACACTGATGGGTTTTGTTTTTTTATCCAATTTGCCAGTCTGTGTCTTTTGATTGGTGCATTTAGTCCATTTACATTTAGGGTTAATATTGTTATGTGTAAATTTGATACTGCCATTTTGATGCTAGCTGGCTGTTTTGCCTGTTAGTTGATGTAGATTCTTCGTTATGTTGATGCTCTTTAGCATTTAGTGTGATTTTGGAATGGCTGGTACTGGTTGTTCCTTTCTATGTGTAGTGCCTCTTTCAGGAGCTCTTGTAAAGCAGGCCTGGTGGTGACAAAATCTCCGAGTACTTGCTTGTTCGCAAAGGATTTTATTTTTCCTTCACTTACGAAGCTCAGTTTGGCTGGATATGAAAGTCTGGGTTGAAAGTTCTTTTCTTTAAGGATGTTGAATATTGGCCCCCACTCTCTTCTGGTTTGTAGAGTTTCTGCCGAGAGATCTGCTGTGAGTCTGATGGGCTTCCTTTTGTAGGTGACCCGACCATTCTCTCTGGCTGCCCTTAGTATTTTCTTCTTTATTTCAACCCTGTTGAATCTGACGATTATGTGCTTTGGGGTTGCTCTTCTTGCGGAATATCTCTGTGGTGTTCTCTGTATTTCCTGAATTTGAGAGTTGGTGTGCCTTGCTAGGTGGGGGAAATTTTCCTGGATGATTTCCTGAAGAGTATTTTCCAGCTTGGATTCATTCTCTTCATCCCCTTCTGGTACACCTATCAAACGTAGGTTAGGTCTCTTCACATAGTCTCACATTTCTTGGAGACTTTGTTCATTCCTTTTTGTGCTTTTTTTCTCTAATCTTGGTTTTTCATTTTATTTCATTGAGTTGATCTTCGACTTCTGATATTCTTTCTTCTGCTTTGTCAATTCGGCTGTTGAAACTTGTGCATGCTTTGCGAAGTTCTTGTATTGTGTTTTTCAGCTCCTTCAATTCATTCATATTCCTCTCTAAGTTATCCATTCTTGTTATCATTTCCTCGAATCTTTTTTCAAATCTTTTTTCAAGGTTCTTAGTTTCTTTGCATTGATTTAGAACATGTTCTTTTAGCTCACAGAAGTTTCTCATTACCCACCTTCTGAAGTCTAATTCCATCATTTTATTCTCCGTCCAGCTTTGTTCCTTTGCTGGTGAGGAGTTTTGGTCCTTTGTAGGAGGCGAGGTGTTCTGGTTTCGGGTGTTTTCCTCCTTTTTGCGCTGGTTTCTTCCCA
Organism: Callithrix jacchus; assembly: GCF_049354715.1. Taxonomy (NCBI): domain Eukaryota; kingdom Metazoa; phylum Chordata; class Mammalia; order Primates; family Cebidae; genus Callithrix; species Callithrix jacchus. The sequence continues at coordinate 44,376,943 of NC_133520.1, forward strand.
TCTTTGTGGATTTATCCACCTGTCGTCTGAGTAGTTGCTGACTTTCCGATTGGGTCTCTGAGTGGACGCCCAGATTGTTGATGATGAGGTCTTTCTGTTACTTAGTTTTCCTTCTACCAGTCTAGCCCCTCTGCTGTACGACTGCATAGGTCCACTCCAGGCCCTGCTTGTCTGGGGTACACCTGTAGCAGCTGCAGAATGGTGAGGGATGCTACCAGTTTCTTCTTCTGCTATCTTTGCCCCAGAAGGTGCCCAACTAATGTCAGTCTGATCAGTCCTTTTTGAGGTGACTCTGGATATACAGGGGTCAGGGAGCTGCTTGAGGAGACAATCTGTACTTTATAGGAGCTCAAGTGCTGAGCTGTGAGCTCCATTGTTCATTCAGGGCTGTTAGGCAGGTGCATTTAATTCTGCTGCAGCACAACTCTTAGAACCCCTTTTTTTCCTCAGATGCTCTGTCTTGGGGGGGGGTTGGGGCTTTCTTTATGAGTGTCTGTGGCACTATCCTGCCCAGCTAGGAGGCAGTCTAGTCACTATTTGCCTGTCGAGGCTCTGCCCTGCTGATGTGGTGTGGGCCCTGTTGCTGCGGGCTCTGTCCTGCAGCCACGGGCTCCACGGCAGGCTCCGCCCTGCTGCCACCAACTCCGCCCTGCAGCAGAGTCTCTCTGTTATGGCATGTTGCCTCGGCAATGGCAGGCTGCGTCAGCAATGGAAGTGTACCTCCATAGGGGCTGATATCCTTGGTAATGGCGAACACCCCTCCCCCACCGAGCTGCACAGTCCTGGGTTCAGCTGTGCTCGCAGCGAAAGTCTCCACCCGGAGCGTTTCGAGTTGCTGTTTTGTTTGTCCCCGTGGGGGTGAAACCCGCCGAGCCTGCTCGCCTGGCTCCCTGCCTCAGAGTGCCTTTCTTTTTTTTTTAAGTTGAACGGATGGCTCTCTCCCAGGTGTTTCGGTTGCCCGCTGTTAGGGCACCGGGATCTGTGTGATTTCCCGTGCAGCTAGCCACTGCGCTGGCTCACACCCCACTTCCCAGGAATCTCCTGGTCTGGCTCACTGTCAAAGTCCCGTTTAATCAGATGGATATGCTAATCTGCCCTCCCAAATCTCAGATTGCCAGTTTAGCAGGGCACCCGGGCCCGTGTGTTTAGTGTGGATTATTCGGGAGTGCCTGCGCTGCGGCGCCGGCTGAAGCAGCTGCAACAGCTGAACCGGCTGCGCTTGCGTCCCGTGTCTTTCCTACACCTGGGACTTTCCCCGTTCTGTGGGCAACAAAGATCTGTCTGGAAATGCGGCTTTGACTCACCCTCTGAGCATTTGCTGAGAGCTGCGATCCCGAGTTGTTCTTACTGCGCCATTTTGAAAACCCCCCTCAAATTACTAATATTTTTATCATGTTCACTTTAGAGTTCTCCTGTGGCTGACATGGTATCTAGATGCAAGGCAAACTTCCCCACTCCTTTGGCAGTAAGAGGTAAAGCAACTTGCCTGAAATCACATGGATATTTGATAAAACCGGTTTTTAAGCCAAGGAAGTCTGTCTGTAGAGTCCTTGATTTTGAACACTACCCTTCCTTAAATCGAGGGTTGTAACTTCTTTCCTTCCCTCCCTCCCTCCCTCCCTCCCTCCCTCCCTCCCTCCCTCCCTCCCTCCCTCCTTCCCTCCTTTCTTCCTTCCTTCCTTCCCTCCTTCCTTCCTTTTGTAGAGACAGGATTGGGCTATATTGCTTGGGATAGAGTGCAGGGGCATGATCTCGGCTCACTGCAACCTTGACCTCCCGGGCTCAAGCAATCATTCCACCTCAGCCTCCTGAGTAGCTGGGACCACAAGCACATGTCACCATCCTGGCTAATTTTTATATTTTTTACAGAGACAGGCTGATCTTGAACTCTTGGGTTCAAGTGATCTTCCTGCCTTGGCCTCCCAAATTTCTGGGATTACAGGAATGAGCCACTGTTTTTTTTCTTTTCACTAAAAAAAGGTTATCAAAAAAGAGCGGAGTGAGAATTGTATTATTAAAAAGATACCCATGCATCTAATTTATTATTAATTACAAAGTTCTTGTGGCAGGCCTCAAAATGAATCAAGACATGCTGCTGAAAATCACTGCACTAGAATATGCATTTGCACTCATGGTGCGAGGGTTGTGGGAAGGGGTTGAGAAACGGCAAGGACTTACATCCCCGTTCTTAGGTGGAATAGTCAACTCCATGTACCCATGAGGAATGTACTGCTGACTATAATCAAAGCGCGGTTTCTTCATGAGATGAGATCTGACAGTTGAGTAGGCTCCATCACATCCTACAATGAGGTCACAGGTAACATCTATGGGAACTTTGTCAGATCTGAAAAATAGAACAAACCATCCAAAAGAAAACAATGTCTAGTGGTGAAAATGATGATGTACATCTGGGTATGAGAAGTAGTGGCTCCACAGATGACTTAGAAAGTTCACTTTTATATGTGTGACTTGGGCTTTGAGTTAATAGATAGAACATTTAGATGAAAACTCTTGTCTCAGTCATAAGTTTGCTTATGAGAATAACACAAAACCATACTGACTAATGAAGACCTGGTAGGCCACAGAAGTATGGATGACAGGATTTAAGCTTTCTGAATGAAGGAGGAGAATCTTAAAAACAGAGTGTTCCAAGTGTACAAACGAATGTATGAAGAACCACAAGGATGTGACCAGGACTTTCTTTTTTTTTTTTAATTTTTTATTGGATTTTAGGTTTTTGGGTACATGAGCAGAGGTGACCAGGACTTTCTAAGACCAATACATTTGGCTTAAGCAGAGGTATGAGGAGATAAGCTTAAGGAAAGAACAGAAGGTAGGGAGAGAAAGGAAGGAGGAAATGAAAAGAATCTTCAATGTTAAGATAAAAGATTTTAAAACATTATTCTGGCGAAAGGAAAACTGAAATTTTCTATTAGGGAAATGGTGTATGAAGAGTTGTAATTTAAGAAAACTTCCTTGGCAGTTTGAAGCAGAGGCAGAATGCCAAAGGGAGCCAAAAACAGGGATGGGGTAATAGCAACATATTATATTACATGTGCAGGGGTGAGAGCCGGAAGTACTGTCCTGCAGCTGGAAGGAGAAAGACAAGACTCTGAACCAATAGGAAGTAAGAAAGACTGGGGGGTGTTATAGATTTAATGAGAGAGGATGGGGAAAGAACACACCACAAATGATTCTAATTATCTGGGCACTGTTACTGGGGAAGTCAGGAGTGGGATGTGATTTGGGAGAAGTAGCTGATCAAGGTTTTAGATGTGTTTGAGATAATAACCAGATGTTCCAGCAAGGATGTTCAATGGGAAATTGACATAAATTGATTAGAGCTTCTATAAGGATTTAGAACAAAGAGAGAGGCTTGGACTGCAATGTTTATTTTAGAGAGGTGGTTGTTGAACCCAGGACTGTGGATCCATAGAATATCACAAGAGTGGGATATGAGGCTTCGAACTTGAGAGAAAATAGAATCATCCGAGGAAAGGCAGAGAAATAGCACCTGAAAAGAGAACAGGAGGAGAGCATTGGAAGGTCACCTCGTTTTGAAAGAGGAGAGAGTTTGAAGCATGTTAGAGTCACCAGTGTGGAACAGAGTACAGCAGGAAGGTAAGTTAGTGTGAGAATCAGGAATTATTGGCATTGGTGTTCAGAAGGCATCAGGGCCCTATTTTCAATATAAAATTCTTTGAATCTAGAAACTATTTGGATTACCCTTTCAATAATCTTTTAACTCTTTCAAAAGAGCCAAAGAACAAAGTTTACGTATACAATTCTCCACTCCCAGCTTTCGCCTCTGATGTCTAAAACCTGACCCATAGTTACCCAAGCACTGTGATCACTCCTTCCTCTGGATAACATTTCAACAGCCTGTGGTTAAAGTGCACTTTCACGTTGGGATATTTCTCAACAGCTGAGGAAACGAAGAAAGAGGCAAACAGAAATGAAATTTCAATTCTTATTTCACTTGATCAAATTGAAATATTAATTGTTTTCTGGGAACAGTATGGTAGGAATTTTATTCATAACAATGTAAAATTAAATTCACTTAAATGATAATTTGACAACTGTTTGGCAACTATTTCAGTATAATTTGGTAGTAAAACAGATGAATAAAAATCAATTACCCTCATCTCAAAAAGAAAATATCCAACTAATTCCGTTGTGCAAACTCTTGCATTGCTGTGATTATTAGCACCCTGGGAAAGAAGCAAGCATCACATATTTCAAAAGTTGTCTGTAATCTGAGGCTTTACTGTGATTGGAAATATTCAGTCAAACCCCTTTCCACATGTATGCATGTCTCTATGTCTCCTTCTTAGCTAGTTTTCTGAACTTCTGATTGAAGTTGTCACAAATAGAGGTTATTGATTTTAAATCTCTTTGAAATCAATCACTGGAATAGTTAGGGGGAAAATGAGTAAGAAGCTTTGAAACTTCTCAATAAACTAAACCCAATAATTTTAGTAATTTTCTGTTTTGCCTGCTAGCGCTCTAGAGAATTGAGTGGATTTCATTTTATGAACTATTAATCATGTTCTTGTTACAACAGTAAAATATGATCTTGTCCCTAGTAATGCTCATGTATTCATCAATAAACACAGCCTATTTACTGTTCTTAAAGGTACAAATTAGAAATCAGGTGTCCCACTGAGCTGGGAGAGACCTCAGAGATGATTTAGTTCTTCATCTTAAAAAGGGAGTGACCAAGATTCTGCAAGCAAAGGTAAAATGCCTGAGATCACACAAAGTGAAAACATTAAGAACCAAACTCATCAAGCGGCATACATTAATTACATACAGTTTTTGTACATCAAAAAAGTAAATAAAAAGAACGTTGAATTAGAAAAAATGAGGAAAATAAGCCAGGAGTTCTGCCGTCCAACTCAGTATTTCTATCTGTACTTATCTCCCCTCTTCATCTCAATCTTATTTTATTCTGTTTTGTTTCAGTTAGATTTGAGGTTTGAAGATTTTAGCTTTCTTGCAAAACCTGAGAGACCCTAAACCAAAGAAGTTCATCTGTGTATAAGAAATAGTTTAACAAATAACTTTGGAGTAATCAGAGTTGACCTGATATACAAAGGATATATTTTAGAAACATAACATATGTTTGTGAAAAGAACCTTAAAAAGTTTATTCTTATTTTTTATGTAAGTGTATAGTATTACATCCTAAATCATTTTTTTATAGAACTTTAGTCCCGGGATATACTCCCTTAAAAAACTGTTCTTTTGTCAAAGACAGCAGAGTAATGGTGAATACTCCGTCTTGGTCTGCGCTGTCCTGGTGTGTAGCTGTATGTGGCATTTGAGTGCTTGGAGTGTGGCAATCTTAAGTTGAGATATGTTGCCTGCACAGGATTTTGGCAAATTAGAACGAAAAGTATATTTAAAAGGAATGACAGTAAATAACTTTCTGATATTGATTATATATTGAATAATATTTTGGATGTATTTGGTTAAAATATATTTTTTTAACTAATTTATTTATTTAGAGACAGTTTTGGCCTCATTGCCCAAGATGGGGTACAGTGGCGCCATCTCAGCTCGCTGCAGCCTCTGCCTCCCGGGTTCAAGTGATTCTCCTGCCTCAGCCTCCCAAGTAGCTGGCATTACAGGTGCCCACCACCACACCCAGCTAATTGTTATGTTTTTAGTAGAGACAGGGTTTCACTATGTTGGTCAGGCTGGTCTTGAACTCCTGACCTCTAGTGATCCACCTGCCTTGGCCTCCCAATGTGCTGGAATTACAGACGTGAGCCCTGGCACCTGGCCTAGGTTAAAATATCTTATTAAAAATAACACCACCTGCTTCTTTTTTGTTTTTGTTTTTGTTTTCATCATGGTTAGTATAAGTTTGAAAAGTATACATGTGCCTGGTATTTGTGGCCACATGTTGGACTGTGCTGCTCTGAAAGATCCACAGTGCAGACCAAGTATATAATAAAAGCCCTGAGAAGTACTGGTGCAGGATTTGTCAGACCTGTTTGTTCACATATCCTTTGTCTGTTTTGTTTGGCTTAACAATTACTAACATTTCACAGAATAGTGAATGAGCTATGAAACAATCCCACGTGAAATGCTGATGAAGGGAAATCATGTAGTGACAATGTTTTCAGAGGGGAGGTTTTGCAGTTAGGGAGAAATGAGCATTTCTAATTGATTAAATATGTGGAACGAAAACCTCCCACATCTGATGCCTTGTAAAGAAAGAATGAACTTTATGTGCCTGACAAGGCTGAAGAGTCGAGAGATTCAGCATTCATTTTATGGACATATTTATGGCATTTATGAAGTTGCATGCCGTGCAGAGCACTCGAATCAGAATCCGGGGAACTTCTGATGTGTACACAAAGATTGTAGCTTTCCCATGTTTTAGCCTCCTTCGTATTGGCAGATGTTTTATATATAATATTGGAAGAAGAAATCGTTAATAGTGAAAAGTATGGACTTTAGAGTAAACAAACTCAAATTCAAATCCAGATTCTACCACTTATTAACAGTGGGATCCAAGCTTTCTAAGCCTCCATTTCACCAGAGATAAAAGTAATTTCCCTCCATAGAGTTGTTGGAAGGTTTATGCAAATCTATGCATGTAAAACACTTAACATAGAGCCTGGTGCTTCAACGAATGTTTGCTATTATTTTTATCTTGATAAATTGGGAGGGTCTTAGAAAGACGGTATCATAGTTCTGCTATACTGCTTTTTGTAAATGCTGCTTTGTGTGGGGTTTTCTTGTTGTTGCTGTTGTTGTTTTTTATATTTTAGAGTTGACGTCTTGCTCTGTGGCCCAAGATGGAGTGCAGTGGTGCAATTATACTCTGGAGCTCAAGCCATCCTCCCTCCTCAGCCTCCCAAAGTGCAGGGATTGCAGATGTGAGCCACTGCACCTGGCTGGTTCATTTAGTCTCTTGAGATCAACCTGAATATACCTAGCAAACTGGCTCCACTCCACCCATCTACCCATCCAGAAGGCAGTCTGACAAATATAACTAAATAAATAAGATTACTAACAATACTAAACCTTATTTCTTGTATCTGATGAATCAACTAAAGTGAAATTCCTCATAGCCCTCCTTCTCCCAGTCTAATTCCATTAGATTCAATTCCATTCAGCAGATATATTGAGGGGATTGAGGAGAAGCAAAGATAAATCATGTAGAGCCTCTGTTCAGAAATCAGAGTCTACTGGACTCCATCTCAAGGGACAAATTTTAAAGATAGTAGAAATATTAAGTGGCATGCTTTGCTGGGAATAAATCTGCTTAATACAAATGCTGAAGGGAGGAAAAGCTACTACAATCTAGGCTTAAACTTAGTAAGGGCTACAAGGGGTGTAATTGGACTGACTATGCAAGTTACAAATTTAATTTGTATCCAGTGGCTTTTCCATGAATAGGCCTTTTCGGTTGCACAAATTAAAAAGTTCAGGGTTATGTTTTACACCTTTCTCTTTTTCAACTTTCTGTATCTATTTATTCTCTTACAAATATCTATCTATTTATTTATTCTCCCTATGTATCTATTTATTCTCTTACAAATATCATGAATCTGCACCCTATTCTCCAACCACATTACTATAGCTTTATTCCTGGGCCCTTCTTCTGCGCCCAGAGTTTATGGAAATGCCTTGAAGATTGCAACCCTTTCTCAGTCTTCCCACTATAACTTTTCATCTCTCTAAAAGGCAAATCTCATTGTGTCACTTTATAAATTGTTTGAGTTTATCTGTCGTTCCATTACAGTGTGAATTCTTCATCAGAGTGAGCACTCATTCAGTCAGTGTCTAAGAGACCATGGGGGCGCAGTACATGTTGAAAAAATGATTTCAATTTAGATAATTGCCAGTGCAATGGGTGTTAGCACCTGTGATTCCAGCTACTCTGGAATCTGAGGTAGGAGAATCACTTGAGCCAGGAGTTCAAGACAAACCTGAACAATATAGCAAGACTGCCTTAAATTTTTTTTTTTAATTAGTTGTATGTGGTAGCATGTGTCTATAGCCCCAGCTACTCGAGTGGCCAAGGTGGGAAGACAGTTGAGCACAGGAGTTCAAGGTTGCAGTGAGCTGCGATCACACCATTGCACTCTAGCCCGAGTGACAGCAAGGCCTTGTCTCAAAAAATTTTAGGCAATTGGTATTTTCAAGAAGGTCTTTGTTTATTTATTTCTTGTTTTGAGACAGGGTCTTGCTCTGTTGCCCAGGTTGGAGTGCAGTGGCAAAATCACATTGCTCACATCTCACTGCAGCCTTGACCTCCCTGGCTTGAGTGATCCCCCCACCTCGGGCTCTTGAGTAGCTGGGATTATAGGTCCACACTTCCACACCCAGCTATTTTTTTATTTTTTGTAGATATGGGGTCTCTACATGTTGCCCAGGCTGGTCTCAAACTTCTGGGCTCAAGCGGTCCTGACCTCAGTCTCCCAGAGTGCTGAGATTACAGGCATGAGCTATCATACCTAGCTTCAAGAAGGACTGTGTAATGTACAGTCTTGCTCTTCATCACCCATAAAAAGGAGCAGCAAACAAATCCATTAAGATTAGTGTCATGTGCTTTACTCAAAATGACAACTGGTGAATCAAAGCATTAGACTTACCAGTCAATAGATCCTTGTTTAGATTTTCTCTGCTTATAGAAAGAATATACTGCAAGAAAAGTAGAGTAGATACAGTTTGTTTCTGGTGAATGGACAAATATAATTCTAAGTTACTTGCTCAGCAATAAAACGTATTTATTATTTAGCAAAGGGTTGCAAGCTTAGTTTTGTGATCATTTAGTTAAGTGACTTTTGCTTTTTTTATTTTTTATTTTTTTTAAAAAACACTTTACCCAAACACATATATACAATATCCAAGTTTACACTTAGACTTTTTCAAAGTTTAACACTTTAAAAGTCAAATCCTTCTCTTGCAACTAAAATATAATTTTCATCAAGAAAGTTTTGTTTTATAATAAAATATTTTCAGCTTAGGTCTCCAAATTTAGCTCTTAGAAAAACTTCAGTGATGACGGTATCACTAAAATCAAAGTGCCATTCCCCAAAGAGACAACTTTGAATGCCTTCATTTCAAGGTAAAAGGTGTGTGGGGGGGGTGGGGTTGTGGTAGGGATGAAGGTTGGTAGGAGTAGGACCAGTCTTCACATGGGACATGGGTTGGTTGTTTCTGACTTTATAGGACATTTCAACAAAGCTGACCCTTCTGTGAGGCAAGGGAGTCACAGTGCCTAAGGGCCTACAATGCTTTTTTTTTCTTTTTTTTTTTTTGAGACAGAGTCTTGCTCTGTTACTCAGGTTGGAGTGCATTGGTGAGATCTTGGCTCACTGAAACCTCCACCTCCCGGGTTCAAGAGATTCTCCTGCCTCGGCCTCCCAAGTAGCTGGGATTACAGGTGTCTGCCACCATGCCCAACTAATTTTTGTATTTTTTGTAGAGACAGGGTTTCGCCACGTTGGCCAGGCTGATCTCAAACTCTTGATCTCAGGATATCAGCCCACCTCGACCTCTCAAAGTGCTGGGATTACAGGTGTGAGCCACCACGCCCGGCCACTTCTTTTTTTCTGATTTAAAAATAAACTAAAATCAATTTGACATGTGTATATATGTGTGTGTGTGTATATACACTAATTTATAAACATAAATATATTAATTTATATGTAATATATACATATATGATAATTTATAAATTCTCACTTCATCCAAAAGTGGAAGTATGTATTAAGAGCCAAATCTGTACTTGGTGTCAGAGTAACTTGGTCAATGGCAATGACTAAAAAGGGGCTTCCTGTCTTTGTATAACTTAAAATGAACAGAAACATCTTCATTCTCTGCCTCAAAGCTAGGTTGTTAATAGATTGTATTTCAACAGAAATCAAGCTTGTTATTTCAAGTCTGTTAGGAAACATTCAAATTATAAAGGTTTTTTAATTTTAATTTTTTAAAAAATATCTGAGACAGGGTTTTGCTCTGTTGCCCAGGCTGGAGTGTAGTGGCGTGATCATGGCTTACTCCAACCTCAACCTCCCATGCTTAGGCGATCTTCCCACCTTAGTCTCCCAAGTAGCTGGCACTGCTGAGCTAATTTTTAACATTTTTTATAGATACAGTGTCTTGCCATGTTGCCCAGGCTGGTTTTCAACTCCTGGGCTCAAGTAATGCACCTGCCTCTGCCTCCCAAAGTGCTAGGATTGCAGGTATGAGCCACCGTGCTTGGCCCAAATTATGAAGATTAACTTGCATGGGGAAAATATTTTCTTTCCACATCATTCATCTGGGAACTAATAGACATGTCTATTCTGGTGCAGGAGCACCACAATGTCCCTTTCTAGTCTACTCCATATCTTTGGACAGTATTATATCACAACCAAAGGTTTGAGTCATTCCCATCAAGTCATACTTCTCCAATATTTATTCTAAAAGATTGGTCTGATGAAGAATAAATAAGAATAAGCAAGTCAAGAGCTATAAAGTGGCCTCTATCTTAACAAAAAAGATAATAGTAAGATCTAAGAAGGATTAGATATGTCCTTTGAAGATCTGTAGGACATTAGTTATACGTAGTACTGACTACCTCAGATATGTTAGAAAAACATGTTTATTTTCTCTATTCTCAATGCCTTCAAATGAAAATGTTTTCTAGAAAGGGGGAGCCATTTCTCTATTTTGAGCATAAGAGGTTAGGATTAAGAATTGGGGAGCTCTGATCTGTTCTGCGTATGAGGGAATATTTTGACAGTTTCCAGGGCAGTTTGGGGAGAAGATGGGAGGACCCAACAAGACAAGAAGAGTCTGGGCATCACATCGGAGAAAGTTCAGAAGGAAAAAACAGCTGAAGGAGGAGGCCAGGGAAGGGAGTCAGGAAGAATTTTGGAGGCCAACATTTGCAGATTAGACATGTCTAAATCGTTGCCCGTGCCGTGCACAAGGAGGTCTCTTCATGACCCGTATGGGTCTTCAGCAGACTCATGCATCTTTTGAGTGAGCATTGTCTGTGGGAATTTGTGGAGGAGATTTCAAATCCAGACCACCATGGTACAGGGCCAACACCAGGTGAGAAGGAGTGGGGTACCAGAGGCAAAGGAAGCCAAGAGAAGGTGGGCTCTCCCGGGATACGAAGAAATCCTGGAGTCCCAGGAATGGCTTTGTGCTTCCACAGGCTGTGGAACTGACCAGTTAAAGCAATTGTATGTCGTTTTTAAAGAGCAAGGAGGCCCCTGTATTTTACTGGGATATAGAAGTAACAATAAAGAAAAACTGAAGTATGAAGGGCACCTGTAAATTTAGCATTAACTCAGTTCTTAAGATATGAGAAGTAGCAGGAATGATGTGGGAGGGGCCATTTCCTCCTTGTAATGCATTGAAGGCCACAAAATGGGAACTCCCACCAACACTCACTCTCTCTCTCTCTCTCTCTCTCTCTCTCTCTCTTTCTCTCTCTCTCTCTCTCTCTCTCTCTCTCTCTCTCTCTCTCTCTCTCTCTCTGTCTCTCACTCTCTCTCTCACACACACAGACACGGTGGTGAGAGTGACGGTGTCAGGCCCAAGTCTATCTCCTCATTTCGCTTTTCTGATATTTGAAGAGTATCTTATCTATGGATACATTACTGGTTCAGTCTCTGAGGCCGGGATGGCTCTGATGACTTGGGCTTCCTCAGTACATCCCTTGTTAATACAAGTGTACAGTGAGATGATTAAGTTGATTTTACTCTCAACTTAGTGAAAGAAGTAAATGCATCTGAGCAGTAGCCCCCAGGGCTCCTGTACCACGTGTAAGGGCCGTGCTCCTGTGACAAAATCTGCCTTACTCTTCCTCAATGTTACCCTCATGGAAGTCATGCAGCCTGTTTCCTCATCTGTAACCATGGTGGGTGGATTCGATGAATCACTGTAAGATTCTGTCACGCTAAAGTGTATTTACAAGTTTTCTCATCCAATACACACTTGGCACTTAAAAATGTACATTTCTCAGATATCTGATCTCATCCAATTTCCTTCCATAGATACATCCCCATTTGATTGGGACAACTATTTTGCTGCCAATTTAAGATTTAAACAAAATGTTGGTTTCCAATCTCACTTTCTCTGGGAAGTCTTCTCTGAAAACTAAAACTTTTCTCCATCTCTGAACCACTTTACATTTCCTTGTCTAAGCCATCACTCGACCAAGGCTTTTTCCCATGAATCTGATTACTGTCCATCCCTCCCAGGCTCTAAGTGCTTCTTTTATGCTGAGCAACTTGCTCAGGGCATGGCATGCAAGAGGGCAATTATTGGTTACTGGGGTGACACATTTAATATGGACGCTTATATTTGACTTCTTTATGTAAATCTTACTTGCCTGTTGAGGAGAGATGATTCTTTTGTCTTTCCTATAGCACCTAGCTCAATTGGGGGCTAATTTAAAGGACATGTTATCTGAAAATATTTATCTGAAAATGTTTTTTTATAATTATCTGAATAATTATCTGAAAATGTTTATCCCACTGGAGGTGACTCTGTGGTCTCTCTTCCCCCTACCAGGCTCATGTATTAAGACTCTGTACCTATGTTTTTATAAGGCCAAAATAAGCAGGTTACTATTTTTAAAAAGTCATTAAATAGAAAGTGTGAGCTTGCCCCGACTCCCAAAGCCCTGAATGGAAGGAATGTTTTACTTTCCGCCACACTGATCAGCCCAAGAGCCATGAAGATCTTGTTCCCATGAACATATGTGCTTTATCTCTTGCTACCCAAAGTGTGGTTCATGAACCAGCACCTGGGAGCTTGTTAGAAACACAGAACCTCTGCCTTCACCCCAGTCCTAATGAGTCAGACTGCATTCTCACAAGATTCCATGTGAGTTTGAGAAGCATAGGTCTACCTCCAATGGGAGCTCTGCTGAGGGTCAGAGACTTGGATATGAATCTCACTCAGCCTCTGCACTTAATAAAAGGAGTCATGGCTGGATAAAAATAAAGCAAGTTAGAGTTTTTCTCCTGTGGATGGGTGTCTGGTGCATTCATTCTGTCTCAAGAAACAGAATCAGAAGGTATAATTAGATAAAATACATATTTCTCCATGTTCTGTGTGTTACTATGTGAAAGATAAGGAAAGCACAAAGCAGGATAATGATTCTCCTTTGGTCAACTCTCCGTCTTCATCTGGCCTCTGTTGTTTTAGAAATCATGTAATACTGTAAGCATTTCTAGATCATTCTATACATTCTATTATAAGCCCAGTTTTGAGCAACAGGGTGAGTTAGGGAAGGGCAACAACATCATGAAACCCTCTAGATTGTTCTTGCACATTGTGCTTGACGACAGATACGGTAGTCATCGCTATCTAATTGAAAAGGAGAAAAGAGGGGAAGGGTGTCCTTGGTAGTGGGGCAGCACAAAGGCAAGAAACTGCACAACGAGAACAGTAACAGATAATTCTTCTTGAATGTTTATTCTTGGCTGGGCCTTCTTTTGAGCATCTCCTCTGAATAAACTTGCTAACTAGTATCTATTCCTGGGGTCTAGACTGAGCCAAGCAATGTCAGAGATAGGGCTGGAGAGGGAGGGGCCATCAGGCAAAAGGCAAGTTTCAGATGTTGACTTAGTTACCATCAATGCACAGACAATGATCTCCAGGGTAAACCTACCTGAGTCTTTGTCCCATAGGGAATTGCAGACGTTTTTCCTGAAAGAGAGTGAATCATTCTTGCTCTCATGATAATACCTTGGGATACAATCTGAAATGAAACCAGAAATACTGACTTCAATGACAGTAACATGGCATTATGCAAGAAAGATAGAAATTGATTTTTAAATGTAATTTCATATATTTTCAAAAACATTTTTTTAATGTGAAAACCATAGAAGCCCAACATGGTAGAAACTCCTTCAGTGAAAATGGTGATCCTGAAGCTTTTAGTTTTTGTTTTTAATCTTAGATCTTAGAACTGGCTTAAAATTTATCTGATCTAAATCCAATATCACAGATAGAGGAAAGTGATTCGGTGTTAGAGAGGTTAAGTGATTTTGTCATCATGACAAAAAGGGATATTATGAGTGAAACCCAGGGCTCCTAACATTCAGTGCAAAATGTTTTCTTACGCATGGCTGCTATGTGGGAGAAATTAATAAGAATGCAAATAGCACTCATTTACTTGTATTAACAGCTCAAAGACACATTGTCACTGAAAATAGTATCGAGAAAAATACATCTAACATGTTTGTTTATATTACCAAGCTACACGTAGACAGTGAGACGTTCTACAACATGAAGCTCATATGATGAAAATCTACCATAGGCCCACCATTGTTTAGCCAAACCCATGGGGCTTGATGGTTTCAGAACTGAGAATTTTTCAATTTTAGAAAGCAGTGTAGTACATATATGCTGGCTGTCTCCTAAAGCCACCCCATAATCAAACTTTATGCTAAATGAGATTTTAAAAAGACTATGAAGTATCTCCTGTCAGGTCAGATTTTGCTACTCAATGAGTGATGAGAAGCTTTCTATTTTCAGAGTTTTTTTTTTTTTTTGGAGTACAGAATTGTGGATAAGAGATTATGGGTCTGTGTGATTGAAAAAAGAAAAGGAATTTGGCTCCTGTTATCCTGGATGCCATCTCGACCGTCACTTTAAACAGGCAGTGATGCACCGTCCTGTTGAGAACCCAATATTAGAAGCAATCATTGGGTTGCAGGATCCCCCTCGGGTGCCTCGAGTGCCTCGAGTGTCCATATGTTTGCCCTCTTGCCAACAAGTTTTGAACTTTAAAAGCTTTAGTCGAATGAGTTTTCAGGCAGATTCTTGGCATTGAATGGTACTTTTCAAGCCAGGATGAAGTGAAATCCAAGCAATTGTTGAAAAATACTAGCTATTATCTTCTATTAAAAAAATACATTAAGTACCTGATCTTCCAGGCCGATGGCTTTCAAGGCTTGTTGTCCTCTATGAGAAAGGGCTAAGTTAATGCTTCTTCCACGTGTGAAGTTAGCCACTCGAATATCTGAGACATTGGAAGCAGAACTCCATGTTACACACACTTTATGTCCTAGTCCAGGATGAGCAAAATTACTGCGCCTGAACAATTTTTCATTCAGAACCAAATTAAAGACCTTTGTAACTGCTCTAAAGAAAATGCTAATAGCAGTACATTTATATTAAATTAAATTGAGATAGATTTTTTTATAAAAAATAGTTTTAAAAAATTGTTTTATTAAATAAACTGTTTTAGTTCAGAAAAATCTAAAGTAGGTCAAAGAATTAGAACTACATCCTGCAATCCTTCCTTCCTTCCTTCCTTCCTTCCTTCCCCCTCCCTCCCCCCTTTCTTCCTTTCTTTCCTTCTTTCTTTATTTCTCTCCCTCCCTCCATCCCTTCCTCCTTTCCTTTCTCTCTTTTTCTTTTGCTTTCTTTCTTTTCTTTCTCTCTCTCCTTCCTTTTTTTTTTTTTTTTTTTTTAAATAGAATCTCACTCTTTTACCCAGGCTGGAGTACAGTAGCATGATCTCAGCTCACTGCAACCTCTGCCTCCTGGGTTCAAGCAATTCTCCTACCTCAGCCCCTCCAGTAGCTGGGACTACAGGAGCACATTCACCACACCAGGATAATTTTTGTATTTTTTTGTAGAGACAGGATTTTGCCATGTTGCCCAGGCTGGTCTCAAACTCCTGGCCTCAAGCAATCCACCTGCCCTGGCCTCCCAAAATGCTAGTAGCCACCATGCCCAGCCTTCATCACACAATTTTCACCACGGATGTACCTTCCCTAGCTTCATATACGTCAATCTGGAAATTCCTTTTTGCAAGAAAGCATGCTTGTAATGAGCCAACCTAGAAATTAAAAAAAAATTAAATCTTTATCTGATTCCACAAATATAGGGAATTTTTAGCAGCAAAATGAAACGTGTGTGGCTACATTTTACTAGCTTCATTTGTCACATTGATTTAATCAATTTCTACTGAAAAGTATCAGTGGAAAAAATAGCAAAATTAATTCAGGATAAAGTAATATAATTTTAGAAGTAGTTTTTTTTTTTTTTTTACTTTTTTGTAGTGAGATAATTTTCAAACAGGAAGAACATAAAACGTATATATCTTACAAAATAATTAGAAAGCAATTCTTTATAACCTTATAACCCTTATAGCTACTACTCTGGTCAAAAATAGAACAATGTCATTCCCCGAAAACTCCCCTCACCTCACCTCCTCCCCAGTTACAGTCCTTTCACACATAGAGGTGAACACTATTCTGACTTTTGTGATAACCTATTCTTGCTTTTTTATAGTTTTATCACTTAGGTGTGCATATTTCTAAGCAATATACTTTAATTCTACTTGCTAAAAAGTTTTAAGATTTTGTAGAGATGGGGGTCTCATTATGTTGCCCAGGCTGGTCTCAAACTCCTGGGCTCAAGTGACCCTTTCACCTTGGCCTCTCAAAGTGCTAGATCTATAGGCATGAGCCACTGTGCCCAGCCATTTACCCATTTTTGAACCCTGTAGTTAGAATCACATTCTCTCTGTGTGTTTTTTGTCTGCTTGTCTTGCTTGTTTTTTCATCTTGCTTCTTTAAGACAGCATTATGGGATTCATTTGTATGATTACATGTAAACTTCAGGTCATTCATTTTTTAATACTGTATGATTCTTCATTAAATGAAAGGTCACAGATTATCCATCCTACTGTCAAAGGACATTAGAGTTGTTTCTGGTCTGGGAATATGTTAACAATGCTTCAAAGAAAACTTTTTGTGCAAGAATTCTGATTTTTTTAAAATTCCATTTCTAGACATGGAAGTGGAATATCTGGTCAAAAGTTTATATACCTTCACTTTTATGATACTAAACTGTTTAAAAATTTTGTACTAATGTGTTTTCCCACCAGCAGCTTCTGAGAATTCACCTTTGCCAGCCCTTGATGTTTTCAAACTTTTTATTATTGTGGAGTGAGAGGGTGGGAACTGGTAAGTCAAAGAGGAATATGGTTTTAATTTGCATATGCTTAATTACTAAAGAAGTTGAACACTGTTTTTGTTTTTTTGAGACAGAGTCTCAGTCTGTCACCCAAGCTGGAGTGCAGTGAGCACTTTTTCATAGGTTGATTGGCCATTAGGATCTCCTCCTTTTCCAAGTGTCTGTTTAGGTCTTTTGCTCATTTTCTATTGGGTTGTCTATCTTTTTCTTTTTTATTCAGAGTCTGAGTATAGAGTGTTTGTCATTTTTAAACATTAAAAATACCTTATTCCATTTTGTACCTTGTTTCTTAAATGGTATAGCCTATTTTGAGGATGAGAAGCTGTTCATTTTAATGTGGCCATATTCATCAATCTTTAATTTTATTATTCATGCAATTAGTAATTGTCATTTTGTTTTTAATGCAATCACAAATGTCTCCTTCAAGAGATCTTTGCCTATTCTGAGATCACAAAGAATTTTTTCTGGTTTATTGTCTTCTTAAAGCTTTATGCTGTTGCCCTCCCGGTAGCTTTATATAGGTTGTGGTAGTTTACTTCCTCTCCTCACTAGCAATTTGCATTTGGTAAAGCCATCTGTATATAATTATCAGAGCTGAATTTTCAACAGTGGTCCATACTGTTAACTAGACCTTCTGGAGGCATCAACCTTCTCTCATTTTCCGGTTTTCTTCATACATCTCTGGCCAGTCCCACTTTCCCTCTTTCACCATTGCAAAGACACACAAATATTGGAGTTTCTCAACTCTCTGTCCAAGTCTGTCTTCTCCATCCACGATGATGTGAAAATTTCTCTCTCCTGTCCAGATCTGTTTTTCGAGCTGATGCATACAAGTGTTTAAGTGATATAGCTTCTTGTATGTCTCAAAGCACCACAAAATCAACAGATCTGAATTCAAACTGATGATTGTCGCCTCCCATCTCATCAATTCTCTCCAAATGTTCCCTATGTAAGTGAATGATATGCCATCCATCCAACTGCTCAAACTAGAAAGCTAGGAGTCACCGTCTCTCCTTGATACTCCATTCCCAGTTCCGCCAATGCTACCTTACAATGTTTTTCCATCTACCCCTCTCTTTTCACTTCCACCTTTCTGCCTCTAGTTCTTGGAATCATTATGTTTAACTAATGTCAAATTTTCTGTATATTTTACCAGCATTCATCTTGCCTCTTTCCAGTTTATCAGTCATTTGAGGTGATGGTGTAATAGGTCATTTGAACTAATACCACTGCTGAGAGGAAAAGGAAACGCAGAGAGATGAACCTTGCACTTCTAGCCATGCCTACAGGCATCTACTGAATGCAAGGGAGGCTGAGGACTTCAGAAGAATTTTTGACAGACTCTTGAAGCTAGAAGTACAAAATTTGGAGCCTGGGACACTCCCACACCCCTTGCTTAGGAGGTAGTTCTGATAAACCCCTTAGGTTTTAGATCAGGACCCTAAATAGGTACATCTCAGGAGAAGGGCAAACTGGAAGGAAACCAACGGTCCAAGGGCCTGTCTGGAGATCATCTCTAGTCCTGACCAGATTGCGTTAATTTTTGATTGCTGGTAATCACAGCCACCCAAGAAAAACAAACAAATCCTCTCTAGAAAAAAAAAATGACATAACCACAGGCCTCAGATTTTCACCACATTTTAAAATATACAAATCTGATCATGTCACCTTCTGCCCCAGCCTTGCCTGCTTTCTTTTAGCCATTGTATTCACCATACTGTTCCTCAATGAGGGGTTTAACACGTATGGTATCCATGGCCAGAAATGCTATCTTTCCTCTTTACATAGTAAACTTTCATTCAGTCTCCAGGTCTCCACTCAGCTTCACTCCCTAAAAAAAGGCTTCCTGGGCTACCCTCCCTCAAATACCCCAATTATGAGTTCTTGCAGTGCTTTGAACCTTATCTTTGAGGTAAATTGCATCCTGCCAACTTTTTACGTTCAAGTCCTAACGCTCAGTACTGCAAAATGTGACCTTATTTGGAGATAGGCTCTTAATGCAGGTAATCAAGTTAAGATGATATAATTAGGGTAGGCCTTAGTCCAGTATGACGGATGTCTTTTTAAAAAGGGGAATCAGACATGCACTGAGGAAAGATGACGTGAAGAGACACAGAGAGAAGCCTTCCATCTACAAGCCATGGAGAGGGACCTGGAACAGATCTTTCCCTCACAGCTCTCAGAAGGAACCAACTCTGCCGACACCTTGATTTTGGACATTTAGCACCAGAACTGTGAGACAATACATTTCTGTTTCTTGAGCTACCGAGTTTGTGGTCATGTATTTTGGCAAGCCTAGCCAACTAACACAAAGGGCTTACAACAATGGAAAGTATATCTTTAGAGCAATTCAGTAATCAATATCTGTCTATCCTTCTAAGCTACCAACAGGTTTGCTCACTGTTTTATTCCTAGCATCTACCATTGCGTTTGTAACATAGTAAGTGCTTCATATATATTTTTGAGTGTATAAATAATGGTAGAGATTAAATTTTTAAGTAAGGTTTGTAACCAAGCAAAGCCAAAATTTATTGAGTGCCTACTAAATATAACTTAATCTGCTAAATTTTAGGGACTCAAAGGTTACCAAGATAAGTCCTTGTGCCCAATAAACACCCTATTTAGTAAAAAGAGACAAAAATTTGCAGACTCTTTTATATTCTTTAAATTTCTAACATGGATTGTTTAAAAATATGTAATAAATTTAATCACAAATCATCTACATATACTTTAAAAATAATTATATGTTTGAGTAATATAATTTTATCCTATTTACTCAAAGTTTTGTATGCATGTTATTTCACAGACCCCTTGCAAAATAGCCCTGGGATCACAGGTGAAAATCAATGTAAAAAACAAAAAGAAGAAATGAAGTCCTAGAAAAGACACATGAAAGAGATTAATTTTGCCTTCACAAATGTGGCAAATTGTATTTTTCAAAGATTGTCATGATATCCCTTATCCTACATACTCTTCTCCAGTGTGATCTTGACACTCCTTCATCAACACATGGGGTTTATTTCCATTATCTCTTAAATCTAAAAGGACCTGTAAGAGCTTTGACCAGAAAAAAAAAAGAGAGATGCAGTAGAAGTTACCCTTGAGCCATTTTTAAGCATAGTCCTTGACTGTCCAGAAGCTTCTGCTTCTTTCTTTCAGGAAGTCAATTATCACAAAAGACAACAGGGTCAGGAGAGTTGGAATGAAGCCACAGGAAGTTCATTTATTAGGATCATACAAAAGTAATTGCAGTTTTTACCATTAATCGCAATTACTTTTGCATAAACCTAATATAAATGAGTCTCTCTTACTGAGAAAACAGGTAGGGAGAAAGGAAAGTAGGACATTAAAGCTGCAATCTAAACAACAAGTCATCAGTGAAAATCTAATGTAGCGAAATGGCCTAAAAGGAGAGAAACTGGGATTTAGAAGCGAGAAATCCACTCATCCATCTCCTAAAACTTCAACCACAGTAAAGGAGCTACAATATATAATGCTACACACGAAGCTCTCAGTGACTGTGTTGGAATAGGAGGAGGGGCCCATGTCCTGGTTGTATTGGTTTGTTATGTTCCTTTTCTTTGACGAATATTGATTTCAGGATCTCAGAAGAGGGCTGACCAGGGTGGAGATTCTGCCTCAATCCTTCTAAGGTTGGCAGGTGCCAATACATACTTTTCCAACACTTATGTGTTTGCCAATTGAACATATATTAACGGTTTTTATGGAAGAAGAAGGCACCTCAGGTAGTGTGGGCACAATAAGATTAAATCTAACTTAGGCTCATGAAAATATTAAGTGCTAGAGAGGATGAGGCCAAATGGGATCTCTTACGCATTGCCTGTAAGTTTCTTGTCGAGTTAAATATTTACATACTGAACAAACCAGCAATTCCTCTTAAAGGCATATACACAAGAGAAAATTTTGCTCTATGTATACCAGGTGGCATGTGCCAGGCTGTTCAATGTAGTGCCTTTTGTAACTAAAATAGACAAACAAAAAAACTGGGAATAGCCCAAGTGACTATCAGAAAGGAATGAATGAATACATTATGAATATTCACACCATGAAATATTATATGACTACATTAACAGTAAGTGAAAAAATAAGACTCAGATGATTTTATCCTGCACGATACAAAATAAAAACAATCAGGACTAAACTATAGATATATGCAAATATACAATTTTTGAAACACATAGGTAGTATTTATATGTACATGCATATATAATATAAATATGTAAATAATATATGATAAAATTATATATGTAAAGCAAAGGAGTGGTAAACAAGATTCAGCATAATGCTTCTAATGGGTGGGGGAGAAGGACAAAGGGTGTTGAAGTCACTGGCAATCTATCACTTCTTGTGTTGAGTAGTAGATTCATGGCTGCTTATTATTCATAAACAAACAAGGAAGTAAAAGTGTCTTCTCTAAGACCAGCCATAATAGTGTGTGATGAAATAAAGCTTGAATAAAGATGATCCCAATTCTGTGTAACCGAGGTTCAAACGAATTTAAAGAAAAAAATATATTGGTAGGTGTTATGTCAGTTCAGCTGGAAGGGGTAGTAATGTGCGTGGCTGACAACACAGCTTCCAGACTGATTTTCTTTCCCCTTCGCACTTTCTGTATAAAGTGCTTAATTGGGAATAACTGTCAGTGCCATCTTGAGTTGTGATGCTGGCAAGAAGAACTAAGACAGAAATATATAAATGGAAAGGAAAATATGGTGTGTAAAGCACACTAAGCCCACCACAAACTCTTGGTTAAGGCACAGCTGGGTTCCTGAGCATAAATAGCGAAGGAGGTACAGGAGAGAAGAAATTGGGCAGGGTTAGACAGCTGGGAGAAATAAAACAGATTGTTTGATTCTGGTTCTGAGGGTTAAGCCTCACTAGAGACAGGACATTTCTCAGTAAAAACATGAACAATTATGAAAGTTTCTGTATTTGTTTTGAAGCACCAAAGGTCCACAACAGTGAGATGTTTGCTCACAAAACAATTTTGCAAATTAAACGTTTCATAAACAACCAGTCTAGCCTGTTTGTGTGTGCAAGACTCTGAGGAGATTCCTTGGTTACATAATTATGGATTTACCCAATTTAGCATTCTCTCACTTCTGCACTTTCTTTTTCTGTCTCTTCATACTTCCTTATTTACAGGTCATGTGCTTTGGACCCCATCCGGGTCCATTATAGGGATGCCTAACCTACCACTTAAAAATATTAATTGAAAATTTCCTTTCTCTAAATGTTGAGGTATGCGTCTCATGTCTTCCGTTGCTGCATTTCCTGTCAGTTCCCATGTGACCCTTCTAGCAGCAATTGTTCAACTATGCAGTGATCATGAGAAAACTGTAAACCATTTAAATTTATAAATGTTGACTCTTGAATCTTTAATTGAACTGATAAGCATCAAAAAAAAAAAAAGAAAGGAGGAAAGAAAAAAATATGATCCTATTAGGCAGGGGGAACAGGATTATAAAAATTCCATACATTTTATGCCTCTTTATATAATGTGTTTAAAATTAATCTGCTAATGCAGTATTAAACATGTGCCAACTACTTTTGACTTAATGAAGCATATAACACCTTTCCTAATCCTTAAGAATCATGAATGTTTCTGAGTTTGCCATCTATCCACTTTTTAAAAGTTTGCTAATATTTTTTGAAATCCGTATTTGGTCATGGAACTATATGGTGTCTCAAGAATTTGATCTTTGGGCAAATCAGTGCAATGAGAAGAATCAGACTGTTAAACTCTGCTTACATGCAATATGCACAGCAAAGTGTCTTCATACTTTGTTAGTGACTGTTACATCTGCCATAATTTCATATGTTATGCCAAATACTGTTTTATCATTTCATCCTTACCCTGAGTTCTCTGATCTGTGTCATCTGGAATTAGTCTCTAAAGCTGAGCAGTGGTCCTGATTTTCCCTCTTATGAGAAGGTGAATGTCCTACATTCCATGAGTTCTCTTAAGAAAATTTATGACTTTTTCTCCAGTCTAGATCTTTGTTCTGAACTTCATCTAAGACTACGGCATCTGTCTGTCGGCATCTCCCTCTCAACATAGCTAATATTGAACTTATCCCCATTCCCCAACCCTCTCATTCTTTCTTCTGTATTCCATAAACTTTCTTCCTTCTTATATTTTTCATATCTTAGAGAATAGCAATTGTACTCACTAATTCACCCAACCAGGATAGCTCGGTGAATATTTAACACCCTCCCCCGTATACGTAAAATTCAGCAATGCGTCCTATTGATTGTTCCTCTTTAGTCTCTCTCACAACAGGTCTTCTGCTACCTACAGCTCTGTCCTTACATGGGGTCCTCATTACCTTTCACCAGGCTACTGCAACAGTTTTCTAATAACTCTTTCCCAAGTCTTTACTCTGCGCTAGAACTAGTGATCTTTTTTTTTTTCTTTTCTTTTCCTTTTAGACAGGGCCTTGCTCTGTCACCCAGGTAGGCATACAAGGCTGAGATCATAGTTCACTGCAAACTTGAATTCCTGGGCTCAAGTGATCCTCCTACCCTGGTCTCCCAAGTGGCTGTAATTACAGGTATGCTGCTATACCTGGCTAATTTTTAAATTTTTGTAGAGACAGGGTCTTACTCTGTTGTCAAGGTTGGTCTCAAACCCCTGGGCTCATGTGATCTTTCTGCCTCAGCCTCCCAAAGTGCTGGGATTATAGGCATGAGCCATCACACACACCCAACTGCTAATTATCTTCTAAATCAAATGCTGAATTATATATTTTTGTCTTAATGTTGTTTATTAGCTATCATCTTTTCAGGATAAAATTCCAAATTTTCAAGATGACATAATAGATTCTTACATGTGAACCCAACCTCTTTCTCCAGCTCATCATTCACTATTCTCATGCACTATCTGTAATAGGCATACTAAATATATTATATGTTTTCTGAGTATGCCGTGCATTTTTATGCTTCTGTCCCTTTGAATACTATCCTTCCCTGCCTTATATTCAGTTTTTGGAAAATGTCTACTCTTCCTGAAAGGCTCATATCCTCAGCGTAGTTTTTCCTGATGCCTCTACTCCTCCAAAAAACTTGTTTGCCTTTTCTTCTGTAATTATATACAAGTATATATGTATAGATGTGTTTTAATGTCTCAAATACATTCAATTACTTATTTGTAGTCTTGTCTGACTACCACCAGGCAGTAAATGCCCAGAGAGGAATAATATTTGTATGTCTTATATTTTGTTGATCTTTATATCTCTGATACAAACTACAATACCTGACACATAGTAAAAACCCAAAGGTTTTAATGAATTAGAAAATACAGACAAATGTGAGGAGAAAAGTAATTTCTCACAATCTTACCACCAATGGCAACCAATATTAGCATTTTCTATGTATATAAAATATCTGATATTTCTTTTCAAAATGGTGACAGGTTGTATATTTTCTTCCATAATTTCTTTCAAAAACTGAAAAGTATACTCTAAATACATTGCCATGTCAAAAGATGTCTAAAGTAAAAATATTTAATACTTTCATTACATTTTATTGTATGCAATGTGCTTATATTTGGATATTCAAGCTATTTTAATTCTTTAGCATTATAGATGATTGTATGACACATACACATCTCACTAATGAAATGGCCCACCAAAGGGTGATCTTGAATAAAAGGGATTGAAACACTAGCATATCCTGAGCTCCCCACCCTCTATCTGCCCTGTTGGCTCCTGGGCCTTCTTTTTTTTCTTTTTTTGAGATGGAGTATTGCTCTGTCACCAGGCTCCAGGCTGGAGTGCAGTGGCGCGATCTCGGCTCACTGCAACCTCCGCCTCCCAGGTTCGAGCAGTTCTCCTGCCTCAGCCTCCCGAGTAGCTGGGACTACAGGCATGCGCCACCAGGGACCGCTTTTGTGTGTGTGTGTGTGTGTGTGTGTGTGTGTGTTTGTGTGTGTATTTTTAATAGAGATGGAGTTTCACCATCTCTACCATCATGATGGTCTTGATCTCTTGACCTCGTGATCCACCCGCCTCGGCCTCCCAAAGTGCTGGAATTACAGGTGTGAGCCACCATGCCTGGCTGGGCCTTCTTACTAGCAGGAAATGGAGTAAGGATAACAGGGGAACGAGAAAACAGCGGGGAAAAAGAAAGTCTAAAGTGAGTGGGGGAGAGAATTTTGGTCAAGAGTGTAAGAGGATTCTCCTGAATCTTCCTTTGTCTTGCTTTTGGAATAACTGCAAAGCACATGAAAGAGATCCAGATTGAGTGGGGCGAGATTATTTCAGAAGGTTTTGTTGCGAGTTTTGACACTCCAGATTTGGTGTTTTTAAGAGCCCACATTAGGCTCTAATTGCTTTTAATTTCTCATTGGATGAAAGACAGTTGTTTCTCTGAATGCAATGCCGTGCTTAGGCCAACTTCAAGGGTGAGGTAGCTATTGTTGCTTTCTGAAAATTCCCCATTTTTTTTTTTTTTTTTTTTGACATAATCTCCTTCTGTCACCCAGGCTGGAGTTCAGTCACATGATCTCAGGTCACTGCAACCTCTGCCTCCTGGATTCAAGTGATTCTTCTGTCTCAGCCTCCCGAGCAGCTGCAACTACAGGCGCATGCTGCCTGCCATGCCCAGCTAATTTGTGTGTGTGTGTTTTAGTAGAGATGGGGTTTCACTGTGTTGCCCAGGCTGGTCTTGACTCCTGACCTCAAGTGATCCACCCACCTCGGCCTCCCAAAGTGCTGGGATTATAGGTGTGAGCCACTGCATCCAGCCAAATCCCCCATATTTTTAAGGCTACAGATGTATCTATTTTCAAGTTGTTTTCCAGGAAAAAAATACCAGCTTAGACTACCATCAACAGAGTATGAGGGTGGTCTTTTTTCTTTGAGTGGACAGATAGAGAAGTAGATGAATGCATGAGTGAATATGGACAGAAGGGAAATACTCTGAGTATTTAGGGGAGGATGGGCCAAATGAAAAGGGATGAAAGACACACTCTTTGTAGGTACTCAACACATTTTGGAGCTGTCTAAAGTTGTTGGTTCCGTCCCAGATACTTCTCACCAGATAGCAAATGAGGGAATTGCTGAGGGATGAATTCTCTGAGGTGAGAGTGGGATTTATGAGGCACAGTCACAAAGAAACCCATTCCACCTCTGTTTTCAGAAGGTGCTAGATATGGACACTAATGAGAGTTTTTCATATTTAAGAAGGCTCAGAGCCCTTGAAATAGAAAACTGAATCCCAGGGCTAACATGACAAGGCCCACCAAACTTAGCCTGCCTTGCTTGCTTTTTATTGCTTACCTCTAGTTGATCTCAAGAGCCATATAGCTAAAGTCACACAACCAAACAATATACATCTAAGCTGTCACTAACTTCCTTACAGACAAATCTCTGGCCTATATATTGCTATGGTAATAGTGCTTCAAGTTTGTTTTTTTTTTTTTTCCAGAAACTAGGGGGTCAGCTCTTATCCAGTTTAAACTACCTGAGACCACCAACCCTCTTTCTACCTCTCCCATTGGCTCCTGGGCCTTATTACCAGGGAGTAAGGTTATCAGGGGAATGAGAAGGCAGATAGAAGAGGGAAAAAAAGAGTCACAGGCCTGTCAACCGGGCCCACACAAATGCCTAAGAAATGACTTTCTGACATCGGAGGGCCAAAACTGTACCTTCAGAGCATGCTAATTCTACCATTTTCTGAACCTTGATTATACTTGCTCAGAACACCTATTGCTTCATTTCTCCCACTGCTAATCCCCTTTCCCCACACCTTAGACCACCCCACTTCTTTACCCTATAAATATCTCTAAGCCCTATCTTCAGAGAGGTGTATTTGAAAGCTGTTCTTCCATCTCCTTGCTGGGCTTTCCTGTGAATAAAATCTCTTTACTGCAAAACTTGATATAGTTTGGCTGTGTCCCTACCCAAATCTTATCTTGAAATGTAGCTCCCGTAATCCCCATGTGTCACAGGATGGATGCAGCATGGGAGGTAATTGAATCATGGGAGTGGGTCTTTCCCAGACTGTTCTCATGATAGTAAATAAGTCTCATGAGAGCTGATGATTTTAAAAAGGGCAGTTCCCCTGCATACCCTCTCTTGCCTGCTGCCATGTAAGATGTGTCTTTTGCCTTTCACCATGATTGTGAGGCCTCCCCAGTCACATGGAACTGTGAGTCCATTAAACCTCTTTTTGTTTATAAATTTCCCAGTCTCAGGTATGTCTTTATCAGCAGCATGAAAACAGACTAATTCACTTGTCATCTCAGTAACTGACTGACTGCACGATGGGTGGAATAGGCCTGGTTTGGTATTCAAACAAGAGTAGAGAGAATACAGCTTTCTCTACTTTCATATTAATAAAATAATAACAATAAGGGTTAACAGTAATTAGGTCTTTTTCATGGTATATCTCATTAATATTTGCAAAAAATAAAAAGTATGTACTTGAACCAAATTATACACTGGCCTCAACCCAGGATTATAAGCCATTTGATGGTTCATATGTGCTGAGGATGTTTACTTTGGGGAAAGTGAAAATTCTGGGTGACATTTGATTTCTGCTTTTAGAAAGGAGTAGGTTGAGAACAAAGCTAGAGATCTGTGAGTGAGAAAGTGTGAAAAAGAAGCAGTGCAATTTTAGCGTTAAAAGACTAGCAATCCAGTTTTAGCCCAAGATGAAGAAACTGAGACCAATAGGGTAAGATTTCTCAAGCGTCCAGCTGGTTGCAAACTGCTATTCCCAGTCTGCTCACTGAATAACGCTGATTGCATCCTATGAAGCTGAGTGAAGAGTAAGTGGTAAGGTGGAAAAAATCCTAAGGAGGACAGAACGGAAACACCATTCAGGGCCAGTTTGGCATCAAGACCATTTTGAGCCTATAAATCCATGACAGGATCTAACATCTATAGCTGTGAGACATCAACTCTCATAGAGTCAAGGTCAAGTTGCCTCAAAGGCAATTTCATCATCAGGGGCCACTGACTTGACTTGAATTCCGGGGGGCAGGGCACCATTATCAACAACAAGTTGAAACAGGTACCAATCTCCCTACCCTCTAAATATCACTACACGGAGAATTTTCCTGGGTCAAAACATAGGAGAGTGGATCACAAAAGTCTCTATAGTGGGTTTTTTTTTTTTAACAAAAGGGAACAGAAGAAATATTTGAATGATATCCTAAACTATATGCTAGAATAGTGGACATACACCGCAGTAGCAGGAAACAGCTGAGATTGGAATCCTTAATAGTCCTCTTAGCCAAGGCTCTTCACTTCAGTCAAAAAAAAAAATGAGCTCTTGAGTAGCTTTAGCTGTCACTGAAATGGTGCTTTTTTGCACTGATCCCTTTCATCAGACCTGTAAACACTGAAAATCGTTGTCACAAGCAGTATTTTTTGAATCTCAAGGACTGAATTCAGGCACGGACTAATGGCACCTGTTTAGGTTAGATGGCCTTTGTTTACATCTCTGGCTGTCTGCTTCTCTCCAATTTCATAAAGGAAAGAAAACATATCACTCTTACATGAAGTAAGGCAGTTTGTATGGTGGTTTTTTGTAATGTAGGTTTTTCTTGAACTGACATGCTAGAATTGAAAAGCGATACCTATAGCTTTTATATTCCTTCCAGCCTGCAAAATTGAGATTACTTTCCAAGTCCTTTTTTAGGTTACTCTCTGAAAGGACTACATTCCTTATGACATAATTGTGATTAAAAAAAACCATTAAAAATTTCCTGTAACTTCGAAAAGAGAGATTCTGCACTTTGTTCTGAAATCAAACTCATGCACAGAAAATATTTTAGTGTGGTTCACAGTATAAGGCACTGGGAAACCTTCACAAAGGTAGCAGGAGCCAAAGATAAACTAATCTTTAGATATATAAAGTAAAAAGCTTCTATGGGGAATAAACTATGCAAAACAAAATTTTAATAAAAGGCAGCGTTTCATAATGGCAAACAAAGCCCTGTGGGTTTTTAAAGAGAGGAGAAGGCTTTACAGGTTGATGCTCCTCCAGTTACCTTCTAGAGCTAGAAGGAGGTAAACCCATTGGCTGGAGAAGGAATGGGGGAGTTGTAATTCACACGAGGAGGAAAATATCTGCCAATATGGTGGTTTTTCTAAATATTTAGGTGAATGTTCTTGAAATGCTATTCTAACATCTTTCCCACTCTTTTTCAATATTTAAACTTTACCTGGTTTATGATTACATTTTAGCTTCTTTCACCTTTCATTTCTCCTCAGTAGGAGTTTCTTTACTGATTTATTGATCTCTTTGACTGAACATGTCTTCAAAGAAAGGAAATCAGTTGGCTTAAACCAAGATCAGATGAACACTACATCAGACCAAGCACACAATCTCAGGGTGACTTTTCATTAAGCAAGGTTACTAGACATGGTAAGCTACTCGGATAAGAATTGAGGGAAGTTCACTGTATTTTTTGGATGTGTAAGTAAAGGTTCTCAACTCTTAGTTTTTTTTCTAGGGCCAGAGGAGTCTTTCATGTGTTAGACAGTATAAGGTACTGGGATATGGTTTATGGAGAGGAGGAAATGAAAAATACAGAGAAGAAAATGGGCAAAAATATAATCTTGTCCTCTGTGTAAAGACATTAACCTTCTTGAATTGCTCTATTTAAGCAATACTTTAAAAAATAATTTTCTCAATATTCAAAGATGCATTTTTTTTCACCTTTATATCCTGAAGTTTTCTCATTCCTCTCATTTATTCATCCATCCAATATGGAATGTTAGGCATAATTCCAGCCTCTGGAATACATTGGCTAAGAAGAGTTTACATCCTAGCTGAAGTAGATATTTAAAAAATGGGGTTAAAAAAACCCAAAGGGCATAATTTCAGATGCTTGTAGATAAGATTAAAAACCAAAACATAATATGGGAAAGAGGTGAAGTCAGATAGGCCGACAGGTTCAGTTCAGACAGGACCTTTGGTAAAGAGTTCAGATTGTTTTATTTGTAATGGGAGATCACTGGAAGGTTTTAAGCAGGGAGTGATAATGATTAGACTCGTGTTTTAAAAGGGTGTTTCTGGCTGTGGTGTGTAGTACGAACTATAAGACAATAGGAGTTAAAGCTGGGAGACTAATTTGGAGGTTGTTGCAGGAATACAGACGGGGCATGATAATGGCTGGGGCTAGGATGGTTGCAATGGCCAAAATTTAAATGTATTTTGGATACAGAGCCAACAAGTCTTACTGATGGAGTAAAAGAGGAGTCAGTGTTTGCATAAAATGAAAAAGGAATCAGACATGATACCTAAGCATAGACCTGAGCAATAGGAGGGATAGAATTCTTTTGCAGAGGAATTTTAGTTGCTTCCTAATACACATGTAGTAATTTTTGTCTCCTATTTTCCAGCATATGTATGAAGTGGTTACATGATAAAGATCTTGTGTTGTTCAGGGAGAAGTCCATAGATGACACCCACATTTTTATGCCTTCCAAAACCATATATCCAATCACATATTTGTTATCTCCGCCTTGGATTTCTAAGAGAACATTTTTAAAATGAGACATTCCTGCTGCCACCCTAGTCAGGTCTTGAACTAACATAACCGCCTCCCAACCAGTCTATCTGGTCAACATTTTCCTAGTCATTCTTCACATGATGGTCCAAAGGACCTTTCAAAATCACAATTGCTTTCCTGCCTAAAATCCTCTGATGGCTTCCCGTTGTAATTTGAACAAAATCTTATCTTCTTGCCTGGACCTCTAAGATCCTACGACATCTGGCTCTGTCAGCTTCTCTGGCCTCATCAGCTACTCTTCTCTGGCCTCGTTCTGTTCCTGCCTTTCTTTCTGTTCCTTGAACTTGTATAGCTCATTATTGCCCCAGGGTTTCTCTTCCTGCTGTTTCCTCTATCTGAAATGCTCTTTCTCAACATCTTCCCATGGTTAGTTCTATCTGATCATTCAGATCTCTGGTCATATAGCCCTCTGGCAGAGCAGCTGTCCCTAACCACACTCTAAACAGGAACTCCCAAAGATACTCTCTACAGCATTATTCTGTTTGCCTTTCTTTCATAGTGCTTCTCTTTAACTGAAATTATCTTATTTGTTTTCTTCTTCTTTGCCTTTTTCTTCTCTGGAATTCTCACCTTTGCATCCTTACTACCTAAAACAGTATTGGCACACAGTAAGTAATAAGATTTTGTTGAATATATGAATTCCCACTTTGTGCAACATTTTGATAGGACAGAATTGGACACAGGCATAGTATGAGGCGATGACAACATATGTCCCATCCAGTGACCAACACATCATGTGATAGCATTAACAAATTAAAATTTAGAATCAGAAATGTTAAAAGAACTATCCTAGCACTTTGGGGAAAAGACACTAAGAAGACAAAAGGCAGTTAGCATATACTATATAAATACATGGTGGCATAAAATATATCATCTGTTGACAGTCTGTAACAGTGTTAGGCCCTCAATACATTTTTTGTTGAGTGAGTAAATGAATGAATGAAAAGCCCCCACATGATTTGACCAAAGGTAAAAGGGAAATGACTTAACCTAGACTAATTGAGATGTTTTTATTCTAAAACAGAAATTCTGCTGAGAGGGAGAAAAGCAAAGTTGAATCGAAGCAGACCCATTTTAAACAGAACTACCTTTAGCACCATAACTATGAAAGCAGAGAGAGACCTCTCCTTCTGTCTTGCTAAGTGTGGGGCAAGTCTGAGCACCTTTTTGTCACTTGCTCAGTGAGAGGTGGACACCTCACTCCACTGCCTTGGGTGCTTCTTTGGAAGAGTCACGTAAGTCAGGTGACCACATAAATCGTATTCCCAATTACTCATATAACTAGTGAACATTCGACACGATAATTAAACACTAGCTTCATGTTTCGTGACCCTTTTATCCTCATTAGGACAGCATGAACTGAGTTGTTAAACAAAGCGGGACACATGTTTTTATTGAAATGAATATTAGGACTGATACCTCTTCCTAAAAACATAGCCAATTTGGGGATAAAATCAAATTCAATTTGCATTATTTTTGTTTTTCAAAAAATCCTAAACCAAAATGGCAAGGGAAAACAGAAACCTTCATATTTAAGGGTTATAAAATACCTTTCCGGAAAAAGAACAAATTAAAACTCATACCATATTTAAACCTATGAAAATAAACAATAAAAAATAAAAATAAACAAAATGGCTGTATTTATGTGATGAATAGTAACCATTACGAGTAATAGCAGTTAATAGAATACCACCAACAATAATAATGCATCCGAAAATTCTTACCAAGCCACCGCCAATGACAGCTACTTTTTTCCTTCGAACGTCAGATGAGTCCATAACTGCTGAAGTATTTTCACAATTATTGTTGCCTCTGTCACTGAGGGACACTTATTTGTGTCTCTCCTACACACTGATTTCTCTTAGTTTTTATACCGCCCAAAGCCCAGTGCATTTATGAGCCAGCAGCAATGTTTAGTCAGGGCTAATTTCCCTTGAAAGCATTAACCCTTTAGTCGGCCAAAGTACAATCAGCTCAGCTCTCAGAAAAAGTAAATTCATTAGAATAACCAAATTTTTAAAAGATCCATCAGATTGGAGACATTCTATCTTTTCTATCTTCTGTGTAAGACACGGAACTTTTTAAGCAATCTTATGGCTTTTCTTCTTCTTTTTCTACAGTATATATTCTTAGTTTCATTTTCATTCATGATTAACCATGAATGAAATCTGGACTTCTCCCCTGAAGTCCAAAACCATCTTATACCTCCCTTACAGAGTCAGACGACATGGTTCCATAAGTCATCTGTGGATCATTTTTGTTACTGAGACCAATGAAGAATTCCATCTAAAGGGTCCTGATGGATTGTCTTTAACAGGCTCTACCAGGGAAATTTTCTATCAAGGCCTTAATATTCTCTTGATCAACATTTTGAATTGTGCAACTGACTATACTTCCCTTTTTTCTTTTTTCAGCCCAGATGCTAGAAAATTTAGAATCGAATTTGCACATTACCACTAGGGGAGATCATTGACACAATGCTTCTCTAAATTCATTCCGAATCACAATTTTTTTCTAGAATATAATGTGGTGTAATATAAAATAAGAACATAAATGATCATGTTTCTTCACTTCCTGTGAAGCTCATAAAGAATTCAGAACATTTTTTCCTCTGGTTAGGAACTAGAGTTAAATGGCATTCAATAGTGACCCCTTGTGGATAAGTGTGATTAGGTATTTCATTTATTTTGAGTAGGTAATACATTAACATGGTATGAATATTTAGAAGACAGGGCCGGGCGCGGTGGCTCATGCCTGTAATCCCAGCATTTTGGGAGGCCGAGGCAGGTGGATCACAAGGTCAACAGATTGAGACCATCCTGGTCAACATGGTGAAACCCCGTCTCTATTAAAAATACAAAAAATTAGCTGGGCATGGTGGCGCGTGCCTGTAATCCCAGCTACTCAGGAGGCTGAGGCAGGAGAATTGCCTGAACCCAGGAGGCGGAGGTTGCGGTGAGCCGAGATTGCGCCATTGCACTCCAGCCTGGGTAACAAGAGCGAAACTCCGTCTCAAAAGAAAGAAAGAAAGAAAGAAAATTTAGAAGACACAAGAGTAGACAGTGAACAGTAATCCTTCTAACCTTTTGATCCTTGGCCACCTATTTCTGCTGCCCAAAGACAACAACTGTTTTGGGTGGGGGTTACCATATTCTTCTACAAGCTTATTATGTCTTTCTTGTTCTTTCCTTGTTTTCTATCTTCTCTCTCTCTCTCCTTTTCTCTTTCTCTCACTCTTTCCTTTCCTTCCTTTTTTTTTTAACATACATTTTAAAACTTGTTCCATACCATATTTTTTACTTTACAACATATAGCTTGAGAAGTCTTCAATACCAATATGTAAAGAACTGTATTGTTAAAAAATCTTTGAAATATTATGAACAATAACACAAATGAACAGTAAAGTTGCTGTAAAGCAAGCATCCATGTTACTACCATTTAGGTCCAGAGACCATTGCCAGAATCCTAGCAGTCTAGGCGCCCTTGTTAATCATCCCTCCTTCATGGAGGTAACCGCCGTACCAACTTTCTTTGCTTTTATTTATACCTGTACCATCACAGATGCATCCCTTTTTTGAACTTTCCTATAAATGAACTTATACTATTTATTTTTTTGCAACTTGCTTCTTTTTCTCAGTATAATATTTCTTAAGATCCGTTTGTGTTATTGTTTGTTTTTCTAGTTCATTCATTTTTATCGTCATATATTGTTTATCCATTCTACTGTTGATCGATATTTGGGGTGTTTCCAAATTTTTAATATCATGAATAATGGTGTTGCCATAAACACTCTTGTGTATGCAAAGTTGTGTACATATGTATGAGTATCTCTGGGATTCATATGCTGTTTATGCTTTCTTTTCTTTTTCTTTCTTTCTTTCTTTTTTTTTTTTTTTGAGATAGAGTCTTGCTCTGTCACCCAGGCTGGAGTGCAGTGGCTCCATCTCGGCTTACTGCAACCTCTGCCTCCCGGGTTCAAGTGATTCTCCTGCCTCAGCCTCCCAAGTAGCTGGAATTAGCTCCTTCTTCCTTCCTTACTTCCTTCCTTCTTTCCTTCCACCCGTCTTTCTTTCCTATTGACTGGATGAATAATAAATTTTTCTCTTCACCATAATTATGGTAGTTACTCTCTCTCTCTCTCTCCTACTGACTAATTGAATAATTCCCTTTCATGCTGGCTAGTACCTCCAGTACAGGGTGAAATAGAGGTTTATTTCTTAAGTTCCAAATGCATGAGCTATCCCAGTTATCTTATTGTTATTGCTTTTTAGCAAAATTCCAGCGAAGCCAGCTAATATGTGCTATAGATTTTCAAACATGTGAAACTGGTTAAGACCCACTGGATGGCCAGCTAATGATAAATTTGTGTAAATGCTTTGTGTGTACTTGAATTATATATATATCCTGAAATTAGTCTATATATTTTCCTATACCTATCCATTAGGTCAAGTTTATTAATCACGTGTTCAAAATTTTTGTATTCTAACTTTTGCTATGCTTGTTTTGTCAATTACTGAAAAAAGATACGTTAAATAATCTCAGGCTGTGATTGGTATTTGTCTATTTCCTCAGCATCATATCTATATGGAACAACCCACATTTAAAGCTGCTATCCATTACTGGTAAACTAAAGCTTTGATTATTATGAAGCAAAGAATTATTTTTGCCTTAAAATTTATTTGCTATTACTATTAACTTTTGTATTTGGTTAGCGTTTACATAGTATATAATTTCCAACCTTTTGGTTTCAGCTTTCTTTTATCATCACGGGGCCTTTGTAAACATCGTTCTGTTGAATATTTTAAAATCCAGTCTAGTCTTTGATCTTCATCTTTTAACTTGAGTCTTTGGCTTTCTGTAGTTTCACGAAGATATATCTAGATAAAAATGTATTTTTATAGATCCTAGTAGGAAATCATTGGATTGCTTAAATGGAGATTGGTTACTTTTGCCAGTTGTAGAATGTTCTCAGCCACTAATCTCTCTGTTTGGTCTTCTATGTCTCTTATCCTTTTATCTGTATTTTCATCTCTTGTCCTTTCATGCTTCACTATGGATAGTTATTTTAATGTATTATTCAATTTTCCGATTATTTTTTCTGCTGTCTGGACAGCTGATAAATGCATCCATTGTGTTCTTTGATTATTGTAATTTTTTTAGTTCTGGAATTTTTATTTGGTTCCTTTTCATGCGTACTACAATATTTTTAGTTTCCAGTATTCTTGCCAAAATTATCAAGTTTATGTTTATTACTTAACATAATAAACATAAATGCCTTATGGTCTGTGTCTGATCATTTCTACTGTGGCTTTGCTGTGATGATTATTTGTCTTTTGTAGATACTTATGTTATCCAACTTCCATGTAAGCATTTTAAAGTTGGAATGCCCAAAATTGTAGCTGGAAAAAAAACCAACTTGTAAGTAGTTTGAGGCTTCAGGCATCAGTGTATTGTTTTAGAGTAGGTTTATTTTTGCTTCTGCCTTGTGCTTATGGGTGATTCAGCACTCGTTCAGTGTGCAGTATCAGTGAGGTCTGTCTTAGGAATAGCTGTTGCTTTGGTATCTACATAGCCCCTATGAGACAAAACTAGAGATTGTCATGCTGCTTGCTCTCTTCAAGTCTAGAAGTTCCTTTTCCACAACACATGACACATTCCTTTTAAATTCCACAACACATGACACATTCGTTTTAAATGTTATTCATGTGAAAGATAAACTCTCATAGTTTATCTTTACATAAACTTACTATAATCTTTATATTATCTTTATAAATCTCATAGTTTATATTTACATAAACTTATATAATCTTTGTATTATCTCATAGAGTTTATCTTTAGATAAACTCTAATACTAGTATTAGCAGTTTGGGCACAGACAAGATAGCCTGAAGTTTACATACAATTCTCTGCTTAGTGGCTAGGAACTTACCCTTTTTCTTTGACTCCAAGAAGCACACATTCAATGATATACTATTATCTGAGTGAAAAAGTATTGCATCTGCTTATTTTTTTAAAATAATTTTCAAATTTTGATACTTGAACTCCTACATATAACAAATTGTGACCCACCTCACAAATAATCTGGCTGAAACAGTGTTTTATGACATTAAAACTGACTGTAAGGATGCTGATAACTGTTGTTCTATGAGTTTTCTAAAGCACTGATTAGTTGGGTCAAATAACTCCATTTATGGGCCAAAAAATTATGTCAAGTCAGAAGTTGAGATAAAAGAGATGAATAATGAATCATGCAGTCTATGCAGCATGTAAACTCTATGCGAATAGACAGAGAAGTAATGATTATTAGGACTCTTATAGTAAGTCCCAGTTTTCTCAGTTCATTCTTAGAATAGATATTTTTGTATTATTACCTCTCAGAAATGTCCCAAATTTCTGTTATAGGGACAGTCAGTAATAAATGACTGTTTCTCCAAAAAAGTGACAGTTTTCATATCTCATCTTGCCTTTTTTTTTTGACAATCCAAACTAAATGAAACTTAAATTGATAGATTTATTTTATTTTATCTTACTTTAACTTTTAGCTTTAGAAAACTTGTGTCACAGGGGTTTGTTGTACAGATTATTTCATCACCTTGGTACTCAACCTAGCACCCAATAGCTATTTTTCCTGATCTTCTCCCTCCTCCCACCCTCCCAGCACAAGTAGGCCCCAGTGTGGTTGTTCCCCTCTTTGTATCTGGGTTTTCCCATCATTTAGCTCCCACTTATAAGTGAAAACATGCAGTATTTGATTTTCTGTTCTTGCGTTAGTTTGCTAAGGATAATGGCCTCCAATGTTCCTGCAAAGGACATATCTCATGCTTTTTTATGGCTGCGCAGTATTCCATGGTGTCTATGCACCATATTTTCCTCATCCAATCTGCCACTGATGGGTATTTAGGTTGATTCCTTATCTTTGGAAAGCTACATTTTATAGTAACACCTGTATAATTTGAATTTGATGATCTTTGGTTTGGAAGAGGAAGGAAGAGAAAATAACTTTTTATAAGGTTAGGGAGGGAAAACAGATCTGAGAAGAATGACCCGGTAGATGGCTTTAAGAAATCAAAGGATAACATGACAGTCCATAGTGCCTGAAAGAGAAAGGGCTGCAAAAGCTTGATCAAGGCTTAATTATGATAAAGTTACAATTTTGCCCATGGCTGTTTATCCCTCTGTTCTTTGTAAAAGTCAGGCAGAAAGCATTGCCTTAGAGGAGCCTCAGGAAGGTTCAAGATTACAACCACTTCTTTCTCTGGATGATGTTCTTGAGGGAGAGAAGAACTGATAGACTAGCTTCCTCCACTGTCTGTGCCTGAAGAACTTGAGACCGAGGGATAAGGAGGGATTTATAGAGTAATTTGTGTCAAAGCAGCAAGCAGTTCATTTTGTTGGGATTCAGTTATCTGTTAATTCCTAGAACTGCACTTTTACAACAGTGACTCCAAGAGCACCATACTTTACATCAGGCACTGAATATTTCCACTTTAAACATATTTCTACATTTAACAAATTAGGATCTCAAGAAATAATAAAAATGTATGAAAAGAAATTAAAATTTAGCAAAGGATTCATTAAAACAACAGTTACTCCGATGCTTTCATCATTCTCAGATTGTTGAAACTGACAGAATATTATCTCACTTTGACGACATCAGCTTGCTCAATAATTGTTTATTCATCTAACCAAGCACTTTGTACTTGTAGCTGTCTGCCTAGAATACTCTGATATCATAGCTGCCTTTCGTTGCTTACATCTCAGCTCAGATACAATATCCTTAGCTTGATCACCTACCTAAAAGAAGCAACCCCTCAATCACTCTCTAAACATCTTGTTTGTTTCCTTTGTTGTGTTTACTAGTGTAAGAACCGACCTGGCTTATTAGTTTACTTGTCTGATTAACAAATAGATACTGGTGAAAGTAAAAAGAGAGGAAAGTGCATGGATTCAAGACATAAATTTGAGGTAGAATGACCAGGGTCTGCTGGTGAATTTGGCATAGTTACACACATGTTTGGGAAAGGGGGGCAGAGGTCAGGAATCAAGGAAGACGTGCAGGTTTCTAGCTTGACTAGCTGGTGGTAGGTACCATTTACTGAGTATAGAAGACGAGGGCGGGGGTGCCAACTAAGATTTATCATTTAGAGTATATTAAGTTTGAGATGTGAGTATTGAGTTAGATAAATAAATAGAGATACTAAGCACACAGTTGGATATGAAAATCTAGAGCTAGGAGAAACCTAGGTTGGAAAAATAAGTTTAGCATCATCAGTATAGCAACATAAAGATGGTACTGAAAATCACGGGAATGAAGATCTCACCTAGGGAAAGAGGACTGACTGAGAAGATGGTTAAGAAAGGAATAGCGTAAATCATTCAATGCCATTTACATGAAAATTTAAACTGCACAAAACACTGTATAAATTTTACAGGAATACATCTAA
This sequence comes from Callithrix jacchus, assembly GCF_049354715.1. Taxonomy (NCBI): domain Eukaryota; kingdom Metazoa; phylum Chordata; class Mammalia; order Primates; family Cebidae; genus Callithrix; species Callithrix jacchus. The sequence goes on from NC_133520.1 coordinate 44,415,900, forward strand.
ACAAAAAAATACAAAATAAACACATTATAATAGTTTTCTAGGGGTCTGAAAGGAGAAAGAGTATAGGAGAGTAAGAAGCTACACGAAGCTAAGCTATGAGGACACAAAGTCATAAGAATCATGTAATGGACTTTGGGGACTCGGGGGTAAGGATAGGAGGGGCGAGGGATGAAAAGCTACACATTGGGTACAGTGTACCCTGCTTGGGTGAGGGGGGCACCAAAATCTCAGAAATCACCACTAAAGAGCTTATCCATGTAACCAAAACCCACCCGTTTCTGCAAAACTATTGAAATCTAAAAAAAGAGAGTATGAATACAAAATAGGAATAGAAAAGAAATATTTAAATAAAACAAGAATGAACCTTACAGTCCATAACATGTCATAAGGTTAGTGTATTTATGCAATCCTCTGTACCTGAGGTCCCACTACATTATTAAAAAGGAAAGACTATTTAGGAGTCGGCCCTGAGGCCCTTCCCTCTTTTTAAGTGAAAATCTGTCAAAGAACAATGTGAAGGAGTAGCTGGTGAAGCAGAGTGAGAGTTTGGGAGAGGGAGATAAGGAGGGTTCAATATTTCAAAGAGCAAGAAAGAGGTATTTCCAAAGGGAATACCTGTGTCAAGGCCGCTGAAAACAGCAAACTAACTGTTCATTGTATTTGCACCTTGCAGGTCACTGGTGACCCTGGCGAGAGCAGTATCAATGCAGTGACATGTACTGAAGACAGACTGCAATAGGATGAGGAGGGAAGGAGAAGTGAAGTGAAGATGGTGATCAAATATGTCCTGGGAATGAGGAGGCAGTTGAAGTGGGATGCAAAGTTTGTTTTCAACATGAGAGCTGAGACAGCAAAGTCACTGTGTTAACTTATGGTGTGGGTCAATTAAGAGAAATAACCGAATGAAGTAAGAAAAAGAGTGGGTGGTGTCTTTGAGGGGGAATGGAATCCAGCACATTGAGGAGTTGATCTTCTTTTGGAGAATGGAGAGGTTGGTTAACTTTTTTAGTTGGTAATTTTAGTGTTTTGCAAAGTTTCTGTGCATGCACATAGTCTTAGGAATACAAAAGTTCTGAAAGATAGCCAATCTAAACAGTCATCATCCTTGCTACCTTTCTGCCATTTATCCTTGCACAGAGGGACCCCTTTCAGCTCCTGGGTAAATAACTCCACATCTCTAAATATTACTTCTTGGTTTTGGTTTCTGTCTTTTCAGTTTATGGCTTTAGGTGTCAGATCATGACTTCTCACTACCAAAGATGAAAATTAATATTTTTTCGTCATCATGTCTGAATCTCTCCAAACTTCCACACTCTTTCCGTCTCCCCATCCTTTCAGTATAGTTACATCATCATCTCAGGTAGATCAGCATTCAACGTTTGATTTATTATAACTGTAGCCATTCAAATTTGATGCTTATTTTTCCTTTCCTGCAAAATACAACTATTTAACTGTCATGCTTTTAATTTTTGGTTACTTTTCTAAGACTTACCATAAATTTAACTCTCAAACTCTCCCGCAATCATCTAAATTCCTTCTCAATATATTCAAGGCATTAGCAATTTTGTCTCTTTGAGTAAATCTGTTCTGGAGGCTGTGACCTGCTTCCATCTGAGATGGTTGCTGTCTGCTAAGTGCACAGCTGTCACAGCCTGATCCAGGCAATTTGCCATATCTGTCTCTGTGTTGAAGACCCTATTTTCTAAGTCCATAATTTCCTCTTCCTTTGTTTGTTTACCCCCAGTTATAGAGGAGCACTTATTTGAGGCACATTCTTAAAAAGTATAGATAAGAAGTAAATTTTTTGAGATCTTGATCATGTGAAAATATTTAAATTCTATCCAAAGACTAGATTTCTCTGGATATGGAATAAAAAGTTGGAAATTATTTTCCTTCAACAATTTAAAGGTATCATTCAGCTGTTGTCTGGCTTCTGATATTATTGTTGTGAAGTCTAAGGATTTCTAATCCTTTGTATGTGACTCATTTATTTTTCTCTCTGAAAGATTCCAGTCTCTTCTCTTTGCCTTTGGTTTTCTAACATTTCTTGTTGACATAACTCATTCCTGCTAGTTCATATCTGCTAGTTCTACAATATTTTTTGGAATTTATTTTTTTAAGATTTCTTCCATTTTTCCCTACATTATTATAAGAATTCCCTACATTATTATAATGTTTCCCCTAGATTATTCACATGTTAGATATACTGAACTCTTTCTTTAATTTTATTAACTTCTTCTATTTTCATTCTCTCTGAATATTTGCTCAACTTTCTGGGAGAATTTAATGGCTGTATCTTCCAAACTTTCTGTTAAGCTTCCTCTAGGAAACCCTCTGGTAACCTCTCAGGCTGGGAGGTATCCTAAATTAGAATTTGCAAAAGTCTTTATTCTGAATAATGAGAACATTTTGACTGATACGATTTGAACCTTGCTATCAATTTTGTCAGCCAGGTGTTGAGTTTTAGAACAGAGGAAAGAGATAACCTTTGCACTGTCCCCTTGTCCCTCACAGCAGGACATCAATCATATCTCCTACCCTGAACAGAAAGCAAAGTAAAACAAACAAGAATAAACTAGGCAAGTATCAACAAGAAGAAAGCAGGTCAATTATTATCAGACAAGTCCAAAGTTAAAAATACCCCAAACTCTAAGCAAAGTAAAAACATTATTTCATAGATAAAATAAGTCACACTAACATGAAGATGTCTAGCCTTTATTAATTTAAAGGCTTTAAGTACATTTTATTAATTAATAAAAATAAATTAGCTAACATTTCCCAAATTTTAGTCATTTATATAGCATGTTCATAATATACCTAATATTTTACTTTAAATAAAATGAATATTTAAATTAAAATGTAACTTTATATTGCTGCTACAGATAGAAAATCAGTTTCACTAGTAAATCGAAGTAAAACATACAAATAAATACTTGGATGTTCCTGGGCATCAATTTTTCTTTTCCATGTACAGGAATAATAACAGGACCTATCTCATAGGGTTGTTTTTGAGTGTTCAAAGAATTAATACATATAAAGTGCTTTGAAAAATTCTAGAACATAATGTCTCATAAATGATTGTTAAAAGGGATGAAAATTATTTATAAAAAGGCTATTAATTTGGATTTTGAAAAGTTAAACTGTATGGTAGAAATAAATAGAAGACATGCTTGAAACAAAAATGAAATAAAATAAGAAATATACATCAGGCAAATAGCCAATACAAAATTGGTATAGAAATGTCAATATTAAAAAAGTTTAAAATAACAAGCAAAAATAGCAATAAATAGGGGCACTACCCAATGAAGAAAGAGATGATCTATGAAAAAATCATAAACATATGTTCATTAAAGTGTATAATAGTAAGGAAAAATGATCTTAATTAAGAAATTGGATCAATAAAATATTTCATATTCATGTGATGCAATATGATTAATTTTTAAAAGATCATGGCTATATTTTAAAAGCACAAAGTTCAATTATACAACAGTAAAACTTTAAAGTAAAATATTAAAACCATTGTTTGCATATTAATGTGCAAAGCAAAAAATACACAGAACTGAAAGGATACATCAAAATAATGATACCTGCTGGGAAGATGGAGAACAAAAACAAAATGTCACTCCGTTATTAGCAATGTTTTAAAGAATCTGCATTCAGTTTTCTAGCGTTTTGATTTTAGTTCTATGTTACAATCTCATTTGAATTATTATATTTTAAATGTATGTCAAATTTATAAGTCACAAAATAACATAATGTTACCAAAAGGTTTGACAAGTTTCTAAGTTTGACTCATAAATTTGGCTTTGCACGTTCTGGACTTTTGACTTCAAGGCATCATCCAATCGCTCTCTCTTTATTGTCATCTGGTTGCAAGCAATTAAAGAGAGAAAAGATAAAACTGTGGCTCAAATGCAATTTTATATCAGTTCCTGCTTTTCTGTAATCAACTATTCCATTAAAACAAATGGCTTCCTTAATCTGAAAATATATAAATTAGCTATGCAAAAAACTGGGAGAACCTATATGCAAATAATAAAAATTCAGTGGTTACCTATAATTGTGTTCCTCTTCCACACTACATTAAAAAAAAAAAAAAAGAGTTCTGAGGGTTACGGTTAAGAAGAGAAAGAAAACTGTAGCAAGATCTCAAAATGATAAGTTAAAAGAAATAACTATCTTATTTTTCAATTGTGGCATTATGAATAATTACTATTTCATTTTCTACACTTTGCTGCACTTTCCAAAATTTATACACAGAAGATATAATCTGGATGAAATGAAAAAGGATTTCAGTAGCAAGAACGTGTAATAAGTGATTACATGATGAATAAAAGAATAAATATTTCTTTCTAGGCTATTTCACCAACCAAACACGACCTGATTCACCGGCTAATACTCCCGGCTTCCAAAGCCACACGTGAAAATCAAACTTACTCCAAGAATAACCGGAACCTCTTTTCCCATAATCCCCCTCTTTCTAGTTTCCCATGAATCTGAGGGCCTTAAATCAGACAATACTACTACTACTAGAACGTTAACCCGCCCCCTCATTTTTTACTGGCCATTCAAGATCGGTCCTGCCCCACCTGTTGGTGTGAGACTGTTGATTGGATAAGAACGGGGGACGGTAGGCGGGACGGCTTCTGACAGCCAAGCGGAGGCGTGGCCATAGCCGCCCAGAAAATCTACCCAGGCTGCCTTAGCACCATGTACCGAGCACTCCGGCTCCTCGCGCGCTCGCGTCGCCTCTCACGGGCTCCTGCCTCAGCCCCAGCGTCGGCTTCCGGCTTGGGTGGCGCGGCCGTGCCCTCGTTTTGGCCCCCGAACGCGGCTCGAATGGTGAGCGCAGGCCGCCGTACCCCGGCCTCCCCGCGGTGACCTTCAGCCCTCCTACCTGCTGGCCCGGGCGCCCGCAGCTTGGCTGGGGAGATTCCCCGGGAGTCCGGGTTGCGCCGGACTCTGGGCGCAGCGCCCGTGCCGGCCTCGGGACGCCTCCTCCGGCGCAGGGATGGAGCCGCAGCCCGGGAGGGCTCTTGGGGTGGGATGGACGCTGGCGGTGAGGGTCCTGCTGGGCTCGCTCCTGGCGCCTCCTCGGAGCCCTCCCAGGCGGGCCTAGGCCGGGGCGTTTTGGGGTAACTGCACCCCTGCCGGCTCAGAGGCCCTCAGCCCTGGAGCGCTGCCCTCAAAGACAGTGCTGGGGTGGGCGGAAGGTGCAGGGAGAGGGGCGGCTCCCGCAGCGTCCTGCCCCTCAGCTGGGCCTTCCTGGCAGACACTGGCCGCCTGTGCATCTAGTGGTTTCTGAAGTGTGGTTTGTTTCGCCAAGGGCCACAGCACTGCTTTCAGGCCTTCGTGGGGGGGGGGGGGGCGGAAGATTCTTCGAAGATTTTACTTCTCTTGAAATTGTCTGTTCAGTTCGTTAGGCTGATTATGGATTTCCCATAACTTTTATTCCTGTCTTTAGGGGAGATTAAGTAAGCAAAGCAGTTAAATAAGCAAAGAAATCACTTATGAATAATTAGTGTGATCAATACTATAGAGGAGAAAAAGTGCATCGAGAATGACAATATTTAACAGGCAGACCAGCGTGATACTGACTTGTTAGCATGGTAGCATATATATAAATAGTGCATATATATATATATATATATATATATTATATATGCACACACACACACGCATACATATAATGTTTATAAATTTCTTATATGTGAATATACATATGTAATTCATTTATATGAATAATGTTTATATATGTTTATAAATTTCAAATCATTCTTAGACTATTTTCAAAAGGTCTCAGTAAAATAAGCATTAAAGTATGTACATTGAATTGGCCAAATCTTGACCAATAATAAGCTTACTCTTGAAATGGAAAAGATTTCAAAGTCTTTATATTTGTCACCAGCATAGTATCTGAGCTCAATAATCTGTCTTTAACACCTGCGTTAATCAGTTCGTGTGACAAAGAGTTCTCAAGGAAAGACCTGAAACTGAGGAAGAGAATGAGAATTCAAATAGTATTTTTTTGTCTTTCTGATACTTAGTTTCTTTCTCCTTAACAGCTGGTAAGATGCAATTACTTTTGATACTTAGTTTCTTTTCAAGTTGTAACAGTGTTTTATTCTCATCTTTAGGCAAGCCAGAATTCCTTCCGGGTAGAATATGATACGTTTGGTGAGCTAAAAGTGCCAAATGATAAGTACTATGGTGCCCAGACCGTGAGATCTACGATGAACTTTAAGATCGGAGGTGTGACAGAACGCATGCCAGTAAGTGGCATTTGTGGAAATGCTGGCTTATTTTGGACATAGTAGGCTATCATTCACCAGTCACTATAAATAATTATTTTTCAGTTAAAATGTAAAGTTCTTAGAAAAGTGACTTTATGAGTAATAAGATGTTCTCTTTCACTAAAGTGTTAAAGAACTTTTTGAAGTATTAGGATGCTATTATTTTGAGCCATCACTTTGAATATTTTGGATTAAAAAATTATTTTAAGTTCTGGGATACATGTACAGGATATGCAGGCTTGTTGCATAGGTAAACATGTGCCATTGCGGTTTGCTGCACCTATCAATCCATCACCTAGGTATTAAGAAGCCCCACATTAGCTATTTATCCTGATGCTTCCCCTCCCACCACAGGCCCCAGTGTGCATTGTTTTCCTCTTTGTGTCCATGTGTTCTCATTGTTCAGCTCCCACTTGTAGGTGAGAACATGCGGTATTTGGTTTTCTGTTCCTCTGTAGTTTGCTGAGGATAACAGCTTCCAGCTCCATCCATATCCCTGCAGAGGACATGAGCTCATTCTTTTTTATGTCTGCGTAGTATTCCATGGTAGAAATGTACCATTTTTCCTTTATCCTTTATTGATGGATGTTTGGGTTGATTCCACATCCTTGCTATTGTGAATAGTTATTTTGGGTTTTTATTTGATAGAACTAAATGACTGTCTTTTCATTCTGGCTGGGTGTTTACATATTTTTACTAGGATTTTACAGTTTGTAAACATTTTTATTTCAATACTCATTCTTTTTTTCCCCCACTAATTTAAAACTGAGATTTTTTTTTAAATCACACTTTGTATTTTGGTTTCAGTTTCAAAAAAAGTGTACAACACCAAGTATTACTCTTTACCATGTCTAACATATAATAGATAATATTTATGTATTTATTCAATGCCATATGAATGATTAAATGATGGGAAAACTTTCTATCACATTTCATTAAATTTAAGATGCCATCAATTAGAAGATGCACCATTATAATACCACTAAGAAAGAAAAATGCTACCAATTAAGGTTGTGACTTACTATTGATTATAAGATACATCTTGATTTCAGAGATGTTAAAGTGTGAAAAGAATTGAGAAATACATAACATATTCTACTGGAGCCCAACTGGAGTGTGAAAAATAGTCAATGCAGGATAGGCTAGTAAGCCTAGAAGTAGCCAGGCTTCATCCGGTGAGATATCCTTTAACAGTTATCTTAGAAATATGCTTATATTTTAAAGAATTTTAAGTCACTCCTAAGCCTTCAAGACTGACTCTTGACAGGTTTATAGAACTTAAACAGGCAGCTGAATCTTTGAAGAAAAATTTCTTTGTCATTGCTATCTACAGCCTGCTTGGTGGTGAGGTAAACATAGTTTAACTGTGTGGTTGGCTGATAAAGGGTCATGATCAATACTGAAATAATCTCGTATTATTCAACTTCAGAGACAAAGGAGGAGGTCAGCCCCAGCCAGCGTCGGTGGGAGTGAGCATGGCTGCTATTTTAATTGACCTGATTCATCTGGCATGTTCTGGTGGGGCATGGTTGCTGCTGCTCCAGAGACAGCACAGCCATTGGGGTTGCACATCTGTGACAAGCAGACACCTGGGGTCTCAATTTTGTCACATTTGACTTCAAGTGGATTCATTTCCTGAACTTTATTACATGTAAAACAGACTGTGTGTACTCTAACCTGAGTAGTATGATTAAACTCAACCCTTTTTACCTGAGGTCCAAATGAAAACAAAGCTAAAAAGACTACGAATGTCTAACATGAGTAAATGAAGAATAAGGTGACCTGTCTTTTCTCCCCAGGGATATACACAGTGTTTTTTCCTGTGGAAATTTAAATCCCCATTTGTTTTCATGTTTAAAGCTTTTAAGTTTCTGATCCTGTGTACCATCTTTCCCCATTTTATTTGAGTAAGACATGTCTAATGTTTTAATTTTAGTTACTTAAAATTGAATTTAAAATTTTTTGGTTTTCCTTTTCTATTTGCCCCTCGGCTTATACTTACTCTGGTCCATGTTTATGTGTTTAATGTGACTTATTTATTACTTGTCTTTCTTTTTTTCCTACTTTGATTCCTCTCTGAGGGTGACAGGTTCTCTCTTATACATTGATCATTCTCTTCCTTTCCTCCCTTCTGCTCTTTACCTGTTAAAACTTGGTATAGGATCTATACAACAATCTGTATTATTAATTTTGACAAGAACTCACAATTCACTTGTCTTACAAAAACTAGGTTTTCATTTCAGTTTATCCTTTTCAAGCTTGGTGAGGTGATTTGGGATAGACAATGAAAAGATCAGTACTAACAGGGTTTTAAAATATGGTTATATGTATTGGAAGCTGTCACCTTTAGGTCTGGAGTTTAAAAAAATAATTCTGAGAGAAATGTCGAGGAAGTTATTAAGTATTAAGGCTTTACTAGCTAAGTAGAACAGATTGCTTTTTGGCCTTTGGGTGAAATGATAACCCGCTCAGTAACTGGTAGTCTCATACTGATTGGCAGTGAAATATGTCATTTTCTTTTTTAGAGTCTTATCTCATCTTTATATATCTAGATCTCACCACGATGTTTGGCATATAGTGCATACTCCATCCTTATTTACTGAATTTAACTGAATTCTTCTTCCCACGTACAAGGTATGGGAGGTATTTGACAGTTTAAAACAAACCACAACATTATGTTAGCAATTCATGAATTAGTACTAAATTTTTTATGATGTTTGTTTTTGTTTGTTCATAAAAATCCACTGCTCTTACCAAAAAAAGACAAATTAAAAAAAAAAGATACAAAAAAATTCCTTGATCTCCTTAACCAGAAGAGAGGAAGGAAACATTTATAATGTAACATGGGATCCAGTGGGGGAAATAATGGCTCTTGCTGGTGAAAAGATTGAGTACTATTTGTTTTTGTATATAGTGTATGAAATAAATACATATACTTTATTTTGTGTATGTGTGTATAGGATGAGTAGTACATCGTATATGTGTGAATATGTAGGTACATGTATATGTCTGTGGGAGGCATATAAATACATATATATGAAGAGTCAATGTATTTGCTTTTATATGGTTCCTTAGGCAATAGATCTATGATAATGTTGAATTTTGGTTCATGAATTTCTATCTGCAATCTTTCTCTATATCCTAAACATTTTAGAGCTATAGTGTTACTTGTTATTGTTTTATGTATAGCTTTTGCATCTGCCAAAATAGTAAACTTTTATGCTTAAGTAAACTTGCAAATTTGAAATATTTTTCTGATTAATTTTAGACCCCAGTTATTAAAGCTTTTGGCATCTTGAAGCGAGCGGCTGCTGAAGTAAACCAGGATTATGGTCTTGATCCAAAGATTGCCAATGCAATAATGAAGGCAGCAGATGAGGTGGGTGATAAGCGTGTTCACTTAATAGCATCAGACCATGTCATACTCTGGGTGATGATATGTTCACCACAGGGAACTATGAATCCTTGAATTAATGAATTTTAGGGTAGGGTGGTAGCATTATTTTTAGGGATGATATTAATATGGTGCTTAAAATATGGCATTATGACAAAATTTCTGGATGATTTTATACCTTTTGGTTTTAAGCCTCTTGATATTCCTTGTTAATTTATATAGTTTTAAGAAAAATTTTTTAAAAGATATTGTTTGAACTTTGACTTCTTAATTTATATATAAATCTTTTTAAAACTAGTGATTATTTGATAATGCTTAAGAATGTAATTTTGCCAATGTACTAATAACATTGTCTTAAAGAAGCAATCAGAGGTAACAGAACTGTATATATAATGTTGTTAATTACAGCACTATTTATAATAATGAAAACAAATTAGACAATACCCAAGTATAACAGCTACTTATATAAATTATATTTATATTGTAAATTATAGAAAATTACCTTTTTGAAGATTGGCATGAACAAAGCCTAACCTATGAGAAATAGGGAAGAAAGTTTGCAAAAATATATGTATTTTATGATCCTAATTTTGTTTAGGAAAAAATGAACAATGTGTGTTTTCACACACACACACACACACACATACACACACCCCTCATTGCATTAGAGACTGGAGATGCCAACATGCTAATAGTCATAATTACTAAGAAGTGGAACTATAGTGACTCTCGGTTCTCAAAATTTTCTACACTAATCACATATTTTTATGTAACAAGAAAAAGGTTTTATTTTACTGTGGACCAGTTGTTAAGGTAATAGATTTCTCAAGTGCAATCTGATTTTTTAAGCTAAAATCATTCCAGAAGGTTAAGCACCCTCACTTTACAAAGCACACCATCCAAAAACTAACACAAAAGCTGAAAGTATAAAAATACAACAAAAATAGGGGCAAAGCTGGGCAGTGTTTATTTCTACATTTGGTGATTACTGCTCATTGAACATCTGTGCAATGAACTAGCTATTAGTGAACTCACATTTTCGAATCACTAGCTCTTTATCGTGCTGACTCTGGCAGTAACAGCTGTTGGATATTCCTGCTGAGCATCAGCAACAAATATATCTTAAGACTAAACATATTTACCAGCCTTAACAGGTGGCTCTCTATTAGAGGAGGCACTTGGAAAGAAATAAGAAAGATGGCTTTGATTCTCTTTTCATTTGAAACCAGTGAATTGTCATACCATTCAGTATAGATAATATTTTACTCTTTAGAATATCTGTTGTTGGAGCAAGTGATGCTTCAGAAGCTTAGATCTGTGGGTCAACTGTATTCTAACGCGGTGGCATATTCAGCAGGTCATTGAACATATGAAAACAATGAACATATTTAAAATAGTTCTGTAAATGGAACATATTTATGGTTGATTAAAATCGTGAAATAAATATTATTTCCTTTTTTAAAATACTCATTTTTAACTTTTCTGCAGGTAGCTGAAGGTAAATTAAATGATCATTTTCCTCTCGTGGTATGGCAGACTGGATCAGGAACTCAGACAAATATGAATGTAAATGAAGTCATTAGCAATAGAGCAATTGAAATGTTAGGAGGTGAACTTGGCAGCAAGAAACCTGTGCATCCCAATGATCATGTTAATAAAAGCCAGGTCAGTATGGAAAAAACTTTTCTTTTTTGTTGTTATAAATTGAAAATCATACCTGAGATTTTTCTCGTAAAACAAGCATTCATTTTATGACAAGGAGAGTTCATTATTTAAAGCATAAGGCTTCTTAGATTCCTTATTTCTTTTAGGAATCTTGGCTTTATGTCTCAGTCCTTATAAAAATTACTTTAAGACACCTGAATTTAGTGTATATTTTATTTTATTGTTTGGCTTATTTTTAAAAACTATTTTGAAATGATTTTAGATTTATAAGGGAATTACAAAGATAGTTCAAATAGTTTCTGTATTCCCTTCACTCAGCTTCCCTTAATGTTAACATCTTATATAACCATGGGACACTTATCAAAACGAAGAAATTCATTGATACAATGCTCTTAACTAAACAAAAGACTTTTCTAAAAAAACCTCAGACTTTTTTAAAAAACTTAGTTTTTCCACTTACTGGAAACTTTTTTAAAAACTGAGGATTTCCCCTCAAGTCCTTTTTCAGGATCCACTTAAGGCTATACATTACATTTAGTTACATGTCCCCTTAGTTTCTTCCAGTCTATGACAGTTTCTTGGTCTTTTGCAATTGTCTCATTCCTTGGGGCTGCAATAACAAAATACAATAGACTGAGTGGCTTATAAGCAACAGAAGTTAATTTGTCACAGTTCTGACAGCTAGAAGTCCAAGATCAGGCCACTGGCCAATTCATTGGCTGATGGGGGCCCACTTTCTGGTTTGTAGACAGCCATCTTTTCTGTGTCCTCAAATGGTGGAAGGGACAAGGGAGCTCTCTGGGGTCCCTTTTTTATAAGGGCACTAATTCTATTCGTGACCTAATCCCTTGCCAAGTCCCCATCTCCTAATACTATTACCTTAGGGGTTAGGATTTCACATAGTAGTGACCTTAACACTTGAAAGCAGTGGTCAGGTATTTTGTAGAATGTCCCTCAATTTTGGTGTGTCTGATGTTTTCTCATTTGACTGAGACTTGAATTTTTGAGAAAACTGTCACAGAAATAAAGGGCTCTTCTCATTGCATAGTATCAGGGGTTCATGGTGGTAACATGACTTGTTACTGGTGATGTGAACCTTAATCATTTTATATTTCTTTTGAAAAATTTCCAACAGAGCTCAAATGATACTTTTCCCACAGCAATGCACATTGCTGCTGCAACAGAAGTTCATGAAGTACTGTTACCAGGACTACAGAAGCTGCACGATGCTCTTGATGCCAAATCCAAAGAGTTTGCACAGATCATCAAAATTGGGCGCACTCACACTCAGGACGCTGTTCCACTGACTCTTGGGCAGGTATAGGAGTTTGACTAATTTTATTCAATTTAGAGCTCGGTACAAGTGGCCAGTGTGTCATCCTTGAAATCTGACTGGTTTAAAAGGCCAAATTTGTAACTGTTAACTTCAGTGACAGAGATTATTCTGTACAACCAATCAGTAATTTTTATTGACATCTAGAACAAAAGCAGAGTGTACTAGCTATAAGCCAGACTCAGCCAGACTGCTAGATTCAAATCTTAGCTTTGCCATTTGCAACTATGAGACCACAGGAAAACCATTTAGCCTTTCTGTGCCTAGTTTTCTGAGTTATAAAATGAGGAAAATAATTTTCATTCATAGGATAGTCGTGAAGTTCTAATCAGTTGATTCCTGTAGAGTGCGTAGAAGCATGCCTAGCACATGGTAAGTACCCACTAATGTTAGCTACTGTCATCGCCACTGTCCTCACTGTCATCTCGAGCACTATCATCATGGTTTTTTAATTGTCTTGCTTACCTAAATTAGTAGGTTATTTAAAATTTAATTTTAAAGTGATTTAACAAGGTAGATCTTTTCGGTTTTGTTTTGAAATGGAGTCTCACTCTGTCGCTCAGGCTCGAGTGCAGTGGCACAGTCTTGGCTCACTACAACCTCCACCTCCCTGGTTCCAGTGACTCTCCTGCCTCAGACTCCTGAGTAGCTGGGTACAGGCGTGCACCGCCACACCCAGCTAATTTTTTAATTTTTTTAGTAGAGATGGGGTTTCACCATCTTGGCCAGGCTGGTCTCCAATTCTTGACCTCGTGATCCACCCGCCTCGGCCTCCCAAAGTGCTGGGATTATAGGCGTGAGCCACCGCACCTGGCCAGTAGATCCTTTTAAGATGTTTTTGATGACATGTGAAAGGGATACTACTCTCTTCTCCAAGATACTAGAAAGTATTTTCTTGTTTTTTTATCAATGCCTTAAGGAATATCTAGTAGTGTGTATTGTGGGGGAAATGTAAAGAAATACAGGGACTGATTTTTGTTTTAGTAAACTCACACTCCAGTTGGAGTAGCTTAACTTCATTATGGAAGGAATGAGGAAAACTTGAAATGAGTAATTGAAAAACAAATGATGGGACTAAATTGAACTCACTGGATTAAGTTGCTTCTTCAGGCTGTGTCTCATTTCTCTTTGCATCATCGGTACTTAGGACCATGCATAATTTTGAAGGACGAACAGGATGTGTGTTTGAAACTTTTGAATATTCCTCAGGTTTCCAATTTTAACCTTTCTTTGGTGTTGGAAACCACAATACTAAATACCATTTGGGCCATGACTTAGCCTCCTGTGTAAAATCATCATTCTTCCTGTTATGACTGAGAATTATATTTTTCTGTTTGACTTTGTCAGATGCATTTATATTTGCTTTTATTGCGATTGTTTTTTGAGTTTGTGTATCATTCCCTAGTCAAAGTGTATTTTATAAGTGAATCTAGCTAGGGTGTATGTGTGTGTGAGTGTGTGTGTGTATATACACAGTCATGTGTTGCTTAACAATGGAGATGTGTTCTGAAAACTGTATCCTTAGGCAATTTCATAGTTGTGTGAACATCAGAGTATACTCACACAAACTTAGATGGGATAGTCTTCTATACACCTAGGCTATATGGTATAGCCTTTTGCTCCTAGGCTGCAAACCTGTGCAGCATGTTATTGCATTGGATACAATAGGCAATCATAACTCCTGGTATTTGTGTATCTAAACTATCTAAATGTAGAAAAGGTACAGTAAAAATGTGGTTTTATAATCTTAGGGTACCACTGTTGTCTATGTGATCTGTCGTTGGCTGAAACATCATTATGTGGTGCATGACTGTATAATCAGATGCATCAGGTCTACCTATAATTCCTTATATCTTTTGAAATGTTTTCTTTAGAACAGCATGAAATCCTAGCACTTATCATAGCTTCTTAGTGTTTTCAGGCAGGAAAAAAGTATCGATTTAGTGTACCCAGTTTATGCCTCTTGTTCCTGCATAACTATTAATAGAGACTTTTCTGTGTTCAAACCATGATAAATTCTGTGGTTGCCTTAATTAATTTGGGAGCCACTGTTGATACTGGCACATAGATGCTATGATCTGACTCTACTGTTCACCTCCTTTTCTTTTTGGAAGGTCTTTGAATGCAAACTGTTACCTTCCTGTGCTATTCAGTGAGGCATTAGCTTCCCAAGTCTCTGAAGAATGTCCTCATATTTCCTGTAAGGTTTATACACTGAACTTGTATGGAGAAGATTTCTATGTTTGCATTTTTTGCGGGGAGATGAGTTACTGTTTTTTTTCTATCAAAGTTGTCTGAGACATTCCAAAAAATAAGATATCACTTCAGTTTCTTTAGTAGTCTGCAAGTAAACCAATAATTTAGTAAAGTTGTTCTTTTTAAAGTTTGCTTCCTGTGCTGTTTTTCTTTGGTTTCTGTTAAAAGACTAAATTATAATAAATGGGCTGCATGTTATCAGTGGCATTGTCCTACCTTACGGTTCTGTAAAGCCTCATCCTTCCCTATACTGTACTCATCATAAGATTTGAAATAATATAAATAAAACTTGATTAGCTTATAATTTTGTATTCCGAAAGTTATTTTTAAAAATTTCTATTTACTGCTGTTAATTTGTAAGCCGTTAGGAATTACTTATTCTTACTTTAATTTTCTTTTCAGGAATTTAGTGGTTATGTTCAACAAGTGAAATATGCAATGTCAAGAATAAAAGCTGCCATGCCAAGAATCTATGAGCTCGCAGCTGGAGGCACTGCTGTTGGTACAGGTTTAAATACTAGAATTGGCTTTGCAGAAAAGGTTGCCGCAAAAGTGGCTGCACTTACGGGTTAGTGGTCACGTGAATGCTTTCTCATTTTCATTTCTCATTATACATGATCTCCGTATTTTCTGGCTGTTCTTGTCTTGAATTCTTTTGAATTTAAAGTTAGAAATAATATTTTTCCATCAAATGTGTGTTTTATATCTGTTTCTGAAATTGTAATTTTCATTCTTTGGCTTTAAAATATTTTTCCATATAGGAGTTTACACAGCATGCCATTAAAATCTAACAGTGTTAGCTTTGTTTACTGGGTAGTCTTCAGTTATTTTCCCTTTAGAGTTTTGAATAGCAGTTTTCAAAATAGGCAGAAAAAACTGACTTGAGTTAGTTATTTGAATAGTAAATATATTGTGGACAGACTTAATTTCCTTTTTTATTATGTCATGCTGTGATAATTCTTTGAATTAATCCTATCTTTCCTTTACTAGGCAGAGCACTATATTTCAGATAATGAACTATGATTAGGGCCAAGCTGTCATCTTCAGAAAACTATTATGATGCAGGTATCACCAGAGGGTTAGGGTAGAGATAATTATGCACTGCACATGATAGCCTACCAGCTGATTTGTCTTTAAATCAGATTTTCATAGAAAAGAACTATACTTTTAGGGTTTGGCAAATGGAGATTTTTAAATTTTTTAACATGGGGAATATTAACTGAGAACATTGAGCTTATTTTAGCACCGTATATTTACAGGGGATCTTGTGGGCCCCTGGCTAGTGGAGAGAATGGAGCACAGTAAAAGGAACAAATAAACTTTTCAAAATTGTATTAGGGGCTGAATATGGTGGCTCACACCTGTAATCCCAGCACTTTGGGTGGCCAGAGTGGGCAAATCACTTGAGGTCAGGAGTTCGAGGCCAGCCTGCCCAACATGGTGAAACCCCATCTCTACTAAAAATAAAAAAAAGTTAGCTGGGTATGGTGGCAGGCACCTGTAATCCCAGCTACTCGAGAGGCTGAGGAAGGAGAATTGCTTGAACCCTGATGGAGGAGGTTACAATGAGCCAAGATCGCACCACTGCACTCCAGCCTGGGTAACAGAGCAAGAATTTGTCTAAAAAAAGCAAAGGGTAGAAAAAAAATTGTATTAGGAAAGGAGTGTGGAATAAACTAGAATGAATTCCCACATGCTTTTTATCTTTACTCAAGCATAGTCAGGCATCACATACATGTATTTACAATAGGATTGTGTTTCAGTACATTTATTATACTTGTTATTTCATCTTTTAAATGTAATCCTGGCCAAGCACAGTGGGATTACACACTTGTAATTCCAGCACTTTGGGAGACCAAGGTGGGTGGATTGCTTGAGCCCAGGAATTTGAGACCAGCCTGGGCAAATGGTGAAACTCCATCTCTACTAAAAGCTAAAAAATTAGCTGGGCATGGTGGTGTGCACCTGTAGTCTTAGCTACTCTGGAGGCTGAGGTGGGAGGATTGCCTGAGCCATGGAGGTTGAGGCTGCAGTGACCTGTGATCAAGCCACACTGTACTCCAGCCAGGGCAACAGAGTGAGACCTTGTCTCAAAAAAAACTTAAAAAAATGTAATACCAGATTCTTTATACTCCTTTAGGACTTCTTTAAAAAATGTAGACAAAATTTGAGTCTTAAGTAAACATTTTTTTCTGAAGGAAAATTTTTGTTTTTTTATATATTGGAACTTTCTGTTTAACTTGCTGATAGTAGAAAAATGTTTAATTTAACTTGTTCACCCATTTAGGCTATTTTTTTCTTGTCTTTAGGCTTGCCTTTTGTCACTGCTCCAAATAAATTTGAAGCTCTGGCTGCTCATGATGCTCTGGTTGAGCTCAGTGGAGCCATGAACACTACTGCCTGCAGTCTGATGAAGATAGCAAATGATATTCGTTTTCTGGGTTCTGGTCCTCGGTCAGGTCTGGGAGAACTGATCTTGCCTGAAAATGAACCAGGAAGCAGTATCATGCCAGGTAATCACATAGCTGGTAAATTTTGGGGCTAGAACTTGACTAGATCCTAGGCATTCTTAGCTATGGAGCGTGTCTTTTTTGTTTCAAGTTATTGCAAAGCTGCATATGCAAGGCACGCTATTTCAGAATGTCTGTGGTCCTCTGATCAGGACTTATGGGCACATCACCTAACAAGATAGGAAAAAAGAATCTGACTTAGCAGCAAGTATTTTGAATCCCACATTAGAAAATGTAGAACAGGCTGTTAAAGTGATCAGCATGGGTTGAATAAAAAGACGTTACACCAAACTTCACTTACTTCGTTTGTTGCATTGCATTATGTGCCTGTTAGATATCGCAACTGACACAACACTGTATGTGGATTTCTGTAAGTCATTTGATGGATTCGCATGTTAGTCATTGATTCCAGTGGAGAAGCGTGGGCAGTGCTGGCAGATGAATGTAGCTGGGTGAACAATGACATTTAAGGAGTGACTAATGAGGTGATTTCAGTCTGGAAGAATATCTTGGTAACAAGCTGAAGGGCTCTGCCCTTCAACACTTTACTGGTGACTGACGGTGAAGGAAGAGAATACGTGCTAATCATATTAGCAGGTAACAGAGTTGAGATAGCAATACTATGGATGATGGAACTGAGACCCATAAAGGCCTTTGTAGTTTGGGCCAAAACTGACAATGTAACTTTTAATAATGAGAAAGAAAGGCCTGACTCTAGGTTTTTTTTTTAAAACTTATGCATCTGCAGAATAAGAGGAGATGAGATTTTGTTTTAAAGTACTTCATGTTGAAAAATGACGTCAGAGTTTAGTTGATTGCAAACCCAAGGTGATTGCCAAAAGAAAGAGAAATGAGGAATCACAGATAAAGGAAATAATCTACTGAATAATCTTTCCAGTGTGTTCACTTGTACTGTTCAGAGGAATCTGGGTTGTTTGATTCAAACTTGAGCTTGTCCAAGGAGTATGAGCGGGGTAGTGGGGTTCCATAGACTCATGTGATAAATAGGACAATTTTAGCTTAGCATCACTTTCCCCTAGGAAGCCTCCCAAGTGTTAGTGAACAGTCGCTTTTATAAGTGCTCTGATAGCAGCATGCACTTCTCTGTATTTAGCCCTTGTAATTGCCAGCTCTTTCTCCGTAGCCTCCAAGTTCTGCAAGGGCAGGGCCTGCATCTTTCTTATTCACCATTGTATATTGAGTGCCTGGCTCCGTAAATATTTATAGAATGAATGAAAATCATGAAGGTGGAGAACTCTGTTTAATGTGTACGTGTGGCTGCTCATTAACCATTGAATGGTTCAGTTTGTGGCTACCCGTCTCACTTCCCTTGGTTGGTTTGTTTCATTAAATTACACTGACAATTGGGCCTTGCTTTATTGTATATCTTACTTTATTTAATGAAATTAGATTTCTTTATTTTCCTGGTTACTTGCATAAATTCTAATCTTATTCTGTCATTGGTTTTCTTGAAGGCAAGGTGAACCCTACTCAGTGTGAAGCAATGACCATGGTTGCAGCCCAAGTCATGGGGAATCACGTTGCTGTAACTGTCGGAGGCAGCAATGGACATTTTGAGTTGAATGTTTTCAAGCCAATGATGGTAGGCTTTCAGTCTGACTTTTAATGTTTTTTGACCAAAGGCTAATTATCTTGGTTTTGTGTTTCGTAAAGACTTTAGTGATTCTACACTGGGTAGTTGGGTGGCATAAGTAGCAGTTGGAAATCAAGCATTTATTAAGTTAGCAGAATAATCCTATATATTAGAAATTAACTGACTTTTACCCTAAGCGATTTGATGGTTTTTTTTTTTTTAGTAGCCCCAGTTTAAGAAAAATAAAACACCTTCCCACAACCATGTCTCCTTCTCATGCTGCTGCTTCCTTCTTTCAAATTCAGTCTTCTTGAAAGAATGACACATACTCACTTTCATTTATGCTAGAGTCACCACAGCCCAGCATAGCCCTCTCCACGCATGCTTGAATTCTTCTCCCAGTTGTTGGTAACTACCTCAGTCCAATGGGCATTGCACAGTTAGTTCTTCTCTTACTAAGAGCTATGTTGACTGTCCCTACTTGAAACATTCTTCACCCTGGTTTCTTGAACATTTTTTCACCAGTTCTTTCTGCACCCTGTCAGTCTTTCTTTCATTGTTTGGCTTTACCTTTCCACGTACTTGAAAACATTGCGTCCATCAAAACTGGTCATTTTCTTTCACCTTTACAAAGATCGTTAGATGCATTGTGTCATTTCTCATCCAGTTTCCTCAGCTTCAGATAGTGGAGCTGTTGCCATCATTTAGAGTCCTTCATTTGTGCAAAGTGTTATTAGGGACTTACTTCCTCTTGGAATCTGTTGTAAATTCTCATTTTAATTTGATAAGAATATGCAAATGATAAATATTAAGTATATTGGATGTAGTCACTAAATATTTATTGAGTACCATTTTGTATCAGGCACTGTACTGGATGCATAAGAAACAGAGCAATGAAAAAGACAGGTTTCTTTGCCCTCCTTGAATGTATGTTCTAGTGGTAAATAAAAACACACGCCAAAGCAGAATTGAAACTGTTATAATTTTGCTCTCAGGTCAGATTCCAGTTAACATTAGATACCCAGTATATACAGATGCGTAACAATAAATGTCTTGTTAATCTTTTTAAAAATTTATTTTAATATAAAATAAATAACAATAATATTTGCCTTATTATAAGGTCATTACTAGTAAATGAAAACTTAGATTATTGTGTCTTCTATTAAAGTCCATTGTTGGAAGTCTAGTTTTCAGACGCTGGAGTTTTAGACCAGAGGATATTAGGATGTGTATACATCTTAATAAATAATTGGAATTTTTTTTTTAAAGCCAAAACAAACTAATTGGTTTTGTACTGTTTTTAAACATTATATGAAAAATTATTTTACAGTGACTTGAGTATTTGTTTTGTTACAGCATGGAAAACCTGGAAACTTGGCGATCGTTAGATTTTGCCCTAACTTTACTAATTGTCTCACACTCATGCTGAGCTTTGGAACCTCTACATCTTTGCTCCTCTTTCTTCTGCATGGAAGATTTTTTTTCTTTCTCTGGCTAAGTCCTCTCCATAAAATAGGATTTCACCAGTTCCTACAACTAGCATTAATTTCTCTTTGTCTCTGGTCTCTAACACTTCAGATCTCTGCTTAAACTAATTGCTATGGGATATTTTGCGTATTAGTCATTTGTATTTATGTTTTTTTCACCTTTTTAAGATTTCTGTGCCTTCAGCTGTTCATGCTTTCTTTCACATTGTTTCCTTGGGTACACTGCCTTAAAATTTGTAGGAGTTCTATACGTTTATTGAATTGTATATTTGCTATCAACCAACAAATAATAAATAATATGTTATTGGACAGAAAACATGTTGCCTTAGTAATGTCTCTCTCTCTCTCTCTCTCTCTCTCAAAGATTAAAAATGTGTTACACTCAGCCCGGCTGCTGGGGGATGCTTCAGTTTCCTTTACAGAAAACTGTGTGGTGGGAATCCAGGCCAATACAGAAAGGATCAACAAGCTGATGAATGAGTCTCTAATGTTGGTGACAGCTCTCAATCCTCACATAGGTAAGCGTTTAAGGAATAATAGTATCATTTTGAACACAAAATTAAAAAGCTACAACATTTTTAAGAGACAAGTGGATCAGTGTTTGAGAACAGCAAAGTTCTTTTGGATATGGTTTTAGTAAGATCTCAAAATATTTGAAATTGTGTGGAATATTTATACAAGTCACATTTATGACTTGTATGGTATCATAGTGCTTTCAAAACTTGATCTGTTATGCCTCATTTTATTTGAAATGTATTCAGAAGCACTAGTTCAGACTTATTTTAATCTTAATGGACTTCAGATGCTAAATATTCTATGCAGACCGTTGGGGAAGTTATTTTTAAGACCGTCAGTGGGTAATGTCACTAGGTGGCACTGCTGATTAGCAACATGGAATGAACTCATTTTTCTACCTTCCTTAGATCTCTACAATGCTTTAATTTTGTTGTTTTATTCAGTTCAGAAATGGAAAGTGACAATTAAAACAAAAAGGTTATGTATTCATTGCTTTTAGAGAAAGGGAGGGAGGAAATGAAAATATTTGGTCTAAAACCATGCTATTATAAGCCTTTTTCAAAATTGTAAATATTTTATTATGTAGAATCAAACATAGATTTGGGTTGTGGACTGGCTATAATGATCCCCATTAAATAAACTGTTTTCACTTTTGTAGATTTTAGAGGCATCATGTTGCATTGTATTATGATGTGTTAAAAGCGTTTTTCCCGTTTCTCCCTTCCGCTAAACTGAGGTTAATATATTTTCCGATTTTCTATTATAGAACAAGTAATGATTCACTCATTTGGCATAATATGGCTACTGCTTTCAGACATTCTGCTGTAATCCTGAACTTCCAAGGGAAATTTTATATTCCTCATTTTATATCAAGCTATAATTTCAATTTTTAAAACTTAGAGCTCACTTGATGCTTTTAGATCGTTCTGAGCCTGGTATGATGTCAGTTTTTTGGTATAGTATTGAGATTGGTAATAATGTTTAATGCATTTCAAATTATGATACATCAGCTACATCTGGAAAAGTATAAAAGGGAATCCAGAGGCTCGTGTGAGCAGTTTTCATCAGATCTTTACTTCAGAATGTGTTGCCAAAACTTTTAAGTTAGAGGTGTCTCCTCAAGTTGAATGATTGGTAAATCTTTCGTAGAATCAACTTATTGTGACATAAAAAGAATTGTTAGATGCCATATGAGAGTGAGGTGGGTCAACACTATCTCACTAGTTGACTACGTGTGAGCCTTACAAGCCTCTGAGTCATGGGTTTCCTATATTCTCATTATGTATCAGGCTGGTTGTTGATAATGTCTTATTGGACTTGACAACTGAAAGTGGGAAGCATCAATGGTTAGACTTTAAAGCCATTATTAAAATAAAAGTATTGGCTATATTGATCCTAAGAGTTGAACATGCAAATAATTTTTCAAAGCTTCTCTGCTTTACAAAAGATGCCCTTTTCAGTAAATGGCATCAGTAAATGCCCTTTCAGATCAGTAAATGCCCTTTTCAACATATTTAGCATTCACAAATTCAGTTAAGTAAAAACATTAACTATGCTCATAATTTCTTTTACAGCTGGTTAGCAATTGCATACTGACACATGCCGTCTTGTTGAGTTGATGATCTGTAGTGCCTCAGCAAGCTTCTTCCTTTTGGTCATATTTCTCTGATCTTGTTTTTTATTTTTTTCTCCCTCATTGGTTTCATATTCATTCTGCTTTTTCCTCTTGACTTAAAATATGTATATGTTAAGACAAGACAACTTGAACTACCCTGCCACTACTTTTGTTAATTTGAAAAGCAAATAACTCTGAAGTAAACAGTATGCCTGTGATCTTTTGTACAGTCGGTATTTCTGCCAACACTCCCACACTTATGTCCCTGTAACATCTGGGAGGGGTGAGGGGATAGAAGCCATTGCATGGAGAGCCATATGGAGAAGAGCCCTTGGAAGCAGCTCTGGAGGTGCCTCTCCCCTGGCCCTGCCTGCCCCTGCCTCACTGCCCAGACCTCTCACCTCTCACAGCCACTCACCACAGTTGCCAGACCTGCAGCGTGGTATTTGCTGCAGGACTGGAGCATTTAGCTTGTTAATGCTTCCTTAGACAGATAATTGTTCCTAGTTACACATGTTTGAAAAATACACCCAGATGTATATTTTTATGTCTTGGTGCTATAATTTCTACTTTTTCCCCTTCAAAATATCTAAGTTAGTGGAAAATGTCAACTTACGAACAAATCTGTTGGAGAAAGTGAGGTATGTTTAAGTCTTTATTTCTTAAGAAAAGTAAACGTTTTATTCTATATAAGAAATGACAGGTATTCAGTTAATCACTGTTAACTATTTTTAAAAGCAAAAAATGTCATTTAAGAGGCCCATGTAGCATCAGTATCAAGTAAACAATTATGTTCCCTTTTGCTTTAGAAAACCAAATTTTACTACTGACCCACATGTTATCTTTTTGTTTTTTCTTCAGGGTATGACAAGGCAGCAAAGATTGCTAAGACAGCACACAAAAATGGATCCACCTTAAAGGAAACCGCTATTGAACTTGGCTATCTCACAGCAGAGCAGTTTGACGAATGGGTAAAACCTAAGGACATGCTGGGTCCAAAGTGATTTAAATAAATTTATAATGAAAATAAACATGTATAAAATTTAAAAAAACAGACTCCTATTTCTTAAAACTGGGTAAGTTTGAAAGGAAACTGCTGTTTAACTTAAGTATCTCTAGCAGAGCAATTTGATCAGCGTATAAAACCCTAGGATGTGCTGGGTCCAAGGTGAATTAAAAAGTGTAAAATGAAATACATTTATAAAGTAAAAAAGACAACAGACTTAAATTCTCTCCTGTGTTAACTGACCTGTGTTAGAGTTGAATCTATGCTATTTGTGCATGTTGTCTTTATTATTTCGCAAGTTGGCAATTTTTAAAGGTTTTAATTTTGGGGGTTATGGGTGGTTTAAAAAATTGCCTTATTATATCTTATGATCTCATTCCCAAACCATGCCCTTACCCATCTTTTATTTTCCTTTGGTTTGGAGACACAGTGGCCAAGCCCTTCTGAGTGGGGATGTATGTATATATATGTGTGTGTATAATAGGATAGGTTAAGAAAATTGGGACATACATATTCTGTGTGTTAAACACACACACCTATCTCTCCAACCTATTTCTGTTATCACAAAGAGAACAGATCAGAGCCAGGCATGGTGTCTCAGGGAGACTGACTTTAGAAGACTGAACTTCGGGAGACTGAGGCAGAAAGATCACTTGAGCCTAGAAGTTTGAGACCAGCCTGGGCAACATAGTGAGAACACTGTCTCTAAAAAAAATTTTTTTTAATTAGCCAGGTGTGGTGGTGCATGCCTATATTCCCAGCTACTCAAGAGGCTGAGGTGGGAGGATTCCTTGAGCCCAGGAAGTCAAGGGTACAGTGAGCCAAGATTTCACCACCGCACTCCAGCCTCAGTGACAGAGTAAGACCCTGTCTCAAACAACAACAAAAAAAAGACTGGGTTAAAAATTATAGGACAAGGATTAGAAAGATAAAGGGAACAGGCAGGAAGATTGCAAAGGAAGGAAAGATGTCCTGAAAGTGAGTCTTGTTCATTATCTGAAGTACCAAGATTTTTTAGTACAAATTTGATTTGTAACAACCTTAGGGGATTTTGCATTAGCAGTTATAGGGAGATGTGGAATAGGGTGACCCAAACCCAAAGCTAAGGAACATATTTAAAATAGAACCAACCTCTACTAAGTAGGGAGTTGGAGCAGGCATTTGGTTTATTTTTTCTTCTTCCTCATATAATAAATAACAGGATTATAAGGGAAACTCTCATGAACTAAAACATCTCATTTGTAAGTATTACTCTATCAGGTACATTTTAAAAAATGGGATATTTACCCCTAGTATTCTTGGAAAATCAGTCACATTAACACCAGCTCCTCTGTCATAGTTTGAAGTAGTTGTTTTATATAGAATTTAAAAGTGTAATTTAAAAAGTTCTAGAAACATTGTGATGAAAGCTAAAGTTTATATTTTCCTAATTTCTTAAGCCTGAATGTTCACTCTTAAAAGGGGGTTCAAACTTTAAAAACGGAACTATAGAGAGCCTATAGGATCTACGTTTTAGCCCACACAATACTGTTTCTGCCAGTGTTCTTCAGATGGTGATGAGATGATGCTTGTGTAGCTTGCTTTAAAACAAGGCATGCTTTCCCTTGGTCCATTTTGTTTTTTTTTTTTTTAAAGATTTTTACTGGAAAATAAATTAGATTGCATAGCAGCGTCTGGACCCCAACAATCAAACTGGCAACTGATCTGTAGTTGTGAAACGATCTATCCACTATGATGTTGAATATTTTACCTTAGCAGCCATTCTCAAACTAAATAGGCTGTCATTTGAGGGTCACTAGAGACACAATGACTTATGTAATAAAGATTACAGCAGATCAAGTTCCTAGCCTCAGACAGTCTTTGTACAGCTGTCTGATATGTCCCAGCATATTATAGGCCATCATGGAATCCTTTGAGTCAACAATCATCTTTGTGTGATGTTAGGGAAGTAAAACTGCTTTATGATGTAATCTAAATAAGGCTTTTAGAACTCCCTGTTGTACCAAAAGTGAACTTCCTTGTTTTTTCACTAGGGGCAATTTTGTCTCCCAGGGAACATTTGGCAATGTCTGGAGACATGTTTGGTTGTCACAGCAGAGGAGGGGGTGCTATTGGCTCTACTTGGGCAGATGCCAGAGGTGCCACTAAATGTTAATGCACAGGACAGCCCCCGGCCCCCAACCAACAAAGACTTTTCTGGCTCAAGATGTCAATAATGCCAAGATTGAGAAACTGAAAAACAAAAAACTATGTCTCTGTAAATGCTCGCCATTCAGTTAGGCTTTACTACTTGTAAGGGGGAGTAAGGCCAGGGGGAGTGTCCTGGAGTTGCTGTGACTTTACTCGTTGAAATTCTGAGGTGTCTTAGAAATGAGCAAGCACAAGAAAGTGAAACATCAGCTGATCATGGTGCTCATGTCTTAGAATGACTTATTCCCAGCAAAGTGTCCAAAGAGTTGTGCCAGATAAACTCTATGGGGGCGGGGGGGGGGGGTCAAGGCCCTGCAAAAGTGTCATGTTAAAGATGGAGACAGTAATAATTCATGGATCCCTATAAGCAAACCTGAAGGACTGGGAGCTTTCTTGAGCAGACAGATTTCAAATGGGGAAAGTCCTGGGACTTATGAGTGAACCAGTTGGTCTGGGACTACACCAACTCAGTACACATGCAGCAGGGGAATTCATAGAAAGCCACCAGCCAAATTTACTCTTTCTTTTAATGGTTCAGTTTGGTTTAAGAAAGAAAAAAAATATATATATATGCACAAAATTTTTTGAGACTAGTTCATGCTCATGATTATGCTCTTGTACATGTCATGCTTCTCTCTCTTCTTCAGCTGTCCTTTTGGTCTTTGCAGCAGAAAGAAATCTGGGAGAGACAAATGTAATAATAGAAAAAGGATGGTATTAGAAAGATAAGATTAAAACTGATAAAGTGAATTATTTTTCTTTTTGGAGTAAATTCATGGAATTGGCCACTCAGCAATTAATTTTTGAGCAATTGACCTAGAGCTTCCACTTGCAATCTGGGTGAGGAGAAAGAAAGTACTGATTATCATCTGCCATTTATGACGTTAAGAAGCAGAGCACTGAGATATCTGTGTCAAGCCAGGTAGGTGAGAGACTCTTGTATCTTCTGATCATCATGGAGATACCTGCTGAGATTTCACCTTGCTCTTCAGGGCTTTCTTCAAAAGACTAACACTGGGTTCCCAGAGCGCTCAGACAGGTACCACAAGAGCTCATTCCATCGCACCTGTTGTTTCAGGATCAAACAAGCCTATGGAACCTGAGCATGAGAAGCATTTTTTTTTTTTTTTTTTTTTTTTTGAGACGGAGTTTCGCTCTTGTTACCCAGGCTGGAGTGCAATGGCGCGATCTCGGCTCACGACAACCTCTGCCTCCTGGGCTCAGGCAATTCTCCTGCCTCAGCCTCCTGAGTAGCTGGGATTACAGGCACGCGCCACCGTGCCCAGCTAATTTTTTGTTATTTTAGTAGAGACGGGGTTTCACCTTGTTGACCAGGATGGTCTTGATCTCTAGCTTCCCAGTTTCATGTGGTATAGCCAGGATGGGGAACCAGTAATCTGTGTAACACAATGGTAACTTTTTAAATACATAAATTAGTAATTCACTGTATTCAAGATAAAATGGTAACCATTTTTGGTACATCTCATGAGTGTACATTGTATCGTTCTTGTTATGAAGCTGTTTTGATCATCTGGGCTGAATTTCACATTATCAGTCTCTTCTGTTCTTTTAAAGTTCTCTAGTTATTTCTCCATTTTAAGACTTCCTTGAAGTCTTAAAAAAACCTTTGATTATTAAGAAGGAAAAACTTCATTGCCATTTATCTTAATAATCAAACATTTGTTTCAAAAGTGATTTTTCTATACCACTAATAGTCTTGTGGTGAGAACCATAAGATCATAATTTCCTGGAATTTTGTGTTATTTTCCACAAAATAATAAAGCCTTTCTCTAACATACACACCTTAGCAAGTATTCTCTACTGACATTCTGATTTTAATGTACACAATATTTGACTTTATGCTTTCATAATCATTAGATGTAATTTTATTGATTATTCATCCATATCCCCTTCAACATTCACCAATCATAAATGAGCATGCTTTCTAGAAGATTATCCTAGCTGTATAAGTTCAAACACTAAAATACAGTCAATATATAAGATTTCCCATTCTGTGTAACTGTCCTTGGCACCTCACTCCCTGCCTATGACTTTAGGATAAACAGGAAGTCTAGGAAGACAACCTAAGCTGAAAACTAGGGTGTGTGTTTGTGTTTGGGTTGCTTTGGTTAAATTATGGAGCTTTTCTCTTTCTCAATTTTTTTAAACCAAAAAACTGGATTAAAGACTACCTCTCACCTAACTTTAGTTCTTTTTTCCCAGCTATAAGACTAGTACCCTAGTGTTTGTTTCGCTGACCAATCACTTTTTAAATTTTAGTTCATTACATTAAACTTTTCCTTTTGACCTATTTTTGACTTACAGAAAAGGTGGAAAAATTGTACGAAAAATTCCTTTATGTCTCACTCAGCTTACCCTTATATGAACGTCTTACATAACCATAACACAATGGTCCCGAATAGAAAATTAACATCAATATAATACTAATTATAGACATTTTCTCGAATTTTACCAATTTTTCCATTATCATCTTTTCTCTGTTTTAAGATCCTACCTGGGGTCCCGCATTGCCTTTAGTTAATTCTTCCTCATCTCTTCTGGTCTGTATCAGTTTGTCAGCCCTTGGTTATCTTTTATCACTTGACACTTACGAAGACTACTGATCTGTTGTTTTGTTTTAGAGATGAGGTCTTGCTATGGTGCCCAGGCTGGAGTGCAGTGACTAGCACAGGCTCACTGCAGCCTCAAACTCCTGGCCTCAAGACATCTTCCTGCCTCAGCCTCTCAGGTAGCTGGGACTGCAGGAGTGCAACATGCCCAGCTGGATCAGATGTTCTAAAGAATGTTTCTCAATTTGAATTATTCTGATGCTTTTTTGTAGTTGGAATGAGGTTGTGGATTTTTGGCAAGAATGCCATAGAAATGATGTTGTAATGTCCTCAGGACATCATGTTGAGGGGTCGATAACCTCTGACTTATCGTTGATATTTACCTTGATTGATTTGGTTAAGTGGGTGTCTAAAGTTGCCATTTTCTCCCTTTGTAGCTATTACGTATCTTGGGGAAATATGTTGAAACTATGCAAATTCTATTTTTTCTCAGACTTTTGCCCAAAATTTTTGCAGCCATGAGAGTGTCTTGTCTGTGACAGTTACTATGGTAGTTGCTTAATGGTGATTATGTTGTGTTTTTCTTCTACATTGTTTAAATTCTACTATGAGGAAGAGCCATTTATTTCCCTATTTGTGTGCTTATTTTATTATTTATCACAATTTCAAGCCATAGATTCTTTATTCTGTGTTTTCAGTACTACCATTATTTATTTTGAGACTCAATTTGCTCTAACTTTAGCCAGCCAATTGGGCCCTTTGTGCTTAAACGACCTTAATTTTTTTTTTTTTTTTTTTAGTGTTTCTTTTATTTTCTGGAACCACAAGATGTTCTTTACTTTCTACTTCTGTGATTTCTAAAGGTTTCCAGAATAGGACCGATCCCATGAGGGCACTCTTTTAGCTTTGAAGTGGTAAGCTAATGAGTTCATGTGACTGCTAGTATCTACTCTGAATTAATTCACTTCTATGTCACAAGCTACACAATTGTCAAATAAAAATCACCTGTGCCTACTGCTGTTGCAAACTACTAGTGGTGGCTGAATATTTACCAAATACCATGCACAAATGAAGAGCAATAAACTGACTTCATGCTTTTGCTTAGGGAATGTTATGTATGTTGTGTGTGTCTTCAAATGGACCTATGAATATTTTAGATTATTGTAGATGCTTTGAGGGATATGGGGGCTGATTTTTAAAAAGCAATAAATGACCACAAGGTGGCAATAGCACATATTAGCTTTATTTCCCTTTGACAGGTTGGCATGCAGGACAAGTCCCTCATAGCTGGAGAGCTTCCAGAGTTTAAAGTACAGGGAGCCACCGCTAAGAAGGATTGGAGGGTAAGGGAACTTCCAGGGAAGAGGGAAATTTGATAGATGGCTATGTGTCTGGATAACATCATTTAACAGAATGGGAGGAGTCTGACTCAGACAACTCCAAAGGGCAACAGCAGCTTGGGGTCTTTAGGGCCCAGAGCTTATCTTACCTATTGCTAGCAGATGTTTGGTACAGTTTTACTGAGCGCATAATACAGACAGGCTCTAAGTGGCTAAAAAATGCTGATTTGGACTGATTTAACAATTGGATGTGTAAAGAATTGAGTTTGGAGCTATCAGACTTTTGAGTTAATGGTCTCTGCCTGTAGTGAAGGAATAATCTAGGGCCCAATATACAGAGGCCATTGTTGACTCAATTACGTAACATTCATAAAGTAGCACTATGATTTTTCATGCTATATCAACTCTCAATTTCTTGAATGTAATGAATGATTATTAAAGGTGAGCTGGGCAGCTGAGCAGCTTGTCAGTCTTGATTTACACAGTAAGAATGATAAATTATTAGCATAGGAATATTACAGTAGTAAGATCTTAAAACCTGCCTTGCAATTCTGTTTCTCCCATTATGTGGGCATCCAATGAGAAGCTGAAGATGACATGCAAATCAGACAGCAGCACAGGAAAAGGGAGACAGGGGAGAGGGAGTGGAGGAAGGTAAGTGACAGACACATGGATCCAGGGAAGAAGAGAAGCAGTGAAAAGAGAGATAAAGAGAAAAATGAGACACCAGCAATGCTGAGAGTTGATGTCATTTGTTTCCACAGCTCCCAATCAACTCAAAAACTTCTCAGCATAGGCCAGCGTCCGCATGTAACTTTTTTCCCTATCTTTCCTACTCACAAATCTCAACAACATTTGCCTTTGAAAGGTACTCATCTACTTCTCAAATATACCTACAGATAGAAGTCTTTAGAATCTGAATATTATTTTGTGTCTCAGCCACCAAAAAAAAAAAATTATGGAGAGTAATTGGGCAAATTGAGGGTATGAATGCCAGAAGAAACAATGTATTTTGACAAGAAAAATTGGTTGGCAAATGTTAAGGTTTTTATGAGTAATCATGATGATCCTTTAAGTAATTATAATTTGTTCCATACTCTGTCACAGTCATTTTGATTGTGGCTTTTTATTAGTGAATAAAGTTATTTAGTTGTCCTTATTTTTAGGAAGAGATTCACAGTATTGAAGTATTTCAAATACCAATAATGTTAAATTTCTTGAGTATTTTCCCTTTCTGCTGTCTGATGAGTCATTGGACTATCATTCTGTCCCAAGAACATTATAGTGACACCAGTCTTAGTCACAGAATCATTACTGTCATAAAGTAAGGAGGCAGGATATGGGAAGAAATCTACACAATCAGACAAACCTGGCTTAATCTTTTTTTTTTTTTTTTTGAGACGGAGTTTCACTGTTGTTACCCAGACTGGAGTGCAATGGCACAATCTCGGCTCACCATAACCTCCGCCTCCTGGGTTCAGGCAATTCTCCTGCCTCAGCCTCCCGAGTAGCTGGGACTACAGGTGCGCACCACCAAGCCCAGCTAATTTTTTGTATTTTTAGTAGAGACGGGGTTTCACCTTGTTGACCAGGATGGTCTCGATCTCTTGACCTCGTGATCCACCTGCCTTGGCCTCCCAAAGTGCTGGGATTACAGGCTTGAGCCACCGCGCCCGGCCTCAACCTGGCTTAATCTTATGGTTGCAATTATTACCCACATTTTTAAAGCACGTTTGTTTTGAAGTAAATTTTCAGATTCCCAATGTTTTGTTGCCCTGTCATTAGGCTGTCTCCAGATGAATAAAGTCTTTGGGCTGCAGGGATAAGTAGTTTGGATGCTGTGGCTTGAAAATTAAATTTTCTTTTTATAAGGATGGTGAATGAGGATTAGGAGTATTATTCTACAGGGAGACTGAGTGCAGCCATTGATACAAGGCCAGATGTGCTCTGTTTTACCATAGAAACATAAGGATAGAGCACCTCTTCAGGCTATGGGTTCAATCCCTAGCTGAAGTGTAAACATCAAAACAATAATGCGCTTACAACCTTTCACATGGTGGAGACACACTGAATATGGTTGACTAGTAAGGCATTTGCATTGGTAAAGCATTGCATACCGTTGAAAACTCTAAATAAAAGATCTGTTCTCAGATATGATAAATCAAATAGTTCATGTGCAAGAAGATATGTAAGAAATAAATCATTAAATAGTTCTCGTGTAAGAAAGTAGGTAGCTTTCCTAGTAAGGTTACAACACATCAAAATATAATACAATATTGTGACTTTCACTTTTCAGTGTGACAACAAACTACAAGTGGAGCAACACACAGAACTGACTGTTTTTCCACTATTTCACACAACTGGGCTGTCCAAAGATTTGATAATGGGTAAGAAAGATGACCTGAATGGTGAATTCTGTAAACTCGTCTCCTTTATTAATAAACACATTCAAACTCAAAGAAACTGGTGAAGAATATCTAGGCTATCTAACAACATACCCTCGGCAATATGTGTTTAGCCTTTGCTTTGTCTTTGTCTTTTCATTAGGCCAAAGGTTCAAAAGATAAAAGAGAGTCTTGATCTAAAGACTATATGATTGCTCAGGGAATCATAGGAAAACTGTGATGTGAAAATATTCGTGGCAAAGAATACACTAATAATCATTTTCACATTTCCCTGCAGTGTCTCTATTTACTCACAGGTAAAATTGTTGTTTAAAAAAAAATCCTCAAATAGGTCATCCTTCTGCTGGACCCACATTTAACTGTTCAAGATAATTGATCTTTGTTGACTTTATTAAACTATCAAGTATCAAAATTCCACAGCTTTTCTGCAGAGCCCTCTGCTTTCATCTGTTTTGGACAGGGATTTATTGCTTATTTCTCTCTGAATTGTTTTGGTGATCTAAGGTCATTTACTCTTTGTCACTAAGCAGTATCTTCTGTTGGCACAGAAAGTCATTCTTAAGAAAATTTCTCTTTCTTCTTATCAGTCAAAATTATGCTTCCTTTAATATTTTACTTCAGGCCTATTTTTCATCTTTCTCTGGAACTTTTCCTTTGTTTGAGGGGGGCCGGTGGTCGGCACAGAAGCCAATCATACTTGCTTTAAAATAGATCCCACCGTCGCTAAGAGCATTCATTGAGGAACAACTATTAAATGCCTATTCTGTGACAGGCCCTGTGCTAGGGGCTGGGTCTGCACACACTAATTATATGTGATCACTGTTCTTAGGTCTAGTGGTCTAGGAAAGGGAGACCAATAATCCGACAAATGTGCAGAAAATGTGCTAAGGCCTTATGGGTGTGGTAAGAAATATGGAAGGTTGAAGGTAGGCACAAATTGGGGCCAGTTTTGGGTGGTGTTTATCAAGTTTTCATGAGAGTAGTGACCCTTGAGCTTACTGGAGTTTGAAAGATGGGCAGGAATGGATGGGACAAAGTATCACCTGTCTATATCTCGCTGCCCATTTGCAGAACTTTTTAGATATGCATAGAAGATAAGACAAGGCAAATTCATTTTCCCCTCAATTATTTGGTATTTATTGCCTCGCCTGTGGGCAATTTGGTGAACTTCCATGTGCACTTGAAAAAAAAAAAGAGCAGTGTGGTGATTCCTCAAAGAACAAAAAACAGAATTACTATTCAACCCAGCAATCCCATTATTGGGTATATATACAGGTCATTCTTAAAATACAAATCATTCTACCAGAAAGCCACATGCATGCATATGTTCATTGCAGCACTATTCACAATAGCAAAGACATGGAATCAACCCAAATGCCCATCAATGATAGACTGGATAAAGAAAATGTGGTACATAAACACCATGGAATACTATGCAGCTATAAAAAAGAATGAGATAATCCATCTCCATCCTTTGCAATAACATGAAAGGAGCCAGAGGCCATTATCCTAAGTGAACTAATACAGGAACAGAAAACCAAATATTGCATGTTCTCATTTATAAATGGGAGCTAAACAACAAGAATGCATGGACACAGAGGGGAACAACAGATGCTGAGGTCTACTTGAGGATGGAGGGTGGAAGGAGAAGGAGGATCAGATAAATGCCTATTGGGTACTATGCTTAGTACATGGATGAGGAAATAATCTATATATCAAACCCCTGTGATACAAGCTTACCTATATAACATAACTGATACATGTACCCCCGCACCTTAAGTAAAAGTTCAAAGAAAAAAGCTTTAAAAAATGTATTCTGTTTTAATTGGATATAGTGTTGTGGAAATGTGGGTCAGGTCAAGATGGTCGATAACAGCATTCATAGCTTTTATAGCCTTACAAATACTTTCATCTCTTTGTTCTTGTCTACTTGTCTATTTATTGAATGTTTTAGTTTCCAACTTTGATTAAGAATTTATTTCTTCCTTTAGTTTTCAGTTTTTTCTCATAAGTTCTTAAACTAATGCATTTGAGTCATTATGTCTTCTTGATGAACTTTTTCTTTGCCTATTATCACACATCCCATTTATCTCTTGTAGTATTCTTTGCCTTGGAGTCTATTCCAGCTTTCTTATTTTCTGCATGGTGTATATTTTTCCATTCTTACACTTTCAAATTTATTTGTGTTATTTTATTCAAAGAGCATCTCTTGTAGGCAACATATAGAGGCATCCTGCTTTTTAAATTAGACACTTTCTGCCTTTACATTAGTGTTTTACTTATATGCAGTATAACTATTGATATGGCATGGTTTCGTTCTTCCATCTCACTGTTTTTTAAATTTATCTGTTTTTGGTTCCTCTGTTTTTCATTTCTTTTGTGCTTTTGGATTGTTTGGCTATTTTAGCATCTCATGATATTTCCTCTGCTGGTACCCATATCTCTTCCTGTGTTCCTCTCCCAGCTGCTCTGGGGCTAATAATTTGCATCTTTAATCTATCAAATTCTCTTTCGAATCAATATCTACCACTTCACACTTCTCACCTGACACTTCCTACTTCACAATGCTCACTTCTCACCTCTCTTTTGCCACTATGCACTTCCCATTTTTTTACTTCCCAAATAAAGTAACCTTAGAAGAGTATAACTCAATTTAATTTCCCTGTGCTTCATGCTATGTCCTAAATTTTACTTCTACATGTATGATAAATCCCACCTTGATTTAAACAGTGAATTGTCCTTCAAGAAATTGTCTTTTAAGAGAATAAGGAAACAATCTTTTGTGATATTAATTTATTGAGTATGACTGGCACTTTTTTTCTTGTAGATTTCATGTTTCATCTTCTATTGTTTCTTTTTAGTCTCAAAAACATTCTTTAGCTTTACTTGTAAGTGTTGGTGATGAAATTTTTCAGCTTTTTTTTTTTTTTTTTTGAGACGGAGTTTTGCTCTTGTTACCCAGGCTGGAGTGCAATGGTGCGATCTCGGCTCACCGCAACCTCCGCCTCCTGGGTTCAGGCAATTCTCCTCCCTCAGCCTCCTGAGTAGCTGGGATTACAGGCACGTGCCACCATGCCCAACTAATTTTTTGTATTTTTAGTAGGGACGGGGTTTCACCATGTTGACCAGGATGGTCTCGATCTCTTGACCTTGTGATCCACCCACCTCGGCCTCCCAAAGTGCTGGGATTACAGGCCTGAGCCACCGCGCCCGGCAAATTTTTCAGCTTTTGTTTATCTGAAAATGTGTTTATTTTTTTGTGGTAGACATTGCTATTTATATATATATTTTGCGTTTTAGGCTCTGGGGTACATGTGAAGAACATGCAGGATTGTTGCATAGGTACATACATGGCAGTGTGGCTTGCTGCCTTCCTCCCCATCACCTATATCTAGCATTTCTCCCTGTGTTATCCCTCCCCAATTCCCCACCCCCTGCTGTCCCTCCCCTAGTCCCCCCCGACAGACCTCAGTGTGTGATGTTCCCCTCCCTGTGTCCATGTGTCCTCATTGTTCAACACCTGCCTATGAGTGAGAGCGTGCAGTGTTTGATTTTCTGTTCTTGTGTCAGTTTGCTGAGAGTGATGGTTTCCAGGTTCATCCATGTCCCTACAAAGGACACAAACTCATCATTTTTTATGGCTGCATAGTATTCCATGGTGTATATGAAAATGTGTTTATTTTATCTTCAATTTTTTTTCTTTTTTTTGAGACAGAGTCTTGCTCTGTTACCCAGGCTGGAGTGGAGTGGTGCAATCACAATTCACTGCAGCCTTGATCTCCCGGGCTCAAGTGATCCTCCTGCTTCAGCCCCCCAAGTAGCTGGGAGTACAGGTGCATACCACCATGCTTGGCTATTTTTTTTTTCACTTTTTGTAAAGATGAGGTTTCACTGTGTTGCTCAGGCTTGTCCTGAACTCCTGGGCGCAAGAGATCTGCCTCCTCTGCCTCCCAAAGTGCTGGGATTTCAGGCATGGGCTATCACATCTGGCCAATATTTTCGATGGTTACATAATTCTGAATCAGCATCTATTTCTTCTGGTACCTATTTAAAGTGTGCAATTGAATAGCTCCCTCCTTCCTGATGTGTAGCTTATTTTTTATCCTCTTAATATGGTGTTTGGCACAGCAAAAGTTTTAACTTTTGATGAAGCCCAATTTATAAAGGATTCTTTTTATGCATTGTGCTTGTGTCAAGTCCAAGTACACTTTGCCTAGCCCTAGATCCCCATTCCAATGATATTCTCTTATTTCTAAAATATTGTTGTTGTTTCTGTTTTACATTTAAGTCTCTGGTCTATTCTGAGTTAATTTTTGAGGTTTAGCTTAAGGTTCTTGTTTTTGCTTACAGATATTCAATGTTCAATTGCTTTCGCACCATTTTTGGACAGAATATCCATTTGAACTGTTTTAACACCTTTGTCAAAAATCAGTTGAATTTGTTTTCATGGGTCTATTTATTGATTCTCTATTCTGTTCCATTGATCTATGTGTCTTTCCTTCCATGAATACCATACTGCCTTGTTAACTGTAGGTGGTATACTGTAAGGCTTAGTATCAGATAGAATGGCTCCTCCTGCCTTATTCTTCTTCATCTATTTTGTTTTAGCTACTCCAGAGTGTGTGACCTCTCATATAAATTTAATTTAATTTAATTTATTTTTTGAGATGGAGTTTTGCTCTTGTTCCCCAGGCAGAAGTGCAATGGCACAATCTTGGCTCATTACACCCTCCACCTCCCAGGTTCAAGTGATTCTCTTACCTAGCCTCCTGAGTAGCTGGGATTCGCTATTTTTTTTTTTTTTTTTTTTGTATTTTTGGTAAAGAAGGAATTTCACCATGTTGGCCAGGCTGGTCTCGAACTCCTGACCTCAGGTGATCCACCTGCCTCAGCCTCCCAAAGTGCTGGGATTACAGGCATGAGCCACTGTGCCCAGCCTCATATAAATTTTAGAATAAGTTTTTCTCTGTGTACAAAGCAGAGATTTTGTAAAAATTGCATTAAATCTATAGATAAATTTTGGCAGAATTGATACATTTACTTTATTTACTATATTTATTCTTCCAATGCATGGAATTGGCATATATCTATGCTTACTCTAAAGTGTTCTTTGATATCCTTCATTAGTATCTTGTAATTTACATCATAAGATCCTGCATATGTTTTGTTAAGTGTATATTTAAGTATTTCATTTTCTTTGGAACCAATCGTAAATGGTATTATGTTTGTAATTTCAGTTTCTGCATGTTCATTGTTAGCATGTAAAATGTGATTAATATTTGTGTGTGCATGTGTTGATCTTGTCTCTTGCAAACTTGCTGAATGTGCTCTATTTTGAACATGATGAGTATAAGTGTTTTGCGGAAATTCAGGTAAAATTTACCTGAACATTCTAAAGAAAATTAGATATGTGTAAGCCTGAGACTTGGTCAGGATTGGGGAGAGAGATTTGCGAATCAGTCATATGTAGGCAGTAACAAAAACAAATAAAGTGGAAGAGGTTGCTTGGAGATTGCACCAGGAGAAAAGAGAAGCATGGAGCTTCCTGGAAGCACAGGCATCAGAGAGGCAGATCAGAGGAGCCAGCAAAGGAACTGATAGAGACCAGAGAGGAGTGGGGGAACACTGAGAAAAAGTGGCATCTTAGAAAGTAAATGGAAACAGTGTTTTAAGAGAAAGGAATTTTCAACAGCATTGGATTCCTCGGAAAGTAAAGAACTTTCATGAACTCACAGTTCTGCATGGCTGGGAAAGCATCACAATCATGGTGGAAGTCAAAGAAGCAGCAAAGTCACGTCTCACATGGCAGCAGGCAAGAGAGAGAGCATGTGCAGGGGAACTGCCCTTTATAAAAACACCAAATCTTGTGAGACCTATTCTTTATCACAGGAACAGCATGATAAAGACCCGCCCTTGTGATTCAGTTACCTCCCACCAGGTCCCTTCCTTGGCACGTATATATACAGGAGCTACAATATGAGATTTGGGTGGGGACACAGTCAAACCATATCAATGCAGACTTAAAATGTTGGCGCTTACTAAAGTTTATTGAATTTGACAAATATGACCTTACATGACCCCAGAAAATGCAGTTTCAGTATGTATATGAGTGCAGCAGATGTGGGTAGAATAGGAACAATAAACTAGTAGTTTGAGGACCTTAGTCACCAAAGGAAGGAAAGTGCTAAAGGGCAGGAACACAATTTAGCATGGGCTAAAAAGAGAAGATGGTGAGGCATGAGCATAATGTTCTTATGCTCATGCCTCACAGGGAAATAACCAACCAGTGGGTAGTAAATGGTTAGACACAGAAAGATGGGAATCAGATAAGGAGGAAAATGGGAGAAGGAGGAACTTTGTGGAGAGAAAGGTAGGAGATATGAAGGTAAAGATCAGGAAGGAGGAAGGGGACAGGAAGAAGAGGAGGAGGAGGTGGAGAAAGTGAGGGGAGGTGCCAGGCAGAGTAGCTGATGGAGAATGGAGATACAAGGGTGATTGTTCAAAAGCTCAGTGGAGGAATAACTCTTCCTCTGTGATTAATGCAAAAGAGGTGGGGCTGGATACAGAATATGCAAATTTGATTCAATGAGTATGAAAAACTGTGGAATTTCTTACCCGCTAAAATGAATGAATTATCTCTGTGAAAGAGGCATCTTTGTCATGAGGCTCTGGGGCTACCCTGGGGAAATTGGTTTGAGAAGAGTGGCAAAATTTTAGAAAACCTGCTGAGGAGGATAGGAAAAGGACAAAATAGGAGATGCCAAATATTCCAGAGGAGTAATGACAGCCCAACTGAGGTGAGTGCCATGATTCTGCTGTGGCACTGCTACGAATGATGAATAGTGCAGTGAAGGAGGTGCTTTTCTGGAGCTGAGGTTGTAAGATAGGGTAACATAATGCATCGTGGGCTGGGACATTCAGCCACGTGAGTGATCGTGGTGGTTGGGGTGGTAGTGGTGGGTTGGTGGTTGGTGGTAGTGATGGTGGTGTTTTTTATTTTTAAAGAAATTTTGTTGGTGGTATTAGACAACTGTTGCTAGTTATCAGTAGTAATGATCATAAAGGAGTTGCTGGTTATGCAAAATGTGTAAGGTGGTTGCAGTCAACAAGATTAATGAATGCAGTTAGAAAATAAGGTGACTAAGTAAACCAATTGCATTCATTTTGCACAGCTAAGAAAGAATAGCCAGGCTTTGGGCTCTCAATTTCTAGGCTAACTTTGATCCCAGGGAGCTAAAATAGTCTTTTTGTGGACAAAAGCCTACAAAGAAAAGCAGAGAGGCGGGGCTGAACCATCCCAAAGACTAATCCTATACAGATCCTTGTTTTCCACGATCTAGACCTCTTAAAGAATTAATATGGTTTGTCCCAGAGGAGAGGGGCTTGAGGCTTGCTTCTTAGGGAAATGAAGATGGAAGGACCCCATAAACTCAGAGATTGCCGTATTTGAAGGCTTAGGTCAAAGAGAAGAGTGACAGGACCCAGAAAGTACATAGGCAACTTGGTTAGCTTAGCTATAGTCTCTGGAACTCTGGTAAGAATCCCAGTGGCTGAGCTTGGCACAGGGAAATGAAGTCAGAGGGGTGAGGAAGAGGCAACTACCTTAAGATAAAGGCCAGTGCACGCCTCATTTTTCTGAACTTCACTTAAGAAAAGTAAAATATCTACTATTATTTCTGTTGTTTTACTTTTCTTCCCTCTATACCAAACTTTCTTTTAATTACCTTTTATAAATAAATGAAATAATCTCAAACAATATTACTCACATCCTCATATTGGATACATAATATTTTGATTCATGGGTATTTGAAGTTGCCTAAGAAATAAGCCATATGGCCTTAGTTTTACTTTATAACCAAGAAATATGTGTAAAATGAAACCAGCCCTCATCCCTGACCTCCATCTGCATCTGCAGGGATGGTGTTGGGAGGGAGGTGATATATGCACTTTCACTTTGTTCCATCAAACGGGAGGTCCACGTTCCCACCCCTTATCTGCAGACTGGTGGTGTCAGATGTCTAGGTTATCATGACTTTGAGCTTTGAAATAATCTTATTTTTGGTATTATTTTGTTACAATATTTTAGTTTTAGGTGGACTAAGAAGTATGGCCTCTGTTATTCAGAAATTTATCTATGTAAATTT
Organism: Callithrix jacchus; assembly: GCF_049354715.1. NCBI lineage: Eukaryota > Metazoa > Chordata > Mammalia > Primates > Cebidae > Callithrix > Callithrix jacchus. Next base: position 44,456,218 of record NC_133520.1, read on the forward strand.
TTCTATTTTATTAGAATTAACATTTAAAATAGCTAAAGAGCTTTTGAAACTATTAAAATAAAAATCCTAATAGAACTCTATAAAGAACAGTTATAGTGCGATTCTACCTAAATTGCACGTAGAGAGATTGAAAAAGACTGCCAAAGATGGGCTATCTAGAAAAAAACTGGACATTTAATCCAATTAAACAATTAGTTCATTTGATCAGTTTTCAGTGTTTGTCAGGAAATTGACTGAACCTGCCAACTGCTCTGGCCTATTTGTAGATATACCATAATGACATATAAGATGGGACATTCTACCTGTTTATCTGCATGCACGTCTCAAAATTCTTTCCATTTTTGTGTACAGATAAATTGTTAATCATCAAATACTGTTTTACTTGGCTCTGATTATTAAACTTAGCAGATAAAGTTGGAGAGAGGAAAATAACTTATCTGACTGGTTACGTGTCTACTTAATATTATAAGAAGTTTTTTGGTGCTTGAGAGAATCTTATCTAAAGCAATATCATTTTACAGTAGAGAAAACAAATTTTTAAATTTAGATAGTACTTTTATTTTTATTGATAATGGAAATTTCTGATTCTGATGAAAATTATTTACATATTTTTATCTGTGAATAATTTATGCCATTTTGTTTATGAATTATTTAAAATGTTTTCACTTACTCTGAAAAATTTGAAAATTAAAATACATAGAACTGTAAACATTCAACCATAAGAAAACAAACAATGTAACCAGAAAGTGGACAAAAGTCCTGGACAGACACCTCAACAACGAAGATATGCAGATGGAGTTGTGAAAAGATGCTCAACATCATATAGTACCGTCATTAGGGAATCACAAGTTGAAACAACAATGAGATACCTATTAGAATGGTGGAAGTCCAAAACATTGACACACCAGATGCTGGTAAGGATGCAAAGCAACTGAAACTCTCATTCATTGCTGGTGGCACTGCAGAATGGTACAGCTACTTTGGAAGGGAGTTTGGTCGTCTCTTACAAAGCTAAACATAACTATTTCCATGCGGTCCAGTAATTGCACTCTTGTGTTTAACCAAATCAATTGAAAACTTATGTCTGCATAAAAGTCTGCACACAGCAGCTTTATTTGCAATTTCCAAAAATTGGAAACAACCAAGAGGTCCTTCAATAGGATAAACAAACTCTGGGATATGTATGCAATGCATAAATGCAATTTAATGACAAAAAGAAACGAGCTATCAAGGCATGCAGAGACTCAGAAGAATCTTAAATGCACATTGCTAAGTAAAAGAAGCCAGTCTGAAAATACAACGTACTATATGAATCCAACTATATGTCATTCTGGAAAAGGCAAAACTATAAAGAGAGTAAAAGGATCAGTAGTTTCCTGGGATTCGTGGGGAGGAAGGGACAAATAGGCTGAGCACAAGTGCATTTTTATGGCAGTAAGACTCCTCTATACGACACTGTAGTGATGGATACAGGAGATCTTTAAAAACCCGTAGAATGTATAGCACCAAGAGTGAACTGTAATGTAAACTATAATATATCAATATTAGCTCATTAATTGTAACAAATGTACCACACCAATGCACCATGTTAAATAGGGCAAAGTGTGGGCACTGGAGAGAGGGGTATATGCAAACTCTGTACTTTCTGCTCAATTTTTCTGTAAAACTAAAACTGCTTTAAAAATAGAGCAGTTTAATATTTTAATTAAAAATCTAGAAAAGTTCATGGAATATAAATGGATTATACTAATAGATTTTCAAAAGCAAATACTATAGAATCCCTAACTATAGACTAAGCTTAATATAGAAGACTTATTATGGAATAAGTAACTCATGAAAGGAGGTGATCAGAGCTATGAAGCTTAGCATGGTTCTTGATATCATCTGAGAGTAAGAATAAAATATCTTGCCTGACTGTTTACAATAGCAAAGACCTGGAACCAACCCAAATGCCCATTGACGATAGACTGGATAAGGAAAATGTGGCACATATACACCATGGAATATTATGCAGCCATAAAAAATGATGAGTTCATTTCCTTTGTAGGGACATGGATGAATCTGGAAACCATCATTCTCAGCAAACTGACACAAGAACCGAAAATCAAACACCTTCTCACTCATAGGCGGGTGTTGAACAATAAGAACACATGAACACAGGGAGGGGAGCATCACACACAGGGGTCTGTTGACGGGGGCCATCGGAGGGACAGCAGGGGGGTGGGGAGGTCAGGGAGGGATAACATGGGGAGAAATGCCAGATGTAGGTGACAGGGGGATGGAGGCAGCAAACCACATTGCCATGTGTGTACCTATGCAACAATCCTGCATGAACTGCAGATGTACCCCAGAACCTAAAGTACAATAAAACAAAACAAAACAAAAAAATTAACTAAAAAAAAAAAGATCTTGCCTGGATAAGCTTCCAATTTAGTTAGGAACAATGAAAATTTTTATTACCACATTTTCTCAATTCTAAGATTTTTTAAATATACATTTTTAAGATTAAAATTGTACATATTTACAATTATATTATTTCACATGTCTAAAATTGTATGCATTCTGTAATCAATGGCATTTTATAACTGGCAACTCTTTTTTCTTAGTGGTACATAAAATATATGACATCCTGGAATTCAATAAAATATGTCAGCTTCTTGTAGTCTCTTAGAATTGAGCTTTCTCTTCCAACTTAAAGAGAGCTGCTCAAAGATTTGGGAGAGCAGACTCCTAGCCTTGACTCTCTCATTAACTGGGTGTTGCCTTGGCCATGGCCATTAACTGTTCTGATTCTGCGTTTCACTGTAAAATAGTAGAAGTTAAAAAATCCCTTAGGTTCCCACTAAGTCAACATTTGAATCTAGGCCATCTTGGTAGAATAGGGCAGAGAAGGTGCTGGGGTAATACAAATGAAATTGAATTGCTCTTATTTCTCTGTGAAGCACCTGGGTTGTTTCCAAATAGAATATGCATCCTAGTGATTGTTGTGAGCAAAATGTGTCCCAGCCAAGCTTAGTGAGGAAATAGCAGCAGAATCGCAGGACTTGAGCTATGCGATCGCACATTTTATATATTTGGCACCACCTCGGACTTCCATATGAATAGAAATGAAAGACTTTTTAGTTTCTGAAAGTAAAATGTTTCAGATTTTATTTGCCTCTGAATTATACTTAGGAATATGGGAAAATTAGCTAAATCTCCAAGACACCCTCCAACCCTCCATCTGCCTGCTCACCCCCGTGCCTCCCCAACACCTTCTGCACGCCTGTTCCACCAGCAGTGCCCATTGGCTTTTGTTCCCATGGGCATCTCCCCAAGGCTCTGGTGTCTGAATACAGGTCTGTAAGCCACAAACTACCTTCACTTCACCACGCAAAGCCACTGTAGACTCCATCCTTCTGAATGCTCCATGTAAGCTTGCGAATTACACTCCAAACACAACACAGTAGCTCATGTCATAAGCCAGCGAGCCACATTTAGGGCTGATTTCGAAAGCCTGGATTTTTAATGTCTCCAATAGTTGTGATTTGTGAGCAAATTAACAGACCCAGAAGGGCTGCTCATCCTTGCTTCTTGCCTGTATGAGCATGTTGTTAATAAGGTAACTATATTATTTGTTATTGATAATCATGTATTTTGTTATGATAATGAACAACTGTTCTTTCAGATGAGCTCCACAAGGTCATTAGTTTAGCCTTTAATCGTGCCTAAGTCTGTTCATTAAGTGGCCAGAGTTATCTCTACAAATCAATTAGTTCACCCATCACTGAAACCTAACAGCTGTCTATGTGACACAGAACTGTTGTTTGCAGAGACACTCTCTCCCCACAGTTCTGGCCAGAAATGAAGATGAGTAACATACTGAATAGGCATCAAAAGAGGAAATTTAGGACAATTTAAATGAAACCGTTTTTGCTTTGCTGAATCGCCCACGTATGGTGTGACACAAAAATTAATACATGATTTAAAATACCAAAGACATGAAAGCCTACCATTTGCTTTCATATCGAAACTGGAGGATAGATATACAGATTTGCCTTCTTCTTCAGCTTATTATTTTTGTAAATCTCATGCTTATTGCTATCTTGGTTTTTGGAGGACAATAGATATTGAGGACAGTTGTTTATTTATTATTTCTACTTTTAGATCTCCAACACTCCTAGCCCTTGATAGTTTAAAGAGATGAAAAATGATCGCTCATTTCTCTCTAATTTTCCTTCTTCCTTTCCTATCATCTGATCCATATCCATAATGACTCCCTTAGATTCAGATAGTCATGGAGACTTCAATAAGCATGTCATGATATTTGTGCATTCATAACAACCCAAATCAATTGGATAACAGCATTCGGTAAATATGTTAAGCATCAACTAGTAAACTGGCTACGAGAATTGTTTCTCAGTATTGTCTTTTCTTTTTTCTAGCATGCTTGCCACTGAGTAAAATACATATAAATTACTTTTCAGCAAGGTGGTAGCATGAGAAAAAAACATTTTTGTTTCTCCTCTCAAATTTTCCCTTAAATGACCAGTAAAATATGCAAATATATTTCTAAAACAGCTGAAAACTAGAGATGAATATCATCCCTGCACTATAAATTTTGGTTTGGAGGAAAGCTAATCTGATTGTCTGCTTTTCAGAAATCAGAATGCTAAGGAAGTCAATGTGAAGAAAGCCTTGAAGAGTTCCCTAACAAGTTAGAAAGTTTCAAGAACTGGAGGCAGAATGGGCCCTAAGGTTTTAAGCTCCCTCTTAACATTTCCCACCAAGAATATTTGGACTCCACTAGTAAGCCCATAGGTCTCCCCATCTACTCTTGTTTCATGAGACCTTGGGGACTGTGAGGAGAAAAATGGCAGGGACTTCTCTCTGTTACCTGACAATATTGGTGGCATAGATGAGTGAATGTGCACTTAGGGAGAATCTATTATCAATGTTTCCTTTCCATGCTCCAGGCTATTAGATAATGAAAATGCTTTGAATCTGTGGACTGTCCAGTAAATAGTTTGGACTGGGACTGAAATAATTCATCCTAATTCCTGCTTGACTCAAAATTTCACCATGAGATAAGTTAAAATGAAATATCGTGGGATCTATGAAAATATGCAGTTCACATAAAATGGGTCACTGGAAAATAATTATATCCACCGCCGTCTTTTGAAGAAGAGTTTTTGCCTGATTGAGAAAAGAAATTCTGACTCCTAACAAAATGATGAATTCATTGCATGTGTGGTTTTATAATAAGTATTCGTGGAGTGAAGATGTTTTTGGGATAAGAAGCATTACATGGAGATGAAAAACATAAATATTGAAAACCAAAAGACGGTTAGAACATAAGCAAAGTAAAAACTACTAATTTATTAATTATAAATAGAGAAACAAAGTTAGTCTTTCATCTCTGATGTGAGAATTAGAAAAAAAAACTATAGAACCTCCGAGGCAGAAACAATTTTCAAATCACAGTCTATATAGCAGTATATGAAAAAGGCAAGAAGAGTGTAGACATTCTTTTCAAAAAGAAAGAAGGCCAAAAGTGTGATAACTGGTGTAACCGAACTATCATTTGACAATGTAAGTGGATTACATTCCCTTACTGCAGAAAACTTTTCAAATTAATTAAAAACAAAACCGAATAGCTCCAAATCCCATACTATATTGCTTATAAGGAATAAACCTAAAATAAGGAAAATGAGCTGTTAAGGTCACATTTATTAGATGAATACAAAATTTTAAACAGTAGGGACATTGATATTAGTATGCCTATATTCATCCTTTTTATTACTATTCATTCATTTTCATTATTATATACCTCCTATGTGCTAGGCTATTTTCTAGGTGCTGGGCATATAAGTGAATGAAGGCTGGGCACAGTGGCTCATGCCTGTAATCCCAGCACTTTGGGAGGCCGAGACGGGTGGATCACCTAAGGTCAGGAATTTGAGACCAGCCTGGCCAACATAATGAAACCCCATCTCTACTAAAAATACAAAAATTAGCTGGGCATGGTGGCAGGCGCCTGTAGTCCCAGCTATTCAGGAGGCCGAGGCAGGAAAATTGCTTAAACTCAGGAGGTGGAGGTTGCAGTGAGCTGAGACCACGCCATTGCACTCCAGCCTGAATGACAAACCAAGACTCCATCTCAAAAAAAAAAACAAAAAACAGCAGAAAGAAAACTGAAACAAAGGAAGTTCCAACTCTAATTGAGCTTGCTTTAATGCAGACATATTAATAAAAATTATATAATATAAAGTCAAATAATGATACATGCTACGTAGGAAACTAAAATAGAGAGGAACTGAATGCTTCTCTGGGGACATGACATTCGTTCAGGGACCTGAATGGAATGAAGAAGAGCCATGTAGTTATTTGGGGATGCTTCAGTGATGCTCTAGAACTTTACTTCTCAAAGTATGGTCTTCGGTATGTTTGTTCCAGTTAGTGATGTGGCGATTGCAGTTTCCCCGGAAAGCAAACCAACTCTATCCTTAAGAACACTGTTCACTGCAACTGACATGTTTCTCTTTTATTGAAAGATTTTCTTGATGAAGAAAGCACTGTGTTCATTTGCACTCTGGCTCTTGCTGTGTGTGTGTGTGTGTGTGTGTTTAGATGGAGCCTCACTCTGTCACCCAGGCTGGAGTGCAGTGGCATGATCTCAGCTCACTGTAACCTTCGCCTCCTGGGTTCAAGTGATTCTCCTGCCTCCACCTCCAGAGTAGCTGGGACCACAGGCCTGTGCCACCACGCCTAGCTAATTTTTTTTGTATTTTTAGTAGAGATGAGGTTTCACCATATTGGCCGGGCTAGTCTCGAACTCCTGACCTCGTGATCTGCCTGCCTCAGCCTCCCAAAGTGTTGAGATTACAGGTATGAGCCACTGCGCCCAGCCTGGCTCTTACTTTTTATCTGGTTACACTTTAAGTAACTCCGATAAGACAGAGGGAACAAAGTACAAAAGCTTGAGGACAAAGCGTAGTCAGCATATCAGGCAAAACAGATCGAGTAGACAAAGCTAAATCATTGTATTTGGCTTAACAATAGTCATTAATGAAGTAATCATTTGACTTAGTTAATTGTCTTCATGGTATAAATAATTAGAAAGATTCCTTTCAAAGATATTAACATCAAAAATCTGTAAAGATCTCCCTCCCAAAGTCACTTCTCTCTCTCTCATCTGTCTAATTTCCAACTAGAAATCTCCACTTCAATGTGTAATAAGCATAAAAAGAATACTGTGCTCCAAAATCAAGTCTTGATTCCGATCTCCCACATCCTGCCCTCTGCACAGCAATCTGCCCGCACCACACCTTGGTCCTGGTCACCATCTTCCCTTGCTCATATTGTTGCAGCAGATTCCCAAATGGCTTCTGTGCTTCTGTCCTTGTTCTTTTCCTAGCCTATTCTCCGCTTAGAATCAAGATGGGATATTTTAAAATGTTAGTCAGATCATAGCACTACTGCTCAAAACGCTTATTGGTTTTCTGTCTCATTCAGAGTAAAAGCCGAAGTCTTTACTATAGCCCACAAGCCCTGCATGACTTAGAACACACTGCCTCTCTGATTTTATCTCATTTCCCATCCTTGCAATCTTCCAGCCACATCATCCTCTTTTGTGAACACCCCAAACATACATCTCAGGGTCTTTGCATTTTTAGTGCTCTCCATGACTGCTTTTAGGTCTGAAAGGTTTTGGATCTGTGTTTCTGTCCAAATATCATGTAGAATTGCAGTCTTCAATGTTGGAGGTGGGGCTTGGTGGGAGGTGATTGTCCAATCGTGGGGGCAGTTTTTCCTGAATGGTTTAACACTTTTCCTCTTGGTGCTGTTCTCATGACAGTGAGTGAGTTCCTGTGAGAGCTGGTTGTTTAAAAGTGTGTAGCACCTTCTCCCTCCCTCTTTCTCTTCCTCCTGCTCTGGCCATATAAGATGTGCCTGCTTCCCCTTTGCTTTCCACCATAATTGTAAGTTTCCTGAGTCTTCCCCAGAAGCAAAAGCCACCATGCTTCCTATACAGTCTGCAGAACCATAAACCAATGAAACCTCTTTTCTTTATAAATTACCTAGTCTCAGGTATTTCTTTATATCAGTGCAAGAACAGACTAACTCAAAGTCTATGGTGTTCATGAAATCTTATCTGAATACCATATATATCATACCAATTCGTCCCCAAGCCCAGATATCCCTTCTTACAGTGGTGCCCCCCTTATCCAGCAAGGGTTTTGGTTTCCATGATTTCGTAGTCAACTGTGGTCTGAAAATATTAAATGAAAAAATCTAGAAATAAATATAGGATCATGCCTATAATCCTAGCACTTTGGGAGGCCAAGGCAGGTAGATTGCTTGAGCTCATGAGTTCGAGAGCAGCCTGGGCAACATGGCAAAACCCTGTCTTTACAAAAAATACAAAAATTAGCTTAGTGTGGTGGTGTGCACCTGTAGTCCCAGCTACTTGGGGGGCTGAAGTGGGAGGATTGCTTGAGCCTGGAAGGTTGACACTGCAGTGAGCAGAGATTGTGCCACTGTACACTAGCCTGGGCAACAGAGCAAGACCCTTTCTCAACAAAGAAAGAGAAAATAATACATCAGTTTTAAATTTTGTGCTGTTCTGTGCAATATGATGAAACTAACACTTTGTACTTTGTCCCCTCAGGATGTGAATCATCCCTTTGTCCAGTGTGTTCACAATGTCTATGTTACCTGTCCATTAGTCACTTCACAGCTGTCCAGGTTACCAGATTGACTTGCACATTATTTCAGTGGTTGTGATCAAGTTATCCTCATTTTACTTCATGATGTCCCCAAAGTGCAGCAGTAGTGGTGCCAACAGTCAGAACATGCCAGAGAGGAGCCATAAATTGCTTCCATTGAGTGAAAAAGTGAAAGTCTTCAACTCAAGGAAAGAAAATAAATTGTATGGTGAATCTTATCAAGTTTGTCATGTGACAAACTTTACCACAGGCACGTATGTTTAGGAAAGAAGAGAATATATATAGGGTTTGACACTCTCCACGGTTTCAGGCATCTACTGGGGGACTTGGGATTTATCCACTGTGGGTAAGGGGGCACTACTGTACTCTGTGTTACTTTTCTCCAAAGCACTTTATACCATTTGATGTTGTTTCCTTATCTGTCTCTCACCCACTCCCCTAATAGGGTAATGCTTCATGGAGGAGAAAGCTTGTTCTTATTTTATCTTCAGCACCAAGAGTGAGCTCAACATATACTAATATGTAGGTATTTGTTTAATAGATGAATACAAGAATAAAATCATACTTAGAATTCTAAGACTAAAGGTAGACTAAAAAGTGTAGCTTTCCTTTGTCAAATGAAAAAACAAATCTGGACTTAAGTCAAGAGACACTCCATTCATAAATTCTATTGCAAAAGGAGGGTACTATTGCCTTAAGGAGAATGCTCGGACTGTAGCATCTGCAAGTGTCTCAAAGCTCAGACAGAAAAGGGCTTCTTTTTTTTTTTTTTTTTTTTTTTGAGATGGAGTCCCACTCTGACACCCAGGCTGGAGTGCAGTGGCACAATCTTGGCTCACTGCAACCTCCAAATCCTGGGTTCAAGCAATTCTCCTGCCTCAGTCTCCCAAGTAGCTGGGATTACAGGTGCATGCCACCACACCTGGCTAATTTTTTTTGTATTTTTAGTAGAGACAGGGCTTCACCATGTCAGCCAGGCTGGTCTCAAACTCCTAACCTTAGGTAATCTACCCACCTCAGCCTCTCAAAGTGCTGGGATTACAGGTGTGAACCTCTACACCTGGCCAAGGGCTTCTCTTTTTATATGGAGGAGCAGATAATTCTAAAGAGAAGCGGCTGTGTGGGAGTGGGATGAGCAGGTGGTGTGAACAGACAATTTGAACAGGGAAGGACCACTGAAGAGAGGATGTTGTGTGTTTTAGTGCTTGCTTAAGCACGGGGCAAGCCAGAGTTCACTGGCCTGGGGGAGGAGCGAAGCCTCATTAAGTTTAAACAAGTTAAATTGATGGGCAATCTGTTCAGATCAGTCACTGAGGACCAAAGAATGAAAATTTAGAGTGTTGGCTTCGTCTGTTCAAGTTACCATAACAAAATACCATAGACTAGGTGGCTTATAAACAACAAAAACTTATTGCTCACAGTGCCAGAGGCTGTGAAATCCAAGATCAAGGCATCTGTAGGACTGGTGTCTGGTGAGGGCCAGCTTTCTCATGAACAGCACCTTCCTGCTGTATCTTTACATGGCTTAAGAAGTAAGGCAGCTTTCTGGGGCCTTTTTAAAAAATATAAGACCACAAATTCCATAGGAAAGAGCTCCAATCTTATGACCTAACCACCTCGCAAAGGCCCCACTTCCTGATACCATCACCTTGGGGGTTAGGATTTCAACATATGAATTTGAAAGGATATAAACATTCAGACCCTAGCAAGGGTTGTGTCTGGCTTTGTCATAGGTTCTCAAGGGGCCCATCCATGAGTCTTCTATAAGTCACACGGGGAAGGGTGGCCGGGAACACAAAAGGACAGGGAGGATTTCTTGACCCTTACTGTTTTCCACATTGTTAGCCCATAGGGCTTGGTCACAGTGAGGTCATACACAAACTTGAAGACTGGAGAATGGCAGCTTTGGGGACCGTCACTGAGCTGTTTCTACCACCACATTGTATTGCCAACAACAGACTTCACAAAGAGATCATTCCCCATCAGCCCATTCCCATATTTCCTTACTGTCAGCGTTAGGTCCCAGTGTGCCTCCTTCTGCTGTCCAGATCACAGATTCTTGAATCTCACGTTGTCACTGTTCCTCTGGGTCATTGAAACAGATTAAAGGTGACTTGATAGGGAAAATCTGAATGTATGATTCTTATTTTAGTCATTGTTCTGCCAACCAATATAGTATGATATTACTAGAGATAAAACAGGGATGATTTCAGTTCTAAATAATTTACTATCCCCAAAGTAAGTTAGAATTAAATTGGTTATGTTTTCTTTCACTTAAATAGCTTGCTCTGGGAGCCTGTTATGTTTCCTAGACCTAGTCTGATACTGAATTTCAGTATTCTGTAGATCTTATTAAATACATAAATCTTGTGTATTCTAAAGCACCGCTTTATAGAAACAAACCACCTCAAGTTCTTACTCTAATTTTAAAGGACAAGAACTTTGGGGAATACTAGAATATATTGGTCTTAGCTGGAAAATGTTAACATTTGTAGCAGAAGGGCCTCAGAGAGCCCACACTCAGCAACTCAGACAATGTCCAAGTTTTCTGCCTACAGAGAAAAACCTCAGGGTACTAGCCCTAGGAACATCTTTTCCCAGGTGCCCCTATGATAGTCCTAAGGTATTAACACAGGTAAAGGCAGTCCTATAAAACTACCTTACTTCCTGCTTAAATTGAAATCGTCTCATACCCTAGCACTGAAAATAACCATATTTTTCAACAAGCAGAAAAAAATAGTGCCTTATATTTGTCTGTAATTTATGCTTTACAAAATGCTTTTAAATATACGATATCATTAAACCTCATAACAGTTTGGCAAATAAGAAATGATAATCTCCATTTTGTCGATGAGTAATGAAAGCTGTTATCTATTTCACACTTACTTCTTGCCGGGCACCACGGTAAGCACTCATTTGATCCTTGCAACACTCTTCTGACGTATGTGCTGTTATTATCCTTGCAACACATACGCTGAAAGTGAGGCTTAGGAAAATCGAAGATTTTGCCTAGGGTTAGGCAATAAGTAACAGAGGGGAACTCTGAACAGGTTTTTCCAATTCATAATGCTCTAAACCAGTGGTCTGTACCCTATTTTGGCCACACAACTTTAAAACTATCGATGTTCCACTGTATTACCATGTACATTAACATATATACAAAAATAGACATTAAAAAAGAGAACAAGATAAAAATACAAATAGAAATATAAATTATTTCTTCTCACACTCTAATAGAGTATGTTCTACATCCCGTGATCTTAATCTTGCTGATGACTCTTCTAGGTTCTTATCCTCTCTGGACTGTGCAAATGGCAACCAAATTTCAACTTGAGTTTAAGAGGGAACATTCAAACCATAGCACTCTTCACAGCCTGAGGTGACACCACTGTTGAGAGGGTCTTTGCAACCAGGCTTGGGATTCTAGCTAAGAGCATGGCATGGAATTGATAAAGAATGTGGTGGTTAGAGGCTGACCAAGAGGCAGCAGAATGGCATTGGAAAGGACCTGGACTTAGCAGAGGAAAGTAGAAGGTCTCATTGAATCCTTTACTGATTGCGTGATTATGGACAAGTTGCCAAGACACAATGGGTTTTGGTGTCCTACTCTGTATGATATTAAGAGGTGGGACCATAAAAAAGGTGATTAGGAAGATTCCTCGTGAATCATTATGGGAGCAGGTTAATTATCATGGGAGTGGGCTCCCCATAAATGGGTGAGTTGGCCCAATATTCTCTCTCTTGCAAGTTTTGCAAGCTTGGTTCTTCCTTTTTTCATTCTTCTGGTATAGGATGACACTCGCCAGATGCCATCATCATGCTCTTGGACTTCCCAGACTCCAGAACTATGAGCCAAATAACCTTTTTTTTTTTTTTTTTTTTTTTTTTTGAGACGGAGTTTCACTCTTGTTACCCAGGCTGGAGTGCAATGGCGCAATCTCGGCTCACCACAACCTCTGCCTCCTGGGTTCGGGCAATTCTCCTGCCTCAGCCTCCTGAGTAGCTGGGATTACAGGCATGCACCACCGTGCCCAGCTAATTTTTTGTATTTTTAGTAGAGACGGGGTTTCACCATGTTGACCAGTATGGTTTCGATCTCTTAACCTCGTGATCCACCCACCTCGGCCTCCCAAAGTGCTGGGATTACAGGCGTGAGCCACAAATAACCCTTTTTAAAACAATTACTCAGACTGTGGTATTCTGTTATAGCAATAGAAATGGATTAAGACAGAGTACGAGAAATTAGTGCTCTCCCTATTGCGATTGTTCGAATGAATCAGGCCCAAATCCTCTTTAATCCTAATTTTTCTTGACAGAGACCATCTGCTTTTATTTGACAGTGGTTACCATCCCACACTCACTTGATGCCATAGAAGGCTGCCTATTTAGCACAGTTCAACATAAAGGCATTTCCTTTTCTTTGTTTTTTGGTTTTGTTTTGAGATGGAGTTTCACTCTTGTCACCCATGCTGGAGTGCAATGGTGTGCTCTTGGCTCATTGCAACCTCCACTTCCCAGATCTAAGCCATTCTCCTGCCTCAGCCTCCTGAGTAGCTGTGATTGCCAGCACCTGTCAACATGCTTGGCTAATTTTTGTATTTTGGGTAGAGACAGGGTTTCACCACTTTGACCAGGCTGGTCTTGAACTCCTGACCTCAGGTGATCTGCCCACCTCACCTCCCAAAGTGTTGGGATTACAGGGATGAGCCACCATGCCCCGCCTATTTTATTTACTGGAGTTTGCATTTGACTGTACTCACAGTTGGTGTCTGGACACTCCACAATTTAATATTTATCACTTTACTTGCTGCTAACTTCCAATGATTCCGTGAGTTCACTTTAACATGGACAATACAAACTGTTGCTCTAAGCATTTATAAATTCAAGTAATGTGATTGTGCCAAACATTGTAGAGATCCTCAGCATACAAGATTTATTATGTCTGACCCTGAGTGCTTACTTGTTTTGTGGCCAAAGGTAGCACAGTAAGGTTTCCAGGATGGTGAAGCCTCTGGGTGTGGGATGAGATGGAGTTGGAAGCCTGGTACAGTGTTTCTCCCAGAGGGAAGTATGAGCCTGAACAAGCAATGTCTCATCACTACGTGTCCTCAGCAAGAGTCCTCCAGGGACCACTGTGCAAACACAGGAAAGAGAAAGTGAATCCCAAAGGTTCAGGACTCTGGAAAGCCACAAAGGGGAGTAATTGCTTTATTGAGCATTTCATTCCAGGGACTCAAAACCTTTACCTTTAAGAGTTATTTTAAAACTTCCCAGTCCTAGCCATTTATTTTATAAAAAGCAGTTCACTTTCACCAAATATAGTACAAGACAGATACTAACAGAAATTATATCATCATTTCTTCCTTTTTGTTTGCTTCAAAGGGAAGTCTATCAAGGACAAGGAAGTCGGTGCTGTTACAAATAATTTTATTTGATTTGATCTTACTTATTCAGCAGACAGGTATGAAGTACCACTAGATGCCAAGTATGGTGCTATGAGCTGGAGGATAAAATAATGAGCAAGACAAGGTCTCCGTCCTTCTGGAGCTTATGGGCCAGAAGAGGAGAGAAGGCATGCATGAAATTAGCTGCATTACAACCCCAGAAGTGGTTTTGTGTTTGTTGTGTTGAAGTTCACACAAAGAACAGCATTTAACTCCCTTATCTCATCTACTTGAGACTGATACTGAGACTTCTGGTGGACTGGAGACATCATACACAGATAAAAAGAAATATCTGTCATCAATCTGGAATAGGACTGGGGTCTCCGGGTAGCTAGACTGATGCTCTCCCCATTTGGTAGCACTGCCCTCCTGTAGGGCATCATGATTGGATCACTTTGGAAAGATGTGTCCGGGGTCCTTCAGTGATGGAATCCTTCATCTAATAGGAACGGCAAAGACTAGATACCTCCCTTGGCTTCTTTAAGGGATCTCTGAGGGAAGCTAGAGAAAAGGCTCTTAAAAGCCAGCACACCTCTGCAGCTCAGAAAGGACATTTTCATATTTACTTCTTTAGAGCATCCAACTCCAGTCATCTAGAGTGCTTGCTTTCTTTCTGACCCACGGGTCAGAAAATGTTATTTGCCACAGTTTCGTTCATACTGCTGGCCTAAGTGACAGTGAACACAAGATAATATGTGATTTCCCTGAACACTGTCTGAGATACCATCTACTTTCCCTTGCTTTATTTCTCCCTGAACTTCGCAGCTGATATATTATGTCTTTATATGCCTCTGCTTGTTTTCTATCTCCCAGTGAGATATAAGTGCCTCAACAGCAGGGCCCTGGTCTAGCTTCTCAGCTGCTGTGTTCTCAGTTCATAGAACCCCGCATGGTCTGGTAATTGTTGGCTGGTTGAACAAATAAGCAAAGCAACAGATGAACAGATGAATATCTTGCTCTGTGAATATCTCGCACAAAGACTAATTCTATTAAATTCTTACCAAGGAGATCTTAGCAACAACAAATAGCCAAGGTCATCCCATGTCATTTTGCTTAAAGTTGCAGATTCCAAGAATCTTACAAAACAAACAACAACAACAAAAAACCCTTTGTTTAAGAAAATCAAAGACTGCCTTTCACAAACCAGAGCTACTATACTTGTGATCTTTCATTCACCTGAGAACACTTATTTGCATGGCCGTAACACTGTGTAAGCCCTTTCTAGTGTTGTCAGGGTGACCCTGAATCCACAGAATAACCTTCTCACATTCCAGATGTCAAGGCTCCCCAAGAAGAGTCCATTTTATCTGGATGACGGTGTGTTCAGCACAGTAGCATCCCAGGTTTTCCAGAGAGCCCTCCAGGAAAAACTATTTCCATCATGTTTTAAGCAAGCACTATTTTAGCCATGAAATGAAGACTTCATGGCTACTTCAATTAATGGTGTAGATATGGGGGAAGGGAGTGGCGGTGGTTGTAATAATTTATGTACAGGGGAGCTCAGGGAAATCTGGATAGCCAAGCCCGGATAGTGGTGGTTCTGTATTGAGGCAACTGCAGCAGCAAAGCGATGGATTTGCTCAGTCTCAGTTGCATGCTACCTGCTTCTCACTCATCTCTATTAACACTCTCTCAATTTTAGATTTTTATATGGATCTTGAGAGAGGTGTCTTTTATCCACCTTATAATTTCTGCTTATTCATTGTTTCTGTTACCACATAACTCCAACTCACACAGGTTTATCATGACCCCTCCCGCCTCTACAACAGAAGCTTTCCAAGAAAATACAGCAGGTCCTAGTGTAACATTGTTTCATTTTAACATTGGGGGAAAAAACAGATTCCCATCTGCGGTCGCTGCCTATGTGGAGTTTGCACATTCTCCCCATGTCTGCATGGGTTTTCTCTGGGTACTCGGGTTTCCTCTCACATTCCAAAGCTGTGCACGTGGAGTGAAACGGTGTCTATGTGGTCCCAGTGTGAGTGAGAGTGGGTGTGTGCGAGTGCACTCTGCAAGGGGATGGTTGTGTATCCTGTCGGGATGGTTCTAGAAGGCCTTGAGTCCTGAGCTGCTGGGATGGGCTCCTCAGTCACCCATGATCCTGAACTGGAATAAGTGGCCTGGAAAATGAGTGAATGAGTAAATATAAATCATTGTCAAATAAAAATTTGTCAAATACACAATAATCATACAAAGGCACAACAATAAAAGATGAAGCAAGAAAGCACTCAGTGAGCTACGGTATGTGTGATCGTTGCTTTTTTAAGCCAAGTGGTGGTTGGGGGTGCTCCTTAGGATGTTAGTGTGGAAACATTTATTCCTCGGTTGAAGCTACCTATGGCCGTCTTCACTCACTGATTCCAGAAATTGGGTAAGTAATTATCTTCCTTGTTTTTAATTAATCTTTCTTAAATATATGTGCAGCTCACATTTATTTCAAGGTTTAATATTAGAAGTATTTTCAGTCTCTGTTTAGAAGTTTGGTAATGTTTTTGTGACCAGAAATATCAAAGAAACTTAACTCTTTTTTTTATATTAATTAGCCTAAGGTAAGATTGGTTTATCATTTTGCTTAAAGTCAGTTTCCACTATGTTGATTGAGAACTTATTATGTACAAATTAAAATTAAAAGGCTTAATTATTCCTCTTGAAAATAAGAAAAGAGATTTTCCTCTTTCCCTTTTTCTTTGAGAAAACTTATAGTTGTAAGTAGTTTCTTCTCTCTTTGAACTGTATTTAAATCCTTTTGAAGATTAGGTAGGACTTTCCTCAGCTTTGTGACCCTGGAGTGTCTTTCCCAAGGACCTGGCAGCCATCTCTTTGAAATGTAAATATCAGAGGACATAGCACCCCTGTCTCCCAGTTTCTATGTCAGGACAGAAGTCTGACTTCGGTGAGTATCTTGCTCCAAGTTGCAAAACTACCTCCCAGTATAAGATATGAGGAGTTTTCCTTTGGATAAAGCCTGTTAGCTAATACAGGTGGTCAGCCCCATGCCTAGGTAAAGTTAGGATGAACTTTGTGTGACAAGTGGTGCTGTCAAGTCCTCTCATTTGAGGACTAGTTATTGCTTATCTTAGAAACACGTAAGTAATGGATTGTGGCTGCTTGGCTATATAAAAGCTGAGATTTCTTTCTGTCTTTGCAGTCTCCTAGTGAATTGCCTATGGCGCAGATTACATTCTTGTTTAATGCTATTTAATAAAATTTATGGAGGGCTGTGGGTTCAGCTTGAGCTCCTGCACTGGGCCCCAACAGACCAAAATGGTGTCATTCATGGTAAGTGCTACATAATCAAACAAGAGAGTCACAGCAACCAGTCAGAAAGGGCCCAGCCAACCTGAGCCAGCCTTATAGGAAAGAATGAAGGTAACCTAAAGTAACATGATGTTAACGAATCCACTTTTTTATATTATTCTGTTTCCTTATTCTGTAAG
Source organism: Callithrix jacchus (assembly GCF_049354715.1). Lineage (NCBI taxonomy): Eukaryota > Metazoa > Chordata > Mammalia > Primates > Cebidae > Callithrix > Callithrix jacchus. The sequence goes on from NC_133520.1 coordinate 44,473,807, forward strand.
ATAGCACCTTACAAAAACCAACTGTTCCACCTTACCCAACAGAGCTCCTTCTATTTTTAGACAGGATGCTGCCTGATTCATGAATTGCTGATACAAGCCAATTCAATCTTTAAACTAAATGTGTTGAAGTTCTGGTTTTGCCAATGCTTATTCAATAACAAAAGTGCTATTTTTTCCCCCTTCTACTATCTTCAGGGAGAAGATTTCCAGGTAAGGAGAAAGTTTTCTTTTTAATTATATTTTCCGAATGCCTATCATATTTATTTCCTGTGGCTACCTTACTATATTGTTTTTCTTCATTCAGATTCTGTGGAGAAAGACTCTTATTAGACAGCTCTCCTTGAGCAAGGCTGTTAGTCTATAAACTGGCTGCCAGTGGATGAAGTACCCTCTCCTTGTCCAATGTGTGAGGCCAGAGGTGAAGCAGGATCTTCTGTACTGCACATGGTGCTAAAGACTGCTCATTAGTAGGTACATTGTTGTGAGCTAAGTGACTCTCTGTATGATACTTTTGAACATTTTTGGAAAAATAAGGAATATAATGATGCTGGTTGTTTGCTCCTAATGTTATTGGACGTGTGGTGGGAAAAAAAATGAGTTCAGTGAGTTGAATTCCCAGGTGAAGAATCATGAATGACCTAAGAGCTAGGTGTGCCTTAAGGAGAGCCTTATTTCCAATAGTTACAGGCTAAACAGGCTAAAAATCAAATGCAGAACCTCATCTGACGATTGGCTAAATTACAGCACAAGTTGAAAACGCAACCTCCCAGGGTGTTTTCTGTTAAAGTGAGAGCATTGACTGGGAAAAAATAGGATCCTGTAATTTGAGACGGGGCCATGCAGGAAGACCCCAATCAACCTAGAGACACTGAGCCCCTAAATGCTGATGGACCTTCTTTGCCAGAGGGAGATATCTTCCCACCCCCAGCAGAAGAGACCTCCCCAACCCTATTGGAAGCAGCCTCCCCAATGCTGGTGGTATTGGCCTGTCCACCTCTGTCTGAGGGTTTTAACCCCCATTGATTGAGGAAATGGTAATGGCCTCCCCTGAGACAACTGCCATGCAAGACAATTCTGATTATCATCAGGACTCACCATGACCACCCCCTTTGCTTCTAGACCTATGACTGGACTCAAGTCCCAGAAAGGCTTTTAAAGGTGAAGTACAAAGTGTGACCCTTAACGGAGTGCACTGAATTCCAAAAGAACTACTTGGGGTTATTAGTTAATACAAGTAGAAATTCAGGAAACTTGTAGGAATTATGGAGGTGGAACATGTGTGGGAATTAAGGGTGTGGAATAATTGTAGAAGGAACATAAAATTGGATCAGGCTGAATTTATTGATATGGGCTCAGTAAGCAGAGATTCTGCATTTGGTGTTGTGGCTTAGCAGAAAGGGCTCTAACTGGTTGGGTGAAAAGAAGGTGAAAAGATGGCTCATCATAAATGAATTAGAAATGCCTCACTTCCCTTAGTTTAATAGAGAAAAAGAAATTCAGAGGCTTAAGGAGGTTGAAAGATTAGAGTGGATTTGTTATTTGTCTTACTCACCTACACTGGAAGGGTCCAGAAGACATAGCTTTCACCAATACTTTGAGAAATACTTTGAATAAATAAATGTTGAGGGGATCCCCAGCATCTTTGTTGAGCTTTGTGATTGCTCTTTTTTGCAGGACAGACCTTACAATGGGAACCACACTCATTCGATTAGGAAACCTAAATGGAATGGGAATAATTAGATCAGAGAATATGGCAGGAGTCAAGTGGTGGCGATGGCACTTAACCACCGAAGGCAAAGTGGGCATGGTTGTTGTAATGGACAGCAGCGTCAAAGCAGCAATGAGAATCGTCTGAATCCAGGAGACATATGGTGTTGGCTGATCATGAAGTTTCTCAAAGTGAAATAGATAGGAAGCCTACTAAATTCTTAATTGATCTGTATAAGCAGAACATTTCTAGGCCAAAAACAAAATTCTAACTCAAATCACAAAAACAGAGAGATGTGGTCCCTCAATCAATTCCAGAAGAGCCAGTTTATAGACCCAGAACCCCATGAGTGAAGGGGAGGTCAGGTCCCCTGGAAGAACCACAGTATAATACCAAAAATTTATACTGTTAAATCTTTCTCCTATCCTTCTCCAAAGGGACCTATGGCCTTTTACCAGGATAATTGTACACTGAGGAATAGCAAATAATCAGACCTTTTGGGTCTACTAGACACTGGCTTGGAATGGACACTCATTACAGGAGACCTAAAACATCACAGTGGTCTCATTAGAGTAGGGGTTTGTGGAAGTCAGATGATCTATACAATTTTAGCTCAGGTTTGTCTCACAGTGAGTCCAGTGGGTCCTTGGACCTATTCTGTGTTTTTTTCCCCCAATCCTGGAATGCATAATTAAAATAGGCACATTTAGCATCAGGCAGAATTCCTCCATTCATTCCATGACCTGTGGAGTGAGGGCTATTATGATATAAAAGGCCAAATGGAAATCATTAGAACTGCCTCTACTTAGAAAAATAGCAAATCAAAAGCAATTCTATATGCAGAATAAGTGCCAACCTCAGAAACTCAAAAGATGAAGGCGTGGTGATTCCCACCATATCTCCAATCAACTACGCTGTTTGACCTGTGATAGACAGGTCTCGGAGAAAGACAGTGGATTATCATAAATTTAACTGGTCACTCCAGTTGCAGATTCTGTACCTGATATGGTTCTATTTATTGAGAAAATCAACTATCTCCTGGCACTGGTATGTAGCTATTGACTTGGAAAATGGCTTTTTCTTCATCCCTGTCCATAGGGACCATCAGAAGCAGTTTGCTTTTTGTTGGCAAGACCAGCAATATACTTTCCCTTTCCTACCTCAAGGGTATGTCAGCTCCAGTTCTCTGTCATAACTTGGTTTTCATGGATCTTGATCACCTTTCTCTTCCATAAGATATCATACTGGCCCATTACATTAATCACATTTTGCTGATTGGACCTGGTGAGTGAGAATTAGCAACCACTCTAGACTTATTGATAAAACCTCTAAATGTCAGAAGCTGAGATTAAATCTGACTAAAATTCAAGGGCTTTCTAAATCAATGCAATTTCTACATCTTCAAGGGTGCGGGGCATATAGAGATATTCCTTTTAAAAGTGAAGGTTAAATTGTTGCAGCTTGCAATACCTGCAATCAAGGAAGAGACACAGCACATATTGGGCCTCTTTGGAATTTGGAGGCAGCATATTCCACATTTGGGTGTGTTATGCTGGGCTATTTACCAAGCGACCTGAAAAGCTTCTGGTTTTGACTGCAGCTTAGAACAAAGCAAGGCTCTGCAATAGGTCCAGGTTACTGTGCAAGCTGCTTGGGCACTTGAGATCTAACATTTCCAATGGTGCTTGATATGTTAGTGGTGAATAGAGATGCTGTTTGAAGCCTTTGGCAGGTCCATGTAAGTGTATTGAAGTGCAGGCCTTTGGGGATTTTGGAGCAAGTCTCTGCCATCTTCTGCAAATAACTACTCTCCTTTTGAGAGACAGTGCTTGGCCTGCCACTGGGCATCAGTAAAGACTGAATGCTCAACCATGTGGCACCAAGTTATCATGTGACCTGAGCTGCTCATAATCAACTGGGCATTATCTGACCACCAAGCCATAAAGTTGGGCATGCACGCAGCACTTCATCATCAATGGAAGTGGTATATATGTGATCCAGCTCTAACAGTCTCTGAAAACATAAGTAGCTTACATGAAGAAGTTTCCCAATTGCCCATGGTCCTCCCTTCAACTACACTGTACCTACGGCTTCGTGGGGAGTTCCCTACGATCTGTTGGCAGAGGAAGAGAAGAATTAGGCCTGGTTTACTGATGTTTCTGCATGATGTGCTGCACCACCCAGAAGTAGCCAGCTGTAGCACTACAACCATTCTCTGGGGCATCCCTGAAGGACAGTCATGAAGGGAACTCCTTCCAGTGGGAAAAAATTCAGGCAGTTCACCTGATGGTACACGTTGCTTAGAAGGAGAAATGACAAGATGTGTGATTATATACTTGTATATAGGCTGTAGCCAACAGTGGTTTGACTGGATGGTCAGGAACTTTTAAGGAGCATAATTGGAAAACTGGTGACAAAGATATTTAGGAAAGAGAAATGTAGATATAAATCTCCAAATAAGGAAAACGTATGAAGATATTTGTGATTCATGTGAATCATCACCAAAAGGTGACTGCAGCAGAGGAGAACTTTAATAATCAAGTAGATAGAATGCCCTTTTCTGTGAATGCCATTCAGCCCCTTTCCCCAGCCATCCTTGTCATTGCCCAGTGAGCTCATGACAAAAGTGTCCATGGTGGCAGAAATGAAGGTTACTCACAGGATCAGCAATGTGGACTGACCTAGGCTTGCTCACCAAGGCTGACCTAGCTCTGGCCACCACCGAAGTTCCAATCTGCCAGTAGCAGAGACCAACACTGAGCCTCCAATGTGGCACCATTCCCTAGGTGATCAGCCAGCTACCTGGAGTCATGTTTATTACATTGGACTGCTTCCATTATGAAAGGGCAGTGTTTTGTTTGGAATAGACACTTCTCTTTGCCTTCTCTGTACACAGTGCTTTTGCCAAAACTACCATCTGTGAACTTACAGAATGCTTTAGCCACCATCATGGCATTCCACATAGCACTGCGTATGATTAAGGAACTCACTCCACAGCAAAAGAAATGCAGCAATGAATCTATGCTCATATAATTCACTGGGTTAACCATGTTTCCCACTATTCTGAAGCAGATGTCTTGATAAAATGGTGTAGTGGCTTTTTGAAGAGTCAGTTATAGTGCCAGTTATGTGACGATGATTCGCAGTGCTGGGGCAAAGTTTTCTGCTCTCTAAATCAGTGTCCAGTATCTGGTGTTGTCTCTTCCATAGACAGGATTCATGGGTCGAAGAATCAAAGGGTGGAAATGGAAGTGAAACCACTCACCATGACTGCTAGTGACCAACTAGCCACATTTTTGCTTCTCATTCCCATGACTTTATACTCTGCCAACCTAAAGGTCTTTAGTTCTGAGGGAGAAATGCTTTTACCAGGAGACACAATGATGATTCTATTGAACTGAAAGTTAAGACTGCTGCCCAGTCACTTTGGGCTCCGTCTGGGCTTGAGTCAACAGATGAAGGATGGAAGTATGGTGTTGACTGAGGTGATTGATTCAGACCGCCAAGAGCAATTGGACTACTAGTCCATAATGGAGAGAGAGAAGAGTATGTCCAGAAAACAGGAGATCCTTCATACATCTTGTAGTGTCACCATGCCCTGTGATTATGGTCAATATAAAACTATAACAACTCAATGACCAGGACTGAAGGACTGCTAATGACCAGGCCCTTCAGATTTGGATCACCCTGCCAGGTGAAAAACTATGACCAGCTGAGGTGTTTGCTGAAGGTAAAGGTAATACAGAATGAATCGTAGTAGAAGGTACTTATAAATACTAGCTAAGAATAAGTGACCAGTTACAGAAATGGGAGCTGTAATTGCCATGAGTATTTTCTCCTTATTTTTTAATGAATGTATTTGTGTTTATGTATACACATATATAAATTAAGCAAATATTTTTCACTCTCTTATTCCCTTATCATGTAACATAAGATGCATTGGCTTTATATCATAGTATTTAAGTATTACTAATCTTACATAGAAGTAAAGTTATAAGATACCAAGGGGAAGAGTTAACCTCACTCAAATATTTTACCTTCTCTTCTGGGGAAGGGATTATTGGTGTGTTTTCAGTTGTATGCAGAATAGTTGTATCATGATAGGCAGAATTATGACCTTGGTAGTGTCTTAAATTGAAGATTAAGTTTGGTTTAAAAAGATGTATATGGGTTGATTGATAAGAGGTGAAATCCTGGTGGTCATTTTATGTGTCAGCTTGACTGGACTAGGGGATGCCCAGGTAGCTGGAAAAACAATTTCTAGGTGTGTTTGTGAGGGTGTTTCCAGAACAGAATAGCATTTGAATCGACTGGGTACAGAAGATCATCCTCACCAATGTGAGTGGGTACCATCCAATTTATTGAGAACCCAAATAGAACAAAACTTCAGAAGGATAAATTTTCTCTTTCCTTATAGAGCTGAGACATTCATCTTCTCTCTTTTTTTTTTTTTTTTGCCTTCTTGCTCTGTCACCCAGGCTGGAGTGCAGTGGCACGATCTCGGCTCACTGCAACCTCTGCCTTCCGAGTTCATTCTTGTGCCTCAGCCCCCCAAGTAGCTGGGACTACAGGCACATGCAACCATGCCCAGCTAATTTTTGTATTTTTAGTAGAGACAGGGTTTCACCACCTTGGCCAGGCTGGTCTCAAACTCCTGACCTCAAGTGATCCACCTGCTTCAGCCTCCCAAAGAGCTGGGATTACAGGCATGAACCACTGTACCTGGCCCATTCATCTTCTGTTAACATGAGTGTTCCTGGTTCTTGGGCCTTTTGACTCAGATCAGGACTTATACCATCAGTACCTCCATTCCTGGGCCTTTGAACTCAGACAAAATTACATCATTGGCTTTCTTTGTTTGCTGGCTTGCAGACATTAGATTCTAGAACTTCTCGGCTTCCATAGGCCCATGAGCCAATTAACTCTTTCTCTCTCTTTCTCACTCTCTCAACTCTAGAGAGAGAGAGTCTGTTTCTGTGGAGAATTCTTGCTATTGCAGCATTTTAAGAATTTAAACACGATCATGCTTCTTTAGCAGAAAGTCCTGAGATTTTTTTCCTCTGATGGCACAGATTCAAAGTAGTTCGGCTCCACTGCACAGCTGTGACCAGTGGGCTTTGTGAAATCTCTCTCTCTAGAGAAACTTCATGCAGTTTCATAAAATTACTTTTGTCTTCAGGATGGAGGTTTATTGGTTCTCTGCACAACTGGGAAATCATCCCTTTTGGACTATGGAGAGTCTTGATTAGCCCTTCCAAATTAGTTTTTTCTTCCTCTGTTGGAACTTTTAATCAGTACAGTTTGCCAGACATAAGGCAATATATCCAGAAAGTAGAATGCCACAAAGCTTTGCCGATACTCATTTCCCAGGGAACATATACTTTCTCACTTCATTTTATAAAGGAAATTGGTGGAGGAATAGAAGCAAACACATATTCAGATTATGTTCCCAGTCCTTTATGAGGGGTTTCATATGGAATATTTTTGATGCTGATAACTTTTTTGAAAGGCCATCTGAAGCCCAAAGAGATAGAATAACTTGCCCAAAGGTAACATTGTATGAAGTGGTGGGACTTGAATTTGAATCTAGCTCGGACTCCAAATGGTTGCTTTTTGCATTATAGCTGGTTACTATCTACTCTCCTCCAATTAGACGAGCTAAAAGCAGGGCTGAAATGATGCTCAATTCATGAGATTAATGTTAATGCAGTAGAACCACTCCTATGCTAATAGAGATAGACCTGAGACTAGGTAATTTACACAGGAAAGAGGTTCAGTTGACTACAGTTCCACATGGCTGGAGAAGCCTTACAATCATAGTGGAAGGTGAATGAGAAGTCACCTTTTACATGGCGGCAGGCAACAGAGTGTGCAGGGGAACTCCCATTTATAAAAAAATCAGATCTCATAAAACGTATTCATTACCATGAGAACAGTACAGGGAAAACTGCACCCATGATTCAGTTATTTCCACCTGGTCCGCACTTGACACATGGGAATTATTACAATTCAAGGTGATTTTTGGGTGAGGATACAGCCAAACCATACCACCCAGTACAAGCCACTCAGCTCTAATTTTGCTTCTGTAATGGATAAACTATTTTTTAAAATTCCTTGGGGTATATTTTCCCCCCATATTAATGCATTTTTAAATTTTTCACTCTCTCTCTGTATAGTCTTTTCTACCATTAAAGCAAATCAGTGACATTTATTGCCATAGTGAAAGACAGATATATCTGAAGTCCATAGGGCAGGAGAGAGAAAGATGATTCCTGGGAATATTACTTTTGGACAGAAAGGGGAAGTAGACATTCTCCCTGGGTTATAGGGAAAGGCTAGATCCTCCAGCAACCTGGTGTCCAGCCCTCAAGAGTTATATACCAAGTTGAGAAGAATCAGAACCAGTGAGAAGAAACAGAGGCTCTTCTATAGTGCTAAGAGACTCCATAAATCTCCATGTGCACTCACATCTATGGGGAAAGATAAGGAAGGCAGACACTTTAAAGGAAAAAAGCACTACAGATAGGAAGTTAAAACTTAGGCTGGGAGATATGAGATGCTATTTACCAGAAAAAATAAAACTATTTCATACCAGAAAATTCCAAGATTTCTTACCAGCTGCTGTAAGTGAGGATAGGGCCTCCAGATTAGGATGAGACAAATTATAGTAAGAGGAAAAGTCTACATTTGTTGCACATATTTCATTTGTAGTGTATTAATTTTAGATACGGCTGCACTTTTGTAACTCATTCTTTTGGGTGATTAATAATGGCTCCTCTTAAAATACAAAGAGATTTTCTGGGAGGCATTGAATGTCAAGCCATGCTAAGTACCAATACCATGACATGAATTAGGTTATTGTGGCTCATCTCATGTACCTAGAGAGACCTGTGAGGACACAGAAGAGACTGATACGAGTGTGGCATGGTCTGTGGGGTAAGTTCATGAAGAGAGAAGGCAGAACGAGGAAAAACTCTATTTTACAGAAACCTAAGTCATGCGCCCAAACGTGGACATCTGGGCCTTAGGTACTTGGGAAATGCTGGAGAGAGGTCAGGGAAAGGTGTGCCAGGTGGTGGGATGGGGGGAGGGACCTGTGAGCAAAGTTCTCCTTGGCTAAGCATGGGGTTGCAAAAGTGTATGAACTTTGGCTCCAGACAAATCTGAGATGAGATTCTCCCTGGCTGCTGGTGCCTGATGCCTTTGGATCAACTCATCTGCATAAAGGGAGAGCATTACTTGAGGATGTCGTGAGAATTAAATAGGAAAACGTTTGTCAAATGCCCAACACTGTGCTTGCCACACGGTAGCTACTGCACCGTAACTGTAGATTTTAATGTCTGGAAGTGAGGGCTACACTAACTTGCTCTGGAGGTTTCCCTGAGCAGATGGCAAATAAGAAGTGTCAGAAAATGAATGATACACTCTGTGTCACGGGTGGCCCAGAAGCATGTGGTGGCACGTGTGGTTTATATCTCTTTATGAGTGTTCTGAGTCACTCTGAACCCAAATGACAGCTGTGTGTAAGCAATTACTGCTGGCAGGCTCACAGGTCTAGAAAACCAAACAGCAACAGCAATGCCCACCCACCCCCAACTAAAAAAATTCCCCAAACCTCATTACCTTTTGGATTTGTTAGCTTTGTACCTTTCTGTAAAGATGATTTGATTTGTGGCTCCCCTAATGGATTTAACTATGGCTTAGCCAGTCTGTCCTATCTATAAAGTTAGAGCAAAAATCTTTTCAAGTGTCAGCCAAGGGAATCCATTTGGAGTTGTGGTGTTCCTGGCAGCACTAATTGGGAGGAAAGAGGAATGTACACTTTCTTCCTGAGACTATGTGATTAGACCATTGGTGTTGCAGTAACATAATACCTGAGAACGGGGGTAACTTAAAAAGTACAGACATTTATTTCTCACAGGTCTGGAGGCTGGGAAGTTCAAGGCTGCCTGCATTCAGTTCTGGTGAGGGTCGCTCTCTGCTTCCAACATGGTGCTTTGTTGCTGTGTATGGCAGAAGAGCAAAAAGGGCCTAAGTTAGTTTCCCCTATTGCTATTACAAGGCACTAATCCATTCATGAGGGCTGAACTCTCATAACTCAGTCACTTACCCATAGGTCCCGTCTTTTAACACTACGACAGTGAGGACTATGTTTTACCAGAAATTTTGAAAGATAGACAAATTCAAACCATAGCAATCTGCCCCAGGCTACCCTAAATTTGTGTCCTCACATGTGAAATAAATTCATTCCATTCCAATAACCCCCAAAGTCTTAACTTATTCCAGCATCAACTTAAAAATCTATGTCCAAAGTATCATCTAAGTGTCATCTAAATCACGTACAGATGAGACTTACGGTACGATTTCTCTGATTCAAATTCCTTTGCCAGCTATGAGCCTGTGAAATCAAGCAATTTAGGTGCTTTTAATCTACAGTAGTGGGATGGGCATCAGATAGACATTCTCATCCTAACAAAAAAGAAATAGAAAAGCAGAAAGGGGTAAGAGGTCCTAAGTAAGTCTACAACTCAACAAGGCAAACAACATTAAATCTTGAGGCCTGAGAATAATCTTCTTTGACTCCATGTTCCTTGTTTCAGATACATGGGGGCAGAGGTTGGGTTCCCAAGACTCCAGGAGATCCTGCTCCTATGGTTTTTCTGGGCTTAGCTCATACTGCAGCTATTATGGCTTAGAGCCAATTGCCTGTGGTGTCCCCGGACTGTTATTGCATACTGGTGGCCCTAAATGTCTCAGATCTCATAGTTCACTCTAACCTCACGCTTCTTCTGTGCATTGCTCTGGTGAGAAGTTTAAGTGGCAGCCTTGCCCTCCTAGAAGTTCTCTGCCTGTTCAAAGCTCTTTGAGGCATCTTTTGAAATCTAGGTGGAGGTAGCTGTGCTTCCACAGCTCATGAACTCTATGTGCCTACAGAGTTAGCATCACATGGATGCTACCGTGTATTACAGCTTGCACCCTTGCCTGAGCAATGGCTAGGGCAGCCAAGAAATGCTGCACCAGAATGCAGGGAGCAGAGATTTAAGGTGGCCCTGGGCAGTGAGCCCACAGGTGCCCTGGCTCCCTCTTTTGAAAGTGTTCTGTCCACAAGACCATGGCACTTTAGGCCTGTGAGAGTGGGATATCCACAAAGATTTTCAGAAATGCCTTTGGGATCATTCTTCCATTGTCTGGCTAGCACCTGGCTTCCTTCTATCCATACTAATTCCATACTAATCTTAGCCGTACCCTGAATATTCACTCCCAAACACACTTTCTCATTCTTTACATGGCCAGACTGTCAATATTCCAAATCTTTAAGTTCTGCTTCAATTTTGATAATAAATTCCATCTTTAATTAATTTTTCTCTTGTTGAATGTTGCCATAAGCAGGCAACAGAAGCCATGCAGTGCCTGAGAGGTTTGTTTAGATACTTTTTTCATCAAGTATTCTAGTTCATTGTCCTTAGCCTCTGCCTTCCACAGAGTACCAGGACAGGGATACAATTCAGCCAAGTTATTTGCCATTATATTAACAAGAATGGCCTTTCCTCCAGTTTCCAATAAGATATTCATCATTTTCATATAAAACCTCAATAGAATGGCCTTACCCTCCATATTTCTACCAATATTCTGATCATGACCACTTGGAAAATCTCTGAGATGATTTAGGTTCTTCCTACAGCTCTCTTCTTCTAAGCTGTCATTAGAATTGCCCTTCATGATCCATTTACAACAATCTAGGCTTTTTCTAGCATGCACCTTCAAACTCTTTCAGCCTCTACGCATTACCCACTTCCAAAGCTGCTCTACATTTCCAGGTGTTTACTATGTAACACCCCACTTCTGATACTAGTATCTGTCTTGGTCACACCTTCAAACCACAGAACTGTGATTTACTCTCCTATCAAAACCCTGTGTTCTACCACTTATTTCCTGTTTAGAAGTGAAAGAAGTAGACCAGACTAGGAATGCAAAACTTCAAGTTTATGAGAAAGGGTGACTTGGATTTTCTTCCTGTGCATGTGTCAACCAAATATCTCTGACTCTCTTTGCATTTTCATGTGCTGTTGCTCTTGCCAGAACCTGATTTAGGCAAAGTTTCAGCTGTTGTCCCATCCTGACTGCCCATCTCTTATGTCCACTGCATCTTCCCCCACCCACACCCCTATTTATGTCTCAAAGCCATCACGGTATTGAATTTTTTTTCTGAAGTTTGAATGAGGAAATTGAAAAAGGACATTGCACAAAATGTTCCGTTTTGCTCTTTATTTAAAGGTGCTCGCCACATGGCAGTTGCAAAATTTCTTTATATTTTTATTGCTCCTCTTCCTTACCATAACCTCCAACTCATTCACTTGAGACCATAAACTCCATGTTTTCCTCTCTCTTCTACATCAAATTCCCCAACTACTAGTGTATATGCCTAGAAAAGAGCATCTCATGCCTTGGTTTCTCTTATGAGTGTATTTTGAATTTTTTATTTATAGTAATGTTTCTATGTGATAAATGCTAATCAAATTAAAAAGAGAAAATAGGAAGCTATGTGAGAAATACAGACCAATATAAAATGCTGGAAAATACTACAATCTTTGTTAGAAAAGTGCTTGCAAAAATAAAAGCTGTTCTGAGCAGAAAATGCAGCTCTATAAAGGAATCATTCACTTCTTAGTGACCGGATCAGAGTTGAAGGTTGCCAGATTTGGGGATGAATACACCCAGTGGAGAAGCCTGTCCTTCGGGCCAAAACATGCACACATTTCAACTTCCAGGAGAATTGAGAGGCTAACAGGTCACATCGGTACACTTCTCCAGAGCATTGTCTTTTACCTATAAGGGCTGCTATGTTTGGAGTATGCAGCTTCACCTGGAGATGCCTAAGAGATTATGCCCTGCACCACTGTGGGAAAGCCTGCAGCCAGTGACTGATTGATATGGTGAGGGGACAGGAATAGAAGTTTGGTACTATTGTCTCAAGTCAGGACAACTCTGTGGTGCCCTTCATATGCCTGTCGCCTATGGAATCAGGCTGGGGTTACACTTTAGATGAAACCACATCTTTACTTATCTTTTTTCTTCTGCCCAATCTTTTTGTCTCTCATTTCTTTAGAGGCTCGTTTTGAGGGGATCCCACAATAAATCACAGCACAAGAGTCCCCATCTCAGACTTCTGGAAAACACAATCTAAGAAGCTTGCTGTGGTATCTGCAGAGTGGTAGAGTGGGTCAGCTGCGCTGTGACTTATTGGCCAGTGGTCATATCCATGCAATTCTTCCCTTGTGGTTGTGTTTTTTACTACAAGATTGATGGTTATATGTGCTGTATTGCAAAAATGACCACCACTGTCTCTCCTTCATGAGATGGAGTCTACTTGTCTATTTATTGAGTTTGGACTGGCCAAGTGACTTGTTTTAACTAATGAGACATTAGCAAACAAGGAATTTTGGAAAAGCATGTGCACATTGAGCTTGCCCTTTCGCTGTTCGTAGAACCCAGAGCTCCTAGGTGAGGCTAGCCTGCTGGATGAGAGGCATACGCCCATTATCCCCATGGTCCAGAAGCAAAACTGTTTAACTAAACAGCACCATACCTTAGATGCTTGAGGAAGACTAGCTGAGATCAGCAGAATCACATGGTCTAAAGTGCTGACCCATAGAATCATGAGCTAAATGAATGTTTATTATGCTAAACCACTAAATGTTGTTTGTTAGGTAGCAGTGCTGATTGATACAGTACAATAAATTGTGACGGATAATATTCTTTCATGCATTTTTGCAGATAGCTACTTTAGGCTTAAATTGCTGTCATGCAAATATATGGAGCATGATGTATGCACATAAAAAATAAGCATGCACACATATATATGCTGCAAAAAGTCTTTAAATCAATGCTTTCTTTATATTTTGGAATTATCACTAACTTACACACTAGGTAAGCAATTTATATGGCAGAATGAAGGAAAAAAATCTTACATCTATTGAGTGCTTTCTGACTATTAGAAGTCCCCATGTCAGACTTTTGGGAAACACAAGCTAAGACACTTGCTGTGGTATATGCAGAGTGGTGGAGTGGTCAGCTGGGCTGTGGCTTATTGGTCAGTGGTCACATCCCTGTAATCCTTCCTTTGTGGTTGTGGTTTTTACTACTAGATTGATGGTTACATATGGTGTATTGCAAAAATTACCAGCACGTTTCCAGACCACCATCACTTGTGATGATGAGTGACTTCTTGCAAGATCTGGATGTTTAAAGTGTGAAGCACCTTGTTCTCTGTCTCGTTCCTGCTTTTGCCACGTGGCATGTCTGCTCTCCCTTATTCTTCTGCCATGATATGATTTGGGTTTGAGTCCTCATCAAAATCTCATGTTGAATTGTAATTCCCAATTTTGGAGGTGGGGCCTGGTGGGAGGTGATTGGATCATTGGAGCAGTTTCTCATGGTTTAACACCATTTTCCTTGGTGCTGTCATCATGAGAGTGATGAGATCTGGTAGTTTAAAGGTGTGTACCACCGCCACCCCCACTTCCTTCTGCTCCAGTCAGGTGAAGTGCTGGTTCTCCCTTTGCCCTCCACCGTGACTGTAAGTCTCCTGAGGCCTTACCAGAAGCCAAGCAGATGCTACCATGCTTTGTGGACAGCCTCAAGAACTGTGAGCCAATTAAGCTTCTTTTTCTTTATAAATTACCCAGTTTCAGGTATTTTTTACAGCAACGTGAGAATGGACTAACACACACCATGACTGTAAGTTTCCTGATGCCTCCCCAAAAGCTGCAGATGTCAGCATTATGCCTCCTGTATAGCCTGGAGAACCGTGAGTCAATTAAAACTCTTTTCTTTATAAATTATTCCATCCCAGGTATTTAAAGCAACACAAGATGGCTTAATACACGTCGTCAGTGAGTTATGTCTATTTTTAGAAGATAGGAAACTAATGCTCAGAGAGGGAATGTAATTTGCCCAAGGTGTCGTTAGCAGATGGATTTGAAGGTAAGTTTACTTGACTTCAGAGACTTTCTCATAAGGTACTTCCTGGGAATGTAGGCTTCTTGTCACACTATTTATCTTTTAAAACAGTATAATTGGACAAACCTATGCCTACTATTTACTACTTTTCAAATCTTGGGCACGAAGTATTATATGGAGCTTCAGATATGTAAGAAATTTCCAAGCAATTATGATTTCCACATTTCAGTTTAGAATGACATTTCCCAGTTTTTATATTAGGGGATGCACCTCTAAATTTTCAAATATGCCTTTCAGTCATCTGTCTTCTAAACTCTATGCTCCAGCATAAACTATGTTCTCAATAAATCTATTACATTTTATACAAATATTTCTTTGTATCAGGCTGTTGTCCTAAGTTCTTGGGAGGCAAAGAAGAATAAAATAATCTCTTCTTTCAAGGAATTCACATTTTAGTAAAGACAAAAATATACACATTTTTTTTAAAACCACATACAACTCGTAAATGAAATATGGAAGTGTTAAATGGAATACTAAAACTAGTGTGGAGAGTGAAGAGGTCAAGGGATCAGAAAGTTTTCTTGGAGGAGGCGATACTTAAACTTAGTCTCGAAAGAGTTCACCTGGCTGGATGGGGTGAGTGAGTACAGCAGACAAGGGTCAATAAATACTGTAATGTACAAACCCTCAAAGCCCCGTAGCCAACATGGTAAAAGTTTATTTGTTGTTCATGTTAGAGTTTGATGCAGAGGTTTCTGTTGAGAGGGTGGGTGTGAGACTCTGTCCCTAAAGTCACTGAGAGATGAAGGCTGACCGATGGTCCGCATCTTTGACACAAACACACCTTCTGATGTCTCACTGACACCCGATGGTCCGCACCTTTGACACACACACACCTTCTGATGTCTCACTGACACCCGATGGTCCGCACCTTTGACACACACACACCTCCTGATGTCTCACTGACACCCGATGGTCCGCACCTTTGACACACACACACCTCCTGATGTCTCACTGACACCCGATGGTCCGCACCTTTGACACACACACACCTCCTGATGTCTCACTGACACCTGATGGTCCGCACCTTTGACACACACACACCCCCTGATGTCTCACTGACACCCGGTGGTCCGCATCTTTGACACACACACACCCCCTGATGTCTCACTGACACCCGGTGGTCCGCACCTTTGACACACACACACCCCCTGATGTCTCACTGACACCCGGTGGTCCGCATCTTTGACACACACACACACCCTGATGTCTCACTGACACCCGGTGGTCCGCACCTTTGACACACACACACCCCCTGATGTCTCACTGACACCCGATGGTCCGCACCTTTGACACACACACACCTCCTGATGTCTCACTGACACCCGATGGTCCGCACCTTTGACACACACACACCTTCTGATGTCTCATTGACACCCGATGGTCCGCACCTTTGACACACACACACCTTCTGATGTCTCACTGACACCCGATGGTCCGCACCTTTGACACACACACACCTTCTGATGTCTCACTGACACCCGATGGTCCGCACCTTTGACACACACACACCTTCTGATGTCTCACTGACACCCGATGGTCCGCACCTTTGACACACACACACCTTCTGATGTCTCACTGACACCCGATGGTCCGCACCTTTGACACACACACACCTTCTGATGTCTCACTGACACCCGATGGTCCGCACCTTTGACACACACACACCTTCTGATGTCTCACTGACACCCGATGGTCCGCACCTTTGACACACACACACCTCCTGATGTCTCACTGACACCCGATGGTCCGCACCTTTGACACACACACACCTTCTGATGTCTCATTGACACCCGATGGTCCGCACCTTTGACACACACACACCTTCTGATGTCTCACTGACACCCGATGGTCCGCACCTTTGACACACACACACCTTCTGATGTCTCACTGACACCCGATGGTCCACACCTTTGACACACACACACACCTTCTGATGTCTCACTGACACCCGATGGTCCGCATCTTTGACACACACACACCTCCTGATGTCTCACTGACACCCGATGGTCCGCACCTTTGACACACACACACCTCCTGATGTCTCACTGACACCCGATGGTCCGCACCTTTGACACACACACACCCCCTGATGTCTCACTGACACCCGATGGTCCGCACCTTTGACACACACACACCCCCTGATGTCTCACTGACACCCGATGGTCCGCACCTTTGACACACACACACCTCCTGATGTCTCACTGACACCCGATGGTCCGCACCTTTGACACACACACACCTCCTGATGTCTCACTGACACCCGATGGTCCGCACCTTTGACACACACACACCTTCTGATGTCTCACTGACACCCGATGGTCCGCACCTTTGACACACACACACCTTCTGATGTCTCATTGACACCCGATGGTCCGCACCTTTGACACACACACACCTTCTGATGTCTCATTGACACCCGATGGTCCGCATCTTTGACACACACACACCCCCTGATGTCTCACTGACACCCGGTGGTCCGCACCTTTGACACACACACACCCCCTGATGTCTCACTGACACCCGGTGGTCCGCATCTTTGACACACACACACACCCTGATGTCTCACTGACACCCGGTGGTCCGCACCTTTGACACACACACACCCCCTGATGTCTCACTGACACCCGATGGTCCGCACCTTTGACACACACACACCTCCTGATGTCTCACTGACACCCGATGGTCCGCACCTTTGACACACACACACCTTCTGATGTCTCATTGACACCCGATGGTCCGCACCTTTGACACACACACACCTTCTGATGTCTCACTGACACCCGATGGTCCGCACCTTTGACACACACACACCTTCTGATGTCTCACTGACACCCGATGGTCCGCACCTTTGACACACACACACCTTCTGATGTCTCACTGACACCCGATGGTCCGCACCTTTGACACACACACACCTTCTGATGTCTCACTGACACCCGATGGTCCGCACCTTTGACACACACACACCTTCTGATGTCTCACTGACACCCGATGGTCCGCACCTTTGACACACACACACCTTCTGATGTCTCACTGACACCCGATGGTCCGCACCTTTGACACACACACACCTCCTGATGTCTCACTGACACCCGATGGTCCGCACCTTTGACACACACACACCTTCTGATGTCTCATTGACACCCGATGGTCCGCACCTTTGACACACACACACCTTCTGATGTCTCACTGACACCCGATGGTCCGCACCTTTGACACACACACACCTTCTGATGTCTCACTGACACCCGATGGTCCACACCTTTGACACACACACACACCTTCTGATGTCTCACTGACACCCGATGGTCCGCATCTTTGACACACACACACCTCCTGATGTCTCACTGACACCCGATGGTCCGCACCTTTGACACACACACACCTCCTGATGTCTCACTGACACCCGATGGTCCGCACCTTTGACACACACACACCCCCTGATGTCTCACTGACACCCGATGGTCCGCACCTTTGACACACACACACCCCCTGATGTCTCACTGACACCCGATGGTCCGCACCTTTGACACACACACACCTCCTGATGTCTCACTGACACCCGATGGTCCGCACCTTTGACACACACACACCTCCTGATGTCTCACTGACACCCGATGGTCCGCACCTTTGACACACACACACCTTCTGATGTCTCACTGACACCCGATGGTCCGCACCTTTGACACACACACACCTTCTGATGTCTCATTGACACCCGATGGTCCGCACCTTTGACACACACACACCTTCTGATGTCTCATTGACACCCGATGGTCCGCATCTTTGACACACACACACCTTCTGATGTCTCACTGACACCCGATGGTCCGCACCTTTGACACACACACACCTTCTGATGTCTCACTGACACCCGATGGTCCGCACCTTTGACACACACACACCTCCTGATGTCTCACTGACACCCGATGGTCCGCACCTTTGACACACACACACACCTTCTGATGTCTCATTGACACCCGATGGTCCGCACCTTTGACACACACACACCTTCTGATGTCTCATTGACACCCGATGGTCCGCACCTTTGACACACACACACCTCCTGATGTCTCACTGACACCCGATGGTCCGCATCTTTGACACACACACACACCCCTCCTGATGTCTCACTGACACCCGATGGTCCGCACCTTTGACACACACACACCTCCTGATGTCTCACTGACACCCGATGGTCCGCACCTTTGACACACACACACCTCCTGATGTCTCACTGACACCCGATGGTCCGCACCTTTGACACTCACACACCTTCTGATGTCTCACTGACACCCGATGGTCCGCATCTTTGACACACACACACCTTCTGATGTCTCACTGACACCCGATGGTCCGCATCTTTGACACACACACACACTCCTCCTGATGTCTCACTGACACCCGATGGTCCGCATCTTTGACACACACACACCTCCTGATGTCTCACTGACACCCGATGGTCCGCACCTTTGACACACACACACCTCCTGATGTCTCACTGACACCCAGTAGGTAGAGAAGACAGGATGTAGATGGCACATTTGCATCTTAACCACTTTCCTATGATCACCTCTTTGAAGGCTGCATTGGTGAGCCTAACCACACAGCCTGAAGGTGAGGATGGGGACTTTGTTAACTCCTGTGTTCCCCACAAAAGAAGCAGTACACATATTAAATGCACAACAGATGCTTGTCAAGTTTATTTGTGATTGAATGTATCTTTGCACTATTAGTTCAGCATCCACCACACAGTGCCATTCTATAAATATTTATAGAAATAAAGTATAGCATTTTATCTTTCCTTTTTACCTATGCTAAAAATTATTAAAATGTACTAAAAATCTCTAACATACTGGAATATATGAGCTTCTCAGTTATGAACCTAGGAATTATACCAGGTTAGAAAAATTCTGGGAAATATTTGTTTGTGTGGGCACCAAAGTGGAACTGTAGCTCTACCAGCAATAAAATCCTTCCTTTTCTCTCTCCCTCCCTCTCTCCCTTCCTCCCTCTTCCTTTCCTCCCCGCCTCTCTCTCTCCTTTTCTCTTTCTCTCTCTTCCTCCTTTCCTGCCTTCCATTTCTATAGACCTGAACATATTTCACAGTGCTTCTGTCCTATATGTTTGGGAGGATGCAGAGATTTGCTGGACACAGCTTTTGCTTTACAAAAGGAGTCCAGACACATCACCAAGAACAAGAACACAAGGCAAACAGTGACAAACACCACGTTAGAGCCATACATAGAACCACCCACTTGCCTCTTCTACGTGGCTGAAGAGGGCTGGCTCTAAAACACCTCCCACATCAGCTGTACCTTTTCCCATCTGGAGTCTCTGGTACACCTACAGTTCAGGTGCCACACTCCACTTCTAGTTCCAGTAAGAAGAAAGTGGCAGAGGAAATGACTGGGTGAAAGCCTTCTACCTGCAAAGCCATGATTTTCACATCAACATCTTATTCCTCCCAAGGGACGTCAGTTATCATAAATATGTGTCTGAAAGTGATACTTCCCATGAACCATCTTCTTGGTTTCCAGACCCAAGGATTAGAATTGCACATATCAGAAGGACAATTTCACCCTCTTTAAGAAGCAAATTAACTATAATGCATATAAATAGCTGTTCCCACAGAGGCAGCTGAGTTTGGAGGGCATGATACCAGCAGGGGTTAGTGATGTTTTTATGTGATCGGGAAAACTGCCTTAAACAAACATTGCTTCATAGTGAGATAGTCATCAGTCAAGCGTCAAGTCAGAAAGGCCCGGGTTCTAAAGAACCTTGTGTTACGTGGATCATGAAATCTTCAGCAGCTTGAAGACTGTGAGGTACTTGTAGTTCTGGCGATTTATACTCTGTCACAAGTAGTACAGGTCCCATTTATGGTTCCCAAGAGTACCAAGGTTAATGTCAAGTTAATGCCATTAGAAGAAAATAAAACAGACTGCCATGTTTCCTTATTATGAATAAAGGCAATTTCATCACTAAGGCAGTAAGGACAGAAAACTTCTTGCTGACATATTAGTTGAGTGGTTGTCTACGTTTTTAATTTCAAAGAAACTCAGACAGAACATGGAATATCTTCAATTTTGATCATTCAGATAGCTGTAGGGGAGTCAAGACTCCACCTCCATCCTCTTTGGATTCTGGCTGGACCCCAAAGTTCAAATGATATAGACAGATTAGCAGGAGAAAAGCATACAAATTTATTTAATGCAAGTTTTATAAGGCACAGAAGCCCTCAAAAGGAAATGAAGACCCAACAAAGCATCTAGAATCACTCACTTATATACTGAATTAGACAAAGAACACTGTTGCAAAATGTGATAAAGCAAAGGGGCTTTGGCTAGGGTAGTTAATTGGGTAGAGCTGTGACTAAGGAGATCAGGGTTAGTTTAACAAGATCTGCTTGTGGAGCCCCCTCTTGGCTTCAACTTTTATTCTTGATGATAAGAATGTTGCTTTTATAGGGAGCACATCTTTCACATGGGAATGCCGCCTTCTGCTTTTAAGAAACATAAAAGGTCGGGCGTGGTGGCTCACGCCTGTAATCCCAGCACTTTGGGAGGCTGAGGCGGGTGGATGGCGAGGTCAAGAGATCGAGACCATCCTGGTCAACATGGTGAAACCCCGTCTCTACTAAAAATACAGAAAATTGGCTGGGCATGGTGGTGCGTGCCTGTAGTCCCAGCTACTCAGGAGGCTGAGGCAGGAGAATTGCCTGAACCCAGGAGGCGGAGGTTGCGCCATTGCCCTCCAGCCTGGGTAACAAAAGCGAAACTCCGTCTCAAAAAAAAAAAAAAAAAAAAAAGAAAAGAAACCTAAAAACGGTCAGATGTTTTTGCACCTACTGTATTTTAAGGGCCCTGAACAGCAATAATCTTGATCCCAGAGCAGCGTATTTGGGGAGGGGCGTATTCTCAACTCCTTCATCTCCAAGAACTATACTGCAAGCATTTCAAAGAGGATCTTCCTTTTCTTCATCTGATGACCTCACAATCTCTAGCCTCTTTCTACTCTTCCAACTGAATTGTTTGGCTTCTATTTTTATGATGTTGTTGTTTTCACTATGTGAGCCAAATTATTGGTGTCACTTATGAAAAGCCACTAAATTGCATTTATTTACTTTAAGGCTGATAGGACATAAAAATAGTAATCTAGGTGAAAAGAAATGTGTCTGTTTTCCTGCAAACTGTTGTATAATAATGGTCAGTTGGGAGGCAATGGGTAAACTACAGTCATTCCTTCAAGAAAGCCAACCTGTCTCCCAGGAACCTAGTTAGCAAAAGCACTAAGAGCTGCTTTTCAGGATTCCTTGACTCTGTGGCTCCTGTGACTCTAAGATAATTCTTCCTGGAACTTGTTTCCAGGTTGTAACCTAATCCAGGATACTGTGAGATGCTCCTGAAGGTTCCTTAATAAACAGTCTGAAAGTATTCATTTTGTTAGGATTACAAAATAAATCTGAGTTTTAGGTGCCAGGCTAAATAATGACAAACATTCAGAGTCATATTGTTCACTTATTAGAATGACAACTTTCTGGGTCATATGGCGATTCAGAGACCTGAATGTGAATTTCCGTTCTGCCACTTACCAGCTATCTGACTTTGGACATCTTAGTAAACTGTTTTGGGTTTCATTCTGACTTTGGACATCTTTCTTAGTAACCTGTCTTGGGTTTCATTCAGGTGCTGATTTTTAAAGTAAAAAAAAAAAAAAAGAATGCTTTCCTTTTTGACTTTAAAGTATTTTTTATGATAAGAAATAAGATAAAGAATGTAAAAATGACATTTAGGCTATAAAAAAACTATCAACTATTATTAAAATAATCCAATAAATAGGCTGCATGTATTATCGGTTATGTTTAATTCTGTGTAGTGATAAATCCTGTCTTCTCTATATTTTTTAAATATCCAAGATCAGTTAAATGAACCACAATACCTTTTGGCTCTATTATTTTTAGCTCCAGAAGTGTGTTGATTTAGAAGCAAATCAGTTTGATGCTTATTAGATCTCAGTGACTGCTTGCTGTATTAAAGTGGTTGGGGATAAAACTTGAGTTAATAATACTCAAGATTACTCTTCCTCTCAAGAAACAGAAAGTGATAATTTTCAGAGACTGCACATTTGGAGACAATGTCTTGCCTCTTTATTAAAAGCTTGGACCAGAGAGCACAGATGCACAGACATTATGAGGGCAAATAAGTGTCTTTCACTGAAGAGAGCCTCTAGTGTCTGTCAATAAACTGCCTCAGTAAATTAGTTCATTAACATTAATCTATAGATTCCTGCATGAGATCAACAAACTGACTTTCTAAAAAATAAAAAGAATCACACTGGTGTACATGCCTCTAAATGATAAATTTTACTAACTTTTAGTTATTGAAGTAACCAGTTTTGGGGTGTCAGGTAACTTCAGTCAGAATATAAATTTGGTAGATCAAAGATCAGGCTCTTGATAAAGTAGGATAAACAAAGATACAAGCTTTTTAAAAAGAGTTCATTATATCCCAAAGATACCTGATAACTGCATTTGTATGTTTCTGACAGCACTATTTACAATAGCAAAGATATGGAATCAACTTAAAGGTCCATCAACCATCAATGGATGACTGGATAAAAAAATGTGAGGGGTGTGTGTGTGTGTGTGTGTGTGTGTGTGTGTGTATACATACTGTGGAATATTACTCAGCCATAAAAAGAATGGACTCATGTTTTTTTCAGTAACATGGAGGCAGCTGGAGGCCATTATCTTAACTGAAACAACTCAGAAATAGTCAAATTCTATATGTTCTCACTTGTGAGTGGGACCTAAATAATGTGTATACCTGAACATAGAGTGTGGAATAATAGACACTGGAGACTCACAAGAGTGGCAGGTGGGCAGGGGGTGAGGGATGAGAAATTATTTACTGAATATGATGTGCCTTATTCAGATGATGGACACACTAAAGCCCAGACTTCATCACTGTGCAATATATCCATATGTCAAAGCTGCATTGTTACCCCCAAAATTTATACAAACAATTTTAAAAAGTAAGTTTGTAATCCTAATGCAATTCTACACCTGCATATCTCCTTTGCTGTGAAAGCGAATGTTGAGAGATTGTAACAGCATGTATCTAACTAGAAGGATCTTTGGTGCATTTCAGGTTAGTGCTGAGTTATACTTTAACACTTTGAGGAGTGTGAAAGTGAGAATCTCTGGTGACTTCTTTTCTTGTTTTGGAGCAAAGCTCCTCTTAAGTTATTGCTGCTGTATGAATGACAGCTGATAGTTAGTTTTCTATATAGCAGACCTATCTTGACTGATACCAGAAGAAAATATTCTCCAAATATTTTGGGGAACCAATTGAGGCATTGTTTTTTGTTTGTTTGTTTGTGGTTTTGTCACATTGTCAGGCTGCTGATTTCCCAAACTTTTATGCTGTGTTTCCCTTTTAAAACTGCATGCCTTTAACATCATCCAATTCACCTCTTGAATGCTTTGCTGCTTAGAAATTTCTTCTGCCAGATACCCTAAATCATCTCTCTGAAGTTCAAAGTTCCACAAATCTCTAAGACAGGCAAAATGCTGCCAATCTCTTTGCTAAAACATAACAAGTGTCACCTTTGCTCCAGTTCTCAACAAGTTTCTCATCTCCATCTGAGACTACCTCAGCCTGAATTTCATTGTCCATATCATTATCAGCATTTTGGTCAAAGCCATTCAACAAGTCCCTAGGGAGTTCCAAACTTTCCCACATTTCCTATCTTCTTCTGAGTCCGCCAAACTGTTCCAACTTCTGCCTGTTACCCAGTTCCAAAGTCACTTCAATATTTTGGGATATCTTTTCAGCAGTGCCCCACTCTACTGGCACCAATTTACTGTATTAATCCATTTTCATGCTGCTGATAAAGACATACCTGAGACTGGGCAATTTACAAAAGAAAGAGGTTTAATTGGACTCACAGTTCCACATGGCTAAGGTGGAAGGCAAGGAGGAGCAAGTCACATCTTATATGGATGACAGCAGGCAAAGAGAGAGCTTGTGCAGAAAAACTCCCATTTTTAAAGCCATCATATCTTGTGACACCCATTTACTGTCACGAGAACACATGGGAAAGACCTACTCTCATGATTCCATCATCTCCTACGGGGTTTCTCCCACAACACATAGGAATTATGGCAGCTACAAGATGAGATTTGGGTGAGGACACAGAGCCAAACCATATCAATCACCTAGAAAACAAATACAAGAATAGAGAGAAAATAACCCATTGGTGAAAAAAGAATTCCTGAGAGGAACTGGGAAATATTTTAGCTGAATGGAAACAAAAACACTGCAGTACATGACATTTTATGGGCAGCTGTAAAACAGTACAACTACTTTGAGGAAAACAGCTTATTCATATAAAGTGAAATATTCATTTCTTAAGAACTTTGATGTTATCTTACCATATTGTTACAGGATATTTGGGGTGTTGATTTTCTGGCCAGAAACCTGTGGGGCCAGTGGTGTCTTTGCCTGAGGTTCATTCTGGCCTGCTGGGCTTGTCCCACCCACTCAGCCTGGCAGGTGTGCTTGCTCATGTTACTGGCCTGGATTGTATGCCTGCCAAGGGTGAGTCAGGTGTGGAGCAGCAAGGGTTGTTTGTGAGGCAGCCTGGGGTCTGGCTACTGTGCAGTCAGACATGCCAGCCACTGCAGCAGGGAGGGGCAGCTCCACGTGCCTGTAGGGGTGCTGGGTCTCTGCCAGGCTGCAGCTGGACCAGGCACACCATGAGGCTGCAGGGAATACGATGGCGCCTTGAAGTTCAGAGTCACCAGGAACCACAGGGACTCAAAGAGGGAGTCACAGCCCTGGCTTGGGGAACTCTCAGGTCTGGGCTTCCCAAAGGACCACAACTCTCTCTCTTTCTCTTCACCAGCAGGGTGACAAGCAAGGAGCATGTCTCAGCCCTGCTTGTGTTACAGCTCCTTTAGCCTGGCCATTCAGCGGGTCCTAAGTTTTTGTCCTGCAACCAGGAAGAATGAGGTATGCAGGCAAACAGAAGAGGAGCGAGATGAAAAGGAGCTTTATTGAGCGACAGAACAGCTCAGAGGAGACCAGCAGGAGGTAGCTCCTTTCTGCAGCCAGGGTATTCTAACGAATGTTCAGTTCCTAGCAGAGAGAGTAGCGTCTCTCTGCTGGGCAGGTCATCTTGAAGAGTGTTCAACACTCAGCAGAGAGGGTAGCTCCTCTTTGCAAGCAGGTCATCCCAACAAATACTCACTTCTCAGCAGAGGGTAGCTCCTCTCTGTAGCTGGTCCCCCAGTGGTCGGCAGCTCTCTGCTGGCTGAGCCAGCTTTTATGGGCCTCAGAGGGGAGGAAGTGTGTGCCGATTTCTCCATGGGTGGCCATGGGCAGGTCCAGAAAAGGCACAAGTTTCCACTCTGGCGGGACTGGCAGCCCGGCCCCCAGCCTTCAGGCTTTCCCTCCACTCGAGATCTGCCCCCTTCCACCCAGGAGCCTATCTGCCTCCTGCCTCTGTCCAAGGCTCCCAGGCTATCAAGGGACACCCTCAGCCCCCATCTGGGCTTCTCCCAATGCTTGTTGGTGTCCAAGGTCCAGAGGGGGCCAAAGTGGCAGGGAACTGGCATGTCAGCACCGCCCCGAGTGTGCACACACCCGGACAGGTCGTGTCAGTGCTGGGGCTCAGCTTCAACCCTGCTCCAAGATCCAAGCAGGCACTGGGAGTGGGGAGAGTGTAGGCAACGGGAGCAGACACCCATGAGCCTGCAAGGCTATGGGGAACCTTCCTTTGGCCCCCGAAGGCGCAGAGTGCCGAGACTCCTAGGTCCTACACCTGAAAGTGTGGGGCTCCCACCTGCTCTGTGGAGCATTCGGGCAGCTCTGGCCAAGTCTCAGTGCAGCCTGGGGCAGGGACTCCAAGGCCCTCACTGCACCCAGGTGGCATCTGGGGCAGGGGGGATGTCGCCACAACTTCTTCCTGTAGCCCCGCCACTCAGGGGTGGTCCTGGGCTTCCCCTCACCCAGCTCGCAGCCCTGCCCATTGGTGATGCCACCAGAGTATATTGACGGCCCCAGGTCCAGGCTCGGCGATCACTCCGATGCGTGGCAGACCTAGGAATGTGCCCCGGGCAGCCCCAAGAACCTGCCCCGGGCAGCCTCGCGCAAAGCCTTCTCCCAGGGGCAGGAATCCGGCGCCATCGGCGGGGTGGGCTCTGTGGCCTTGCCGCTGGCTGGGTTCCCGAAGCGGGTGCTTCTCTCACTTCCTGCCCGGGGTCCCGAAGCTGGACCCCAGCTCCTAGCCCAGGTCCTGACCCCCGCACTCCACGTGCAAGTGCGGCACAGCCCAGACCCCGCTCCCTACACCCTCCCCGCAGTGGCGCGGGCGACAACGGTGACACGTGGCCGGGGTCCGGAGGGGAGAAGGCTCCTGGCCTGGGGCGTGGTGGGGGCTCCCGCCGGGTGGGATCCACTCTGCCGCACAGGGGTGGGGGCGGTGCAGTCAGCTGCCTTGGGGACGCAGGGTACAGGGGTCCCGTTGCCGCCAGCGCTGCTCCTGCAGCCTTTCCTTTTATTTTTATTTTTTATAAAGACGAGGTTTCACCATGTTGGTCAGGCTGGTCTTGAACTCCCGACCCCAGGTGATCCGCCCGCCTTGGCCTCCAAAGTGCTTGGACTACAGATATGAGCCACCGTGCCCGGCCTCCTGCAGCGTTTCCTGCCGCCACAGCTTGTGCTTCCCCTCTGCAGCGGCGCGGCTGCTGCCATCAAAATGACCCGGTAATGCCACTTCTAGGTGTCTAGAAGATAAATGAAACTACTTTTCCACAAAAAGACAATAAGGTTTCTAGCAGCATTCCTCATAATAGTCCCAAACTGGAAACAATGTACAGCAGTGGTTATCTAGGGAAAGAAATCTAGCATACTCTGACAATGAGAGATCTGGCAAGGACAGAACTTCCTATACATGCCACAAAAATGATGAGCCTCAGATACATGCTAAATTAAGGAAGCCAGATGCAAAATAGGAAGTATCGTATGATTGTATAAAATGTCCCCAAAAGGCAAATGTATAGATCAGTGGTGACCTGGGTATAAGGTCAAAAAGGGTATCAACTCAAAAGGAGTACGGGGAACTTTTAGGTGCGTTGATAAAAATGTTTTAAAATTAGATTTTTGTGATGGCTGCACAACTTTATACATTTACTAGAAATCATTCAATTGTGCAGTGCAGTGGGTGAATTTTATGGTCTGTAAATTCTACCTCAATAAAGCCATAAAAAAGAAACCAGTAAGGGGTAGTGGGAGGCAGAGGTGAAACAAAACTGACATTGTTTCTATAATTGTTGAAGCTGGCTTATTTACAACGGGGCCCATTTCTACATTTATGTATGCCTGAATATTTTCATAATGAAAAATGTATTAGAATTTAATATTAAAACAAAATAAGGTGGCTCACACCTGTAATCCCAGCACTTTGGTAAGTTAAGGCAGAGGAATCGCTTGAGCCCAGGAGTTCAAGACAGCCTGGCAACATAGTGAAAGCCCATCTCTATATTAAAAAAAAAAAAAAGCCAGGCATGATGGCACACACCTGTGATCCCAGC
Organism: Callithrix jacchus; assembly: GCF_049354715.1. NCBI lineage: Eukaryota > Metazoa > Chordata > Mammalia > Primates > Cebidae > Callithrix > Callithrix jacchus. The sequence goes on from NC_133520.1 coordinate 44,502,138, forward strand.
TACTTGGGAGGCTGAGACAGAAGGGTCAGTGGGCTCACGTGTTAGAGGCGGCAGTGAGCTGTGATCGCACCACTGCACTCCAGCCTAGGTGACAGAGTAAGATCCTGTCTCAAAAACAAACAACAACAAAAACACATAAGCCTGACTTTCCACACGTCTGCTGTCTGAAGTGTAACTACCTCTCTTCAAAGAGGCACAGTATCAGTCCTCAGGTGTTTCATTAGATAAATCAGGAATTAACAAACCCAATTCAATTTCACAAATTTTGATTGAGCATTATCGATATGCAGGGTTTTGTCTTGACGATTTACACATTTTTATTTCTTCGTTTCTTCATTGGTTGGAGATGATATTCATATTTATGTCTTTTTTTTTTTTTTTTTTTTTGAGACGGAGTCTCGCTTTGTTGCCCAGGCTGGAGTGCAGTGGTGTGATCTCAGGTCACTGCAACATTCACCTCCCAGGTTGAAACGATTCTGCTGCCTCAGCCTCCTGAGTAGCTGGGACTACAGGTGCTCCCCACCACGCTCGGCTAATTTTCTGTGTTTTCAGTAGAGGCCGGATTTCGCCATGTTAGCCTGGATGATCGCGATCTCCCGACCATGTGATCCGCCTGCCTCGGCCTCAGGCCTCCCAAAGTGCTGGCTTACGGGTATGAGCTACTGGCACCCAGCCAGTTGTTTTTAATTTGGCGATTTTTTGCTCTTTTTCTCTGAACTTTTATTATTGTCAATAGTACAAATTTAGAAACATTCTGTTCTCTCTCTCTCTCTAGATTATCTACCCTTCCCATATTTTGTCTGTAAATAATAGAAACTTTTACTTCCACAGTTCCAAACATCTAATGGCAAAGTAAAAGACTTTGTGATCTGGTAAGATAATTGGGTTTTGGAAAAAGTAATGAGTCCCCTCAGGTGATGTCAGTAGAGGCAATAATTCAATGCTACACTCTGAGAGACAACAGGGTCTCACTTTGTAAAGCTGAGTTACTCTATCTTAAAATAACCTGGGTGAATTCTGCTCATCAAAGGGCAGTACACTCACTGAAGTAGCCAGACATAATTCTAGCTTCACCTATTTGAAAATCTCAAATGGAACAGAACAAATGAGAAATAGTTTTAGAATGTTTTATATTACCTGCTTCCCATAAAAACAGAATCACCTATAAGAAGACATTGGGATTGCATGCATAGACTTCATGGAGATAATGTATTTGGGGAAAGTGGTTTGAACCCAGGAAAGACTAAATTATTTCTCTCAACAGTCCGTATTGATCACCTGGCCCCAAATAGTAGTAACTTCTGGAATTTAGGCACACCTCTGAGAGCACCAAGTTTATAATTTCATAAATGCCTTTAAGAGAACTTAACAGGCCAGCTACTTATCAAAATACAAAAGATGTCATATTCATACCTAAGATAAAAAAATCTAGTAGCAGTCCACATTTCCCATTGATTTTTTACACTTTTGAGATAATTTCTCAATCAAAATCACTCCTAATGGGGAAGCTGAGAGGTCAAAGCTGGTGCTGCTGTTTGCGTGAGAGATAGGCAGCACGGTTGTGCATCCTGGGAGCATTTACTCCATACACACTCTTTTAGTGACTTGCTGTTGATTTTTTATTGTGTCCATGTAAACAGGGAAGCATTGGCTTAAACTTCCTTTAACACATTTTTTCACTTTAATTTTTATTCTAGCTTCAGATTATGAAGTAATAGTCCCTCTGATCCCAGGAAGAGAAGTGATATTCCCCAGTCCTGCCTCTTCCTGCCACCCCCCACCCACTTTGCTGAAAGCTTCCTTCAGAAACATCAGAAGAATATTAGTCAAGGCAAAAGTCCCCAGACTTCCAGAGAAGGCCCTAGCATGACCTCAAGGGCTTCTGTTCATTCTGTGCAGGACTTTTAAGGGACTCCAGAAGTACCTTATGCATCCTATCCTTTTAGTCCAGCTGCGGGACATAGCCATTTGGCCAATGGAATGGCCTTCACCAAGTCCATTTTCCCTCCAGCCATTTCCAACCTTTTGATGCTTGATCTCTTTATCTTTTCAATCCTTTGATTCTGTACCTAACTTCTAACTCCAGATCCCGGCTGTTTTTGCTTTGATGATACGTTTGCTCGGGTGTCCATGGCTCTCACCTTCCAGCACTCTCCACTGGCAGCTTGTCCATGCCTGATTTCTGACTCTGTCCACTATAATCACGGTAAGAGATGCTCTTTTTGTTTATCCTCATTCTCAAGTATGCCCACTGGTCAGCTCTCCAGCAAAGAAGAACTAGAAAAGAACTGATAGGCTGGGTGCAGTGGCTCACGCCTGTAATCCCAGTACTTTGGGAGACCGAGGAGGGCGGATCACAAGGTCAAGAGTTCGAGACCAGCCTGACCAACATGGTGAAACCCTGTCTCTACTAAAAATACAAAAATTCGTCAGGTGTGGTTGTGCAGGCCTGTAATCCCAGCTATTCCAGAGGCTGAGGCAGGAGAACCACTTGAACCTGGGAGGTGGAGGAGGTTGCAGTGAGCCTGGGTATCAGAATGAGACTCCATCTCAAAAAATATATAAATAAAAATAAATAAATAAATAAATTTGACACCTGACTCCTCACCTTTACCCCAGTTTCCTGTACAATGGAGAGGTTTTGGGATCTGCTATGGAGCTTTGCAAACTGGAGTCTGATGAGAGCTGAGAGAAAGACAAAAGGAGAAACTCACAGTTATGTACCTGTTGCACCAAAAGCTGTGCTTGTTGTTCATTTAATACTTATAACATTGCCATTTCACAAAGGACATAACTGAGGCTCACGAAATTGACTTAACTTTTCGGCAGAACTACAGTTTGAACATAACTGTAGTTGATTCCCAAGCCTGTTTCTTCCCTCCCTATCTCAGTGCCTCATTAGAACATTTAATTCTAATACATAGACATGTGGTCCAAAGTATAAAGAAGCAAATATAATTAAACTTGTGTTTCACATTATTTTTGTTACCATGTAATAAATGATAATACCCATATTGAACATATTCTTTCCTTTCCTCATTCATTTACTCAACAAATATCTATTGAGTAACTACTAACTAAATGTCAGGCGTTTTTCTAAGCACTGGGAATACATCAATGAAAAACATGGTGGAAATCCCTACATCTGCAAAGCTCACATTCTACTGTGAGAGGAATAGAAAATAAGCAATAAACACAATAATAAAAAAGTAAATTGTATAGTATATTGAAAGATGATGAATGGACTGGAGAAAAGAAATAGAGCAGAGAAGAATGTGGGTTAGGAGGTGATTCTATTTCTAAGAACAGTGGTGATTGAGAAGATGTCATTTGAACAAAGACTTGGTGGAAGATTTCTAAGGACGTTGGTGTGACTGGAGGAGGGTGAGCCATGTGTGCTAGGGAAGGAAGGGGAGTCATACAAAGACACCGGCCTGTGAAGGCCATTCAAAAGCCTTTTTCTTTTACTTTACTAAAATGGGAGGCAGTGAATGTGCTGGAGCAAAGAGTGATGGACTTAAGTTAAAAGGATTGCTGCATTGAGAATAGACTGAGATTGTCTGAATGTCTAATGTATGGGTGCACATTCACTGTATCTCATTAGGTTACGGTTACAGACAATTTAACAAGATGAGGATCATGGCAAGAGTTCACTATGCTGAGATGGGCCACTGAGAAGAGCTGGCTGTACGTTAAGCCTAGAATTAATGTAGTGATGGATGTAGGACCCATGGAAAAGAAACAGTAATTAGGAAAGAGAAGTGTGGCCTCTGATTGGGGAATCTCAATTTATAATGTCAGCCTGTCTTTTAAGTTAGATTACCTGGATGTACATCTATCTCTCTTTCTCCATCTTGTGGAAAGATTTCAGCTTAAGAAATGGAATTTTCTCCAATGATTTCATTTGTAGTTACACATAAAAGTTTTAATTCCTATATAAGTGACCAAAAAGAGCACCACTTTAGGCCCAATTCATATTTTCTAAGCAGATGCCATTAGTTACATGAAAGTCTTTCAATACCTGCTGATTGATTCTCTTGTATTCATTGTTTTCCTTTCTTTTCACTTACCAAGTTTCACTTAAAAAATCTGAGACAAGATGAATAGAATCACTTTCCAAATAAATCTGAGAATTGTCTCTCTTGTCCTCTTTTGATGGTACTGGTTCCCTTTCCTCCAACTTAGAATTCAGAGTGAAATAAGAGATGTTCTACTGTTGAATAGGCAGACATATTGCTTTGATGCCAGTTTCCCTCTTATTTAAATGATGAATCTTGTTTAGATTTATTAAATATAATTTAAAAATACATTTAATAAGCACCCATTACATTTAAATCACCACACTGGGGACCAAAGTATGAACATGAGCCAGGCATGGTGACACACATCTACAGTCCCAGCTACTTGTGAGGCTGAGGTAAGAGGATTGCTTGAGCTCAGGAGTTCAAGGCCAGCCTGGGCAACAGAGAAAAACACATCTCAAAAAAAAAAAGAAAGAAAAAGAAAAAAGAAAAGATATGAATATTGGCAGGCATACCCTCTGAGCTCGAACAGCTGAAAAGCCAGTGGTAATCTCACACAACTGGGAACTTTGTCATCAGACTCTAGTTAAAGGCATTTTCTAATTATTTAACCTATAGCATGGTCATCAGAATTAACTGAATATGAAAGGGGTGTGGATGACCTCTCCTACTGCACTGGTATTAAGGAATAGGTGAAACGAGACTTTAGAAATATTTACATATCTAGATTCATTATTGCTTGGAGTCGCCTTTCACTCTTGGTGACCTTTTGTGCTCATCCTGATCTTGTGAAATCACGACTGGATTCCAACTTGCAGGACCAGCTTATGTATTTAAACATTATGAAGAGACCCACTACATACGAATCTGTATTTAAGTAATAAGTCAATAACTGATCATTCGTTTTTCCAAAAGATTCACAAATGAATACTTTGAAACAAGATCTTCTTAAGCATTTAAAAATATGATTGAACCCTTTAAATATTCACAATGGACACACTCTTCTGTAGGGATACAGGTATTAGAGAGAGGTATAGTTGTACCTGGGATATAGTATTAACTCCTATTTGCTCTGCAAGGTGAGAGATTACAGAGTTGGCATTGAAGATTCTATGACTATAAAATCTGTATCACAGAGACTGAAGGCGAGGCACTGTATCAACTAGAGGAAGAGAAGGAGAAATTCATTGTCATTCCTCAAGGGCACACTGCAAAGAAAAAGAAGCTGTACTTTTCCACTTCCTCCAACAAAAGGGGCAGCTTTTAGATGGTACTGTATTTCCTTAATGTCTTTCCCGTTTTCCATGATTGTGTTCATTTTTGTGTGTATGAAGTGAACATACTTGTGATAAATGTTACTAATGCATAATTTTATCTATTTGCATCTATTATCTCTTTCTATATATATATATGTATCTCTTTGTGTGTATATACAGCATAAAAACTCTGTTCAAGATATGTATTTTACACAAAAATCTCCCCATTTCTAATTCTAGCCCACTCTGCAATCTAGCATTGTAACGCATAAATCACTTCAAAAGTGAAAGATTATTATGGGTCTCTTCCACTTTTTCCGTATATCATATTTCAGGGCACGTCAAGGAATCAAATGGCAAAGCCCCTGTTGCTGTCCTGGAGACTGTAGGAAATAAACACACCGCACACACGTGCGCACACACACACACACACACTCACACGCACCCTTGCCTTCTTCAAGTTTATCATCAATGGATGAAACAAAAACTAAATATGTGCTCTAATCACTTGATGGGGCTAGATTCAGATAAAGCTGCTCTGTCTGCAAAAAAACAGAAGGCACAGGGCACAGCAGGTGAGAGTAGGTGCCTGGATGCTTGGTGTTTCTGAGTAGCAATATCCTCAAACAAATATCATCACTCTGTCCAGAAGTAGACACTTCCCTTTCTTCTTTTTCATGTTTTTACCTAGTTTGGAAGGAAACGACCCTGCCTAGCTCCTCCTCTGAAAAACCCACTGGCAAGCCTGGGTGTCTGGGGGCTCGTGCCGCTCAGGTGTCTGTCTCTTCAACACACTTGGCTCCAGGGCCCTTGAACCAGTGTGACTCAGCACTGAGTAAAGGTTTGTTTCCCTGCACACCTCCAGCCCAACTTGGGCCCCTTAGGGTGTGAGAAGTCACAAAATGCTCACAGTGCATCGACTTCATTTATCCAATATATGCCATACATCGTCTTTTAATGTAAGGGAATGATGGGGGGAAAGCGGTAACAAAATACTTAAACCAAGAGAGAGCGTGTCATTTCCAAAGAGAGTAGGTGTCACAAATTTAGAGGACCTGGTCTCTCAGCTTCCTCCAAGGGTATTGTTGAATGGGCCCCCAAGGGGATGCAAGTGAGAAAACCCATAGGGCTCACCTGTAAGAATCCCATCAACCACCTCAGTCAGTGGTCTCTTTCAGATTCCTAGGCATGACTTAGGTCCTGAAGCCATGATCTTACTGTGGTGATTTTGTGGTCTGAAGGAGCGTTTGGCAGTGATGAAGTCTTGGCTCTGAGATGAAGCATATGGCTCGGAAGAGCCTGACTCACTATTTTCTGATAATGTTTACATGTTATGCCGTCAACTCAGATCTAAAATATCACGTGTTCTGTGGTGGAATCAGCACGTGACTGTGACTCAGTGCTGGAGCTGTGGCTCTATTCCGTGAATGGAAGGACACATCTAGAATCACTATGCCATGGCTGTGCCATGGCTACAGGCACCCAGACTTGCACTGTAGTTCTCCTTTTGGTCCTCTGTGGCACACTTTTAACTCAATAATAGATTAAATGATTTAAATGATTAAATAATAAAAAGCACCAACTTTTGTCTCACTCAGATCTAGGTTCAAATCTCAGCTTCACAACTCAGCAAATGTGAGAACCTCAGCAAAGTGCCTAGGCTGTGAGCCTCAGTTTACTCATCAGCAGAACGGAGATAATAATACAGCCATATCTTATCATATCATATACCCATGTATATCATATTCACATCCCATTTCAATAATATAACAAATAAATTAGATCATGTGCCTAAGCTATTCTTCATGGAGGATGGCATGATTGCAGTATAAGAAATGACAGCATTATCAGTGGCAAATCTGCATTCAAAGCACCTTTCTCTGGGCTGGGTTATAGGTGACTGTATTCCAGCAGATTTACTTAGTAAAGTAGAACTTCCTACCTGAAAGGGGTTGCAGCAAATAAGATCCTAAAATGTGGAACTGGCTGAGTGGAAGAGGCGGGGCTTTGGATAGTGAGGTCTCAGGTAACTCAGGCTGCAAATCTGGTGACTTCTTATGTGGCGGCTGAACATTTGGTCAGATTGTCACCCGCTGTTCTTTGAGATACAGACCATGTGCCATGGCAGCTTTGCTATTAGGATAAGTAGTGGAAAAAATTCAGAATCCTGGCATATGGTTATAGATTTCTTTTTTAACTGAAGGAGAGATGTAAACTTAGATTCAAGTTAGCCAGTCTGCAAGTGGAAATGAGAGATATACTCCTTACCTATGGCCTGCATTCTAAGTTCACTGAGAATACTATATTTTGGGTACTGCTGAGTTTTAAAAAGAAATTTATTCCAACTAAACTGGGCAGGCAAGGATAGTGACAGGAAGTCTGCAGGCTTCATAGATTAATAACTTAAGATGTTTCCATCCAGGCTCTTAGGAGTTCTTCAGACAAATGCACATTGGCATTATGCTGATATCTCTCCATCATTCCTTAAGCATTGGCCATTAAGCTGTGGAACAGAGGACTGGGAAAAACCCAGAGATCAGTAGATGTGTTAGCTTGTTCTCATGCTGCTAATAAATACATACCTGGGACTGGGTAATTTCTAAAGAAAAGGAGATTTAATGGACTCACACTGTTCCACGTGGCTGGAGAGGCCTCACAATCATGGCAGAAGGCAAGGAAGGAGCAAAGTCACATCTTACATGGTGGCAGGAAAGAGAATGTGAGCAGGGGAACTCCCCTTTATAAAACCATCAGATCTCATGAGACTGATTCACTACCATGAGAACAACACGGGAAAACCTTCCCCCATGATTCAGTTACCTCTCACCGGGTCCCTCCTACAACATGTGGGGATTATGGGCGCTACAATTTAAGATGGTATCTGGGTGCGGACACAGCCAAATCATATCAGAAGATAAAGGAAAGGAATCTTCCAGCTAAATACCACGTTTAAGTGAAATCTTGGTCTGTGGTTACTCGCATATGGAATTAATTAAGAAATTATTCCAACATTGGAAATTCTGTAGACTTTTGAGGGAATTGTATTGCCAGAGTCTAATAAGAGCCTGTCATTGTTAAACCTCTATGGTTATTCCTTACCTCAAATTAAGATCAATAGGAAGTGGGCCAAAAAATATCTGTGGCTTCAGAGGAAGTGATTTTCTGTAATACCCATTTTATATGTGGCTATGGATGAAAACAGACAAGGAAGAATCTCCCCAGAAGTAGGACAGGAGGATGTCAGAATGGGTAACCAAGGATGGCACCCATGACAGAGCACAGGATTCCTGAGTTTTCCTGCCTGGCAATATTTGGTATTAACTCTGGCACTGTCTCTGCTATGTGACTTCCATTGTTCTCCTTTCTGAATAGGGGTTAGTATTGCTTCTAATTAAATATTAAGTAACGGTTGAAAAGGAGCAGGATAAGTGCATTATTACTAAGTGCAGCCAGGTAGCATTTGCTATTTGCCCTTCATCCTTTCTCTCTCCTTTTCCTTCTTTTTTTTCTGTTCTGGAATTAAAATTCAGTGCCTGGATGTAGTCATCCTGGAGATCATTAAAACAGAAGCCACATGCTAAGGATGGAGGAGAAGCAAGCTAGAAGGAATCTGGTTCTAGATGACTTCCTTGAGCAGTTTCACCAGCTTTGAATTGACTCTCAACTTCTAGATTCCTTGCCATCTAAAGCATTTTTAGTTTCCTGAAGTTGAGTTTTTGTGTAAATACTGTTCATGATCAAACTTTAACAAACCATGGCTTGCTTGCCAAGTAAAATCAGAGGTCATGTAAAAGAGAAGAAGATCAAATATTCTTAGTTTTGGGAAGCAGTATTTGAATTGATGGAGGTAGCAGTGTGGTAGCATGGGAGGCAAATGTGAAGTTTAGGAGAGAGAAGGTATGGTGCCTAGACAAGTCTAGGAGGCAGAAAAATGTGACTGCATCTGGGGTCAAAATGGCAATTAAAGGCAGGAACGACGGCCAAAAGGATAAGTAAGGCCAAGGATGGGGCAGTAGTGCTCTCTTAGCTAAAAGACCCTCGGGGTAGACTAGAACCTCTGTCCAGCAAGACGCACTCTACTTTAGCTCAGCTGCATTCTAGCAAGCATCCCGTAGTGCAGGTTGGCAACCATGGATGGGAGAGTTAGAAGGACAACTCCCTCACCTTCCTGTTATCCTGTGTAGAAGCCTGTTTAAGTTGATGTGCCACTGGTCATATCGTGTTCTCCTGTTCTGTCTCTTTACTGGATAAGCACGAGAACAGTCATTCATAGTGATAAACCATCCGGGTTTAGGCTTGGGTTCTGGCCGTCCAGAGAAGCTGTCTGGTTATGCATTTGTTTCTCACTTCTGGTAAATTAGAGGAAAGTTAGGCTTAGGGATTCAGGGAAGCCACTATCCAGGCCTCTAAAATCACCCACAGTCAGACTTGTTTGGCTCTTCTCAGCCAGGGAAGCCATTTGTTTGTCTTTTATACATTTTTGTCTTTGCTAATTGCATTTCTGATGACCAGATGCACTATTAGGAATAGAGTCTCTTTTTGTTTGATGAAGCTGTAGCAAAATTCTAGTCAAGAAAAGCGATAGCATCTAGTTACCTATATAAATATCTGAATCATTTTGTTGGGCTCTCTAATGTTTCCTGATTTTTGTTCTTGCATTTTAAGAAATTGCAAAGAAAGGAGCCCTCTTAGACATAGCAGTCATCCAAGCCCCAAGTGGACCTAAATTTGGAATGCCTGAAATTGAAAGCTCCGATAATGGATTTGCTCAAATCAAGCAGAATAAAGTCCTTCCTCCTGGCATGAATAAAAATGATCGCAACCTTTACTTGAAGTGGCGTGCACTGGATTCTGTAATTTTCCACCCCCCTTTAATCTACTGAGAAAGAAAACACAAAATGACGTAAGAAAATGGAAAAATCTGCCCATTTATGTTACATCACCCTTTTGCTCCTGCAATAGCTAGAGTTCTTTAGAGAAACAGAACCAATAGGATATAGACATATAGAGAGATATAGATATATAGGTAGATAAATGTAGACATAGAAATGTCATATGTATGTCACAAATATATAAATATGAGTATTTTAAAATTTAATGAAAATATTTTGAATTATACACACACATATGTGTGTGTGTGTGTATATATATATATATATATATATATATAGAGAGAGAGAGAGAGAGAGAGAGAGAGAGAGAGATTTATTGTAGAAAATTGGCCCACACAATTAAGCTGGAGGGCCAAGGGAGCCTATGACACAGTTCTGTCTGAAACCCAACAGTTTCCAAACCCGGGAAGAGCCGATGTTTTAGTTCAAGTCTAAAAGCAGGAGAAAACCAATGTCCCAGCTTGAAGGCAGTTAGTCCGAAGGTGTTTCCCCATACTCAACTATCTCATTCTATTCAAGCCCTCAACAGACTGGATTAGGCCCATTCACATAAGGGAGGGCTATCTGCTTTACTCAGTCTATTGTAAATGTTCACTGCATGCAGAAACAGCCTCACCGACACACCCAAAATAATGTACGACCAACTATCTGGCCACCCCATAGCCCAGTCAAGTTGATACATAAAATTAACCATCACACCTAACTGAGATTAAAAGGTGGGTGTTTATAGCCTCGATCTAGCTCAGAGGTCAGTGTTTTTAAAATTTTTTTAAATTACTTGCTGTCAAGCCAATGGATCAGAGACTACCAGGAGCACATCTGCAGTGAAAAAAAAAATAGTTCTATTTATATTGTTTCAGAAAAGAGTGGTCTTGCTTTGGGGAAACCCCAGGAGCATTTTGGAAGGAAGTTGTTAAAAGGGGTCTTCTTTTAGGGTTTGGGCTTATGTTAGATGATTTTGAGGAGGGATTAGGACATGGAGACAAGGATTAGATTTCAGACTGCCAAGAAGGGAGGCAGTGAATCAGACCATCTCCCTCCTACAGCAAGTCTGGGATCAAGTATGTACTGATTCTTAATTTTTCTACTCACTTTATCTAGTATTTCTTTTTCTTTTCTTTCTTTCTTTCTTTTTTTTTTTAAGAACATCTTAAATTTTTAATCCTTTCTTTACAGGTTACTTAGACCACTTTTGATTAAGAAAACTGTAGATAGTAACTGCCACAAGTGAACGCCAGGCGGTGGCACATGTCAATTTCCACAGAGTCCTGCTTTGCGGGGTGTCTGAATGCATTGCACGGGGTCTCTGCTCACACCTGCTGGAACCAATTGTGGCAGATTTTAGTCCACAGATTGCTTTTCCCCATATTTCTTTGTAAACTCTTCAGCATTCTTACAGAAGTTTTTACAGTCCTTAGAGTATTCTTCAGCTAGGTCAGCCCAAAGTGGGTGCTCAGGCTGGGGGTCATTCACCAGTGCTATGAGGGACTGGATTACTTGGTCAGTTTTGGGTGCTGGCTTCAAGTTTTCAGCACTAATTACTGGGAGACAGACCTGTGCCTTTTCATTGATGTTAGGGTGATCTTTATTTTAAATGTGATGTTCGGTGGTTTGAATGGGTACTCTGCTGGAAAGTTGATTTCGATTCTGAAGGCCCACTTATCCTACCGAGGGTTGTCAGGAACAAAAAGCCCTTGCCAAGTCAATAAATTAGCTTCATCAACTTGGATGTTACGGAAGTTTTTCATTCCACATTTGCGGATTTCTTCAAGCTCCTTCGTCAGCCTCCTGCTGGCCGCCATCTTGGATTTGGTGGTGCTCCTTCCTTATCTAATATTTCTTGTTAATCACCCCAAACTTCTATCTTTACAAAATGTTTTTGGGACAGACCCTCTATACGTTCCAAAATGCATCATGTCTTCCTTTACTTATACTAAGAAGGTAGGTCAATGCAGAGATTGGGTATCTTAATGAGTTTTATCTAAGAGGTGAGAGTATTAAAGTAAGTTTAGAGGTATAATTGTTACAGAAGCAGTATCCACTCACACTGGTGATGGGAGTCAGAAGAGGGGGATATTGAGTCATTTTTGTGTCACAGAGTGGTCTTATCTGTGTCTTTCTCTAAACATGGCTGTGGAGTGACCTTATCTATGGGTTGGTTGGAGCATTATTTGTAATCTTTTGGGAACCTTGTTGTCTGGTTGTCAGCAGGGCCATTTTTTACTTTCTCATTACCAACATTTAAAAATTGACATAATTTTGCCTAAAGTATGGCCTTGTCTTCTCTTGAAAACATTTGAAATATTGGGCAATGTTGAGTTTTTATTTCCAGATAATTCTAGTAGGCTGTCTCATTTCCAGCTTGCCCTAGTCTTTATCTACTTATTATGTTTTGATACCAGACAAACTATTTTTTGATGGTCTCTTCCTGGCATTTGTAGACATATGCATTTCCAATCTGAGGTGTAGGTGATGAGCTAATCAGAGATTTGGAATGGCCTGGGTCTTTCCAATTATTTAAAATGTTCACTTTTCATAATTTCTTTGCAGTTATTGAAATGAAAGTATTTACCATCGTTTAACTAAATCATTATACATTAAATTTTGGTCTATCTTACTTTGAGAAAGTAAAACAAAAACCTCAAAACATCTTAAATCATATTTCAGTTGACTGATCAGGCTGTAAGTAGCTCAGCTGATTTACGTTAAATTTAAAACACAGTAAACTTGAATACTCCTTGTCACTTTCTAGCTAAACCTTATAGAATATCTATAATTTGTCCAGTGGTGGGATCAGGTGTATGAAACAGAGCTGAGGCAACTATTATATTCCATTCTTTGCAAGATGATTACTTCAGGGATAAACATCTTAGCCAATTTGGACCAATGGTATTCAGACCAAGAACTTTCATTCACTCTCTTCATAAAAGAGAAGTTCTTCTTTCCACCAGCTCACATCCTGTGGAGGTGAATAAGACTACCTCCATCCCACAGCAATTCTGGGAACACGTATGTACTGATTCTTAATTTTTATACTCACTTCATCTAGTATTTCTTGTTAGTCACCTCAAACTTCTATCTTTACAAAATGTTCTCCTGACAAACCTTCTATACTGTACAAGATACATCTTCTCTTCCTTTATTTATACTAATGGAATGCCTTTCTCTTTAGGAAGGCAACTGAGGGGTTTCTCACAAAGCTTTAAGAAGTATCCCCTTCTTATCAGCAACACTGACAAATGAAGTCTCACTTTGTCTAGTTAATTCATCTGTTTATGTGACTTCCTTTTAGTCCAGCCAGAGACTCATTCTAACCTTCTTCCCAGTCATGTGATCTTGATGGAATTATCTAACCTTTCAAATTCTCAATGTTTTCATCTGTCAAATGAAGTTTAATAGGACATAGTCTCTAAGATGACTTCTAGGATCCTACTGTTCAATGGTCCGTTTTCCTTCATTTATTTATGATAAAAATGAGACAAATCTAGTGATTCATATGACATGTTCAAATGACTGCTTATGTTTTGTCAGTCAGGGGCTCATGAGGAGACAGAACAGAAAACTGGAATCTCTGGTAGCACACAGATATCAGTGGTGATGTACAAATACAGAGTCCCAACAGCATAGTTAGAACTACATCAGTTACCCTGTTTACAAATTTCAGGTGGATAAACCACTTGTGTATTTCTTATGAAACCTGTAAATTCTATATAAATATATATTTGATCCCCAAAACTGAGGCCATTTCTCAATGTCCACAGTATGTCACATGTCTCTCATGTCACAGGTAAAGTAATTTATGATTTATAGGAATAGGCTGTTGCTCTTATGAATCGGAGACTCAAGTTCTAATTCTATCTGGCCCTGTTTTGAATGTTTTATGTATATAATCTTACTTGACCCTTGAAACAACTCTAAATTTACAAATGAGTAAACTAAAGCTCAGATTCAATGATTTTCCCAAGATCCTAGTGGTAGAGCTGGAATTCAAACCCTGGAATTCTGACTCCAGAAACTATTTGCTGAACTTACTTGATAGAGATATGCCAAAATTGAGGCAAAAAACTATTTATTTCTTTTCCTAAATAAGAGACAGAAAGGAATTGATGGTATATCAATTAGAATATCAGAAATATATTTTCACACCCATTATATGTAAAAGAAAATTTATCTTGTAATTTTCTTTTTGAAAACAATTTACATCTTTCTAATATGTATATACTCAAGCCTTATGGTATATACATTACAAAGGTAGTTTGATGTCTGGGTATCTCTTCTCTTTTTGCAAGTTGCACAATCTTTAAGTTTTTAAGTTCTCAATTCAATTCACCTATCTTATCACTTCTATGAATGTATTAATGAACTTGCTAAAAATCAGCAGTATCTGCAATATATTAGACACTGCTGAATGGTAGGAATACAAAAGCAAACATAACACATCCTCTTCCATCAAAGAACTCATCATTCAGTAGGGGATTCAGACAAATAAACAAATAATTACAATCTAATGGGATGAAGACTATTGTATTATAGCTGTATGTACATGTTGCTATGAGACCATAGCTATTAGATCTAACTCTGCCTGAAGTGGGATGTAGGCAGACAGAAAAGATATCACACGGTAAATATTGAATGGGTACCTGCCATGTTCCAGATACTATGCAGAGGGCTGTAAGTGCAGTAAAGATGAGAAAGCCCTGAGAGAGGTTATCATCCATAAAAGATAAGGAGGGGTTAGATGTTGGTTAGTGACATTCCCAGCAATGGAATAACAATGTGCTAAGATAGGAGACATGAATTTGTTCAGAAAACTCTAGTAACTTCAGGGCGCCTGGGAGAAGAGCAGAAGGTGAAAATAAAAAGATAGGAGGAGACTAAATTACAAAAATTCGTGAATGAATTAATGATCAAATGATGTACCATAAAAGATAAAGATCTTTTGAAGTTTTTGATTTTGGGTTGAATGTAATCAAATTTCTATTTTATGAAGATAATTCTAGCATCTGTGTGGAAATAGATTACAGACCAATTAGAGACCATTATATATGGAAATTTTTTGAGTTAAGAGTTTGGACTAAGGCATGAGCAATGGAGGGAAATTTGAAGAGATCTTCTAGAAGTAGAATTAATGAGACTTGGTGTCCAACATATGGGAGAAGTTCACAAATGAAGGGTGCAGGTGATTCTTGGGGTGTCTAGGTAATTAGTGGTACTATTAATAAAGACAATGGAATTAATTAATTAAAGATTATGTGAAACCTACCTGGTAGGTTTGGTGAGGAGGAGAAAACAATTACATTTTGTATATCTCAAATTTGAAATACTTGCCAGATATTATAATGCCAGAAAGGAGTTGGATGCATGGATCTGAAGCTCGGGAAGCTAGAGCTCAGATATACAGATTTGTAACACATCAACAAGAAGACTAAAGAGAGGAGGAGATTGGGATTACCCAGGGAGCGTGTTTAGAAATTTTACAGGGAGACTAGTATGGTGCCTGGGGTACACCAGCATTTTAAATGTTGCCTGGCAAAGCAAACCAATGAGAGAGACAGGCAGGTAAAAAGAGTGTAATATTTTAAAGACAAGAGAAGGAAGTATTTTAGAAAGACTGTGGACAATAATGTCAACAGTTGCAGAGAAGTGAAGTAAAATAAAAACAAGAAGTAATTTTAGATTCGGCACCTTGATGATTGAAATAGTTTTCAACATGGATAGGAAGATACATTTTAAAAGCCAGGTGGATTAAGGAATGAATAAAAGAGTAAGAGTGTATGTAGGTCGACTTTTCCAGAAGCTTAGTGTCTTAGTCCATTTCGTGCTGCTATAATGGAGTATCACAGACTGGGTAATTTAAAATGAACGAAAACTTGTTGGCTTACAGTTCTGGAGGCTGGGAAGTCCAAGATCAAGGCACCAGT
The DNA here is from genome assembly GCF_049354715.1 of Callithrix jacchus. NCBI lineage: Eukaryota > Metazoa > Chordata > Mammalia > Primates > Cebidae > Callithrix > Callithrix jacchus. Next base: position 44,518,229 of record NC_133520.1, read on the forward strand.
GGGTCGACCAACTCTGACTGCAAGATAGTGCCTCAAACGCTGCATCCTCCAGAGGAGACGAAAACTTCATTTTCACATGGCGGAAGATGAAAATGCAAAGAGAGAAAAGAGGGCTGAACCCACATTTTAAAAGGGTATTAAGACAGCAGGGTCCACATGGCCTAATCACTTAAAGTTTCCGCCTTTTAATAGTGCTACAATGGAAGCTAAATTTCTACATGAGCTTTGGAGGGGAGAAACATTCAGCCATAGTACTTGGTTGTGAAAGAATAACGACAGGCTAGCTAGAGGTGCTTTCGTGGCAGAAGGCTCACTTTTTTTGTTGTTTGCTTTGTTGATTTTGTTACAGGTGGGGAAGAAGTGAGCATGTTTGTATACAGACAGGGTAAAGCCGTGGAGAGCAAGTTCCCAAGAGCTTGTGAGAGGATTTATGGAGTAGGAACAAAATGGAGACAGGAGATAATAAAACTTAAAGAATAGCCAGAGGAAATAGCTTGCTGGTTCTCAAGCCTGGCTGTGCATCAGATGCATTTGGAAAAGCTTCATGGAACAACAATGCTGAGACCCTGACCTAGGCCAGTGAAATCAAACTTGTTGTGAACGAGGCCTAGGCATGAATATTCTCCAAAAGTTCTTCAGATGATTTCAGCATATAGCTAGAACTTCCTCAAACAAATAAGACATATTTAACCTTGCCAGCAATGTTGATGGGGGAGGAATTTTTCAAAGCTGGATTATCAGGAAAGGAGCTTGAGATGACGCACTTCCAATTTTGGGTCTTTATTTTCATATTTCTTCCTGGCGTCTGAAAAGTTACTGAAGTGACATATACTGGCTTTGAAATGAGTCCAGAGAGGTGCAACAGTGGTGACCCAAAGGTGGAAGTGTTAGTCCTCTAGCGTCCAGATTTCAATAAATTGAATGAATTTGCCCAGACGAGAAGGCTGAGGAGGCACTTAATTACAGCCATTGAGGAGTGAACAGATTTTGTCAGGGGAAGTAGAACATCTGTTCGCTCTATTCACTGAGGCTAGGACAGAGGGGAAATGAGTTATAATTCTGCAAGATGCTAATTAAATACTAAAACTCTCTGGTCGTGTATAGAGCTTTGAAGTGATGGGAAGTATGTCTGAAGAGGATATTGTCTTTAGAAAATGCAGACAACATAGACATGGAAATGGATTAAGTGAATTCTAGAAATCTTTCTGATCCTTTGGAAAACTTTTATATTGGCATTATCTCACAAACTTCCTATCTTTGCTGTGAGAAAAACGACAGGCTTTAATTCTTTCACCACATCACACACACACACACACACACACACACACACACACACACACGAAGAAAGGAAGCTAAAACCAAACCAAATGACCAATATTTAAGATTTGTATCAGTTATGAATATATTTGCCTGTAGGGCAGCAAAACATGTGACTCCAGTTGGTATGGTTTGGATTTGTGTCCTCACCCAAATCTCATATCTAATTGTAATCCCCAGTGTTGGAGGAGGTGCCCGGGGGGTGGGGGGTGATGGATTTCTCTCTTGCTGTCATCATAATAGTGAGTGAGTCCTCATGAGATCTGCTTGTTTAAAAGTATGTAGCTCCTCCCACTTTGCTCTCTTCTTCCTGCTCCAGCCATGGAGGATGAACCTTTTTCCCCTCCGCCTTCCACCATGCCTTCCCAGCTAGGCTTCCTGTAACAGCCTGCAGATCCGTGAGCCAATTAAACCTCTTTTCTCTATAAATTACCCAGTCTCAGGTAGTTCTTTATAGCAGTGCAAGAACGGACTAATACACCAGTGATTTTTCACACAACAAGATCATTGAAGGCAAGTAGCTGTTAGTGTTGGCTCAATGACTCAGCAATGACTCAGCAATGGCAAGACCAGAAACCTCTGTGGCTTATTTTGGCGTTTATCCTTCCTCCCTATGCTTATTCCCTTGGGTTGCAAGATGGCCAATCCACCTCTTGGTGTCAATCCACATTCAAAGCTCGGAGAGAAAAGGACAAGGGGCTTTCTTCAGGCTGCAACTTTTCTTCTTTAGAGGAAAACAAAAGCTCTCTCAAAACCTCCCTCAGGCTTCTGCTAAGGGCTCCCTGGCAGAGACCTACGGTTTCTTATGCAACACTTATTTTCCCACAGTCTCCAACAAGAACCCAAGTTTATCTGGGGTCACTGTGCTCAGCATAATGACTACATTTTCCAGCTTTCTTTGTGTCCAGGGGTTGTCAATGACATGGCGTGGAACTTGTTGAATGTGGCTCTCAGGAAAGTTCCTGAGGAGCTGGCTGGAACATAGCCTTCTTGTCCTTCAGTTGTTACTGCCTGCCCCAGCTTTCTGAGTCCTGCCTGTAATGTGGCATCATGGCTGGGGCCCCAGCAGACTTTCTTGTTTCTTTTTTGGAGACGGAATTTTGCACTTGTTGCCCAGGTTGGAACGCAATGGTGTGATCTGCACTCACTGCAACCTCTGCCTCCTGGGAATCAAGCAATTCTCCTGCCTCAGCAGTTTTGACAACAAAACTGTCCTAAACAGCCACTTCCTAGAGGTGGTTATTCATACACTGAGTTTTTAAGTCTTGTGGGTTTAGAAAATAAAATGCTAGAGAGGTTAGTGAACGGATGCTTCTGCTCTGCTCCTGGTGCCTCTCTCCCTGTGGAGAAAGCTCTGCAGTGAGTCACATATGGCCTCTTGAATATAGCTTGTCCAACCAAGGTGAGCTGTGATTATCAAGTGGCACCCACCACCACGCCTGGCTAATTTTTGTGTTTTTAGTAGAGACGGGGTTTTACCATGTTGGCCAGGCTGGTCTCGAACTCCTGACCTCAGGTGATCTGCCTGCCTTGGCCTTCCAAAATGTTGCGATCACAGGCATGAGCCACTGCTCCCGGCCCAGATTTTCTCACTCAGTCACAGGCATCGGGGGATCGCCAGAGTGGTTGCTTTTACTTTCTGGCAGAACATTGAGCAGATGTGGCTCCTTAGGCAGCCCCATTCCAAAGAGAAATATATAAGCATGTATCCAGGTGACACATTCCCAGTTTTTACCCCATGTTCACCACCTTGGTTGCTGAGTGAGAGGCCATAGGTGACTCACTGCGGAGCTCCCTTCACAGGGAGGGAGGCACCAGGAGCAGAGCAGAAGCATTCGTTCACTAACCTCTCTAGCTTTTTATTTTCTATACCCACAAGACTTAAAAACTCAGCGTATGAATGACTGTCTCCAGGAAGAAAATCAGTGGCTTTTTCGGACAGTTTTGTTCACAGTGCCTTTGTGTATTCTCCTAGGATCATGGGTGGACAGTTTATTATTTAACTTCAAAGGAGTCTGAAATGAACCAGAACAAATCATTAATCAAATTAACTCTAAACCCACATTCTAAGGCAGAAAATCCATTCCGTATTCTGTATTCTATTCCCTGCTCTATTTGCTATCCCAAACCATGTCCGGCCACGTCCTCAAACAGACTTTCAAAATTCTGCAGTGAGACTGCATGACAACACTGTCACACTTTAATGACAAAATGTCAGCAAAGGGATGTCTTACATATGGATATAACTTCCCTTCCATTAGCATATTTGCAGGGCGTAATTAAAGCTGATAGATTCGTTTCCCTTGCCCTGATAAGTGAAAAACCAAGAAAATAAAAGCCAAAAGTCCCCTTTCCCCAACCATTTATTCTGCTCTGCCTCAGCTAGAGGAGCTTCAGGCGAGGTTGGGACAGCCTCAGCAGCTGTAAGCCGACTTGTCTCTTGCTAAACTCAATCCTTTCAAGCCTCAGAAACTATATTAGTTTTACATCAGCTTTTCAACCTACCTACTTATTAAAGAGGACAAAATACTAATTCTAATAGTAATATCTAGTCACTAATTCTGTTCTAGACATTTTTCCATGTATTACTATTTAACTGTAACTACATTAACTCTTTATATAGTGTTATTCTCCTTATCAATGAAAAAAACTTGGAGCCTGGAAATTAAGGAATTCACCTAAGATGCTTCAGCTGGTTTAGGAACAAGCCAAGCCCTGGGTGCAGGCAGCTCAGATGTCCACTCTTCTGCTGCACAGCTCCAAATTTAGAAGCAAGAATCCCCAATTCCGAGAAGGGTTAGTTAATCCAGACAAAGTCATTTTCTGAGAACGCCATTCTCAGTGTTGCCAAAGACCAGGGAAAACGCTCAACAGTTTCTAAAGAAAAGAAGGTCAGTGGAGGAAACAATTTCAATTTTCGCCCTTTTCATACATCCCAGTTGTTTAGAGTCCAAACTGGTAAATTTAAACTGAGTTAGAAGAAATTACCCATCAAGTGGTTCATTTTGGTCCAGTGCATTTACCATGACAGAGGTTGGGACAGGAAGACCCCTGTGCATGACATTTTTCTCTCTTGGGGAGAGTAGCATTTGAGACATGGCTACGTTTATGCAAAGTTGAGCACTTCTAACTGGAAGTGCGTTTATTACTATTTTGCGTATTCCCTAGGTCTTCATTGTCATTTTGTTTTGGAAGCCCATGGTTTAGGGCATAATGCTGACCTGGGGGTGGGCTCTGCTCAGTGGTCTGGCCTCGTTGGGGTGTCTCTGGTCACTCGTCACATGCTGCTGCCACTCTCCTCTAAGTGGAGTTAAGTCTGTGAATCCCACTTCCTGAGCAACAGGTTTTCCTCATCCCCTCTCTTTCATTTCCTCTGGAGCATAAATGGCTCACCAGCTGCTGTAGATGATTTCAAAGTTCTGGAGTATAACGAGGACCAAATTTTCTGCTGTGTTGCTTCAATAACCCAGGCTCTAAGTAGCACTTCCTTCTGTTATGCCTTTTCTTGCAGGAGTGGGAGACAGCTCTGCTGTTTCTCTTTTCTTTTTACAACCAATCCACTGTTTCCATAATGCTTTAACTTACTGCTTTAATCCGTCCCTTTCTTTCTCTAAAACTCAGAGGTCCATCTTAGCATGGAAAGTACCTGAATGCTCCTAAGATGACTATACCTCCTTGAAATTCATTCAGCAACTCTTCAAGTCTCTTAAAACTGTAGCCTTTGGACAAGCTATGTATATTCAAGGCTATCTATTTGCCGTTTGCTCCTTGGACCAGAAAACAGGATAGAATATGGGCAGTAGATTTAGCCCTTTCCACCAAGGTTTGACGTGAATAATCTAAAGGCAAGTTCTCTCTTGTGTCTTCAGCTGCCTTAAAATGTAAAGGCAATAATTATTCTTTTTTGCCCACCAATGCCTTAACGGTCTGAGTATGGAATGATTCTCTTTATCCTAAAATGGAATCCTTACCTCAGCTACAACTGCTTAGAAAAATCATACCTCCTAGTTTAAGGTCAAGCTGTGGCGACCAACACCCCACAGCACACGGTGTTTCTCCTGCGGCATTTGTACTGTTTTCCAAAGCTCTAGTGCTTACAGCTCTGTCTCTATAGAAACAGCAGCTCACTGTGGACAAAGTTGCCATAAGCTGATGTGAACCACCAAGGTGAAAAATCCCATATGGCTGTGCCTAAAGCCTAGAGCTACATACCTTGGTGAGGTCAGCTGAAAGCTAAACACATACCGAGTTGTAAGCAAGAGTTGTGCGGCTCAAGGTAGCCTCTCTAGGTTGTCAGGGTCAAAGCTATGTGCTCATTGAAGTCTAAATTCCTGCATCCTGGCCTAAAGTAGACTCACCATGTGGTATTTCAGTTTCATTCTCAGATTTCGGGCCCAGCATGATGGATGCTGAACACAGTATTTTCTCCCCTGTCCAACTGAGAATCAATTAAACCAATTGAGAGACGGTAAAAAGCATCTGTGGGAAATATAAACAAGTTTCGAGAAGCTATTATTTATAATATGGCATAAATCTGGGGCCTTCTAATAATGAGTTAGACCAACTTACACCTTTACAAATCATGCTGGCCCACTGCAGTTCCCACCCCTAACTCAAAAGCAGCAGCCCTCTGTCACCATGTGGCAGGGAGTAGCTGAAATTCCTGGCTCCTACATCAGCCAGAACTCAAAGAAAAATGAAAGGGAGGGGCTGGAGCATACACCTTCCTTATGCCCCAAACTCACCAATTAAATGAAGGGACTTTTTGTTTTTTGGGAAGGAGTGAGTGTTACACCAAGGAATCTTCTTCCCAGGGGAAGGAAATGTTAGGCTCAGAAATTAGGTAATGTGTGCAAGATGGTAGCATTAAGTAGTATTTATGCTGGAATCTGAATCTGGGTGGAACAACTGAACATCAACTGAACATCAACGCCTCTAAGAAATAGCTAATCACCATCTCATTTGTTCAGCTCTGATTCTTGCACATACCACTCTTACTATATCTGTTATGGCATTCTGCTGTAACTATTCCTGACGTGACTGACCCTCTACCAGGAAGAGACGGTGGCTTTGTTATATTGGCATCTAGAACTTCTGCCATAGTGCATGACACGTAGTAAGAATTCAATACAGGCTTGTTGAGCCCAACTAGACGGAACTATTATCTTTAAGAGAAACTCATGATTGTTCTGTTCTTGCAATCACTACATAACAAGTTATCCCTCAAAGTAGAAGGTTAAAACAACCATTCTATTTTCCTTATGATTTTGTGAGTCAATAATTCTGGAAGAGGTAGGTGAGGCTGTTCTTACTTGAAGTTTCCTGTGTAATTGTGGTCAGATGTCAACTACAGTCATTTGAGGGCTTGACTGTGATGGCCATCCAAGATGGCACTCTCATGTGGCTGGCAGCTGATGCGCTGTAGGATGGATGGAACTCAGCTGGGACTGTCAACAGAACTGCTGCCTCTTCAGCCTGATGTTCTCTGCATAGTCAGACATCATCCATGATGGCTGGTCTTCCCCAGCCAGCATCTCAAGAGAACCAGGAGGAAACTGCAGGGCTTTTTCTGACTTGGCACTGAAAAGTCACACAACCTCAGAAGTCATTTCCAGTGCGTTTTATTGATACGAGTTAGTCACTAAGATCAGCCTGGATTCAAGATGAGACGAGGTAGCCCCTACCTTTCAATGAGAGTGATGTCAACAAATTTGTGGACAAGGTCTGAAATACCCCCATGACCTTTCCCATCAATTTTACTGCCTTCTCTCTCCCCTTGTCCTCTTATAGGAATTTCATAATTTATACCTTTTGTGTTCCATTCCTCTTTGAACTGATAAATTAACTATTTCTTAACTAATTCAGTGAACACTGACAAATGAATATATTGCTTCTCTAAAACAAAATATCAGAGAGGACTTTCGGAACTAAAAGAACAGCTTGAATAGTTCTTAATTTTTGAGAACAATTCTTTGTGAAGAATACATGTTGGAAAAGACCAGCTTTCTGAGAGGACCGACATCACACAGGATGTAACTAACTACATGTAGAAAGGTCAAAATATGCAAATTATGTCCTAAGTACACAGAATTATACAGTCAGGTCCTAGAATATCAAATGCAACTGAACCATAGCCAACTTTAATGGCAATAGAACTTATCAGTTATTTTAGTGCAGTCATGCAGACCTAGGGAGGTACTATTTACCTCAAACGGTGTGTGATACTCTCAAAAAACACATTTTGACTTGAAAAATATACGGTCTGTGATACTCTTCAGAAGAGAAAACTCTAGGGAAAGGTTACAGTGAAAAAATGATATTTGAGATCACTGTGATGGTTTATTTAGGTTGTTTGCTGATCAGGAGCAAAGGAGACTAAGACTGAGATCATATTTCAGTGACAGTAGCAAGATGCTATTTTGGAAAGTAGAAAAAGTAACACATTTCAATACAAAACAGCTGTCTATAAACTTTCCATTTTTGGCAATGTGTCAGAGATTACATCTATATAAAATTTCCTGGTAGAAAACTAATAAAAGTATATAAAACATCTGTTTTGGGGATTTTTTTTTTTTGAGACAGACTCTCTTTCTGTTGCCCAGGCTGGGGTGCAGTGGCAAGATCTCAGCTCACTACAACCTCCACCTCCCAGGTTCAAGCAATTCTTGTGCCTCAGCCTCCCAAGTAGCTGAGACTACAGGCATGTCCCACCATGCTTTGCTAATTTTTGTATTTTTAGTAGAGACCAGGTTTCACCATCCGGGCCAGGCTGGTCTCAAACTCCTGGTCTCAAGTGATCTGCCTGCGGTGACCACCCAAAGTGCTGGGATTACAGGTGTGAGCCACCATGCCCAGCCTTGTTTTGGGGAAACATTTTTGGTTGAAATGTAATATATATGCAGAAAAGTTCACAAACTAAATCTATTGCTCTAAAACTTTTACAATTGGTATTTTGAATATAATATTGCAATTAAGAACATGATTGACATCCCTGAAGCCTCTCTTACGCCTCTTTCAAGCTACTATTCCCCTGAAAGTTTGCCACCATTCTGACTTCTGCAGCCAGAGGTCAATTTTACTTACTTTCAACCTTTATATATGAGAACGTTAGAGTATAAACCCTACTGTGTTTGACTTCTTTTGCACATGTTGTGAAGTATGTTAATTTATTTATTTTCACTGCTGTATAATATTGCAATGAATGAACATGCTTCCCATTATTTTTTCATACTATTGTTGATAGGTTTTTGGATTCTTTTGAAATTAGAACAACGGTTTTCAACCGGGGATGATTTTTCGGCCCCCAGGGGATATTGGGCAAAGTCTGGAAACATGTTGGGTTGTAATGAGTGGGGGAGGCTACTGGAACCTAGTGAATAGAGGCCAAGACAATGCTAATCATCCTATAAAGCACCAGGAAATCCCCCACAACAAAAAATTATTCAATTCAATGTGTCAGTAGTGCTGTGGTTGAGAAACCTAGCTTAGGACAATGACAGCAATCCTACCACAAACACTGTTATATGTGTTTTTTTTGTGAATTATATATGCATTTCTCTTGGATGCATACTTAGACATATAATTTCTGGGTAATAGAATAGGTACAATTTAGAATAGTAATAGAATAGTTTCCATTTAGAATATGTGGTCAGTTTTCTAAAAAGATTTTACCAATTTGCACTCCCCACCGCTGGTATAGGAGAGTTTCAGTTGCCCTACATCCACCCACCCCAATATATAACTTCTTCAATCTTTAATTTTGGCATTCTGGTGGTTGTGTAGTCATATCTCTTTGTGCTTTAATTTCCATTTTCGTGATGACAATAATGAACACTTTTTCGTATGATTACTAGCCATTTAAATATCTCCTTTTGTGAAATGCCTATGTATTTAGCCCAGTTTTCTGTAGGGTTGTTTGATGTTTGTTTATTAATTTGCAGAATTTCTTTATACATTTTCTGTATGTGTCCAGACCCAAGACTTCTTTCTCCCTGTCACAATGTGTTCATAGATATAAAACTTGGAAGTGCGAGGAGCTACCACATTTTAGGGTAAAAATTTGAGCACTGGGGGATAGGAATTGTTGGATTAATGGTTACCCTTTTTATCCCACCCTGGGCAAACATCCTGAAAGCATGTTTTATGTTTACACAGCCAGCCCTATTGAATTGAGGGACCAGTCGCCCATATCCGAGGCCAATTCAATAATTTGTCCTTAAATTCCAAAATGAAAGCTCTTTCTAGACTTGCCTGATGAATGATCGTTCAGATTCAGAGTTTGGTTTACCACAGAACTATAGGTGCTGTTTTTGAGCTGATCATGATTGGTCATTTAAGTAACAAAGTTCTTGTCTCTCTAAGAAGAGGTCTCAAGAAATCCAACTATATCACAGCCTTTGAGGGAAGATCATATTAATATTTGGAATGAATGGATGCTGGTGTCTGCAGTGTTCATGTCAGAAGCTCTCTTAGACCTGTCTGCCTCTGGAACTCAGCTTATCTCAGGTTGAATTGCTCTAAACGTCATACAGTATTTTGTACATGAAGAGCCCAACTTGATTCACCTCTAATTTCCATGCATTAATAGATAACTTTAAGTATGTGTTTGCTAGTTTATAACACTGTACTAAAACCATTATATATAGATCAGCAAATCCTCCCACACGAAATAATAAGTCTATTATTAGCCCCACTTGACAGGTGAGAAAATTGCAGATAGCAGTTTAATAACTCACCCAGGATTACACAGCTCGAGTGTGCTGAAACACATTTGTGGGTTTTGGGCTCAAAACATCCTGTTTGATGAACTGCAAAGTTCCACTGCTTCACTTTGATCATAGTTTTCAATCCAAACATGACATAATTTCAAGTGTATGGATATGGCCATGGCATTGTTCTTTAAGGCTGCTTCTCAGTGTTGTCATATTGAGGAGGAGGAGGAAGAAGAGAAAGAGAAGGACAACGAATCAGCTAGTTTGGCTTCCCTTATAAAATACAAAGTAGGGAAATCTCGGGGAAAAATGTCATCCAGTCTACCTTGAGAGGAACAGATGGCTCAAGCTTACAAGAAGCTAGGCAAACACAACGAGGAAACCCGAGCCCCTACTAAGCATACAGTGGGCTAATAAAAGAAAACAAACATTTAGTGACCAGCGCTGAATGAGATAACAAGGAAAAGAACCACGGCTATAATCCCAGGGCTTTAAGTGAGCCAGGGAGAGCATAAAAGGGATCTCACCCATAGAACACCCTGGTTGCCTTCCTATTTTCTCATCCTGAGAATGCTTAATCTCTGCTTTATTACTAGCGACTGACTTGATGGAGGCAGAGATTAAAGTGAAAGCGCCATGGGCTTTGGGGCTGCAAATACTAGACTTTAAAATCCGACTTTACCACTTACCAGCTGTATGTCTTTGGGGACACTGCTTGATCTCTGAAGCTCAATTTTCTCATCAAGAAAATGAGATTGATAGAAGAGCCTCTTTCAGGGATTTTGTGAATGTAGGTGTCTGGGACGGCTTTTCCGGCAAACATGATGATATGGGAATTTGCGTGTAAGAGCTTTATTGAGCTGTTCTCAATATTGACACCTGCAAGAGGAGGGGATCATTAAGGCTCGTTATGGAGTTACATCTGATGCCGTAAGAGCTCTGGAGATGAAATGACCCCTCAGGGGTATCCTGCCTATGGCCAGGCCTTTATACTTTTCCCCCCTGGCCCAGACTTTGCATGTGAGCTGCTTCCAGGGAGGCCATGTGATCTTGGGCTGGGTGGCTCTCCTTAGTCGAAGCAGATTCCCTGAGAGCTGATTCCCCAAGGGCTTTAGAAATGAGTGCTTCAGCTGTGATGGGGGATGTAGGTAGTGCCCCACAGTGTTCACTACAGCAGGTATACCTCCCACCCCAAGGTTCAGTAGGTACTTCCTCACCTTACTTCTTCCCAGAGCCTCGTTGTGCTTTTCCTTAAGATATGATTGGACTTCAAGCTGCTACTGTCGGGGTCCACCCTCAGCTTCCTCTGTCTTCCTGGTCCTAGCCCCAGCTTCCTTTCCTGCTATCCTTTCAGGCAAGACACAGCCACTTCGTTCAGAGACTGAGAATTTCCTGAGAGCTACCAGCTTTTCGAGCTCAGGTTCTAGAGTTATTTATCTTGGATGTCTTTGTCTTTGTTCATCTCTGCTTAGTCTAGATACTGAAGCTTAATATCCAAATGAGAATCTGGCTAAATCCGACAGTATAAAAAACTGCCAATAGCCAGACAGCTCAGGTAGAAGCCTGCAAATCAAGCCCCACTGAAAGTATTGGTATGGAGGTCAGGGCTTTTGCCATGATGGGGTAGAAAGAATGAGTGACCTGGGTGGGAATAATTATCTAGTTGCCACATGGTGCTTCCAACATAGCCTGGAGGATGAATGCATTTTATTTTGTATGATATGCAAACCCTTCTAAAGCATCTGTGCTGGCTTTGATTGGTAGCAGCTAGTATATATTAAGCCCTAGTCATGGGTCGCATGCTGGGCTAAGTGGTCCGTGTGGATTATCTCACCTTGTTCTCACTGCCACCCGATGAGGAGGGCTGTGTTTTCTCCATTTTGTAACTGAGAAAACCGAAGCGTTGAAATGATTTATTTATTGAGGGTTAATGAGCTTTGAATCCAGACAGTCTGACTCTGAACATCCATGCATCAATTATGGTCTCAGGCATTGGGAGAGGCGCAGAATCCCTTACCTGCTCCCTCAGACCCAGGAATGACCCGTTTGTGTTAAGGAGGAGCCATGTGGTTTGTAGCGGATTGAGTAATGGATGACTAAATTTACGTTCACCTGAAACCTTAGAGTGTGACCTAATTGGAAATAGGGTATTTGCAGATTTGATTCAAGATGAAATCATCCAGGATTTAGGGTGAGCCCCCAATCCAGGGAGTGGTGTTCTTATAAGATTAGTAGAGGACACAGAGAAATAGACAGAAGGGAAGGACATGTGAAGACAAAGGCAGAGGCTGGAGCGGTGCAGCCACAAGCTAAGGAAGGCCTGGGACCACCAGAAGCTGTCAAAGGAGAATCAGAGTTCTTCCCTAAAGACCAGAAAACATGTGGCCCTGTTTAACCACGGATTTCAGACTTCTGTGTTCCAGAGCTGTGCAAGAATAAGTTTCTGTGGTCTTAAACCACCTCATTTGCAGTCATTTGTTATTGCAGACTTAGGAATTAACACACAATATAAGTAGAAATGGCTAGACTGGGAACCACTGACGTTCCTGCTCTCCAGGCCAATTTCTTCTATAACATGAAGGTTTTGGTCTACATGACCTCTAGGATTCCTTCATCTTTGTCAGTGTCTGATCCTAAATCACACCATTCCCTAACAGAGTCTTGGTGCCAGCCATTCTATTTGTCACATTTGTTAAGACCAGGCAGTCACCCAGCTCCTACATATGCCTTTTTAAATGGCTTTTCTTCCACAAACATCTTCAGTAAAATGCAGTCTAAAGTGACTTCAGCTTTGAAAGCACCCTTCATTTGTTCTTGCCATTTCTTCACCTCCTGAACCAGACACTTACGACACAAATGACAGCATCAGAAGTTAATGCCAGCATTTGGATTTGCTTGAATTCATCATTTTTTCCCCCAATGGCCCGTGTCAGTAATGTCTAGGCTCCAGAGAGAACCTGTCTCTCAGAAGTGGAAGATCGTATTAATCACCTGAAAAGACTGAAAAAATACAGCACACTTTTTTAACAGCAGAGACAACGCCTGTGTGATTGGTTTCCTTTAAACTTTCACAAGAGAAGGCTGGGACTAACATCTTTTTATCATGGAAACAGCAAAATTAAACAATATAAATCAGATTTTTTTTTAATTTTATTTTTTGAGACGGAGTCTCACACTCTTGCCCAGGCTGGAGTGCAGTGGCACAATCTCAGCTCACTGCAAACTCCGCCTCCGGATTCACGGGATTCTCCTGTTTTAGCCTCCCGAGTAGCTGGGATTACAGGCACACATCACCACACCTGGCTAATGTTTTGTATTTTTTTTTAGTGGAGACGAGGTTTCACTATGTTGGCCAGACTGGTCTCTAACTCCTGACCTCATGATCCACCCACCTGAACCTCCCAAAGTGCTGGGATTGCAGGCGTGAGCCACCACGCCTGATGTAGATTTTTACCCCTAAAATGCTTTGCTACTCAGTCATCTCACATCTGGATCTAGTCAGGGATTGTGTTCCCTCCCCTTAGAGATCCTTTTAAGATGCCCATGGGTGAATCCTAAAGGCAGCAGGAAACTGAAGCAAGAAAGTTAATTAATTTGATCAAGATCACCCAGACAAAAAGGAGTTAGATCCAAACTTAATGCAGTCTGACTGCAAAGTGAGTGTTTTTAATTCCTACCCTACGTCCATGGTGTCTCCATTTGCAGCATGGACATAAGAACAAAGAAAATAAAATCAGTTAAGAGACTGTTGTAATTCATACATTGTTTATTGCAAAAAAATTCACACTGAATTAAGGCAGGAGAAGCCCTGTAGAGGGAGTGGGTGGCAATATCAGGAAGAGAGAAGTTGGATGTGGAAATTAATTTGATGTGGAAGATGCAGAAGAGAGAGGGTTGCGATAGATGACATCTACATTGTGTCTTGGTAAATGAGTATATGATGGCGGTAGTCACTTAGATAAGGAATACAGGCAGAGGAGGGATATGTTCAGGTACAGACGGTGGATTCTGTTTTGGACATGCCGATTCTATCTCTTCCTGTGGAGGTGGTCAGTAGCCAGGTGTCAAAATGGTAAATATATTAATCCCTCCTGTTTTTGTATTTCTCCAGATTTGCTTGGCTTCTCCCACCTTCCAACCACTTGGCTGCTTGCTTAGTAGACCAGCCCCAACTGTTGCCGCCTTGACTGTCAACAATACTTATAGTCTCAGTAACTTGTAGAGAAGACCAGGCTCCAGCATTTTCCATTATCCCCAGCACAAAGGAGGTCACACCAGTTCTGGCCTCCAATTCTGTCCTAATGGAATCAGTGGCTCTGGCTTCTCCATCACTTCTGGGCTCCTCAAGAGCCACCCTGGAAGGTTAGCTGTCCCAGCAGTCTCCCATATCCTGGAACACAGTGAAGTAAACATTCCGTGTGGTGAAATTTGACTGATAAAAGACAAAAGATGGAGGGAGCCAGTAGACCTATTTTCCTTTCTTGTTCACTATTCACTGTGTCATGGTGCAGTGATGCCAACACTCCAACTGGAGACATCCGGTGTGAGAGAACAAAAGAGCCGCCCTTTCCTGGAGGCTGCAGCCAACTCGGGTGTGTAAAACTTTATATTTGTATTCCCTATTTTTCTGTTCTTTTCATTCTAGATTCCTGGATTGTGCCTCCTACCTCAATAGAGCCTTAGCTGACAGCTTTTGCCTTTGATTCTGTTTTCCAGGGAACTTAGGTTATGACTATTTGTACGAGGAATGGCTCCAGAAAGCAGATTCTCAAGTGGGGTTTTGACAGTGGTTTTCCTACCTGTCTAAAGGTAATAAAAAGCTGGAGTAAGTGTGATGGCAAAACCCCTCTGGCATAGAGAATGTGATAAATACTAAAGCTTTCACATTCGTTTAATTGGGCAAGGGAAGGATCTGAGAGATCAAGTGGACACTGCCCTAGATCAGTATAATAAGGTCAAGAATAATGGTAAGAGTTGCGTTATGGGGTATTTTTGACATTACTGAAGTTCTTGCAAAAATATTAAAAAAAACAGTCTAGAGTACTTAGCTGCCAACTTAAGGAATACTATACAGTTAGAGATTTCTGGGGAAGCTTTAAAGGAAATTATTGTCATCTGCAGCCTGCGGGCATGCTCTGCTGAAATTTCAGATTTACCGTCTGATTATAAAAGTGTGGCTGAGTTACAAAGGAGGCTGAATGCACAGCTTCAACAGGTTTCCTATGTCAAAGTTAAGGCCTTGATGGGAAAATAGTCAGCCCTGAGACCTGGCATGGAGATATTGGGAAGAGCAGCCTAGATCTTATACCTAGAAAATCCCTCCAAGTCGTTCTGGCAGGAAAAGTAACCTTCTTCCCCTTGCCAAAGAAGAATAGATTTTCCCTGGAAACTGTACAAATCCTGATATAAATGAGGTCGCTTGCAATATGATGTTAGGTCCTAAGTTTCACTCTCTCGACATCTCGTTGACTTCAGGCCAATAAACAGGGTCAGAACTTAGCACGGCCTGAGCAAGGAAGTACAACCTCTGCTTCAGAAAAATGTGGCCAAAATATGCCAAAGGAATTGCAGAGCAAAGCTAACATACACCAATAGAAAGTGGGAGAATATGTATGAAAGGGAATACGCTGAGGGTATTAGACTTGTGGGGTGAGCATGCTGGAGCATGATAAACAGAGATAAGTTTATTGACATGGGAAGGACTCACCCATGGCTTGGGATTTAATATTTTGCTCTGGGAAGACATATGTATGGGATACAAACCTGGTGAAGAGTCACAAGCTCGGCATCTGAGTGAAATTACACTAGGACACCTGTCTGAAACTGGGTCTTCAATTTTGTTGGAACAACTTGGAGCCTGGACATGGCAATTGGCTAGAATTAATAGGATGGAGATGCCGGAATCTCCTTGGCCTGATTGAGGAAGGAGTCAGATGGCTCATGAATGTGGAGTGTTGGGATAGATTTGTACGTAAAACCCAAAACCTACCACTTGGCAGTTTCCCAGGGAGAGTTGGTGATGGCTCCTTTCACCAAGGCAATCAAGGACGTGCCGGTGAAGGAGGGGATGAACCAGGGTCTTCCCAAACCTTGGTGGTGCTTTCTTCTGCAAGCCAAGGTTGAGAGTGGAAGATGCTGCCAAGAAACTGGCTTCCTTTCTATCAATGGATGTGATAGAATTCTGAAGTCAGAGGCCACGTGTAGCATTTAACTCTCAGAAGCAAAGTAAATATATGTATAAGTTATATATTGCTAAATGTATTTATTAATTCTAATGGTTTCATTTGTACATTTTATATATATGACCACATTGTACATAATGAGAGGCATATCCCTTCCTTTCCCATCCTTACACATATTTTTTTTTGTTGCTCTTGCTTCGACTTAGGCCTTTCTTCCAAGGCTAATGTCTTCATCTCCTGATCTTAGAAGAAAATATTTCGATATTTCATAATTAACTATGATGCTTGTAGATTTTTTGTAGATACATCTTTTCAGGTTAAAGGAAATTCCTTCTCTTCCTAGTTTGCTGAGTTTTTCTTTTTATTATTACTATTATCATTATTATAATTCATGGATATTGGATTTTAAATTATTTTTCTGAATTTATCAAAATTATCATTTAATCTTTCTTTTCTCTGTTAATGTGGTGAATTATCTTGATTGTTTTTTGAATGACAAAACACCTTTACATTCCTGTAATAAACCCAGTATTTTTGTGATATATTTTTGTTTTGTATCACTGGACTTTATTTTCCTATTTTGTTTAAGAGTTAATATCTAGGCTGAGTGTGATGGCTCATACATGTAATCCCAGCACTTTGAGAGGCCGTGGCAGGTGAATCACCAGAGGTCAGGAGTTCAAAATCAGCCTGGCCAACATGGTGAAACCCGGCCTCTACTAAATATACAAAAAAATTAGCTGGGTGTTGTGACAGGTGCCTGTACTACCAGCTACTCAGGAGGCTGAGGCAGGATAATTGCTTGAACCTGGGAGGTGGAGGTTGCAGTGAGCCGAAATTGCACCACTGCATTGCAGCCTGGGTAACAGAGTGACACTCCATCTCAAGAAAAAAAAAAAAGATTTTATATCTATCCATTAGAAACACGGACCCTGATTTTCTTAATGTCTTTGTCAGATTTTGGTATTCAGTTAATGCCAAAAAAGTGGGACTGGGGGGTGGTATTTTCCTTTTATTCTAGTCTCTGAAAGGTTCTGTGTGAGATTGGCATTATTATGGCAATCTATATTTATACCTTCAATATGGCATATCCATGTTTGATATGGTTTGGCTGTGTCCCCACACAAATCTTATCTTGAATTCCCACATGTTGTGGGAGGCACCTGGTGGGAGGTAGTTAAATATGAGGGCAGGTCTTTCCCATGCTGTTCTCATGATAGTGAATAAGTCTCTTAAGTTCTGTTGGTTTTGAAAAATGGGAGTCTCCCTGAATAAGCTCTCTCTTTTCCTGCTGCCATCCATGCAACATGTGACTTGCTCCTCCTTGTCTTCTGCCATGATTGTGAGGATTTCCCCAGCCACATGGAACTGTAAGTCCAGTTAAACTTTTTTTATTTGTAAATTGCCCAGTCTTAGGCATGTTTTTATCAGCAGCATGAAAATGGACTAGTAGAATATTTAAGGATATTTGAAAAACATCATCAATAAAACCATCTACATCTGTATATGTCTTCTAAGAAAAATCTTAATAATGACTTCAATTTTAGTAATGGCTTTATGATTGTGGCTGTTATTTTTTTCTCCAAGGACTGTTTTCAATTAATTGTCAAATTTATTAGGTTTAATTTGTTAATAACATACCATTATTTTATTGTCTATAAGATCTGTAGTTATGTTTCTTTGATATTGGTAATTTATGTTGTCTCCTGTTTTTTTTTTTTTTGCATCAGTCTTACTAGAGGCTCTTCAGCTTCATTTATCTGCCTTTTTTTTCTGTTTGAGACAGTGTTGCTCTGTCACTGAGGCTGGAATGCAATGGCAGGATCTCATCTCATTGCAACCTCTACCTCCTCAGTTCAAGTGATTCTCCTGCCTCAGTCTCCCAAGTAGTTGGAACTACAGGTGTGCACCATGACACCTGGCTAATTTCTGTATTTTTAGTAGAGATGGGGTTTTGCCATGTTGGCCAGGCTGCTCTCAAACTCCTGGTCTCCAGCAATCCTCCTGCCTCAGCCTCCCAAAGTGCTGGGATTACAGGCATGAGCCACTGGGCCTGCCCAAACCCTGCAGTTTGAATTGGGTTTTCTTTCATTTGTACATTGGATTTCATTTTATTGATTTTAGCTCTTATATTAATTAATTTTGAGACATGGTCTCTTTCTGTCACCCAGGCTGGAGTGCAGTGGTGAAATCGTGGCTCACGGCAGCCTCAAACTTCCAGCTCAAGTGATTCTCCCACCTTGGCCTTCCACATCGCTGGGACCACAGGAGCATGCCACCATGCCCACCTAAGGTTTTGTATTTTTTGTAGAGATGGGTTTTTGCCATTTTGCCAAGGCTGGCCTCGAACTCCTGGGCTCAACTGATCCTCCTACGTTGGCCTCCCAAAGTATTGAGATTATAGGCTTTAACCACCATACCTAGCCTATTTATTATTTGTTTTGATTTGTTATTTTCTATTTATTGTAATAAATTCTTAGATTATGCATTTTCTGGCTTTATTTTTTGCTGATACATATATTTACATCTATATATTTTCCTTCTCCAGGAACTGTTTCTGCTTTATGTCACAAGTTTTGTCATGTTCTAGTTTTCACTGAAGTTAAACCTAGAATATTTCTGATATTCATTTTAATTTCTTTTTTGAATTATATGTTATTTAGAAGTGTGTTAATATTCTTAATATTTGGAGATTTCTTGTTGTCTTTCTAAAAATGATTTTTATCTTAGTTCTAGCACTTATGGAAAGGAACTTGTTAAAATATCCCAATTTGAGTAAAGATTTCTATATTTATTTTAATTGTCTTTTATTGTAATGTCTTTGTGTGATTTTGATGCTTGAGTAATGCTGGTCTCACAGCATGAGTTAGGAAGGATTCCTCTGCTTCTATTGTGTTGTAGATAATCAATAGCATTTATATTTTAAAGATTTGGTAGAATTTACTGGTGAAACTATCTAGGCTTGGTGAATTCTATTTGGAGGGTTAGATATTGTTGATTCAAATTCTCTAATAAATACAGGCCTATTCAGATGATCTGTTTCTTCTTGTGTAAGTTTTAGTAGACTTTCTTTCAAATAATTGTTTTATTTGTGGGCCTAGTTGTTCATAATATTCCTTTATTATCTTTTTAAAATATTCGTGGCGTCAGTAGTGATGGTCCCTCTTTCATTTCTGATATTAGTAATTCGTCCTCTCTTTTTGTGGTTAGCCTGGGTAGAAGTTTTTCAATTCCACGGATCTTTTGAAATAACCAGCTTTGGTTTTGGTGTTTTTCTTTATTAATTTCCTATTTTCAATTTCACTGATTTCTGCTTTGATATTTATTCTGCGTACTTTGTATCTAATTTGCTCTCCTTTTTCTTATTCCCTAAAGTGGAAACTTAGATAATGATCTTTAGACCTTCTTTTCTAACATGTACATTCAGTGCTATAAGTTTTTCTCTAATTCCTGCTTTTGCTGCATTCCACAAATGCTTTCATTTTCACTTAGTCCAAAATACTTTTAAACTTCTCTTGAAGGTTTTCTTTAGCCCATGTGTTATTTATATGTGGGTTGTTTAACCTCCAAATACTTTGGGTTTTTCTAGCTCCCATTCTGTTATTGGTTTTCATTGCAGTCTGAAAGAACACTTTGGATAATTTCTATTCTTTTAAATTTGGGAAGGCATGTTTTATGGAACAAGATGTGATCTACTTTGGTGAATGTTTCAAGCTTCGGTGAGCTTGATGAGAATGTGTATTCCACTGTTATTGGATGAAATATTCTGTAAACATCAATTGGAGCCAGTTGATTGATGATGTTGTTTGTTTCAACTCCATTCTTATTAATTTTCTGCCTGCTGGATCTGTTATTTATGGGTAGAGGGATGTAAAAGTTGCCGACTATAATCATGAATTTTCCTATTTCTCCTTGCTATTCTATCAGTTCTTTTGTTTTATGCTACTTAATCCTCTCATACGTGCATATGTATTAAGAATTGTTACGTCTTCTTGGAGAAGAGAAGAGAACATAAGATTATCATTATGTGATACTTCCCTTTATCCCTGATAATGTCGCTTGCTTTGAAAACTGCTTTGTCCGAAATTAATACAGCTACTCCAATGTTCTTTTGATTCGTGTTAGTATAATATATCTTTTTCCATCGTTTTTTATTGTAATCCACAAATATCTTCCACTCTTTTCTGTATTTCCTATTCATTTTCATCTCAGTGTTTTAATTTGATTATTTTCTGTAGATAAGTCTTCCAGTTCAGTAATCTTGCCTTCTGCCACGTTAAAACTGCTATTAACACACTTGTTTCAATTCTTAATTTTAGTTATTTTATCTGTTATAAAACATCATTTTTTAAATAAATTACAATCCTCTGAGAAAAGTCTTCATCTTTTAGTCCCTTTTCTCCGTATGCTCATGTTCTTGCACATGCAAATCATAGTTACTTTCAAATCCTTATTTGCTAATTTACTATCTCAATTGCCTTTGAATCTGTTTATTGTCTTTTTCACCTCTCTTGGCTTACAATCATATGTCCTTGTCTCCTGGCATGCTTAGTAAATGTTTTTACTTAAAGGTAGACATTATATATAAAAAAACTGTAGAGGTTCCAGTTAATATTCCTCCAGCAGCATTATCTTATCTTTATGCTGGGCATATACAGAGGGGCTTGTAATTCAACCCCAGAAGCTGTGCTGAACTAAGCTATGTTTTATTCATTTATTTTTCCCACATAGGTATGTTTTACTTTTTGAAAAGCTCTTTCTTTGTTTCATTTGCAATTCTGAGATATATTGTCAGTGCTTTCTTCTGTTCACTGAGGGTCTTACCCTCAGCAAATCCTAAACTGGAATTCTTATATCAATATCACAGTGAGACTGCCGAAAACAATGCTTTGCATTTAGGATGCCTTCTGCTGAGGTGTATAGCCTCCCAAGTCATTCAGCTTCAGAAATAGGCAGATTCCTAAGAGAGAACAATGGCTCTCCCCCAGGATCAACCCACTGCTCTTCCTGCCTCATCCCAGAGGCAGGCAACTGGGATGTTGCCTCCTTAAATTTCCAATTATATCTCTCTAGTCCTGTGAGATTCTCACACTCTGGTTTCTGTCCTCCAGCTGTGGTCCTCTGCCTAGGAAAGGTTCACATTCTCAGCCTCTTGGTTTGCAAATAGAGTTGAAAAGTGTCCTCAGTTGCAAGGTAAAGCTGCCAAACATCAGCTTACCTTTCTGCAGTTTTTTAACTCTCCAGAATCTTGGCTTCTTTAATCTTTGCTCATTTGGTTACCAGAAAGTAGTCCCGATCCAGATCCCAAGAGAGGGTTCTTGGATCTTGCGCAAGAAAGAATTGAAGGCAAGTCCACAGAGTAAAGTGAAAGAAAGTTTATTAAGAAAGTAAATGAATAAAAGAACTGTTGCTCCATAGGCAGAGCAGCCTCAAGGGCTGCTGGTTGCCCATTTTTGTGATGATTTCTTGATTACATGCTAAACAAGGGTGGATTATTCATGACTCCCCCTTTTAGACCATATAGAATAATATCCTGATGTTACCATAGCAGTTACCATGGAGTTACCATGGCAGTTGCCATGGTAAACTGTCATGGTGCTGGTGTGAGTGTAGCAGTGAGGATGACCAGAGGTCACTCTTGTCGCCATCTTGGTTTTGGAGGGTTTGGGCCGGCTTCTTTACTGCAACCTGTTTTACCAGCAAAGTCTTCATGACATGTATCTTGTGGTGATCTCCTCTCTCATCCTGTGTCTTAGAATGCCTCAATCATCTGGGAATGCAGCCCAGTACGTCTCAGCCTCATTTTAACCAGCTCCTATTCAAGATGGAGTTGCTCTTCTTCCAATGCCTCTGACCCTTTGGCAACTGTCTCAGCTGTTAAATAGTTTGAAAATTTTATTGCATTTTTCTAGTAATTCTTATAGGGACTAGGAATCTGCTGCAAGCTACTCTATCCGATGTGGCAACAGAAATCCGGGTTATCCTTATTTGAAGTGAAAAATATCCATCTAGGACGTTTTCAAGAAGGCCTTTATGCTTCCCAAGGACAAAGAAAACACACTTGGGCTTGAATGGTGGAGTCGTTGACTTAAGAAAGGAGAGTGAACTCAGACTCTGAGTCCAAGGAAAACTGTTTTGAGTGAAAAGAGAAAGAGCTACATAACACATAGAATAGATATTAAAATATGTTAAATTTTAGTAAGACCAAATGAATGATATGAAACTTCAGCACCTGTAATATCCTCATTATTTTTGCTCGTATTATAAAACACCTTTTAAAGATAAGAATAAGTGTTTAAATGTGTAGAACTGCTTTGGACTAGATAGAGGAGGGGATCCCACAAGGCAGTGTAAAGGGTCAGGGAGGAAATATTAATGACCTCATCCTAGTGAGTCCTTTGGGACATGGGGGTAGCAGTAGAATGTTACTTTGGAGAAGTGGCAAGAATCCAACTGGAGAAGCCTCCCATTAGGAGAGATTACTTAGGTTTCCTGCTTCTCCATAGGTAATGCCTTTTAAGAGTATTTA
The DNA here is from genome assembly GCF_049354715.1 of Callithrix jacchus. NCBI lineage: Eukaryota > Metazoa > Chordata > Mammalia > Primates > Cebidae > Callithrix > Callithrix jacchus. The sequence goes on from NC_133520.1 coordinate 44,540,968, forward strand.
TCTTATACAGACATTTAAAAGTCAGGTAGTGCAAAGGAAAACCTCTGGGATGATGAAATTTTTGGTACTTGGTAGCCCTTCAAATTTCTCTAAGTATATGTAAGGCTAGCTTTGCTTGTTGGTCTTGAGAATTTGTGCTTTTGGTGACACATGGGAGTGGGAGACGGATCTGAGTTGATGCCATGCCTGACACCTGATCTCCCTTCCCCTAGGTAGGAAGAAGTGAATTTATGGTTTCTTGCTTCTCTTCCATTTCTATTTGCCAATGGGAACTCTCTTCTCTGGTTTCTTTCTCCAGGAAAACCTATAGTCCTAAATGACCAAAATAGCTCTTGGTGTCAGCTTAATGTCTGATTTTAATGCCATTGCCTTGAGAAAAACAATTTCTGGCTTGTAAAATATGAGTAAATGAGAGAGCTACTGCAGATCAGTGGAGTGGTGGGTGTTGGGGGGACCTCGGCATGACTGAAGGCCATTTGTGCATTGTAAAATTTTTGTTGTTGTTACTGAATGTCTAAGCCTAAAAGTTACTCAGAAGCAGTCCCAGGCCGGGCATAGTAGCTCATGCCTATAAAGCCAGCACTTTGAGAGGTGAAGGAGGGCAGATCATGGGGTCAGGAGTTTGAGACCAGATTGACCAACATGGTGAAACCCCATCTCTACTAAAAATACAAAAATTAGCTGGGCATGGTGGCACGTGTCTGTAATCCCAGCTACTTGGGAGGCTGAGACAGGAGAATCACTTGAACCCGGGAGGCGGAGGTTGCAGTGAGCTGAGATTATACCACTGCACTCCAGCCTGGGTGACAGAGCGAGACTCTGTCTCATAAAAAAGAAAAGGAGCCATCCCAGTATTCAGAACTTGTTATGAGCTGCTACCTAGTGTATCAAATGCACACATTCCACCGGTTTCCATTGGTTCCATTGTTTTCTATCCATTTTTTTTTGTTGTTGTTAATGATTTTTGCAGTAGTTTCTGGGAAACCTGAAGGCAAAAAAAAAAAAAAAAAAAAAAGGCAAACTCATTATTACTCCAAGAAAAACACCTCAACTTGTGAAAACAGCTTAGTGAAATTATCTTCTTACAACTAGACCACAGGATAAATACTTTTGAAATTTTGTAGGTTGACTTCAGCTCTGTGTACCTTACTTAAAATCAATTTTGTGGTAATTTATTTATAACCACTTAGTTATCAATAGAATTTGTTTTTAATTTGAGATGACTACTTTCTTACACTCCCATTTATTTAACAATTGAAGATAGGAGGCCCTAAGTAGTTAAACGGCTTACCAAAAGACACATAGCTGGTTTGTGTTTGGTGGAGAGGCTGGGAACCAGAGGGCTGTGTTTGGAGTTTTCCACCCTATATCACCTGGCCTGTGACACCAGGTCTTGGGTGACTACATAACTTTCTACCACTTCCACCAGATTCTTGTTTTTCCCTAATTTTATGTTATTAATAGCTTCTTGGACTAATTCTGCCATATACTGTGAGTGACTCAAATTGATAACACTATTTTATTCAGAAGAATTCCTAGACATAATGCCTTGTTGAATAATTTTTTGAAGAAATAATTTGCTCTCATATTTAATAATTTGCAATAAAACAGGTGGAAAACTGTCCTGTGAAGATATTCCATGCCACCCTCTCACTCACTCAGCTACCCAATTCACCTCCCTGCGGGCTACCTGTGTTACTAGATTCTTGTGTAGCTTTGCAAATGTATGTCATGACTATACAAGGAAACAGATTCTGTATATTCTTTTATTGCCCTTTTTTAGTAACAACTTTTATTGTGACAATGAAGCACTCCAATGTCAATGGCTTATACCAAGGCACTTTTACTCATGGGTCTGTGGATTGACTGTGGCTCGGCGGGCTCCAGTGGGAATCAGCTGGGCTCAGCTGTGTTCAAGTCAGGTCTACTCCACCTGTTTTTTCCAGGATCCCAACTGATGGAGCAGCAGCTACGTGGTCATGCTCATCTCATAACAGATGGTGAGAGTGCCCTAGGGACTAGCAAACACACATGCCACTTCTAAATCCTTACTTTGCAATTAGCACACTCTCATTTCTACTGGCGTTCATTGCTTAAAGCAGGTCACATGGCCCAGTCAAGAGTTAATGGGGTAGAGAAGCGTATTCCTCCCACAGTGTAGTTGGGGGTGTGGGTATTTGATGGCTAATGATGCTTATTATTAACTTAATATGGGCTCACAAACTATAAACTGTATTTTAATTTAATATATCTTGGAGATATTTGTATGTTAGTATATAAACACTAAAATTTTTTTTTACACTTAAAATTTTTAAAAATAACTCTATGGTATTTCATTTTATGGATGTCTACTATATAACCAATCAGTTCTCTATTGATGGACATTCTGATCATTTCTAGCACTTTGTTATTACAAATATTACTGCAGTGAGTAATATCATACATATATCATTTTGCATACATGCAAGTGCTATCTGCAAAATGAATTCCTTGAAGATGAATTGTTGGCTCCAAGGCAAATATTTAATTTTGGCAAATATTGCAAATTTCTCTCTATAGACATTATATCAATACACATCTCCAACAACAGTATAGGAAAGGGCTTATTTCACCATATTTTTGCCAACTCACTGTGTTACCCAGCTTTGAATCTCTTCCAGTCTGGTGGAAAATAACATAGTATTGATGTTGTCGTGCTTATCATTTTGTTTTGTTTTTTAATAACAGCTATGTTGGCATATACTTCACTTATAAAATTTACCCTCTTAATCTGTACATCTCAGTAGGCCTTAGAATATTCTCAGTGTTGTGCAACCATCACCACAATATAATTATGGAATATTTTCATCTGTCCAAAAGTAATCCTGTACTCATAACAGCGTTTTTCATTCTCCCTCCCCTCTATCCCTCAGCAGCTATGAATCTACCTTTGTCTCTATAGATTTGCCAAGTCTGGAGATGTCATCATAACTGGAATGATATATCATGGGTTTTTTCACTTTGCATAGTGTTTTCAAGGTTCATTTATTGAACCTTATTGTGGTATGTATCAATATTTTATTCCTTTATGGTACTAATTTTTCATTATATGAACATACAACATTTTATTTCTTCATTCATCAATCGATGGACACAAGTTGTTGCCACTTTTTTGGCTGCTATGAATAATGCTTCTCTGAACATCTGTAAACAAGTTTATGTGGACATATGCTTTCATTTCTCTTGGATGAATACCTAGACGTGAAATTCTCAGTCATTTGTTAATTCCATGTCTAACAATTTGAAGAACTGCTGCACTGTATTCCAAAGTGGAAGCACAATTTCACAATCCTTCGATGTATGAAGATTCCAATTTTTTCTCATCTTCACCAATACTTTTTAATTTCAGACACCCTAGAGGATGCAAAATTGTATCTCATAGTGGCTTTGATTTGCATTTCTCTAGCGCTAATCATTTTCATATGGAAAATTTCACATGGAAAATGTGTTTATTGGCTGTTGACATAGATTCTTTGGCAACTATCTGTCAATATTTAGTTGATTTATTTGTCTTTTCATTGTTTAATCGTAAAAGTTATATATATATATATAAATATAACTAAGTATATTTATATACACACACACAAACACACACACAACTAGTATATATATACAACTAAGTATATATATTTATATACTTTTTTCTTTTTTTGACATGGAGTCTCACTCTGTCGCCCAGGCTGGAGTGCTGTGGCAGCATCTCAGCTCACTGCAACCTCTGCCTCTCAGGTTCAAGCAATTCTTGTACCTCAGCTCCCAAGTAGCTGGGATTACAGGCAAGTGCCACCACACCCGGCTAATTTTTGTATTTTTAGTAGAGACAAAGTTTTGCCATGTTGGCTAGGCTGGTCTCGAACTCCTGACCTCAAATGATGCACCTGCCTCTGCCTCCCAAAGTGCTGGGAATACAGGTGTGAGCCATCACAGCCCACCTGTTTATATACTCTTGATAGCAATCCTTTATCAGATATATGATTTTGAAACACTGTTTTTCATTGTGTGAGTTGTCTTTGTTGAAGAAACTATTCTTTTCCCAGTGAATGGTTTTGATTCTCTGGCCAAAAATTTATTGGCCATAGAGATATAGGTTTTGTTTTGGACTCTCAATTCTAATTCCTTCATCTCTTTGTTTATCCTTATCCCATTGCCATGCTGTCTTAATTTCTGTAGCTTTGTAGTAAGGTTAAAATAGGGAAGTGTGAGTCCTTCAATTTTGTTTATCTTTTTCAAGATTGTTTTGGATATTCTGGGCCCCTTGAATTTCAATATGAATTTTAAGATCAGCTTACAAATTTCTCCTCAAAAGGTGCCTGGGATTTTGATAGGAATTGTGTTGAATCCATAGTCAGTGTAGTTTTAAACTCTATCTATTCATGAATTAGGTAGAACACATTTTTAAGGCCATTTGATTTTCTTTTTCTAAAGTAAGAACTTATATATATTTGGCTCTTTTCTTGTGGGTGTCAGTTCCAGTTCTGTTCTTGCACCACTCAGATTATGTTTGGAAACAAGACTAGAGGGATGGGCATGTTTCACAAGTATATAGGAATATTGACTCGGATACACTTTTCTCTGTGATTCCCTCAAAAGGATTGGGTGCACTGGAGTTATGATAGAGAATATTTATGTTTGAAACAACCAGAACTAAGAAATTAGCTGAAATTAACACGAAAAAAAAAACTTCACTCTTTTTATTTCCTTTTCCTCAGAAGACAAAATGGTATTTATTAAAATATCCATGGATTGAAAAATGTACCAAAATAAGTTTCCTTAAAATAGCTAGACAACTCATCCTTGAAACAAAGTCATTTCACAAGATATATAAATTTCTTCTTCATGTGTATTTTCCTATCATTATTTTTCTTCAGATGTTTTATTTTCCTGTTCTTCATGCAGATAATTTGTAGAATTCTTATCCTCCCTGTTTTGAAAGAATTTTCCTTAGTTTTGTGTATGTTGTCTCTTTCTCTTCTCTAGTATGATCTTACAATTATTTATGCTTCTCTCGTATTTTCCAATTTTCTACCTCTAATTTATAGGTCTTAAATTTAGCCCAGTCATGTCACTTGGAAGAAAATAGCTTAAGTATACAGCCATGTCTTGGTTAGAGAAATAGCTCCTGGATATGTCAAGGCCAGAAAATCCGGTGTCACCGTGAGGGCATCCAGTGACAGAAAGGGCCCACTTTCTTCATCCACTTTGTGTTGCTATAAAGGAATACCTGAGACTGGATCATTTATTTTAGAAAAGAAGTTTACGGCTTGAGAATGCCGTAGCGTGCTCAGCAGGAAGTACTTCCCCCAGCGGAAGCTGCCGAGCCTGAGAGAGCGGAAGTGCCTCCGCTTTGGGTCTCTCTGGTCTCCGCAGAAGCGAGATGGTAAAGGGAACGTCGTCGTTTGGAAAGCGTCTCGATGAGAGGAACCAGTTGTGCCACCGCTGTGGCTCTGAGGCCTACCACCTTCAGAAGTGGACCTGTGGCAAATGTGGCCACCCCGCCAGGCGCAAGAGAAAGTACAACTGGAGTGCCGAGGCTGGAAGACGAAGTACCGCCGGGACTGGTCACCCGAGGCACCTCAGGGTTGTATACGGCAGATCCAGCATGGAATCCGTGAAGGAACAACACCTCAACCCACAAGGGCAGCTGCTGCGGCAGCCCGTGCATGGTAAGAATTTCAACGATTAGTCCTGCAGTAAATGTTCTGATTAAAAAAAAAAAAAAGCAGTTTCCTTGGCTCATGGTTCTGCAGACTGTGCAGGAAGCATGGCGTAGGAATCTGCTTCTGGGGAGGGCCTCGGGCTGCTTTCACTCAGGGCAGGAGGCGCTGAGCTGGTGCGTGCGGAGATCACATGGTAAGAGGGAAGCAAGAGAGAAGGAGGTTGTCCTGGCTCTTAACAACCAGCTCTCTGGGGGAATTAACAGGGAACTCATTCATCCCCTTAACCCGGGAGGGCATTGGTCTTTCCTGAGGGATTCGTCCCCAGGACCCAAACACCTCCTATTAGGCCCCACCTGTAACATCGGTGGTGAAATTTCAACATGAGGCTTGGGAATGACACGTATCCAAACTATAGCAGCCATCTTGCATACTGATCAAGGGTCAGTGGTCCGTGATTTTGTTGCTCCCTCAACTATGCTAGGAATGAGATTATAAATATTTGAGGGTTTTTGTTTGAAATATGAAGACCTCTTATTCTGTTCACCTGGAGTGCTGAAAGGGTCCATTTTCATTCACTACAAACTGGCTCACCATGCCAACAGGTGTTACTCAATTCTTGATCACTGAAGGGCTCTCTATAGGTTGCTAAATGGCTCTGACTGTCCTTGATTTGTCCTCTAATGAGAAATGAAAAAAGGAGTGGAATTACAACATAATTAAATTCAACTCATGAGCAAGGTAAGATGACCATGCTTTTTAAGCAAGTTTGCTGTAAGAGCCTCCTGCTGTCTCTTCAAATCTGTCCGTGGGAGCCCCTCATGTTTTGCATCTGTCCAGTCTGTCTTGCCTCTTTAATGTGTGTTGTCCTGGATGGTGTCCCATCATGATTTTTGGTGACAGGCACAGTCTTGCAGAACATGGAGCTAAAGACCCCCTTGGGATATGCCATAGGGAAAGAAGTAATGTATTACCGAGCTTAAATGTGGTATTTCTGCTGGAGAATGGTATGAATGAAACTTTGTTCATTTTTATTTAACATTTTTCTCCTAAAGAGGCCAAAGGAGTCCAGCTTTATACATGTCACTGTGAATCATCTCAGCATCACTCAGAAGTGGTCCCAAATTCAGAAAAGCTTTTTAATGGTGACTTTGGCACCATTGGCAGAGAGTACTGATATTCGGCATTTCTGAGTAACCAAGTTCTCTAGGCATTTTTGTTTTAGTAGTTTCAAAGAAAATGAGTTACTTCAGGTACAGCTGCAGCTGTTTTATCAAGAATTGAGGAAAGAAAGGAACTAACCTCTCTATAGGTCCTCTTATGTGCCAGATACTGTGCTGGATGACCAAGAGGTACTATCACATTTGATCCCATGACAGTTCTATGAACTAGGTTTTATTTTCGCCTATTTAAAATAAGAAAACTGACGGTCAGTGAGATTAAGATCACACAGCTCTAACACGACAGACATGGGCTCTGAGTCCTAGTCCAATGGGCTGTTTGTTCCCTCACATGAGTTCACTGTGCCCAGGCCCAGTTAGGACAGAGACATTCTGAGGGCAGTGCTCCGAGTCTTCCTCATGGAGCTCTCCTTTCCAGTGTGCCCCGGTCAGTTCATCAGTGCTCTTTCTGCCAGCCTCACTCAGCCTGTTAACGCGTCCAATGAACTGTTACTCAAGCTGCCCGTTTTAGTACTATGTTCTCAAAGCTAAAATGAAATGTCTCTGTCAAATGCTTTGCTGAATAATATATATTGCCTTAATATAGTCCTCATTTGACACTCTAGAGACCATATATAAAGAGGAAACGAGGCTAGTCTGGCATGAGGTGTGGTCCACGAACATTCAGTGGCTCAGTGCTTACCACTGTTCTGTTTAAGGGTTTAAAACTCATCCACGTACTGACTGGTTAAAGCCTCGTTTCCATCCTCCAATCCTCATATGTTGCTTCCTCTCTTGTTGATATCAAGCCATTCTCAGATTTTGCAGTCCATCAAACCTTTGCCTTTATTCAAGCTTCTGCGATTTGACACATTATTCCACCCACCTGAAATGCTGTTGCACTCTTCCTCCTCGTAGTCCATCTGGAAGATCCCTGATCAATTTTTAAAGACCCTGCCAAAATGTCCCCTTTTCTTGGGAAATATGCTTTCCTAACACTTTGTATGCACATTCACTTAGCACATTGCACTACAGTGCTTTACACATCTGTCCCTCCTACCTGCCTCTGCCATGGGAAAGGTTCGTTCACTCATCATCGGAGACTACCATGATGCTTGGTATTGTGCAGGAGCTCAGTAAACATTTGTTGGATTCTATGATATAATTTTCCTGTGGATGGGTTCTGGGCACCAATCCAGTTTGTACATCCATATTCTCCCTCATTTCAGGCAAATTGGCTCAATTTTACTGTCTTTTTTCTCCACCATGCTTTAAAAGTTGCTAAGGATTTCATTTCCAAATTCTCTCAGTGCTGATGGCTGGGACTGCTCTGATTCTGCTGATGACCAGCCTCGAGCACCCTTCTACTATTTCTTCCCTTATTTGAGGTCTCGGTTGCCTCTTAGAGAATTGCTTCTTCTTGTATAATGTGAAGAACACCGTATCTCAATCTAAAGACTAGGGTTTAGGTCCTGGCTCTGATTGTGTCTCGGTGTGTAACCTGGAGAAAGTAAATCCAGTTCATGAAAGCCCAGTTTCTTCATTGTAATTTGAGAGTAATCCTCTTCATTTTTCTTATTTTATTATTCTAATTATGTCATCTATCATTTTCAATCTAGACTCTCCTCCTTGGCTAGTAATTTGGAAACCGAATAGGAGATGAGTTCCTCTGTGGTTTTTCACCTTCAGGGATAAAGAGTCCTGCCATCCGGCCGCTGGAGCTCTGCTCCCATAAGTTGCCTGTTAAGAGCCCAGGTGTGGCCTGTTCTTGCTATGCCTTGCCCTCTTATGGGCACACTGCCTCTCTTATCTCTCATGGTGTCATTCGGATCCAGTCACCTGGCCTGTTTTTACACTCTGGACACCACACACTACCTGCTGGATGGACTGTTTTCCAACATTGTAGCTACAGCTGCTCCCAATATCTGCTCCACAGAAATGGTGGTTAATTTCTAGGCCACTGTATCTCTTGATATGGACAACGTGACCACTGCCAGACTGTCTTTCCAAATACTTCATTTGCCTTGGAACAAAAAGATTTTCACAGCAGAGCAAGACAAGGCGGATAATAGACATTTTGTTTTATGATCAAGGAAACTGAGACTCAAAATGGTCAGCTTACTTGCCCAGTGCTACTTTGACTTTAAGCAGTGAGATGGGCCAGAGCTCAGACATTTTGACACCTTCTCTAGTGGTGTTTCATTATGTCAAAAGGGCAGGAAGAAGTCTCATTTTTGGTATTCCTTCACAAACATTATACCACATCTCATTCATAATATGTGCTCAATTAATTTGCTCATTAATTAAAAAGTATGTGACATTTAAAAATTGGGTAATTTTGGAAAAACTCAAGATCAGAATTTAAACATTTCAACTGGGAGGAGTGAGAAATAAACTCATGATGAAGACAAATCTTAATTTTTACTTCTTTTTTTTCTTTATCAACTCTCTGACATTAGTATGGAATTTCTAATTAGCAGAGAAAGCCACAAAATGGACGAAAGGATAGTGAAAGTGAAGCATAATTCATTAATGAGGGCACTGTGCTGTAAATAGTTGAGAGCTGATCACAAACAAGAAGATATTTCTTTAAAACTTGTCATTTGGGGTAAGATTTCCCAAACTATTTTACTCTTTTTTATGCAGCTTATATCAATCTTAAATCAATTATCTCCTAAAATGCCAATGTAGCATTGTGAACAACATAATCCCTTTAACATTGTTCTCATGTCTGTACTTGCCCCTGTGTCCCTTAGAATTCTTTCACACAATAAAAGCCTCAAATTAATAAAGTGCTTCTCTTAGAAAATTAAAATGCTTTCTCCATGTTACCATTTAATTACATCTCAAAGCATTCCTCTGTGAAGTGGGTGTGTGTGTTAGGAAGAGGAATTAGTCTTTCCCATTATGCCACATAGGAAACAGCTTGGAAGAGTAGTTCCATCCACAGGGGAACTTGATGCTAATTCATTCTGGTTCAATGTTGTTGACTGGGTTCTTCTAGTATACCCAGTGTTTCAAACAGAATCACGCTAATGCACTCATTCACCCAGTAAATCAGCACATAATTACTGGATGCCTACTACATATCAGATTCTGTTCTAGACATTGAGGATATGGCAGTGTGAACAGAAGAAGAAAAATCTCTAACCTTATGGAACTCAATTTTTCTAGGCTTATGGAACTCAATTTTTCTAGGAGGAGACAGACATCAAACATAGTAGGTAAATTGTATAGTATGTTAGAAGGAGAGAAATGCTCTGAAAGGCAAGTAAATCTGTATAAGGAGAAAGCAGAGTGCAGGGAAGGTACATAGTTTTATATAAGGTAGATAGAGTAGCCCTCCCTGAGAGGATGCCATTGGCGCAAGAGCATGCAAAGCAGAGGGATCGGCCAGTGCTAATGCCTGGAGGTGGCAGCATGCTTGGAATGTTTACAGAATCCCGAGGGCAGTGTGGCTGGAACAGAGCAAATAAGATGTAAAGGAACACAAACTGAGGTCAGATGTGGCAGCAGAGTGTTCAGGAAGGGACTTGTTGGCATTTTAAAGGCTTCTTGCCCTTTATGCAGCATGGGGTGTTTTGGTAGATTTTAAGTAGAGAAGGGCCATGATCACTCTGGCAGCTGTTTTGAAAATAGACATAGATGGGAAGGGATGCAAGCAGAGACCAGTTAGAAGGTCACTGCCTTCAACCAGGAGAGATTCAATGGTGCCTCAAAGCAGGGAGGAAACAGGAGGTATTGAGAAGTGACCGGATGCTGGATACAAGTTTTTTTTGTTGGTTTTGTTTTAGAGATGGAGTCTCGCTCTGTCGCCAGGCTGGACTGCAATCTTGGCTTATTGTAACCTCTGCCTCCTGGGTTCAAGCGATTCCCCTGCCTCAGCCTCCTGAGTAGCTGGGACTACAGGTGCGTGCCACCACGCCCAGCTAATTTTTTGTAGTTTAGTAGAGACAGGGTTTTGCCATGTTGGCTAGGATGGTCTCCATCTCCTGACCTTGTGATCTGCCTGCCCTGGCCTCACAAAGTGTTGGGATTACAGATGTGAGCCATGCCCAACCTGAATACAGTTTTTACGTAGATCCAATGGGACTTGCTGATGGAACTGCACGTGAGCTGTGAGAGAAAGGAAGGACTCTTATTTTCGGAATGAGACTGGGAGCTCCTTGAGGACAAAACTCACCTGTTTTATTTCTTTATGATCTTCATAGAAACCTGAGAAGGCTTCATGGACAATAAATACATGACTAAGTTTTTGTTAAATGAAAAAAGGAAGGAAAAAGCAAGTCTATATCAATAGACTTGGAATTCCTGTACTCATAATGATTTGTAAAAATAGACACTATTTCCTGAATTTCCAAAAAATGTTAAAAATTGACTATTTTTCTCAAGGCTAAAAAAAGAAACTGAAGCTAAAAAAAACTTTAAATGTCTTTATTTGAGCTGCAATTCATTACCTTGATGAGGTAACAGGATTTTTATCTGCTGTTTTGAAGTACTGTATTATTACCATTTAATCTGCTTGACAAAAATATTCATAAAATACAGGCTTAAAAGAAAAATAGTAAAATGCTGTGGATATAATGATTGGGAATCACATATGCACATGGTTTTTAAAGAAAGAAACAAAACAAAACAACGCTCCATTCTTTCTTTTTTTCTTGTTTACAGCATAAAGGTCTGCATTATCTAGAAAGCAAGCACAAAAGAGAATACATTAAATCTTATGATGGATTTTTTGAAGATGGTATAGTCTAATTCACTAAGTTTATATTCGAAAAACATCAGTCATCAAAACATTAAGGTGATAGACATAATTTTGTTTCTAATGCACAGTAACACAAATTCTGAGTTGTCTAATGAGGCTTAACAAATAACAGTAGAAAATTGTGAAATATGCTATTTCTTGAATCTTCCTTCTTGATATTTGCTTGGCAACGGTAATTAGCCACAAACAATCTTGAGTCATAACTTCCCAGAGAGCACGGTGAGAGGTAGGTTTGTGGAGGGATGGAAGATGAGGGAGAGAATAGAACGAGAGGCACCTTGATGGGGGAACGCTAGCTTTTTTTAAACTCATACTGTTGCTAGGAGGCATTTGTGCATAATTTTTCACAGGGCTTTACAGTCACACACAGGCATATTTGAGTCAAAGCTTTGATATTTAGAAGGTATCTGACCATGGCCAGGTTTCCTAACTAGAACAGTGGTATTTACCTTATAGGGTAAATTTTGTCAGCTATGGTAAGATTATTTGTAATATGGTTAGAGATAGCAGAAATTCAATATGTGGTATTATTATGTCTAGTAATTTTCCCAAGGGGTTTCAGCATTTCCTGCCTTTGCATTGGAATAGAAACTCCTTCACCCTTCCTATAGCAGATATTCTGCTTGTCCTTAAAGAGCCCAATTTGAATGTCAGTCTCTCCTTCAGTAGCTCATACACTGTCATTCAGTTTTTCACTTACATGTAGCTATTTGTTTCAAGATCTTCTCTACCTAAGTTGGATTTCCTGGAATAGTGAAAAGAACCCAGAAGACTTGGATTTGAGCTCTGCTAGCCACTCTTGCAGAAAGTGGAACCATTATGAACGTAATGGAATAAGGGATGTATTGTAAGAACTTACACAATTGTTGAGAAAGTTATTTTCTAGAAGAAGGAATTCAAAGATCTGAGAAAAGTCACTAATGGATTCCCTGAGGTCCTTGTGTGGATGGGCAAGTCAGAGCTTTCAGGGGAATCTGGTTGGCCCGCTGCATCCAGGAGGGGCACAGTGAGAGAAAGCTGAAAGAATACTCAGTGAAAAGCTTTTGTCTGCCTGGCTACTGCCTCTTTGAATCCATGTTAAGGCCCTTGTGATGGGTGTGTGGCTACTGTTGATCAGCTGTGCTGGAAATTGGGAAGATTGGGTGTGAAGCTGGGGAGAGCCGGGATATGCCAGAACCTTCTCTGCATGTATTATCACAGCAAATACAGAGACCTTGAGAGAGGAATAGAGACTGTTTCACTCTGTTTACCAAATCTTGTACAAATTCCTCCCTGGACAACGGTACTCATATGCATACAGGCAAGAGGATCCTGAGAAACTTTGTTCCAGCTAATGAAGTCGACAGCGTACAAACCACAACTGCCACTTTTTGGCTATATTGGTTGTATTGGGAAGTTAACCCAAACTTTCTGATCCTCTCCTTCCCTACTGTTGTGTTGATGTAAAGGGGATAACTATTATAACTACCTCTATAGGATCGTTAGTAAGAATTAAATAAGATAATGTAAAAATCCATTACAGAATACATGGCTGGATGTGGTGGCTCATGCCTGTAATCCCAGCACTTTGGGAGGCCAAGGTGGGTGGATCACCTGAGGTCAGGAGTTCAAGACCAGCCTGGCCAAAATGGTGAAACCCTGTCTCTATTAAAAATGCAAAAATTGGCCAGGCATGGTGGCACACACCTGTAATCCCAGCTACTCAGGAGGCTGAGGTGGGAGAATCACTTAAATCTGGAGGTGGAGGTTGCAGTGAGCCGAGATCGCACCACTGCGCTCCAGCCTGGGTCACAGAGCAAGACTCTGTCTCAAAAAACAAACAATTAAAAATACAAAAGAATGTATCAGACTACTCTTACTAGATACATCCATTCATGTCATTAATGTATGTTTATTGTGCATCTGCTATGCCCTAGCAACTTTATGCCTAGGATACAAGGCAGTGGCAATAGCTTTGTAATCTTAAAGCTGAATGAGACATAAATTAGAAATTCAAGTTGAGATGTAAAGTGAGCACTTGATAGACTGGATTTCAGGGGATAGGTCCACGTTAAAAATATACATTTGGAAGTTATTAGTGTTAAGTAACGAAACACTGAAATGTATGAGACTGAATTAGGTCACTTTAGGTAAAGTGCATGTCTGAGATTCGAGACATTTCAGAATTTGGGGGTCAGAAAGATAAAGAAGAACAAGCAATAAGGGTGAGAAAAAGCAACCAGCAATACAGAAAGAGAAATAATAGAGAGTGGTGTCCAGGTTTATTTATGCTGAAAAGTCAATTTTTACGACAGCTGAAAATTGACTATCAGCTTAGCACCATGGAGGTCATTTAACAAAATGGAACAGGTTCAAGATGGAGTGGAAAGAAAGATTTTGGCATAAAGGGAAGCAGGAAAGTAAGGTGGCAATAAGTGGAAAGGGTGTCGAGATATTTTATATATATGTGTGTGTGTGTGTGTGTGTGTGTGTGTGTGTGTGTGTGATTGGCTCTATACTGTTAGTTGGCTGTTGAGAATGATCCATCAGTGCTGTGCTTGGGTACAGATTTCTATGACAGTGGAACTTTTACCCAGAGATGCAAAGAAGGAGAAACCTGCTTCCTTCAGGTGGTTCTCTCTTAGGAGGAAAACGGTCAAACTGAGGGAGCATGCCCAGTAATATTTGCAAATTTATTAATCCAAGTCACTCAAGTTGCATCAACTTCTCAGGAGTAGTAGACTGAGTAAAAAGGAAGAGGGGGGCTTAAAGGGGGAGAAGTAGATTTCAGGGAGAACAAGAATGTTAAATAAATATTTAGAGATGCTGAAAACAAAGAGAATTTTGCTGAAGATTCTAAGTTCCAGAGGATACAGTGGAAAGATGTTGGAAGTTTACACATCTTTGTATACAGTGGGAGACAGGTCAGACCAGAGTGTATGTGGTTTGGGACAATATTTCTCCTGCAGTACTTGGAACAGGAGATTTAGAGAAATATTTGCTCCTTGGGAGAAACCTGACAAGACCTGCATGTGGCTGGGGAAATACACTGGTCCACAGGGCCCCCTGTTTCAGTAGCAGTTCTGATCTGCCTAGACCAGGGGGTCAGGAAGGGCTGACCTTGATTATCTTCTCCCTCTGTCCCTCCCTCTCCTCCACACCTAGCCCAGCAGAGGAAGGAAAACTAGATTTACAGTTGCCCAGCCCTTCCTCTGGAAGCAAAGGTTGCTTTACTACCACCAACGCAAAAGTGATTTGTCTCCTTCATGTCGTTTTAATCCTTGCAGAATTATTTGTGGCAGCAATGTGAAGGAGGATTAGCCCCTCAGACCCTCTTTGAAAATTGCTAGTGGACAAGGGCAGTGAGCAAGAGGAAAGTTCCTCTGAGCATCTTGTGTTAAAGAGAGAAGCCAGGCCCTGGGGATATTCCTTCAGTTTCACAAGTGGCAAGATTTTCACCCCTGGTTGGCAGCTTTCAAATTGGTTCCCATTTCTCCAACTTAGGAAGAAGCTGTGAAAGCCGCAGGCAAGCGGGGATGAATGATTCATTTGGTCCTGGCCATTTCCTTCACTACTGGGATGTCTCAGTATCTATCCACTCTGCTATTTGAGCATAATAATAATAATAATAATAATAATAAATTATCTACTTCTCTAGGACATTCAGCGGAGTCGTTAGGCACGTGATGAAATCTCAGGTTTCACGGGGCTCCATCCACCCATCCATCCGTCCATCCGTTCACTCGATCACCCACCTGCCCACCACCCACCCTTCCATCGCGAAGCCTTCCTCCCTTTCCGGCTTACACTGGGCGTTAAACTCCGGTCTCTCCAGGCCTCCGGCGCACGTACACACGCGCGGGCGGGCGGGGTGTGCGGAAGCGCGGGCCACGCCGGGGGCAGGACTGCAGCCTCCCGCGGGGCGCGAGGGCGGGGAGGCCGGGGAGGCCCGGGCGGCGTGGCGGCGGCCGAGCCGAGCCCATCCGAGCCGGCACCTTCGGACGCCCCTGTCCCACGTGACCGTCCCTCCTCCCTCCTCGCAGTCGCGCGCACGGGCCGGGCATCTCGACTCCCGCGCGCGCTCGGCGGGTCCCAGTCCCCGAGAGAAGAAGCGGAGGAGGGAGCGAGCCGGCGAGGCAGCCCAGGGGAGCTGGCGCGAGTGGCGGCTGCCGGAGCCGCCTGTGCACCGGCGGCAGCGAGGCCAGGCGAGGCGAGGGTGGCGGTCGCCCGAGCGGTGGGAGCCGGGGCGGCGTGGAATCCGCATCCGCCGCGAGTGTGATGAAGCTGCCCTGCCTTGCTGCTCCGCTCGCCGCCAGCTGACACCGCCCGCATCCAGCCCGCCCGGGAGGGGAGACGCCGTGGGGCCGTGACCTTGGCGGAGGAGGTAAATAGGGGAGGCGGGCGGGGAGAAGGCAGCGCCCCCCCCAGAGCCCTCTCGACCCCCGCCCGCACCCAGCCCTCGCTCTGCGCAGCGGGAGCGTCCGCGGGCGCAGGGCG
Organism: Callithrix jacchus; assembly: GCF_049354715.1. Lineage (NCBI taxonomy): Eukaryota > Metazoa > Chordata > Mammalia > Primates > Cebidae > Callithrix > Callithrix jacchus. The sequence continues at coordinate 44,557,065 of NC_133520.1, forward strand.
GCCGGCCCCGGGAACCCCGCGCCGGGGCAGGGCTCACGGGCGCTGCGCGCACCCCGCGGTCCGTGGTGCTGAAACTGCCGCTCGGCTCCGGCGGCCGCCGCGGCGCGGGGCACAGCCGCGCCTGCCATTTGCTGCTGCCGGGAGAGCGAGCCGGGGGAGCTGGGGCTTGCCTGTCTTCTCTGCGCTTCGGCTGGTGGCTCTGGAGGCTTCTGCACTTAGGCTTTTACCCACGGTGCCCCAGGTAATTGCCTGCAGGCTTGACCTCCCGCTCGTTCTCGTGGCCGGGACAAATTCTGGTGTCTTCTTGCAAAAATTAGGCAGGATTACCTCCTGACTTCCGAAGCGAAGTGGGGAGAAAGGAGAGCAGCCGGTGGCTGGCAGCGCAGTCAGGTGGAAGTAGGCGAAGCATATACTCTGGGTCTGTGTGGGAGACCCGGGGGAATAGAGAGGAAACCCATGCGCTGGAGAAGGACTCCGGGAATGGGCCTCTCCGATGTGCTGCATGTGGGGACGCTAGACAGATACCTGGGAGAAAGTGTGCTACCCTGCCCCCCACCCCCATTCCTCGGTGTTGTCCTGCCCTTTTGGGAAAACATCACCAAGTGCAGATGCAAGTATTGGGAGAGAAAAGAACTCTCTGTACTAGGGAAATGCTAACCATGAGTGTTTAGGGTGAGCATCCAACACTTCTCAAAATGAGTATTCAGAAAATGAAGTCAGCTACGACGATAACCTAATGGTTTTTTCTCCCGGTAGACTGTAGTTTCTTACAATTCCTTAAGGATATTGTAGGTGTAAACTCATTTTTTAAAAAAATCTATGTCCTGTGTCACTTTCTCCAGCCAGCCCCAGTTTGTGAGAACGCTTTATGTGGGGTGGGTGCTGTGAATGATGATGAATCAGGGGGGTCCCTTAAGTGCTACCACTGGGATCTCACAGAAGTCTCTTTAACCCTTTGCAGGGCAGACTGATAATTCCTGTATCTGAGAGTGGACCAAGTTTTGGGTGACATGGCGCAGGGGAATAATTATGGGCAGACCAGCAACGGGGTGGCCGATGAATCACCCAACATGCTGGTGTACAGAAAGGTAAGTGTGTCTTCATGTCTTCAGTTTCTTGGAAAACAGGAAACTTCTGGCTTTCTTGATTTTTTTCCCTCTAGATCAGAGTATGTGTCAACTTTGTGGCCTTGTGGATTCCCCAAATCATCAATGATTACGTGGTATATACGTGAAAGTGATCTGATATTCTCAAGTGATGTGTACGTGGAGAAACACAGTGAAGTAAATGAGGCCTCACATGTTCCCTGCTGGTTTTGCATAGATTATTCTGTCATGAGCAATAACAGGAAGTTTGGGCATTCCAGATATTTTGGTTGTTACACACATAATTTAATAGCATCCATAATAATTTTAGAAGCTTTTTCTTATACTCCCCTCTAAACATTTATGTTATAATAATTACATAAGCGAATCACATTTCAGAAATAAAAAGAGACCACTTTGCAGTTCTGTGGCAAGAGAAAATGTGTTTATGTAAATGTATGTGGTTTAATAATTTTGCTCTTGACTAAACAATTCTAGTTTTTTTTTTGTCTTAGCCTAAATTATTTTTTACTTTCTGTTATTTTTATGTTTTGGGGTATTTACAGGTATTTATATTGTAGTGCCATATGCCTGTTAAATCATTAAATAATATTTATCTTCCAGAGTTGCTTTTCTTTTGGCCACAAATAGATTTGACAGCTTTATAGAGTCTATTGCAATGCTGTCAGCAACAAACTTTTTGACACTGAGCAACCATAATAAAGATGGATTTGAATATTTCATGTGCTTTCAAGTGGTTGCTTAGGTTATCATCAACAATCTTACTAAAATTAGGGATGCAGTATTCTTCTGCACCAATCATTTTTTTATTGCATTGTATAGATGACTTTTTAAAGTATATTATCTGGAGTGCTTATTAGGCAAGATTTCTTTAGTCAACACTAACAGTTGTTAAAAAGGAAGTAATGCTTTGAAACACCCCAAATTGTTACAGGTTTTAATTAGAGAGAGCCCATTGAAGAGTTCAGGATACTTGCATTTATTTATTTTTAAGCAAGAGGATCAGAGCTGTTTATGAATAAAGATTAAAGAGTATGTGCTACTTTAACCTGCACTAAATCAAAACTTTTCACCCATGTAGCCATTCATAGGAATATTGCTGTGGCTTTAATGGGAATAAAACAGTTAGCATCCCGGCACAATGCTAACTGTTTTATTCTCTAGCCTTGGTGAACAGCACTACATTGTGTACCTATGAATGCATTTATATGTGCCTGAGATAAAACAGTATGATAGGAAAGATAACTCAGGACTCAGTTGTCTGTATTAGTCTTAAAGCATTCCAACTGCATAAGTCAGGAAAATAATCCAATTGCATTTTAATTATTAGCATTGTATTTTTACGTTGATTGAAATGACTGGATACTTGTCTATTCTATTTAGAGTTGGTTTTGAAAAGAAATATTTTGGGGGCAATTGGGTGGTTTTAAAGAAGTCATAATTTGTATTGTTTGGTAAGACTGAATATTGTAATATGCAAGCCAACTTTTAATGTGAAGAACAACAAAAGAATTTTGAGTTCTATTTTATGGGTGTATTATAGTAGTAAGCTATTTCTGTTAGGCTGAACAATTGGATTCCCTCTCTGTTTCCCTTTAAAAGATTAAGGGCTGAGTAGACCGGATACCTAGTAGTTGTCTTCATTGGAAACGAACTAAATATGCAGCAACTAGTGTGTGTCATTCAGTCAGTTATTTTGAGAACAATAAAGTAAGAAGACAGGGATTTTAGAAATAGTATCTGACTGTTTAGTGCACCTGAGCCTCTGTTGCCAATTTTGAGTTTAATCAAATCCCCATTAATTCTACTTTTAAGTGATCAGACTGTAATGATTTCGAGAATGCACTCCCTCGTTTTTTAAAGCGTTATTACTTTGTCGGTTCAGCTTGGAACTGCCTGTGCTACTCATTTTTCCCTTCCTTTGTTAGCTGTTTACTTAGGGTTAGTGATCACATATAATTTACTTTTCAAAGAAAGATTTTCCTGATAAATCATTCTTGGAAAAAATAACCCCTTTCGGTAAATTTTACTCTTAATGCTTACCTGTGGATTGTCTGTCTATTCTTGTGTTCTCTGAGCATATATTTTTTTGTTTTTCTTTGTGATAGAAATAACAGTATATAAATATCAGGGAATGTATAAAGAGACACAGAGTCCTTGCTTGTCATTTGCTAGGTATCAAGTCAAACGGTCTATGTCTGTGTGTAGACATAGATTGTGACATCACAAATTTTATGTGTCCATTATGCTTCTATGTTTTGTATCTTATATGGGCTTTCCATTCAATATCTTCTCAGTAGAGCCAACTTTTAATGTGAAGAACAACAAAATAATTGGAGAGGGGTGTTGGTTGAATATGTGTGTTAGGATATTTCAACTGCTCCACCTTCATAAAAGAACAAACACTAGATTGTAATGTTTATTAGTCAGGAAGTCCATGAAAGACTTAGAAAAGGACTTCAGTTCCAATAAGACATTGCTTAGTAACAGTGGAGAGAAAGGATAGGGAAATTGCTGTTCTAGCGACTCATGCTTGTTTTCCCTTTCTACTTCACTGTTGAAGCATACCTCTTGACAGTGTGTTCTGAACTGGCAGCATTCATTTCCCTCCCCGTGACACCTCCTGTTTACTTATTGCTTATGACTCTGATGATTTGCACACACTCAAGATACGCATGTGCTGTTGCCATTTTATCTTTATAGGCTATTGGTTTCCAAAGTGGAATACAGAGAAAAGCTGGGATGTGTGAATTTCTTGTGTGTGTTTGATGTCTCTCTCATTATCCTCTTACAAATTACAGGAGTTTTTCCAAATCTCAGAAAATTCTGGGGATCTTTTTTTTTTTTTTTCTGTGGGGAAGTCCATAGGGATCTTATGGGAAAAAATGTACAGTGGATAAAACTCTGATTGTTAAGGTAGAGTGGATGTCACCATATTGAAGGGTACAGGTGACAGTAATGCTGCTTCATGATCTGAATTAGGGTTGCTGCTTGCAAATCAGTCTCAGATGTTGGCCAGTAGCTTTTTGGCATAATACAGGGAGTCTCATTTGATGTCAGAGATACATTTAAAAAATACGTATGGGCAAAGTATTTGCCTTATCAATTCTTCTATTGAGAATGCTGTCTTTTTCATAAGCAGGTGATTAAATCACAATGGTTATGTTGTTTTATGTACTTGACGACATCTTATTTAAAAGCACATAAACTTATGAGACTTGACTGCTTTTATTCCTGGCACTTTTTAGGCTTCCTTCAGGCAGGACCTTAGCCGGATTAGAACTAGAAGTATCAACTTCCTTAAGAAGAGACCTGACTAGCTCCAACAAGTGTTGGATTCAGAGCAGCTTCTTGAAGAATCTGTAGAGGTGACAAGTCAGAACTCAATGTTACTTGGTGTTGATGGATCTTAAACACTATCCCCTCTTTTGGACGGCTTTGGACAAAACTCTCCTTTGTGGGAATGGCACTGGCCGTAAAGAACAACTGAGTACAGGGAGAGACATTCCAGATTTGGTGTCTGGCCAGCATGCTGTCCACTAGACAGTATACATCACTTTTAGTCCAGCAGCCGACATTCCTGCATTTGAAAAACAAACTCTCTAGGGCACCTTGGGGCCAGTGCTTCAAATTGGCTGGAATGCTGGCTTCTCACTAGCAGGACTCCTCAAAATGTTAATACTTTCTGATATTATTACAGCAATCATTTATGCTCAAGCTGTCAGAAAAGAAAATGAAAATGTTTTTCCTCATTCATTATCTTACTGCAGTAAACATGGCTTTGGAAATAACAAACTTATCAAGTTCACTCTTCCTCCCCCTCCTCCTTCCCCTCATCTTTCTCCTACTCCTGTTCTTTCCTCCATTCTATTCTCCTGTCTCTTCATCCTTATGTAGTTGCTTGCTTTGCATTTGTTTGCTTTTAGTTTTTCTTTTCAGACTTACGGTTGAAGACATAATTTGCACTGTTTATTTATTGTAAAGGAGAAAGCAATGTCTTTGCAAGAAGTGAATAGATGCCAGCCTTGTTACCTGTGAAGCTCAGGACCTGGATAAATCTTTCAAATATGGTATCGTGGTGGTAGTGGCAACAGGTTATTATTTTAGGGTTAAGATTGCTCCATTCTGTTTTTTTTTTTTTAAATCAGGGTCTTGCTCTGTTGACCAGACTGGAGTGCAGTGATGCAATCATAGCTCACTATAACCTTGAACTCCTGCGCTCAAGCTATCCTCCCACCTCAGCCTCCTGGGTACCTGAGACTACAGGTGGGTGCCACAATGCCTGCCTAATTTTTTTTTGTTTTTTGTTTTTCTAGAGATGGGGGTCTCACTATGTTGCCCAGGCTGGTCTTAAACTCCTGGGCTCAAGCGATCCTCCCACCTCAGCCTCCCAAACTGCTGAGATTACAGGTAAGAGCCACAGCACCCAGCTATGACTGTTCCATTCTTGCAGAGCAAGACAAGACCACTGGCTTTCCTTACATGATGTCAAAATGCGAGCGGTCACCCAACCAGGAAGAGTATTTATGCAGATTGACTTGACCTAAACATTGTCTTTGAAAGCTACTTCCAAAGTCAGTGTGCTTTGTGAGAGGAGACGTACTTCCCAGAAAGAGGAGCGGCTTGATTTCTTCTTTGGAAGAGACTGGGCCACAGACATTCCTAGTCTCTTAGTGGTGAGCTAGCTGACATTTTCTATATTAACTCAGTGGATTTGTCAGTACAGGATTGCCCATCTGGTCAACCTTGAGGGTGTTGATACTTCTTGCTTAAATCCCCATTTTGAAAAATAATATTTGACTTTCCTTTTTATTTTTGAGATGGGGTCTCATTACGTTGCCCAGGCTGGTCTTAAACTCTTGGGCTCAGGTGATCCTCCTGCTTCAGCCTTCTGAGTAGCTGGCATTGTAGGCATGTACCACAGTGCCTAGTTGATCTTTAATATTTTCAAATTTTCGTTTTCTTAATCCGCCTGTGTTTACTACCTGTTAGCAGAGTGAGGAATATGTACAAGTGACAACAAGACCCACTAGAAAAAGAAGGAATGTGTGTAAAAGATCATTATGAAAGGCATGGTCCTTTTAAGCCCTCAGATTTCTGAATTAAGGGCTCAGATGGGAGGCAGGCACTGATGGAAGTATCTTGCCATTTCTGAAAAGTTTTTAAATGGAGGGTCTTTTGTAAATTAGATATTTGAAAGAAACTTTCTGAACCAAGGGATGTTGTCTACTCTAAACATATTTAGACCTGTGTCTTCCTCAGTGATACTCATGGTGAGGAATATCCTCACCTGAGAGAAGATAGGACCATCATTGATATTTCCGTGATGATATTTCTTGATGAGAAGTAGATAGAAGGATTTTGTGAGTAATAATTTCGTGGTGAATTTGGGTAGTAGTTGCGATTGGAGCAGGGGAGTCTTTCAGGGCTGAGCTCTTTCCTCACCAGTTGTTGTTTCTCAGTGCTGTTTGTGGGATCACAGTAAGGATTTGTGGCCTGACTTTTATTTCTTTTATTTCCCACCTGCAATCTCCCTGAATCTAATTGATCAGAGGAAAATGCAGATGTGCATAAGAGAAGCTCTCGAGGGATTTTATTACCTTCTAATAGCCTCTGTGGTTCTAGTGAGTGATGGAAAGCAGGATATTTTTAGGAAGTGTGGGTGACAGAATGTGATCACTGCAGAGAAAGTGGAAATATTTTGAATTTGGACAGTTTAGTGACTTAAATGTTAAGTCTCCTTAAAAACAGGACTGTGGAAAACAAGCAACACAAATAATTGGCCCTTGCTTTCCACTTCATGACAGTGATAAGGAGACATATGAATGTCAGGGTTGTGCAGGCTTCTAGCCTACAAAATATCAACTTAATTATAAAATCATTGTAAATGATAGAGTGGGTTCCCAGTTCCTTAGGAAACAAAGGCCCACTTCTTTCTGCAGTTTGCCCACAGCAATGCGCGTTTAACTTGCCTTCTTCTTAATGCCCTTTGTCTTGTGTCTAATTAACAAAAGTCTTAAGACACTGGAACCCTGCCAGACAACTGTGAACTCAATTCTAGCTCCGTTGAAATTGCCACCTGGTCTAGACTAGAAAATATTTGGGCTGAGTGGCCTACCTAGAATGATAAATTGTTATTTTGTCTTCTGGAAAAATATACAGGAAATGGCAGTTTTGTGAAGTTAGCTGGGTTCTTAAAAAGTTTGAGAGCCTTCCTTTCTTTGGTTCTTTCTGGTGATTAACAAGTAAACGTTTCCTGAAGATGGCAACGGGTGGAAATGGAGGAAGTATGTGCACTGGAATTGGGAAGTCTTGGTTTTAAATCTCAGTTCTGCCACTGTTTAGTTGTCTAGCTGTGGGTTAGTGACCTAACTCCTTTCACTGCAGTTTTTTTTTTTTAATCTACAAAGTGATGAAAAATAAAAACTGTTTTGATGTTTTCTTCATAAGGCTGTTTGGTGATAAAATGAGATAGCCTGGGGAAAGTGTCTTGCATAGAACCTAATATATGTTAGTAACACCTGCTATTATAATTAATATTATATTATTTTATTATACTATTTAATGAAGATTATTAAGCATCCAGTATGTGCCAGGTGAGGTACCATATGTTACCATATTTTTTGATAATGAAAGAAAGGTGAACATTTTCACTACCTCCAGGCATATTTTTCTGGTAGGATAAAGAGGTGGGTTCTGTAGGACATGTTGGTAATATTATTTTTATGATACTTACAATGTCCTGTCTTATATTGTCTAGCCCTATCTAGCTAGCTTCCTCTACTCATTAATGGGGAAGTTTTTGGAGTCTTGTCTTATATGTCTTTGAAGCCTGCAAATTATTTGGATGATATGCAAACTATATAAAGCCTTAGAATCCAGGAGTTTCAGAGGTGAAAGGAAGTTCAGAGTTTATCTACTTCTTCATTTTGCAGATTATACAATTTAGGATCGGAGAAGTAACACAATTTGTCTGACATCACATAGCTTGAATTCAGGTCTTTATTTATTTGTCTTTCTATGGCTTCTCTTTCTCTCTCTGTCAATAAATTTCCTAAGACTGTGTTTGTAATTTAGTGTCAGTGAATAATCAGCATCCTGGTTGCTTTGTGGACATCGCGGATTATACCAGGATGTCTAGTCAACCACTTTAAATAGATTAGGTGTTTTTTCCTCTGACCTGTAGGTTAGTTCAAATTTAACTTTAAATAGTCTTGGTGGCTAATGGCCATTGGATTGGACAGCACAGTGACAGAAAATAAAGGACTCTGAACAAATAGTATTAAGTCCAAGAAAAGCGATAAAAGAATATGCTGTACTTAGCTTAACAGTTGCATACGGTGCTTAAAACAAAGTAGAGCTCAACAAATGATTTTTTAAAAATAAGAATACAACAGAAGTTTTAAAAGAAGACCATAGACCATGGCCTTGTAAGGGAAGGGTAGATGTCGTGCCACATGACACTGAATATTTACTTCGTTTATGACTTCTTTTCTTTGAAACTTTCAATGGTCTGAAGTAGGTGGCTCTCCTAACATCAGATGACATAGGTTGTCTTTCAGTAAGACAGAAGCCTGCATGTGCCATGAATGTACGATGCAGGGTGTTTATAGGCCTCAGATGATTTGCTGACATTAAAAGTATTTCAGTTCATCTCTATTTCTTTCTTTCTTTCTTTCTTTCTTTTTTTATTTAAAGCATTATTGCATTCATTCTTTTTTTTTTTTCCTTTTTATTGCATTTTAAGTTTTGGGGTACATGTGCAGGACATGCAAGATAGTTGCATAGGTACACACATGGTAGTGTGATTTGCTGCCTTCCTCCCCTTCACCCACATCTGGCATTTCTCCCCCTGCCATACCTCCCCAGCTCCCCACCCCGCTGTCCCTCCCCTATTCCCCGCAATAGACCCCAGTGTGTAGTGCTCCCCTCCCTGTGTCCATGTGTTCTCACTGTTCCTCACTTGCCTATGAGTGAGAACATGTGGTATTTCATTTTCTGTTCTTGTGTCAGTTTGCTGAGAATGATGTTCTCCAGATTCATCCATGTCCCTACAAAGAACACGAAATCATCGTTTTTGATTGCTGCATAATATTCCATGGTGTATATGTGCCACATTTTCCCAGTCCAGTCTAGTATCGATGGGCATTTGGGTTGGTCCCAGGTCTTTGCTATTGTGAACAGTGCTGCAATGAACATTCGTGTACATTTGGGTTGGTCCCAGGTCTTTGCTATTGTAAACAGTGCTGCAATGAACATTTGTGTACATGTGTCCTTATAGTAGAATGATTTATAGTCCTTTGGATATATATATATCCAAAATGGGATTGCTGAGTAATGGGATCCAGTAATGGGATTGCTGAGTCAAATGGAATTTCTATTTCTAGGTCCTTGAGGAATCGCCACACTGTCTTCCACAATGGTTGAACTAATTTACACTCCCACCAGCAGTGTAAAAGTGTTCCTTTTTCTCCACATCCTCTCCAGCATCTGTTGTCTCCAGATTTTTTAATGATCGCCATTCTAACTGGCATGAGATGGTATCTCAATGTAGTTTTGATTTGCATTTCTCTAATGACCAGTGATGATGAGCATTTTTTCATATGTTTGTTGGCCTCATGTATGTCTTCTTTTGTAAAGTGTCTGTTCATATCCTTTGCCCATTTTTGAATGGGCTTGTTTGTTTTTTTCTTGTAAATCTGTTTTAGTTCTTTGTAAATTCTGGATGTCAGCCCTTTGTCAGATAGGTAAACTGCAAAAATTTTTTCCCATTCTGTTGGTTGCTGATTCACCCTAATGACTGTTTCTTTTGCCGTGCAGAAGCTGTGGAGTTTGATTAGGTCCCATTTGTCTATTTTGGCTTTTGTTGCCAATGCTTTTGGTGTTTTGTTCATGAAGTCCTTGCCTACTCCTATGTCCTGAATGGTTTTGCCTAGATTTTCCTCTAGGGTTTTTATGGTGCCAGGTCTTATGTTTAAGTCTTTAATCCATCTGGAGTTAATTTTAGTGTAAGGTGTCAGGAAGGGGTCCAGTTTCTGCTTTCTGCACATGGCTAGCCAGTTTTCCCAACACCATTTATTAAACAGGGAATCCTTTCCCTATTGCTTGTTTTTGTCAGGTATATCAAAGATTGTATGGTAGTAGGTATGTTGTGTTGCCTCCGATGCCTCTGTTCTGTTCCATTGGTCTATATCTCTGTTTTGGTACCAGTACCATGCTCTTTTGATTACCGTAGCCTTGTAGTATAGTTTGAAGTCTGGTAGTGTGATGCCTCCTTCTGTGTTCTTTTTGCTTAGAATTGACTTGGCTATGTGGGCTCTCTTTTGGTTTTATATGAAGTTCAAGGTGTTTTTTCCAGTTCTCTGAAGAAGGTCATTGGTAGCTTGATGGGGATAGCATTGAGTCTGTAAATAACTTTGGGCAGTATGGCCATTTTCACGATATTGCTTCTTCCTAACCATGAACATGGAATGTTTCTTCATCTGTTTGTGTCCTCTCTTATTTAATTGAGCAGTGGTTTGTAGTTCTCCTTGAAGAGGTCCCTTGTGTTCCTTGTTAGTTGTATTCCTAGGTATTTTATTCTCTTTGTAGCAATTGTGAATGGCAGTTCGTTCTTGATTTGGCTGTCTTTCAGTCTGTTATTGGCGTATAAGAATGCTTGTGATTTTTGCACATTGATTTTGTATCCTGAGACTTTGCTGAAGTTGCTTATCAGTTTCAGGAGTTTTTGGGCTGAGACGATGGGGTCTTCTAGATATACAATCATGTCATCTGCAAATAGAGACAATTTGACTTCCTCCTTTCCTATTTGAATACCTTTATTTCTTTTTCTTGCCTGATTGCTAGCCAGAGCAATCATCTCTATTTCATAGCATCTCTGAGATATATCATAGCCACTCCATTTCTTGTCAAGACTGAGCAAAACCCAGAAGCTTCTGGGTAAAAGGGATTTAAAGTATTTAGAACCCTTTCTGAGAATTTCAAGTTGAGGCATAGGAGGAATCTATTTTTTATAAGCTCTTTTCTCTAGTCTGTGTCTCTGAACTTTTAAAGGAAGGCAATAGCCCATGAGGAGGTCATAGTAATGAAGGGTCAAAGGACTCTGAGTCAGAAGAGCTGGATGTGAATTTGACCCTACTTCTGCATAGCTAAATACCTTTTCTAGGTAAAGGAGGGAGCAGTGTGGATTCTTTAGTGTGTTCTGATAACCACGTGTCACTACGCACTTCTTTGTGTCTTTACATCTCCTCCTGTTGCATTTTAAAGCATTTTTATAGTAGTTGGTTTTGCCTGATAAAGCATTTTCATAGGAAAAAAAAATGCTATGTAAGCTTGGTCAAGTTTCTTAACTTCCCTAAGTGTCCTTGCAAGAGCCATCTTTGTAAGATGCTTTCTCACCAAGTCTTTCCTTGCTTGCTGTGTGTCCGCATGGCCGCAGGTCATTTAGAAGCCTAGCTGACATGATTTCTCGTTTGCTCATTGCGAGAAGACGATCAAGAACAATACAAAATCTACGTGCCCTTCATTGTCCACACAAAGCTCCCAATGTCAGCCAAACTGGTTTTGTAGAACTTTTTTTCTCTGGAAATCTATGGACACTTTTAACTGTTAATACTTAAGATGGTGTATGCCAAGGGATTTTGAAGAATATTTAATACCATATAGAAAGAAGAGATTCTGACGAATATGGCTATTAACACATAATTAATATTATTACAGTGTTTTTCTCTTTGAACTTTTCTAGGTACTTTTGCTCTGGAGATCATTGTCATTTGTCACTTGTTCTAAATTTTATATTTGGTATTTTGTTTTTAGGCTTTTGGTTGATTATTAATTATTGAGTATTTACTTACCATGTGCAGGTCCGTTGCATGTATGACTCATTTTCTTTAAAATAATCTTCCACATTGGTTATTAGTATTATGTTTTTCTGAAAACAAAGAAAAAAAAAAACAAAAAAAGAAACTGAAAACCAACTTACGCTAAGTGAGTGACCTCCCAAGATTAGTGGCAGAACTGTCGAGTTCTGTGAGGCTGGCAACACCTGTTTTTCACTGCAGTGTCTCAGGACCTAAAACAATGGCACACGATAGGTGTCCTTGAATACTGGTTGTATAGATACATGAATGAAAGAATAAAATAGGGAATGAATGCCTGGTGCAAAGTTCCTGCTTTTGCCTTTTTACTGTGTTGCTCTCTAGATAAGTACGTGAATGGACAGGAAATTTGGAATTCAAGTCTGTTAATTACATATGCACTCGGTCTTGGCTGTGTATGGGACAGCTATGTATGTAGTAAGTGCTAAAGATAGAGTTTTGGACAGTGCAGACAGGTCTGAACCATCACAGAGCTTATTTTACCATGGCAAAGACAGATGTCAAGCCACTCATCATAAGGTGAGTAATACTATGAAACAGGAAGAACTGAGTGATATAAGTTACTTACTTTTGGTTTTCTAGTTTCTAAAATAAATATTATGTTAACCTCTATTTTCTGTTGGTAGTTCTTTTTTTAACAAATTTTATTTTTATTGCTCTCTGATAGCACATAATGTAATAGAAACACATATTTTCAGTATGTTTTCCATTTGATATTGAAACTTTGCACGTTGAAAAACAGAAACATTTAAGTATTAATTTTTTATTTTCGTTTATGGTTTCTTTGATTTGGAAATTGGAATTTGGAATGTTTTTCTTCTCCAAGATGCCATGGTAGGTCCTACAGTTTATATTGCAAAATACAGTATCTAATTGAATTTATCTTTTAAGTAGGAGCAATATCCATTTTACTCACTTTTATAATAGAAAAATAGGTGTTAAAAACTCAGGTATTTCTGGTTGGCACAGTGGCTCATGTGGTAATCCCACCACTTTGGGAGGCTAAGGCGGGCGGATTATGAGGTCAAGAGATCAAGACCATCATGGTCAACATGGTAAAACCCCGTCTCTACTAAAAAATACAAAAATTGGCCAAGCATGGTGATAGGTACCTGTAATCCCAGCTACTCAGGAGGCCGAGGCCTGAGAATCACTTGAATCTGGGAGGCTGAGGTTGCAGTGAGCTGAGATTGTGCCACTGCATTCCAACCTGGGCAACAGAGCAGGACTCCGTCTCAAAGAAAAAAAGTAGGTATTTCCAGATAAATATACAATCATGTTAATATGGTGGTTTTTACCTTTCTAAAAACTATTGTCAGGGAATTCTGGTATTCCACCTTCGTGATTATGTTAGTTTTCAATACAGTATCATGTCATAGTTCACTGTCTACCTTTTTTGTTTTTAACTTTTATTTTAGGTTCTAGGGTACATGTGCAGGTTTGTTATATGGGTAAACTCATGTCATGGGGGTTTGTTGTACAGATTATTTCATCACCCAGGTATTAAGCCTCGTTGTAACCCAATAGTTATTTTTCCTGATTCTCTCCTTTCTCCCACCCTCCACCCTCTGATAGGCCTCAGTGTGAGTTGTTCCCCTCTATGTGTCCATGTGTTCTCATCATTTAGTTCCCACTTACAGGCGAGAACATGCAGTATTTGGTTTTCTGTTCCTGCATTAGTGTGCTGAGGATAATGGCCTCCAGGTCCTTCCATATTCCCACAAAAGACATGATCTTGTTCTTTGTTATGGCTGCATAGTATACCATGGAATATATGTACCACATTTTTCTTTATCCAATCTGTTATTGATGGACATTTAGGTGAATTCGATGCCTTTCCTATTGTGAACTGTGCTACAATGAACATTTGCGTGCGTGTGTTTTTATAATAGAATAATTTATATTCCTCTGGGTATCTGAGTGCCTAGCACAGTGCCCAAGGTTTAACAGCCTCTGACACTTAGTAGGTGCTTAGTGAATTAACTAAATTGAGCTTAACTAGGGTTGAAACTCCTCAGGGATTTACTGGGACAGATGAAGCAAAGGTATTGATCATATTCCTTAAAAAACAAAGTATCTCTGTTTATAAGTTCTCAATCAGGGTTCTCTAATTCTGGCAACTCAGAATTGATGAATTTGTCTAAATTGGCTAGCAAGAAAGAAGAAGAAATACGCTTGCAATTCAAGAAATGTACTTGTTAAGCTGAAGGACTTGTAGCCAGACCGCCTGGGTTAAAATGCACTTAACATGAACCCAATTAGTTTACCTTTTTGAGTCTGAGTTTCCGCATCTGTAAAATGGGAGTGAGAATCATGGGTTGTTGTTAGTATCACGTGAACAGTGCATGTCAAGCTTGTATAAGTAACAATTCTTCAATGTATGTTAACTGTTCATTATACATGTTCAGAAAAGGGACATGGACTTTCCTACAAATGGCAGTGATGACATCTAAGGAATATTTTCTGTTAACATTTTTCTTCATTATATTTTAGAATTTGCTGCTCTTCATTGGCTCGATATTTTTGTTTAAAACTGTTATATATGGTAAACATAAAGCAGTATTTAAAAATGTTCATTGCGGCATAGTTCAAACAAATACAAAAGTGAAGAAAATAATATAAAGAACCTTCGTCCACCCATCACATAGTGTCAGCAATGGTTCACTACAGGTAAATTGTATTTCATTTCCTCTTCCCCACTTCCTCTATGTCCCAGTTGATTATTTTGAAGCGAATACCACAAAATGTATCATTTAGGATATAAATTTTTTTAGTATGTACATAAGGCACCTTTAAAGAAGATAAAGGTAAATAAAATTACTCTATTATTGTCTTGGGTCCTTAGGATAGTAACACATCTTACTCAATGTACTTTAATTTTTTTCATATTTATGCAAACCTATTGTTCTTTCATTTTTCTTTTTTTTCTATTGTGTTAAAAATATATAATATAGGGCCAGGTGCGGTGGCTCACTTGTGTAATCCCAGCACTTTGGGAGGCTGAGCTGGGTGGATCACGAGGTCAGGCATTTGAGACCAGCCTGGCCAACATTGTGAAACCCCATCTCTACTAAAAAAAATACAAAAATTAGCCAGGTGTGCATGCCTGTAGTTCCAGCTACTCGGGAGGCTGAGGCAGGTGAATCACTTGAACCTGGGAGACGGAGGTTGCAGTGAGCCAACATCGCAGCGCTGCACTCCAGCCTAGGTGACTGCACACCAGCCTGGGTGACAGTGCAAGACTCTGTCTCAAAAAAAAAAAAAAAAAAAAATATATATATATATATATATATATATATATATATATATATATATAATAAAATGTACTATTTTAGCCATATTTAAATGCACAGTTCAGTGGCACTAAGTACACATCAACCATCATCACCATCCATCTTCAGTACTTAATCTTCCTAATCTGAAACTCTGTACCTATTAGACAATAATTTCCAATTCTCCCACCAGCCCCATCGCAGTCACCATTTTACTTTCTGTCCCTATGAAATAAACTGCTCTAAGTACCTCATGTAATCAGAAACATGCAGTATTTATTCTTTTTTGACTGGCCTATTTCACTTGTATTATTTATGACTGGCTTATTTCCCTAGTATAGTGTCCTCAAGGTTCATCCATGTTGTTTTACATGTGCCAGATTTTTTTTCTCCTTTGTAAAGACTGAATAATGTTCCTTGGATTGTATTTACTGCATTTTATTTATTCATTCATTTAACAGCAGGCAGTTGAGTTATTTCTACCTCTGACTATTGTATATAATAGTGCAGTGAACATAAATATACAAACAATCTGTCTTGAGTCTCTGCCGTCAGTTATTTTGGTCTACACCCAGAAATGGGATTGCTGGATCACTTGGCAATTGTACTTTTACTTTTTTGAGGAACTGCCTCACCATTTTCTATAGTTGTCGCACCGTTTGACATTCCCACCAGCAGTACACAGAGGCTCCAGTTTCTCCACGTGCTCGCCAACACTTGCTGTTTTCTGTTTCTTCAGTAATAGTCATCCTAATGGGTGTGAATTGGTATCCCATGGTGATTTCGATTCACATTTCCCTAATGATGGAGCATCTTTTTAAGTGCTCATTGGCATTTATATATATTCTTTGGACAATCCATCAGCTTTTAAAGGCAGATTGGATTGTCAGCAGTCAGGAAGGGCTTTGGCCAGTGGACCATACAACCATTAAGATTTCTGTCTAAGCAAAATTCTATTGTTTTTGCTTAAATTTCCAAGCTAGCTTTTGATAATGGGGAGGTCTTTAAAGTCTTCGTACATTTTGTAGTTGCTTTACATTTACTTATTAGCTCACTATCCACTGGGAAAGATGAACTCAGCTCCAAAGCGAATTTGCAATTTCATTAGCAATTGAAATAATCTTACGGAAGTTTTTTCCCTTCTTGTAGCACCCATTTGACCTTATCAGAGCATCTAATGTTGCTTTCATTTACTGAGATCTCCTTTGTCACCACTGGACATTAAAATAGCCTGTGGGAAATCTCTGGCCGGAGATAATATTTTTAGCTGCTGGTGTGCTGATGGGCCTAATATTTTCCTATTTCTGCTTTTATAGTGAGATTTTTATGATATTCACTATTTGCCATAGGACTGTTATTTCTAGCTGACTAATATCCGGGCACTATAATCATTGAAGAGTACCAGAGGCTGGGTGTGGTGGCTCACACCTGTAATCCCACCACTATGGGAGGCCAAAGTGGGCAGATCACTTTAGGTCAGGAGTTTGAGACCAGCCTGGCCAACGTGGTGAAACCTCATCTGTACTAAAAATACAAAATTAGCTGGGTGTGGTGGTGTGCGTCTGTTAATTCCAGCTACTTGGGAGACTGAGGCAGGAGAATCACTTGAACTCGGGAGGTGGAGCTTGTACCTGACTGTGGATTTGAATCCAGGCTCTCTCACTAACCAGCTTTATGAATTGGTCAAGTTACTAAACCTCTCCATGGCTCACTTTCCCATCTGCAAACTGGAGTAATAGCAGTACCTGCCTCTTAGAGTTGCCGTAGTGATTAAATGAGCAAAGACTTAGCAGAGGGCCTGGCACACAATAAATGCACAATGTTAGCCATTGTTATTGGGTCTGTCTGTTTACCTCTCTCCTTCCTTCCTATTGTAGTTCTCTTTTTCCTTCCTTTTCCTTCTTCTTTGCCATTATTTTTAATCCCAATAGTTTAAAGGATTAGCAGCATGTAAACTCCATATAGCCTTTTACACTGAACATTTTAGTTTTAGTAAATATGACAAATTATGTTTTTCATTTTACAAAGTATTTTTACATGTTTGTACACATATTCCCATGTATCTGTGAAAACCTGTGCCGTTGTTATGCATCGTTTTCACTATACAGACCACTTTCATGGAGGCTAAGTGACTTTTCCACAACACACCTAGTAAGTTGCAGACCTGGGACTCAAATTGTTCAAGATAATCTTGGAAAAATCAGTTTTCTCTGAGCCTCCATGGGAAGTAGGGGTATAATTTTTGCTTCACAATGATGTTATAAGGATCAAATTCGATGGCATGAGAAACCAAACCGTTTCTACCACTTCATGATCGTGTGACTGGGGTCAAACATCTCCATGAGCTTTTGTGTTTTAATATGGAAAATCAGGATCACATAGAAGTAGGGCTTGATGTCTTCCAAACGCTGGTTAAATTAGAAGATCTTCATGGCAGTCCCAGTCCTGAAGGAGGATTTCTTTCTCCCTGATAAAATCTCTGCTTTGCCTTTTGTTCTCTTTATGTGTAACTCCTTCTGTTACTAATGTTTTTGTTGCCTTCATCTCTCTTTTCCTTTACTTTCTTACTTCTCCTATTTTCCTTCAAATTCACCCTCTATTTCTCTGAGTCAATATCTAGTGTTTTCCTTTGCTTCTAATTTATTTTTCTTTTATCTCCTTTCTATCTGAATGTTTCTCTTATCTTTCCATCCTTATCTTTCAGGGTTTTAATTAGAATAAAACCTCAGTCATTGACCCTTCTGGGTGATGATAGTGATGAAGCTTAATTAAGAAAAATATTAAGATAATAGTACAGTGAAAATAAATTCAGTTTTGGTTGTTTTAGATCCATGAAATAACTGCTTTTGGAGTTTTCGGATGGGGCAAGCTGCCCATATCTCCTAAAGAATCTTAGAAATGCTTTAAGGAATACCCCACACTCTCTCAATTATTTTATTATTATTTTCTTTCTTTGGCTTTGTTTAGTCTCCCTGTCTTTTATTCCCAATGCACTTAAATCACAGTATTAGTAACTATACAGCATTCCCTCTATTCTGAGGTTAAGAGAGTTATATTTTATTATAACCAGAAAAGTTACCATTCACTTAGTTTTGTATGAAAAGATTATTTCAAAAACTCTCTCCTTTCACCTGAAATCTCATGCAGTTACGCATTCTATTCACATTTCTTTTAATCAATGTGGTGTGCCTTAGTAGTAAGTCTTAGTATAATCACTGGGGATGGGAATCTGAATGGATTCCAACAAAAGCAGTTCATCTGTTGGAAATAGGTTCTGACTCTCCTCATTAACTAGAATTATCTACAGCCTTAAAACACATGTGATGGTCTTGCCCTGAAACTTTATTAGAAACAAATTAATTTACTTACTCTGTATTTATTTGACTCAAAGCTCATTGTCAATTTATAAAACTGTCATAAACCCCTTCGTCCTTGGTATTTTTCCCTCTTTTTCTGTAGTAATGGCACTCCCCATTTATCTAGGCACATGGCCATCAGAATAAAGATTATAGCTTTCGGGCTCCTACGTAGCTAGGCATGGCTGGATAATATATTCCAGCCAATGAGATGTGAACAGCTGGGATATAATCAGAAAGTGCTCTAGAAAAGGGCATGTACCTTTCTTTTTCTTGCTAGCTAGAATACAATCATCTTGGCCAGGAGATAAAAGCTGAGAGTTTATGATGGTAGAAAAACAATGGTCCCTGATGTTTATGGAGTTACTGTATCTGACCTGCTACAGAAAAATTAGCTTATACCTTCTTTAAGATATTACAATCTGTATTTTCTGTCACTTGCAGCCAAACTAAATTTTAACCTATTCAACAACTATTCCTTTTAAGAACAGTCTATTTGCTGTCTAGGAATAAATGTAGTTTCCTTTAAACAACTTAACAGTGAGACTCTAACTTTGATTAATTGTACATATGGTTCAATTTAATGTTTAACATGTATTGAATAATTATTATATGCAAGGCCTATTCACAATAGCAAAGACATGGAATCAACCAAAATACTCTTCAGTGATAGGCTGGATAAAGAAAATGTACTATGTATACACTATGGAATACCATGCAGCCATGAAAAGGAATGAGCTCATGTCCTGTGCAGGGACCTGGAGAGAGCTGGAAGCCATCAGTCTCATCACACTAACACAGGAACAGAAAACTAAACACTATATATTCTCACTTATCAGTGGGACTGAACAATGAGAACACATGGACACAGGGAGGGGAACAACACACATTAGGGCCTGTTGGGGCTTGGGGAGAGAGAGCATCAGGATAAATAGCTTATGAATGCTGGGCTTACTGCCTAGGTGATGAGTTGATAGGCGTGGAGAACCACCTTGGCACATGTTTACCTATGCAACAAACCTGCACGTCCTGCACATGTATTCCAGAATTTAAAAAAACATTATGTGCAAGGCAGTTTGCTGAAATTGACTGGAGATAAAGAATCAGTGATGATGATATGTTCTTTATCAGAGCACTGTACGATCCCAAGATTGAAGGACAAACAGATTGACAAATAATTTCCAGTATATATGTATGTATATTTAACATACAATATTATTCAAGTTTAAAAAATAGTTATTCAGATTTTAAAAACTGCCATTTTTTTCTACTGTGAAAGCCTGGAAAGGTTGTCATTTGCCCATGTCAAAGAATAAATGCAAATAAAAATGTTCTGATTCATTATACTGCCAAAGAGGAAACATTCTTTAAAAAATATTGAGCTTATTTTCTTACCCTGGAAATTGGTTCCTCATGTGACAGGTTCTGTAGCTGAAGACGCTTTTGTTATAATGTCTTTGCTTGCTTGGAAGTTTAGCTGACTTAAAAATGGAATCCTTTTACATGATAAAGCAAAATCTGCTTAAAGTTGTAGAGATAGGCCAGTATTGCATAGATTTATTTCCGTACTCTTTTGGGTACCCTGTTTTATGTTTACAATTATTTGGTTGAGCATATTTATGAAAAGTAGTATGAATTTCCCCCCTTGGTACTATCTGGGAAATTGTACATTCTTAACCATGGAGATGAGGTCCTCCTGAGTTGGATTTTAACAGAGTCAAATAAGCACATCAATTTGTGGTGCCTCAACATATAAAAAATATCCACACAGAGCAAAATATGAGCGTTCCTACAATGCATGTATTCCTTTTAAAAATCTCACATTCTGAAAAATCAGTCACTAAAAATAACTGACATGTTGAGGAAAATAGAATTGGAACAGATCACTCAAAACATTTTAAACACTCAAAACATTTAATGTTATAATTAAGCCCTAACCAAAACAATAGCAAGCTAATGAAAAATACTAGCACAGTTATAAGAACATGTTAATGTCCCTACAAATACATAACTCAGTAAATATGAGACTTTACCTTTAGAATTGAAGAGGAAGGTAGGTTGGTAGACGAGTATGTATGGAAGTACTGAGCTGCCTGAGTTATGAAAACGAGGTCAGAGGGGCATCGGCTCCAGAATTTGCAGGTGGAGTAGCAATCACAGGCTTAGTATAAAATAGTTCTGGCTCCTTCTTGAGTGTTTGCTTGTTTCTTTTGCACAAACATCTGAAAGAAACGTTTGAAACCGTACATTTAGTGAAATGGAGCCAAGAGGAAGAACGTGGTGTAATGGGCAGTATGATCAGTACTTGTACCTCCTCCTAGCTGTGTGAGCTTTGTGTTTAGATGCTGTGTCTTGGTGGCACAGCATACAGTGTGCTAAGAAAAATTGCGCAGGAACTGGTGGGACTTCCGTGTTAGGCTGTGCTGATTCCCTGATTTCCCAGTTCTGTGTGGGCTAATTCTTGCCGCAGAACACGCTGTCCGTTAGATGACTGTTCAACTTCCGGTTGTTCAACTGGAGAGGCCGTGCGAGTCAGGGCAGGAAACAAAGTGACTGTGTGTGAACTAAGGATGGTACAAGGAAAACAGGCATGAACAGTGGAGGAGAGAACGGTAGAAGAGGGAAAAGAGTGTTCTGAGAACCCATTTCATACCAAATTTTATTTAGTTTGATTTTCCTGTCAGTCCAACTAGATGGGTGTCATCTCTCCATTCTACAAATGAAAATGAGAAAGTAGAAGGATTTTACTGAAGACCACGCAGGTGGAAAATGATGGTGTCAGGACTTGCAATTAAGTCTGCCTAACTCCACATCTTATTTTTTCTCTAAACTATACCAAACTACTTCCCTACTGGGCTGGAATACGGAATCTGAAGCCCCTGTGTTTAAGGCAGTGAGTGACCAGTCTGTGGCTTTGTGAACTTGAGTGAGTCTTTTAAACTCTCTGAGCCTCTTTATCTTCGCATATAAAGGTGCCAGGGATACTATTCCAGAGGAGTATTGTGACAACTGTGATAAGTTATATGCATGTGCTTCATAAATGTTAAAACATTATGCAAGCAATAAGGCGTTTTATTTTCCCTCCACAAAATGTCCACCTCTTTACATTAAACATGATTATAAATAACTTCGAAGATTATGGGGTGAATCATTTATATAGTCCTAAGAAAGAAAAGAAAAGAGTTTCTGGAATGGGTCAAAGATGTTTGGTTCCAAAACAAAGGGCATCTGCGTGTTAATAAAGCAGAAGGAGGAAGCACGAGTTACAGCTGCAGACGCTGTTGAAATTTAACCATGGAACCAAACAGGTGGTGAGTCATTCAATCCTGTCCTAGGGTTTCTGCAGAAGCAGTAGTATTTCTGTCTGGATTCCTATATTTTAGGGATTATCCTTCTCTTTCCACTTCCTCCCCTTCTTTCAGATACATCCTATGATTGAATATTTCAAAATATTAAGAATGTGTGGAGGTGGCATGCTCTGCAATTATGTTTTGTAAAATCTAGATAGTCATATGGTTACATAGGTGGGGCTTAGAAAGGCTTAGTGCTAAATGAAGTCTGATGAAGCCTCTTTGAAGTTGGACACTCTGTATAGCATTTTCTTTCTTAGTTCTACCGGGACATGTGGCTCTAAAGCTAATCTGATGTGCCATCAAAATATTTTAGCCTCTCTACTCCTCAGATAACTTTGGTTATACCAAGGCTATGTAGAGAAGGTGGTCTGGGATAAGAATCTTGCTACTGGTACTTACCTTAAAAAATCTTCTTTGTAAAAAATGTTGGATGCTATAAAAAAGGGAAAAGAAGAAGAGGCAATCATAATTACACGACTCTAAGATAACAGCTCTAGAATATTTCATTAGTTCTTTTATGTAGTGAACTACATGCACACACACACACACACACACATGCATCAGTAGTGTATCAGTAGTTGTGCACTAGAGCCAGTTTAGACAGTCCTGTATATCTCCCTGAAACTATAAGCCCACATTGATGTTGAAAAATTGGGATTAGCCATGGTAGGTGTATTTATATCATAGGAATTGGCAAATGCTATAAATCAAAGCTCCTCCTCCAGCCCCTGGAAAACTGGTTGATGAACAGCATCACTCTGTGTGTGTGTGTGTGTGTGCGTGTGTGTGTGTGTGTGTGCGTGTGTGTGTGCGTGTGTGTGTGTGTGCGTGTGTGTGTGCGTGTGTGTGCGTGTGTGTGTGTGCGTGTGCGTGTGTGTGTGTGTGTGTGCGTGTGTGTGTGTGCGTGTGTGTGTGTGCGTGTGTGTGTGTGTGCGTGTGTGTGCGTGTGTGTGCGTGCGTGTGTGTGTGCGTGTGTGTGTGTGCGTGTGTGTGTGTGTGCGTGTGTGCGTGCGTGTGTGTGTGCGTGTGTGTGTGTGTGTGTGCGTGTGCGCGCGCACTTTAAAATCTTTTGAGCTCTTTAAGAACAGGATCTCTTCATGATTTGCGTGTGTTCCTATAGAATCTAACATATCACTTGACAAATGTAGTAGATATTTAATAAATGCCTGACAGATTGAAGAATGTAGGAAGGAAGAAAGGGTTAGAATTGTGGGTAACATTGGGCTGAGTGCAGTGGCTCACCCCTGTAATCTCAGCACTTTGGGAGGCCGAGGCGGGTGGATCACCTGAGGTCAGGAGTTCGAGATCAGTCAGACTGACCAACATGGAGAAACTCTGTCTCTACTAAAAATAAAAAATTAGCCTGTTGTGGTAGCATGTGCCTGTAATCCCAGCTACTTGGGAGGCTGAGGCAGGGGAATCGCTTGAACCTGGGAGGTGAAGGTTGCTGTAAGCCTAGATTGCACCATTGCACTCCAGCCTGAGCAACAAGAGCAAGACTGTCTAAAAAAAAAAATAGAATTATGTATAACATTTTAACAACAGATTTGATACATTGGTTGACTATTATTTTATTAATAAGTAGTTCCTCAAACCCAGAGAAAAGTGGCAGTTTTGCAGTTTGCTGTAGAACTTGTTGAATTAATAGAAATTGTTTTTGCTCAAATTCCAGGATCATTAAACATCCATTCAATCGCTCACAGAGTGGAAAGTACATAGGACTTTATTTTGAAGCTCCTGGTCCTGACTTTACACATTATTACTAGGGGCTTGATTTGGACAATCTGTTGGGTCTTAATTCTTAAACAGTGAAATGTGCACGTGTCTCTGTGTGTGAAAGGGATGTGTATAGTGGATGTAAGGATCGTGTTTAGTCCTCAAGATACCATTTAGGGTGCTGGAATAACTTCCTGCTCTCCCCCTGTAACTTAGGAGATTGAATTCATCTCTCAAGGTTACAGAATGTTCTTTACAAGCGGACCACTCTGTAGTGTCTTACTCTGCTGTTTTAATTTTATTTGGTTTAGCCCCACTTATTAGTGTGGTGATTGGAATAATCAATGTGCAATAAATTAATTGCCTCATGGATATTATTTTTGATTGTTTAGAACATTAAACTGAGGAACCCAGTGCCCTTGCCTGTTGATTGTCAATGACTCCTACTATGTCATCATTTAATGACGGCTGCAGAAATAAATACTTGGTTTAGTCTACATTTGCATTTATTAAAAAGTCTTTGCATAACTCAATTAATGATCCTGGAAGTGATTCTATAATTAGAATTAGCGACGGGATCTTCTGCCAAGAGATGCTTTTTTTTTCTAATTTCTTTTCTTGCAATCTCTTTAGTGAAGATAAGGAATGGTCACTGCATTCAGTGGAAAGTGAAGAATCCATGGATATTTTTATGTTACTTTACAAAACTACAGTATGGAGAGAGCACTTCATGAATTGAGTGGGTACTACTGTTTTGGATAAGTTTTACTGGATGGTCACTTTCGACTGTGTTGTCCTGCAGTGTCAAAAGAGCTTTCTGTAACTAACAGCCTTTCACTGAGGAAGGGCCCTGCTGGATAGTAGGTTTCCTCTTCTTCTTCTTCTTTAAATTATACTTTACATTCTGGGGTACTCGTGCAGAATGTGCAGGTTTGTTGCATAGGTATACACATGCCAAGGTGGTTTGCTGCATCCATCACCCCGTCATCTACATTAGGTATTTCTCCTAATGCTATCCCTCCCCCTTTCCTCAACCTCCTACTTTCCCTCCCCTTGCTCCCCACCCCCCAACAGGTCTCGGTGTGTGTTGTTCCCTTCCTTGTGTCCATGCATTCTCATTGCTCAATTTCCTCTTATGAGTGAGAACATGCAGTGTTTGGTTATCTGTTCTTGTGTCAGTTTGCTGGGAATGATGGTTTTCTCTTCTGAGAGGTGGACTGGCTCAGAGGCCCTGAGCATTTGAGGCTGCGGGGAGTATCCCTGAGATGATCAGAGAATCCCATGTTCTGGAATGATCTTTAGGACCCAGCCAATCCCAAGACTCAAGTATTGAGAGTTTCCCCATCTCTATTGCTCTCCCGCAACAAGAAAGTGCAAGCCTGAGGATGAATCTTGCTATTTCCACCACCAGTCTTGTGATTAGTGGAAATCTTGATTACTCTTTATAAGAAAAAGATGTTTAATTTTTCAATTAATGATGATCTTCGTAACTTCAGTGCAGAAGCTAAGAATTCTGAAAAGCTTTTACTCTTCTTGTTTATTATCTGCTTATCCTAGGTAGAGATTTGAGTATCTGGTTTACCTTTTGGAGGAACGGTTGGAGCACTAAAACACTTTCAAGAGTGTATGTATGTATGTATGTATGTATGTATATATATATATATGTGTGTGTGTGTGTGTGTGATATATATTTATAGTATATATATATATATATAGAGAGAGAGATATATCAGTTTATATATAGATCAATATATCAGTTTGGTTTGTTTAGCATCACAGAACCAAACTGTTTATGAAACTATAATATTATAATTGCCATTACAATAATATTAATTGCTATTTGTAAGGAAGTCATCTAACTTTCACGGAAACTTATTAACATAGGGAAATATAAAGGAACATTTTTTTCTGTTCAGAAGAGACAACTAAGATGCAAAATAAAGAGAAAAGTTTTGTACTAAAGAAGAAATCTAAAGCTCAAAATTGCTCTTATCTTGCTAATAGATCATATTATCTTTACAAATAGTTTTAATATCCTTAATCAAAATAAGAAAATATAGTAAATTCTCTTAATTTGCTGTGAAGTTGTTGAGATTTCAGTCAAAGCGTGACCATTAGGCGTAGTAAAAGTGCCATATCATAAGACTTAAGCAATATTTTAGACTTTACAAAGTGTTCTCAGAGTTATTATTTCTTTTTAGTCCTCACAGCAGTTCTCATTGTGTATGGTAGATGAGGAATGTCAGTTACAGACTTAGCCAAGATTATAACTATGAAAACATGAACCCAATTTCCTATGTCACTAAGTAGTTGTTGTCCCAACTGAAGTCTTCTTATCCCCCTGGCCTTAGCTAGATGTCATTTTGAATATATCCGTTTTAATGGACTGGAAGTAAAAATTGGAATGACCCAAATGGGACACATTTAGTTACCACTAGATTCCCCATGGCCAATTTCCACATGTGAACTTTCTCTCATTTTAACAATCCCATCTCGCCAACGGAGTGTTATTCTATCAAAACTGGTAGTCTAGCAGGGCTTCTCAATAAAGTGGTAGGAAAGCTAAGGGGGCCAGATGACAATATTGTAGCAGTTGATGCCCTGAAGGAGCACCTGACTCTGGCTCTCTATTGATCTGCTTTTGAGTCTGTTCTAAACTAGGACAACTGCATTTCCTCTCTGTGAAAGACCCTTCAAAAACAAAATAAGACCTTGTCTGTGTTCTCCCTTTCCCTCCAGGTGGGGAGTGAATTGAGACAGAGTGGAGGGCTCAGACATCACTGTTCATCATTTTGAAATAAAACTCTCCATCCCTTGCAAGGTGGCAGGGAAAACACAGGCTGCTGGGAAATGGGCCTGTTCATCGCTTTCCTGTAATGTCAGACACCCTCCTCCGTGGTTCTGAAGGTGGTATTCTAATCTTTTTTTCTTCTTTCCGTTCATGTCAAATTGCATGGAGAATGGGAAGGCTTTACTGTATTGACAATACTAAAGTCACTGAGGAAGGTGAAGCTGCCAATACGTTTCTGCTTTTGGTTTGCTTACAGATATGCAAATAGGAGCTATAAAACACAATAACGTTTTCCAGACAGCTTCCGCAATTAGTTAGGTTTTCTCTAAAAAGGAAATGTTTGTGTTAGATACTTCATGGACTCTTAGACTGTGAAGGGGCAGTGGAAGTTTTCTCATTCGCCCCTCCTTCCCCCGCATGCCAGAATTTTCTCCCTCTGTATGACTTCTTAGAGGAAAAGAGTCCATATCCTCAGGAGGAGGTCATGGTTGGACACCTCAAACCATTATAAATTAGTTCCCTATGTTAATATAAAAGCTGTTTTCCTGGCATTCTTTCCCATGGTTCTAATTTACATTTCTGGATTTACATAGGATATCTAATCTCCTTTCATACAAGATCAAGTCACCTATACCAAAACATCAATCATGGCTTCCCTAAGCCTTCTGTTTTCCAGGATTAATGTTTCTGTTTCATGTAATCGTGTCTCACATGATGTGGTTTGCAGATCCATTACCCTTCCTGTGGGCCCCCTCTAAATAGCCCCTAACTGGCTGTTGCTTCGCTTAACTCCAGTCCTGTGCGTACAATTTCCATTACTGTTCCTTGCATGATTACTTTGAAAAACTACACAGTACTCTTTGGAAAAAATGTTTGAAAGTCAACCTAATTAAAATTTAGAGACTGTAACAGAGGCTGAGGGGGCAGTGGGTGGGAAGGAGATTTAGCAATGGAAGTAGCCAAAGTACATGTCTAGAAACTAGATTGTTCTCTTAGTCCCTTACACATTAAACATTCCCAGGCCAGTAGAAGTCCTCCCGTGTCTGCTGAAGTCCCGCAGCATGTTATTGATATTTCTCTAGTGACACTGATATTTTTCATTTCTGCATTACCATAAATCTTTCTGCTGTGAATGAATGAATAATCACCTTATGCCTCCCTAACTCTGGATATCTGCATAGAAGATGAATTGCTCATTTTACTTCTCTCTGAAACATTGCTGGTCAAATTTCCAGCTGACAGTGAAATTGCCTGGAGCTCTACGCCTGAATAGTGGTTTATTTACATTACTCCTGTTAAGGAAACTGTATTAGGTGTAACTAGTAAGTAAATACAGAACTAGAATAACAAACACAATTGTGAAATCTCAAGTCTAAACTTTGTCTCACAGTATGCAAGTGAATCAGTAATAGTAAGATCTATGGCAGCCACATAATAGTGAAACTGTATTGTCCCTTTACCATATGTGAGTCATTGAACCAAGCACTTTACATATGCCACATATTAATGACTTAATCCTTAAACTACTCACAGATTTGGAGAAGTTAAGGAACACACCAAGGCTAAGTTGCATGTAGCAGAGCCAGGATTCAAACATACGTTTTTAAAAGCCCATTCTATCAATCATTGTATTACAGTGTTTTAAATTTAATAGATTCTCAGTAAATTTTGATTAGCATTTTTTCTTCCTCAACATGAAGTTCAGATTTTACAGACTTTGTGGTGACTTTTAGTTTAATAATCACCAACAGCACATGGGTGAGTGAGAGGAAATACCCTCTTTCTTAAATTAGACTTCCATTTTGGATAGAGAGGATCTGAAGTTGGCATTGTCTTTTAAGTGCCTCTTTAGTTGGCTTTTGACATTTGCTGGAGCAAGCAGTTTAAAGAAGTAGAAGGAAAATTCTACTGAAGAACATATTTAGTATAGGAATCATGGAAAAGCCAAGCTAAATAATGTGCTAATGGATCAATGAAAAAGTTTGCTGCATGTAAATACAAAGTTTGTAAAAATAGACTCGGGGTACATGTGCAGGTTTGTTACATGAGTATATTGCATAATGCTGTGGCTTGGGCTCTTATTGAAAACATCACTCACATAGTGAACATAGTACACAATAGGTAGTTTTACAACCCTTGCCCCTGACACCTCCTTCCCTGCTCTTGGAGTGCCCAGAGTCTATTGAGAAACAGTGTTTTATTTTGCTTGTGATATGGAAGAATATATGCCTTTAGATTCTAGGGTGAAAGAGAGTTCTCATAAACAGATGTAACTATAGAGGTGGCTTGACTAATAGAGTGCACAGTGGAACTTTTACCACTTATTTTCTGGATACTATTGTTCTGTTAATATATGAGCATTTTCAAGAGCTTCTCTGTTTTATCATCCCACTTACACTTTTAGGTCACACAGAGCTTGCAGTCAAAGGAAGACTCTAGGTTGTTTTTCAGATGCTTCTGTGTAACTGGACTGTCTTCAAGTTCTACTTTGGTGATGGGTTGTTTAAACCCACACGCTGGCTTTATGTATAAATCTGTTTAATTACATTTTATTAAATTCAGTTTGGCTTTTCATGATGTCGTGTTTTGAATCTGATAGATCATATGATATACTCCCTTTCACCCTCAGATGTGTGACATCCACCACTTACAGCAGATTATCAGATGAGAGAGCTATGGGGGCCTCACTCGAGTTGGAACTTGCCCGCGAATTTTTATCGACTTATTGATTAGCACTTGCTGGTACAATGGGAAAGCCTAGTTATACACCATCCAGTATGTTTTATATCTGTAATCCATCCACCAGCAGCACACATGAAACTTTGTCAAATGTTTTCCAGGATTTCACCTACGTTCTTAGAGCTAAAACCAAAAACAAAACAACCTTCCTTTTACCCAGTACTGAGGACAGCACCACATTATCCAGCAATTAAGGGCCCGAGAGAACCTGCTTATTTTTATTATTTATTTATTTATTTTTATTGCGTTTTAGGTTTTGGGGTACATGTGAAGAACATGCAAGATGGTTGCATAGGTACACACGTGGCAGTGTGATTTGCTGCCTTCCTCCCCTTCACCTGTATCTGGCATTTCTCCCCATGCTGTCCCCAACTCCCCACCCCCCACTGTCTCTCCCCTATTTCCCCCCAACAGACCCCAGTGTGTAGTGCTCCCCTCCCTGTGTCCATGTGTTCTCACTGGAGAACCTGTTTCTTAAGTGGTTATTGACAATTAGACACTTTATGGTCATTATGGAATAACATTAAAGGTAACATATGGTATTCTGATATCACTGAGCCCTTTGTAGAGGATTAGCGCTCCATTGCACTATCACAAGCAGTGAACTATTTTGTGTAGGATAATGCTTGAAGGAGATAGGTTTTACTACTATCAATATTAAAATTAGTCATGGGCATCTCATCTATGAAGACTCCCAGGCAGCTATAACTGGGCTCTAAAGCACTTGGAAATTTTAAACTCCTTAAGCAACCAACTGTTTATTGTACACTTTCTGATCTTCATTCACAAGTATAGGGCAAGCAGTGGACCAGGTCATCCTTTATTTTACACATGTGGAGATAAAACTTTCTAGAAGCTAAATGATTTGTCCAAGGTTGGTAGTGAGTGGTAAAGCCAAGACTCCAAATACAGTCCCTCACCACATATCAAAAAGATGTGACCAGGAATAAATTCCTATGAAAAACTTAGGTGAGACTTTTTTTAACAGTCCTTAAGATTATCCACCTCTAGCCAAATATACAATCCAGATACTTCTGTGACAATCCTGACTTCATAAAAATGTTCTAAAAAGCCATTAAATGTAAAATCAAATGCAATTTAATATGTACATAAATTGTACTCTTTTATAAACATAAACTTACAAATTCATATATTATTTTCAAGCCGTATGTTATTCCTGCTTTGAAAACATGGTTACTTTATTTTACAGTCTGTACTATACTGTGATAGCTGTACTCTAAGAAACCTTTTCCTATCAAAAATTGAGTTTTAAACATAATTATTTTATTGGGAAAAATGATAGGAAGGAGTTTTAGATCTGTAATTATAGCTATTTTTCTTGTAGGAATTTCAATAATAAGAGTTTAAAAAATACCTGTAAATGTATAGTCGTAAGACCTTAACATACCTAAGTACATGTATTCTTGATTATTTCTAACTTTTGCTCTGGAGTAATGGCTTTTCTTTTCTTTTCACCGTGAGAACTATTATCAGTGTAGCATTTTTTTCACATTTACCCCTGAATGGTGCAGGCTGTCAGACATATGTATTGTGGCGATCTAGTTCTTGTTGCTGCTGCTTCTGTCATTACAGTAATGACACATATTGGAGCTCAAGTAACAACTGATGTCCCTATACTTGGTTGAATTATGAAAACTTATGCTGTTGGTTTTTTTTCTTGCCTGTTACGTATTATTTAAAAAGGAATCCCACACTGACATGTTTTTACTCTTTTTTGGGAGGAAGGGAGTAAGGCAGGAAGGGAGTGAAGGAGGAAGGGAGGAAGGCAGGAAGGGAGGGAAGGAGGAAAGGAGGGAGGAAGGAAGGGATGAAGGAAGGAAGGAAGGGAGGAAGGGGGAGGGAGGGAGGGTGGGAGGGAGGGAGGCAGGGAAGGGAAGGGAAGGGAAGGAAGGAAATCAAGCAATGAGAGAGACATTGCCGACCTGGATCTAGAGGTTTACAAGTTGATTTCTTCTTTTTTTTGAGAGAAGGAAAGAAAAAAAAATGAGTAAAGGAGAGGAAGAAGGAGGAAGAGAAAGAGGGAGGGTGAATGGAAATATTGCTTTATTCTGAAAAAAAATGGGTATCAATAATGGCCAATCAATGTTTCATTTAAACCTATGAGTAGGTGTGATGTGGTATTGACAAAAATGTGTATTTTGTTTATTTGAAGTGGAGAGCTCTATAAATATTTATTAAGTTTACTTGTTCCGGATCTGAGTTCGAGTCCTTGATATCCTTATTAATTTTCTGTGTCATTGAATCTAAGCCTCTATGTATCTGGGTGTTAGGATCGTTAGCTCTTGTTGTTGCATTGATCCTTTTACCACTATATCTTTGTTGCTTTAAAATCTATTTTATCCTATACGAGAATTGCAACTCCTGCTTTTTATTTATTTATTTATTTTTGTTCTCCATTTGGTTGGTAAATCTTTCTCCATCCCTTTGTTTTGAGTCTTTGTGTATCCTTGCATGTGAAACAGGTCTGGATGTAACATGCCGTTGGGTTTTGGCTGTGTCTTTTGATTGGGGGATTTAGTCGATTTAAATTTAGGGTTACTGCCATTTGAAGTTAACTGGCTGTTTTATCTATTTGTTGATGTAAATTCTTCTTTATGTTGGTGCTCTTTACCTTTTGGTATATTTTTAGAAAGGCTAATACTGGTTGTTTCTTTCTATGTGTAATGCTTCTTTCAGAAACTCTTGTAAAGCAGGCCTGGTGGTAATAAAATCTGAGTATTTGCTTGGTCATAAAAGATTTTATTTTTCCTTCAGTTGTGAAGCTTAGTTTGGCTGGATATGAAATTCTGGGCTGAAGGTTCTGTTCTTTGAGGATGTTGAATATTGGCCCCCACTCTCTTCTGGCTTGTAGAGTTTCTGCTGAGAGATCTGCTGTAAGTCTGATAGGCTTGCCTTTGTGGATAACATGACCTTTCTCTCTGGCTGCCCTTAGTATTTTCTCCTTCATTTCAATCCTGGTGAATCTAACGATTATGTGCCTTGGGGCTGCTCTTCTTGAGGAATATCTTTGTGGTGTTCTCTGTATTACCTGGGGTTGAATATTGACCTGCTTTGCTAGTTCAGGAAAATTTTCCTGAATAATATCTTGAAGGGTATTTACCAGCTTGGATTCATTCTCTCTGTCGCATTCAGGTACACCTATCAAAAGTAGATTTGGTCTTTTCACATAGTCCCACATTTCTTGGAGACTTTGCTCATTCCTTTTTACCCTTTTTTTCTCTAATCTTCTCTTCTTGTTTTATTTCATTAAGTTGGACTTTGACCTCTGATATCCTTTCTTCTGCTTGAACAATTCGAGTGTTTAAACCTATGCATACTTCTTGGAGTTTCTGTATTGTATTCTTCAGTTCTATTAATTCACTTACATTCCTCTCTAAGTTGTCTATTCTCAATAGGATTTCATCAAACCTTTTTTCAAAGTTCCTAGTTTCTTTACGTTGGGCTACAACATGTTCTTTTAACTCACAGAAGTTTCTTATTATCCATTCCTTGAAGAGTGATTCTGTCATCAGGATGCACTCATTCTCCATTAAGCCTTGTTCCATTGTTGATGTGGAACTGTGATCATCTTTTTGAGTATTCTCAGCCTTTTTACGCTGGTTTCTTCCCATGATTGTAAATTTATCCTCCTGTCGTCTTTGAAATTACCAACTTTCAGATTAGGTCTCTTGAGTGGACGTCTAGGTTGTTAGTTTCCAGGGCCAGAACAGCGGCATTAAGACTGATGGTGCTTTTCTGCCCAGGATTCTCCTGTCTGGCTTCCTTTTTGTGTCCGTAATGGGCGACTCTGCCTTCCTGGGCTCCAAACCTCGGTCAGAAGGGGAACCAGCTCTGTTTACTCTGCTCTGAGAGCTGCCGTGCCAAGGTGCTGGTGAAACCACTGCGCCGGCCACAAGAGTTGCGCTGGTGACCCGTGTGACTCCTCCACTGGGGATCTTCTGCTCCGGGAGCGACCAGAATTAGTCTGAAAGTGTGGCGTCCTCTAGTTGTCTGTGCTTTCACTGAGAGCTGCAACCCCAAGCTGTTAGTGATCGGCCATCTTGGATCATTCTCCTCCATGTTTTTACTCTTTAGGGTATTTTGTTTATTGCCTTCATCATTACAGTATGAAAGCATCCGTAATAAAGTTGTATGAAGTTTGTTTCAGGTGCTATATTTCCTATAATCAATTGCATTTTTCCTTAAACACCAGGAGGTTCAGAAGTTGATACCTATGGCCTGCTTCTAACAGAGAATAAGGGACTACACATTAGGTATTTTAATTTCTAATTACCTACTAGTACCTATGAGTTGATCTTAATTTTTCCCCCCTCCCTCCCTCCTTCCCTCCCTCCCTCCTTCCTTTCCTCCTTCTCTCCTTCCCTTCTTCTTTCCTTCCTTCTTTCCTCCTTTCCTCTTTTTCTTTGTTTTTCTTTCCTTTTTGACCCAGTGTCTCACTCTTTCACCCAGGCTGGAGGGCTGTGGCATGATTGCAGCTTTCTGCAGCCTCAACTCCAGGACTCAAGTGATCCTCTCACGTCAGTCTCCTGAGTAGTTGGGACTACAGGCGTGTGCCAAATGGGGTTTCATCATGTTACCCAGGCTGGCCTTGAGCTCCAGGGCTCAAGCGATCTGCCCCACTTTGCCTCCAAAAATGCTAGGACTACAAGCGTGATCCACCATGCCTGGCTTGATTCTAATTTTTCTACATTTATTTTTGGTTCTCTGAAATTTGCCAATTGTTGCCATTTAATATGTCTTTCTAATTTGCCTTCCACATCTTAAGAGATAAAACAAGACAAATAATAATGTAGGTATATATCAAATACATTTTATAAAGAACAAGGTAAAGAACAAGGTATATTCCAAATATACACACAATTTGGAAATGCTGTTGTAGACAGGCCTGCTGATACATGGAGAAACAAAGAAAGCAGGTGATATAGCTGGAGGATTCTCTACATTTAATAAGCTGATATAAAAATGAGGAAGAGGTTATTTATAGCAAGAAGGTAGCCTATAGTTTATCCCATTCTTTCTGGAGGATCTTTAGAGAAAGCCAGGTTAACGGTGGTGTTCCTTTGCTTTTCACAAGAGGCCGATGTACATCCACAATCAGGATGCCAGGAGGAGGCTGCTGTGGGATTTCTTCTGTCCCTCAGTCTTCCAATTAGTGGTGAAACTGGAGATGAGGTTCCTAGAGACACCTTTGTTTGGGTACAAATCCTGGAATGGGGAGAAACTGACTTTGGAGAGTATTAAGACTTTCCTGGGGAGGCTATTAGTCACTGGGAAATTGACCTTTGCTGGATGAAGCAATAAAGGGCTTACTTTGTTTTGTCAGTAGATCCGTTCACTCTGTGTTTTTAGTTTATTTCACAGTGTAGCCTCTTGAGTAAAAGGCAGAGGAGCATAGTGAGAAAAAAGAAAAACGTAATGGTTGTTTCAAGTCATCTTGTTTGCTTGGAGAAGTGAGAAATGTTAACATTTTCCTATAAGAGACTTACAGATATTCTATTCCATTTCCTCCTCTTCCTCCTCCTTGTTTCCCGTCTGTATGTGTCTCAATATTTGATGATCATTGAAAAAAAGGAGAATAGTTTGTGATCAGAATGTTGTCCTAAAACATGAGAGATTCATGCACAACAAATACCAGACCTAAAATCCCTGCATGATGTCATGGAGTCTGCCAAATGGTCTCTATATAAAGGTTGCCAGTAACCCAAATGGAGGGAGAATGTCTTGCCAACAGACACATGCTGCTCCTTTCCTATAGAAATGAAGCAAGAGTCAGTGAAGGTTTATTTGAAAGCAGGTCAAAGTGTGTGCATCTGTGGCTGGCAGCTTGTTAGACATACATGAAAGATACCTTGAGGTTGTTCAGGTCCTTTCATTTTCTTCCTACTGCCTACTCTCATATCAACAGTAGCAATACCCTTTTTACTGTCTTATGGTCATTTTGCATTTTTATATTTACAGCTTTATATAACTGTGGAGAGCCAGACTGCAGATTCAATCAACAACACAGTACCTAACTTATGAGCTCTATGTAACTAATAGGCACAAGGAACCTCTGCTAGTTTGGATCACTTTCATCCTTCAGTAGCAATTAATCAAAAAGGGTTTCAGTGCCTCTTCCTTATAACAAATTTCATCTTTTTGTGCTCAGGAACACCAACTTATTAGGAAAGTTTTTCACTTTGAAATAGGGAAAATATATGTTGTATAAACAATTGTTTTTTCCCCTTAGCAACTGGATTCTATTTTATCTCATTAGAGTCAGGCTGTGGATGGGGACATGGGGGAATTAAAATATATCCTACAGAATAGTTTCAGATATGTTTACCAACAATTTTCCCATATCAGGCTTACCTTGTTTATGAACTTCACGATTATTTTTTTTAAATCACTGTTTATTTAAAATATAGCTACTGCTTTTTTTGGAAAGATGTATTTATAACTTTATAGTAGACTGTGATGTCTTAATAAAAATACAGAATACTCTGACCAAAGAAAATAAAGTCATTAGATCAGAATATAAATATAAGAGGCATTTTATTAAGAAAGAACATTTGAACTGAACATTAACACTTAGGCCAAAAACTTACATTTTTATCCAGACCTGTAAGTCAGAAAAAGGTCCTAGGCAAGGAAAAAAGCCAGAGAAAATGAGTAGATATGAGAAAAGGACCATGGAAAGCTGGTGGGCATAGGTAGGGGGTGAAGCGAGGAACTGAGATCAGATTGTGTAAAGTTGCAACGATCATTCTAAGGAAATCTGGTCTTTATTCAGCAGACAGTGGTGTGTTCCAGAAACATATTTAATTAGAAGTGACTGTGAATTAGAAGTTTTTCTTCTGATTTAATGCAAAAAGGGTACACATATTAGAAGGCGAAAGTTCAATGATGAGACCCTCATAAAATCTCCATGAGGGTAATGAGTGCATGAGTTATACCTTTTGCAGAGAAGATGGGTTATACATGAGATTTAGAATGAATTGTGGTGGTAGAAAGAAAAGTAAAGAATCTAGGTTTTAAATAAAAAGTTGTTTTGGTTTTTGCTTTTATATGTATTTCTTTTTTCTTCACAACTGTCTCCAAGGCAGTGCGTCTGAGGTTTAAAATCTTAACTATAATAGTCTACCTATTTTTTAAGTGAACAAGCTGGTAATAAGTAACTAGAGTTAGTTTAAATTTAAAGCTAATTTGTTTCTCTATTGAGCTATTATGCCAGTGTGGAAAAGGAAATTACGATCATTGCTGTCATCATCATGCTCATGATCATCATGTAACATTGGAGACTGTCTGTGCCAACCACTACATGTTCATCATCTCATGTATTTCTCATAATAACCCTTTGAGGCATTGCTATTATATCCATTTTAAACATGAGAAATTGGAAACTAAGAGAGACTAAATAACTTGCTTAGGGCCACACGGGTAATAAATGACAGGGCTGGGCTTCAGGCTCAGGCAGCTGGGCTTTTGAAAATTACTGTTTGTCTATGCCTTTTAGCCACAGGGGACTGTCAGCGAGTTACATTATATTATTATGACTTCTGTGTCTGTTCAAATCATTTAAATCCATTATGACTCTGTGGAATTGGAGTTGGGTTACATTTCAGGGTAGGTGTAAGCCTGCAGGTTGACTGGAATCAGAACCTCAGGGAATCAGAACCTTGGACAGCTCTCGCATCTGTTCTCTATTGGCAGCACTGTTTCTCTCCAGGCATCTTCATTTACTTGTTTCCCACTGATTAGCTTTCCCCACTCTGCTTTGTCTCTTGGACTCGCTCATATCACTGACTTACACTAGTTCATTCTTCTGATCTCCTAATCCAGGTTTTCGATACTCAAATCTGATCGCCCAGTTTATCCTTTTCTACTTGGGCGAGGTTTGCCACTGGCTAGTCTGTGCGTTGGCTGACTCTGAATGAAGATTCACTTCTTATTCCTATAACTGGGTCAAGGAGGAAGGTGAAGAGTGCATTTGCGAACCTTCTTCTCTTAGGCCTGCACCTTCAACAAGGGCAGTGGGTGGCACAGGCACTGGCTGATGCCTCTCTAGTTTAAAGGAGGTAGACTCTGTATCTTGCAAAAATACATCACAATTTAAGTGAAAGAAATTGTCACAACATCTATTGATATTTAAAACATTACATATTATTCAGAACTGGATATATTCAGTGGCACTTATAGCCACAAAAACATATCAGGAAATTTTATATTATCACAAAATCATATGCTTCATGTTTTCTCTCTTATTTTTATCAAAGCAGTTTGGGGAGATTGTAGTGTATGAAAATAA
Organism: Callithrix jacchus; assembly: GCF_049354715.1. Taxonomy (NCBI): domain Eukaryota; kingdom Metazoa; phylum Chordata; class Mammalia; order Primates; family Cebidae; genus Callithrix; species Callithrix jacchus. Next base: position 44,594,583 of record NC_133520.1, read on the forward strand.
ATATGACATTTAAATGATTAAACTAAATAATAATCTCTTGCTTTTTTGTTTTCTGCCTTAGATTTATATTTCTGTTTTTTTTTTACTGTTCGTAGAATTTAGAAATCATTTTATTTTCTAGTCCTACCAATTTGATTTCTGTCCTTCAGAGAATTCTTAGATTACAGAATAAAAATTCAAAGTCTGAGCAATATTCGTGATCCTATTTTTATTTATCCTTTATGTCGGAATTCATTAATTACTGTACCTGTGTTTTACATTTTGTTTAAAAAAATCTTGTAGAAAGGGAAGCCTATTGGTGATATGATGGTATAGCAGTTAAGTACTCTATGATCTAAAAGTATTTCCAAAGTAACATCTTCAGTAGTAGCCATGTTTGTACTTACCATTCTATGCCTAAAATTTTCTGATGTTGAAACTTAAAGAATCTCCGAGGGGTGGCTAAGCATCAAGGCCCAGTTTATGCATGAAGGTGACATATGCAGTAGATAACTGAATTCAGGGTGGCAGATATGCTAAACTTCTGCTTATCTTGAGCTTATGGAAGTAGGATTTTCAAACAACATGTTTTTAATATACTCTTTCTTTATATGAGAATCAAACAGGTGGCAGATAAGCTGCTGTCAGAGATTGACTTGCTAAAACAACATTTAATATCAGTTAAAGGGTGAAGAGTTAACCAATATCTTGCAACCTCTTAATCTATCAAATAATGGTAGTGAATATGTATGACCATGTGGAGAAATGAAATAATTCTGAGATGCCTTCTGAATCATTTTGTAAAAAGACTCAGCTGCTTACTTATAGGTTTGTTACTATACATCCGTTATGTGCTAACTGTTGGGGTAGTTGACTTATAAAGGTGAACAAGTGTGGTAGAGGTGGCAAGAGCCATATACGCCAGCAGAGTGAGAATGTACAGAACAGAGACATTGCTCTCAGATGAAATAATCTAGATAGGCTTCAGAGAGGAGGGCTTTTAATGAGTTAGCTTTGAATAGGTGAAATGGGAGAAAGGTTAGTCAAGTGGGAAAACCCGTGAGAGGGCAGACACAGAGTTGGAGAGTTCTCTGAAGGCTCAGAGAACAACAGAGTCTTTGGGGGATGGATTACAGATTTTGCAAGGGCCATGCAGTTAATCAACAATGAAGTCAGACTGGAGCCAGTTTGTGAGGAGCTTGAATTCTAGACCAGTGGTTTGGACTCCATTTCACAACTAATGAGCAAGAATTATACATTGTCAATCAGGGCAACATTTTTGAGCCCTGATTGGGTTATGTTTTTAGAAGCCTATCTGCCTACTATGTATGTCATAGATTATAGAAGGTTATTTAGAATTATGGTTATTAGGTCTAGGTGCAGTTTTTTCTTTAAGATTGGTAGTAAATACATAATATATGTCTTAATTCTGACATAATTCAAGACCACAACTTCCCATCTTCATGTTGTTCTGCACAAATGACAGTGTTCTATAGTTTGAGAAAGAGAAGTTTGAAAGATGCAGAAGCTTAAACATATTTTAATCTGGATGAAGATTTTTTCAGTATGCCTTTGGAAAGTGAGTCTGATGTACTCACCCAACCTCGTATCTGTGGGAGTGCATGGAGCCCGAGTGAAGTGGAAGGGGAATTGAGTTTGAATCCACCTGGGGACTCCAAATTGCTTGAAAACAGAAAGCTGTGGGGATGAGAAACTACTTGTGCTTATTGGTTCTTCTAGCGAGAGACAATTTTATTTCTTCAGTTTATTTCTTTGGAAGATAGGAAGAGCAATAATATTCAAAGTTGAGATATGAAAACATGACTTGGTTAGTCCACAACAATGGAACCCAAAAGAACACTTCTCTGTCATGATACAATTTAAGAAGAAATTTATACTACCTACTCCCCCAACCCCAGCTACAAACTGAATTTGGAAAATAATACTTTCACACCAGTTTTAAAAATTTATAAAATCTTCACAAAATTATCTTTTCCAATTCTATAGTTTCTATAGTGAGTGACAGTCAGTGTGTCTTCCAATATTCCAGTGGGAGTCATGTTAACAGCAGGTTTTGCTATTTTTTATGCCCATTCTAATCACATAACATTGAGTATTTGCATTGATGATGTTAGGCAATTGTCCAGTACAGCCTCTATTGTGAAATGTATTGTAAATAAAACTACATTTTAGTTTAATATATTGTTGGAACCAAGAAGGCTTGTCCCCAGACCCCACAACTGCTACAGAAAGTGGATGCTTCAACACGGCACTTATAACACTGTTGCAGCTGTGGATTTGCCGGACCATTCTTATTAGTCTCAGTTTGTTGAGGAAAGAAGCACTGCTCCTCCTTTCCACGTTCTAGTGCCTAACACCAAACCTGGCACTTACAATGCCATCAGTTAATGCTTATTGAATGATACTATTTAATTAAATAAATAGATTGAATTTGTGTAGATCATGCTCACCCTTTTGAGGGTGTAAAGACACCTAGTTTGTTTTTACCACTCCAGTCAAACAGCCAGTCACTTAAGTGAGAGAAAACAAAAAAGTCAACCATTTGTTTAAATTATGGAATTGTCAGAGTTGCTTATCCATTCATTCATCTCTTTATTCAGAAGGCACTGTGCTTCGCTAAATCACTTTCCACAGTTACTATAGTGTGATGGGGCTTGCTGTTGAATGCATTGAAGGCTTTCTCCAAAGGATGAGCATTTATATCGTGTTGGAGAACTCACAAAGTGTTCCTGGAGGTTTGGAAGGAAAGCTCAGTTACATGAGGAACATAGAGAAGGGGCTTAGTATGTCAGGGACAGCACCTGTTAGGGCACAGAGCTGGAATTAGCATGATGCCTCAGGGAACTACAAATAACTCAGCATGGTTGGGAAAACACTGGGAGAGTAGTTAGCTTCTTTTAGACATTTTCAAACTTTTTAAAAACAAAAATTAAATTATAAAATTTTTCTGGAATATCTGTAATGAGTAAAGTGAGATATGATTATGTTATCTTTTTTAAAATTTGTATTTAAAAAAATAAACTTTTGGGCCAGGCGTGATGGCTCATGCCTGTGATCCCAGCATTTTGGGAAGCCGAGGCAGGAGGACCGCTTAAGGCCAGGTATCTGACAGTATGGTGAACAGTGAGGGTGCCACTGCACTCCAGCCTGGAGGACAAAGTGAGACCCTGACTCTAATAATAATAATAATAATAACATAATAGTATTATTCTTAAAGTTTTGTTTCTCCATCCCAGAAGTATTCCACAATTATTATGGAAACTTGGAAACATCACCTTTTAGAGGTACTACCACCATTAATATTTTGGTGTATTTTCTTAGAGTATTTTTATACCAACATTTAACAGGCACTATTAACAGTAAAATTTGCTTTCTTGTATGTTTTCTTAGCATTTCATGTTCACATTTCATGGATGCACCACGTGGGAACATCAACATCAAGTCACATTTTTGTAATAAATCATGATTTAATGGCTTTTATTTTAGAAAGAGAGAAGAAAGCTGACATTTATTGATAACCATGAGGCTTTTAATATCAAATATTACCATCCAACCAAGTTAAAGCTGCCAGAGGCAACTGTACTACAACCTCTAGAGGGTAAGAAATGGCTTTGGTGCCATCATACTTATATGGATTTCAGGTTGCAGCTCAGGTTGTTCACTTAATCATTTTAACAATCTGGTGAAACAGTTGAAAAATCACCCATGATCCACATGTCTTCCTGAGGAGTAATTGATGGTTCGGTGTCTTTCATTTGATCATCTTCTTATACTTTTTTGTTAAATAGAAAGTTAAGTGTCACACATTTTTAGAGGGTTAAGTCTAGACAGCCTTTTGTAAATGAAGCAAATAACTGAATATTTATAACTTTATAATGATTAAAAAAATAATACAAATGTTGATCATTTCCGCTTATAAAACAACAGTTCCACATTGAAAGTTCTCAGGATAGAAGCCTTTTAGATGCTGATAAGGGCATATATGCACATGAAATACTTTAATAACGTCAAATATAAGAAATAACTTTTTAAAGTGGAGAGCTCTTTGATGTCATCTACTTGGTAAATTTCAACCAAGTCTTATTTTAAAGAGTTGGTTATTATTGATGTCTATAATTTTATCATTATTTTAAAAACTGAGATACTTCCGTTAGTGTGTGATTGCTGAATTCCAATATTGACCAAACAATTTTAACTTTTTGTCTACATATGTCTCTACTTGCCCATTTCTATCAGAATGATTACTCTTTGGTTACAACCTCTTGAGTGACAGGGGATAGATAGGTCTATAACACATAGACAAATGTATTATTCAAGGAGTAAGTATTATGCTCAAACTCTCAATTGGGAAGGTGAAGTGAGTGAGGGGCACCAAGATGGCAGGAGATGGTTTTCCTGTGGAATACCCAAGAGAGGATTCTGTTTGTGTGGGAAAGCCAAGGCCTTGAAAGGAAATCTCAGGAGAACGGATGGCATATGATTCAGTGTTTACTGCCAAATGTTATCTTCTGCTTTGGCAAAGGAGATGATGATATTATTGTCCCTGTAAGATATATTTAGAACCTAAAAATATATCCAACAGCAGCAACTGATGAGTGGCCAAAAAGCAAAGTCTGAAACCTTGATAATCCAAAAAGAGACATCCAATGATGTCAGCAACAGAGATGTTAATTAATCAATTAATGTGATTCGGTATGTCAAAAGAATGAAGGAAAAAAAATAGTAATCATCTCAAAAGATACAAAGAAAGCATTTTACAAAATGTAACAACTTTTTATGATAAAAATCCTCAATAATCTATGTATAGAAGGAATTTACCTCAAGATAATAAAGGCCATATATGAAAAGGACACAGCTGACATACTCAATGGTGAAAACCTGAAAGCTTTTTTTCTAAGATCAGAAAAAAGACAAGGATGCCTACTGTTGACAGTTCTATTCAGCATAGCACTAGAAGTCCTGGCCCAGGCAATTAGGTAAGAAAAACAAATAAAATGCATCCAAATCAGAAAAGAAGGAGGAAAATTCTCTCTTTTCACAGATAACATGATCTTATATGTAGAAGATCCCAGAGACTCTGCAAAAACTATTAGAACTTGGAGCAAGAAAATTAATAAGTGGGAGTTGTTCATATTATGGAATGTATTTAGCTAAAATTAGGAAAAAGCAGTAACATTAGAGACTACATTCAAATATTTAGCACCACAATAAAGGGGCTTGGTTATCACTGTCTTTTTTTAATCATTAAATTTTTTAGATGTATCTTTTCCCCATTCTGAAATTTCAAAGCTATAGGGCTTAGCTATTATTAGCAGGTATCAGACAGTTGTTGACAGGAGGACACTGCTGGGGAAAACGCAAGGTGTAACAGGGCCACTTTAAGTAATAAAATTACCACCATATAATTAAAAAAATTCAAGGTGAAGCTTCCCTTTTCCTTCTTAGGTTGATCTTTGGCTATTAATAAAACTACCTTGATTTCTGGCATTCCTCTCTCCCCCCAGCCCCGAGTCTGTTCTTCTATTTTCTGCCTCTCAAAACAACAACAACAAAAAGCTACCCCATTTCATTGTTTAAATAAAAAACCTTGAAGCTATTCTAGATGTTGTCCTTTTTCTTACTCTGTATTTAACATCAACAAGTTCCCCTGGCTCAACCTTTAAAATATATCATGACTCTACTCACTTTAGATCATTTCCACCGCTGCTACTATCATTTCTCGCACAGACTATTGCAAAGGGCTCCCAAGTGGCCCTCATGGTTTCTACCTTCTGTCTGTTCCCCACAGTACAGTGAAGTGAAAATGATCTTTTTCTGTACTCATGCTACAGCCTACACAAAACCATCCGTGAATTCCCCTTCCTTTAACCTACAAAGCCCTGTGGGGTCTGGGTCTGACCACTGCTCTACTTCTCTCACCAAATCCCCTGCAAGGGAGGGATTTATATTTTTCTGATTCCCCTTGCCATCTGCTTTTGTTCATAACATTTATTATTTTATTTTATGTATACTTTATTTTATGTATATTTATGTGTATTTATTTTATGTATATTCATGTATATTTTATGTATTGGAGGCATACCTTGGACTTATTGCAGGTTTGGGTCAAGATCACCTCAGTAAATGAGTATCACAATAAAACGAGCCACACAAATTCTGTGGTTTCTTAGTGCATATAAAAGTTAAGTTTATACTGCACAGTAGTCTAATAAATGTCAAAGAACCTTATGGCTAAAAAAACAATGGACATACCTTAACTTAGAAGTTCCTTATTGCCGAAAATTATCAACAATTATTTGTGCCTTCAGCAAATCTTTTTCCTGGTGGAGGACCTTGCCTCGATGTTGATGGCTGTTGACTGATTAGGGTGGTGGTTGCCGAAGGCTGGAGTGGCTGTGACAGTTTCTTAAAATAAATGACAAGGAAGTTAGCCACACTGATTGACCCTTTCACGGATGAGTTCTCCGTTGCATGTTGTGCTGTTTGAGAGCATTTTATCCACAGTAGGATATTCAAAATTGAAGTCAATTCTGTCAAGCCCTACTACTGTTTTATTAACTAGGTTTATGTCATATTTTAAATCCTTTCCTTTCGTTTCAAAAATTTTCACAGCATCTTCACCAGAAGTAGGTTCCATCTCAAGAAACTGCTTTTTTTTGCATATCCATAAGAAGCAAGTGCTCATCTATTCAAGTTTTTTCATGAGATTATAGCAATTTAGTTACATCTTCAGCCTCCACTTAAAATTCGAGTTCTCTTGCTATTTCTACCACATCCACAGTTATTTCCACCACTAAAGCCTTGAATTCCTCAAAGTCATCCATGAGGGTTGGAATCAACTTCATGCAAACTTCTGTTAGTTTTGGTATTTTGAGCTCTTCCCATGAATTATGAAAGTTCTTAATGACATTTAGAATGGTGAATCCTCTAGAAGGTTTTCAGTTTTCTTTGCCCAGATCCATCAGAGAAATCACTCTCTACATGGATAGATATTATTATACGTCTGTCTATGTGTAGACTTACAAAATGTATTCTTTAATATTTAAAGTAGGAATTACTCCTTGATCCATGGGCTGCAGAGTAGATGTTGTGTTAGCACAAAAACAACATTACTCTTTTTATGGATCTTTATCCGAGCTCTTGGGTGACTGTGAGCGTTGTCCAGGCTTTGTCGCTCCATTGATACAGCACATAATTCTTAAGAGTCCTAGGATTTTTGGAATGGTTAATGAGCATTGGCAGAAACTTAAAGTCACCAGTCGCACTCCCCTCCCTGTGTCCATGTGTTCTCATTTTTCATCACCCACCTATGAGTGAGAATATGCGGTGTTTCATTTTCTGTTCTTGTGTCAGTTTGCTGAGGATGATGTTTTCCAGATTCATCCATGTCCCTACAAACGACACGAACTCATCATTTCTGATTGCTGCGTAATATTCCATGGTGTATATGTGCCACATTTTTCCAATCCAGTCTATTATCAATGGGCATTTGGGTTGATTCCAGGTCTTTGCTATGGGCCAGTGGGAGGGGGAGGTGGGGAGGGATAGCCTGGGGAGAAATGCCAAATGTGGGTGAAGGGGAGAAGAAAAGCAAAGCACACTGCCATGTGTGTACCTACGCAACTGTCTTGCATGCTCTGCTCATGTACCCCAAAACCTATAATCCAATAAAAAATTAAAAAAAAAAAAAAGTCACCAGTCGCATTAGCCTCTGAAAAGAGAGTCAGCCTGTCCTTTGAAGCATTGAGGCCAGACAATGGCTTCTCCTCTCTAGCTATGAAAGTCCAAAATAGCATCTTTTCATCTACATGGAAAGTCTGTTGTTTAGTGTAACTACCTTCGTCAGTCCCCTTGGCTAGATCTTTTGGATCACTTGCTGCAGCTTCTCCATCAGCACTGGCTGCTTCACGTTGTACTTTTCTGTTACACAGATGGCGTCTTTCCTTAAACCTCATGAACCAACAACCTCTGCTGGCTATCACATTTTCTTCTGTGACTTCCTCACCTCTCAGCCTTCATAGGATTGAAGAGAGTTAGGGCCTCGTTCTGGAGGAGAGTTTGGCTTTTGAGAATGTTGTGGCTGGTTTGATCTTCTATCCAGACCACAAAAAGTTTCTCCATATCAGCAATAAGGCTGTTTCACTCTTACCATTCATGTGTTCGTTGGAGTAGCACTTTTCATTTTCTTCAGTAACTTTTCCTTTGCATTTGCAACTTGGCTGAATGTTGGCTTATGTTGGCTTTCTACATGCCTTTCTCATTAAGCTTCATGCTTCTAGCTTTTGATTCCAAGTGGGAAATGTGTGACTCTTTTACTGAACACTTAGAGGCCATGGTAGCATTATTAATTGGTCTAAATTTAATGTTGTTGTGTCTCAGGGAATAGAAAGGCCTGAGGAGAGGGAGAGAAGAGACGGGAAATGGCTGGTTGGTGGAGCAATCAGAACACATGTAACATTCATGGATTAAGTTCATCCTTTTAAAGGGGCGTGGTTTTTGGTATCCCAAAACAGTTACAATAGTAACATCAAAGATCACTGATCACAGATCACCATAACAGATACAATAATGCAAACAAGTTTGAAATACTATTGGAAGAATTACCAAAATTTGGCACCGAGACACAGCGTGAGCACCTGCTGTTGGTAAAATGGCACTGAGAGTCTTGCTCAGTGCAGGGTTGTCACACACTTTCAGTTTATAAAAAATGCAATATCTACAAAGTCCTAAAGGAAGCACAGGGCCAGTATATGGATCAGTGGGCCATTGTCTGTAGTCTGTTTCTCTCACTAGAATGCAAGTTAAATGAAGACAGTTTCCCTTTTGTTTTCTGTTCCAGTACATTGCCAGTGCCTAGAAAGGTACCAGACAGATAATAAATGTGTAATACATGTTTACTGAGTTAATCAAGATTGGATATGAAAATTTGTTGAGTGATTGCAGAATGAAAGTAAAATCTCTCTATATTTGGTAATGTGCTGGTTATTGGTCTTAATTTCCTAATCAAATGTCCTTTGTGAGGTTCAGATAATATGCTTAGGAAGACAGAGGTGTGATGGAATTCATGTTTGAAGGCTTTAAGTTTTCAGACCATCAAATGTTCATTTATTTGCTGATAAAAAGAGAGAAGCGCAGAGCTGCACTGAGATGTTTCTTCTGTGCATGTATTCCCTTTAAGTAGCAGGAGCAAAGAGAACCAGCTAATTTTCACTTAATTATTTTGGGATTTTGTTTTCCAGTTTGGGGACACATTTCATGATACCATCAGTTCTGTTATAATGCTCATTTGAAAATACAAATTTGTTCCAACACAATTGATATCTTAGGGAGCAATTCTCATGCAATATGAATTTCATGATTGTTTATACATGATTTCATTTGTGAGTGAATGACAAAAACTGAATTGAGCCCTATAGAAATACATAAAATGCCCATTTCTCAAACATCTACCAGTTACCTGACAGTTCAGGCCTCAGAATATGAGCATACCACCTCCATCTGGCATTACAGTTCTCCAACTTCAGACAACCCACTTTCTACCACTTTTCAGTAACTCACAGGCTTTAGTTCTTGCAGTGCTCACTTCCATGAGCCAACTTTCAGGTCTTTGTCAAGAGAGAAATCATGTATTGTCTTGAAAATACAAAACTATTGGGGTATGTGTGTATTACTTACCCAATTAACTAGTGAAACACGATGCTACCATTTTTATTAGGTTCTGTCTTTGTTTTTTATATGTCACAGGTAAATTTTTTAGAGCGTTGCACCTGTTTCTTTTCTCTTAAGCTCTATGGTTTTATTGCTCAATTTTCTGTAGTGTGTGATTTTTAGGAATGCCTTAGTTGTTATAGAAAAACAAATTGTGTTTTCAAAAGGTACTAACAAAATATCAGTAGCAATGCTTTTAATTGTCCATGCTTTTCAACTGATAGTTTCATTTTTATCTCATTTTAAACTTTTATTACTGCTTTGAGGAAGATATTTTATAAGTGAGGAATGAAAAGATGACAGAAGATGAAAACCTTGTTGGTCAAATATTAGTCGATGTCAGAACCTTTGTCAGATCCAATCCTCTGTCTTCCATTGCGTTCCACCCACTTCAGGGATCAACATGAGAGGAGCCTGGCTAATTTCTTTGACCACTGTTTTGCAAATGTGCATTACATAGCCTTCTTTGGGGAAAAATATTCCTCATGGCAGAGTGAACCTGTTTTTGATTAAACAGTGAATTTTAAAAAGCAACACAAGGATCTTAAATTAAGGTTTTTAAAATTGAAGGTTAACAACATATCTATTAGGAAATAGGATATTTCTCAATTGGTAAGAGAAGCATTTAAAGGCTGAGAATGATTCACTCATCAGTCACTGCTCTAAGCTCCTTTGCATGGGCAGTCATTGACTGGTAATTTTATGATACTCATCATACTGTTCTGGATTTTCATCAGTTTCATGACTGTGGTGGGTAGTACATTGTTTAAAAAAATGACATATTCCTGTCTTCTTGTGTTGCATGTTTTTTCTCTGTCTCACTGCACATGCATGCACACACACACACACACACACACACACCCCTTCTTCTCTAGGTCTTCATATATACTGTTTCCTAAGATAGATATACTTAACAGAAAATGATTGGCTTGAATACATTAGAAGATAGGATGCTACTTCGAGTCAATTTCTCAAGTTCTTGACTTTTTTTAATAAAGAAAAGAATGACCACAAGTATTGGTTTATTGTCTTCTTGCAATGAAAGTTTGATTGGAAAAAAAATGACCTTTTAGACATCTATAAGTAGCAAACATGTTGTCTGCCTGGGAAATATACCTTATTGTAATGGAATATTGCTTACAGAACAGCATTAATGTGGTTTTTGAGCTGCCACGTTTCTTATCCTGCTCTGAAATGCTACCTTGTGAATAGCACTGACCATAGTGTTACAATGCCACTCACTAGAGTTATTCAGGATAGTTATGCCAGTGTGACAAATTGATTCTTTTAAATTAAATTAAAAGGAATCTGGGCACTGTGTCATAAGCTCTTAAACTAAGGCAATCATGGTGATTCTTGAATCCGTGCTACTTCAATGCACATGTTAAGTGCAGTGTTGTAAAATGAGATTAATTCTAACATTTGCATTTTGCTTTGCCTCCTATGCCAGAGAAGCAAATGTCACAATCTGCATCCCTTTCCTACATTTTCAGTAAACCAGGACACCTTTACAGGAAAAGGCACTGCAAAGTATAGCATTATAACACAGTGTTCCTCAGACCTTTACATTCTACTAAGTTTACATAGAGCATTCTAGTAACACTTTAAAAAATGGATTAATTGTCTATATCTTCTGTATCAAGTGGCCAATGTCAGATGCCTGAAATCTTAACCCCAGATCCCATAGCACTTAAAGAATTTCTTTTGGTAGTAAACTTTCTTTACATGGCCAGGCCAATTGGATGATTTCTGTTTTTCATAGACCCCTTATATTGTTTATTCTTGTCATTTTCTTTTTCTTCTCTTTTTTCTTGAGACAGAGTTTCACCCTTGTTGCCCAGGCTGGAGTGCAGTGGTGTGATCTCAGCTCACTGCTCCCTCTGCCTCCTGGGTTCAAGTGATTCTCCTGCCTCAGCCTCCCAGGTAGCTGGGATTACAGACGCACACTACCACGCTGGCTAATTTTGTATTTTTTTAATAGAGTCAGGGTTTTACTATGTTGGCCAGGCTGGTCTCAAACTCCTGACCTCAGGTGATCCACCAGCCTCGGCCTCCCAAAGTGCTAAGAGTACAGGCGAGAGCCACCCAGCCTTATTCTTGTCATTTTCTGTAGATTGCTTGCATTCCTTGAATATTACAGGGGAAATTATTGTGAGAGATGCAAAGAAAATACCACGACCAGTTTTTGCCTACCTCTTTTGCCAAGTGTTCACTCATTAATACCAGTCTCACATAGCTGATTGCTGCTCTCGGTTTAGAGAAAATGACAGAGGGCAAAAAGACAAAGGAACATTCTAAGAGGTAGTTCGTGCAGTTTTTTTTTTTTTAAAACTTCAAACTTCTTTTTGGAAAAAACTCTGCATTAGCTAGCTTTCTCTTAATGAATCCTCCCTTCTTTTCTTTGCTGAACCAAGTGTCTTTTCTGTATGCGTTAAGCTATGAGGGCCCCTGCACAGTAGACTCACTGTAAGTACTTGCGGCGTGAATCAGTGGAGAGGCCTGGAGAGCATGCTGGAAAAAACAGACAGAGTCATGGTCAAATCTACTAGATTAAGAGCACTTGGATCCAGGCCATGATACAAACCTCAAAGAATACTCAGCAGCTGTCTAGCCCAAGCCCACTGAAGTAGGTATGTAGCTGAGCACAGTCTTCTCTGGGTCTCTCAGGTAATAGACCAGCTGATAAAAGACAGTTTGCTCTGGTTCTCTGGCAGGCTTGTTGCTGTCACCTTGCAAAGCAGATGCTTCACCCAGGTGCTTAATCCATATCCATGTCAAAACACAAAATTGCCCCCATGCTTCCTAACAATTGACAAGTTAAATAACATGGAAGTGTTTGGACTAGAGCTGTTTTAGGCTGATATTTTTGGTGGTTCTAGGCTAAGTACCAAAGCATAATCATGACTACTTCAGTACTCAATGGACTGCAAAGGATTTGATTGGGAGGACAGGCTGCCCCTGTTTCTCCCTTCTGGTCACCGTGCCCTGGACTGCAGGCTAAAGAAAACACTCAGTGTGCCCCTCACTTCCGCTACATTCTCCTTATCTCCCTAGCAACTGCAATGGCACTGTTTCTAAGTGGCATGATTGCCTGAAACCGGCCCTTGAAAAAGAATAAAGATAATTGTATCCAGAGTTACACCTAATTTCACCTGGGTAAGGCTGTTTGCATCCATATGCACAAACATTTTAAGTATAAAAATCATAAGAATGAAATCAGTCAGTTGAATAAGGTGAAGAGCTGAGTATCAACATATAACTGAAATCCTATTTAAACATATTTCCTTATTGTCTCCTATTTCTGTACCCTGAGGTGTTGTGACTGGCTGAGAACACCCACTCAGTGTTATGGAACTTGGGACTAACCACTTCTCTGGGAAGATATCCTATTCATTCAGTCATTTCTTCAAAAGTATTGATTGAGCACCTGTTTTGTGTCAGATAGTGCCGATTCTGGGCGATATATCAGAGAAACAGTGCTCTTACTCCCGTGGAATTTGTTTCATGGTAGAGACATTCATGTCTTGTCCTAACTTATAAATGGGGCCTAATGAAAGGACCACCATAGAATGAATGATCAATAATCAGTATCTTCTTTTTATCTTCTCTTTATCTAGATTTTAGTTTTCTAAAGGATACTCATGTATTTTAGTTGGTTTGAATGAATACCTAAAGCTTGTTGAGATCTCTCGGTGAATTAATAAATATATTTAAAGGGCCTACTCACTGCTTTTGCTAAGTGGTAAGTACCAGGATAATTGATGCACTCAAAAAAGCTTGGTTTTAAAAAATATAACGTGTATTATTTATCCTCCATGACAGTTGGTTACATTGAATTCTTATTAGATTCTTCTTCATTGTGGAACTATTAATAGGCTCATGAATTTTTGCAAGTTTTTCTTCAAAGACGTTTAAATTCATTAGGAGGGAGTAGAAAGAGTGCACTTTGAGGACCCACTCATAGTATTTTGGACAGTCTCAGGGTCCTCTCTGTAAATGACTCATTCATTAAATTGCAAATAGAGATTGGACAGAAATAGGAGCATTTTCTATGGTCATAATTATAGCAAAGCTGGAAAAAGAATATCTAAACCATGGGAAACACAACAAAATCTTTCAACAAAATCTATTCAAACAAAACACATTCAACAGGTGAACAAATACTGATTTGCCTGCCAAGTACTTTTCTTTCATTTTTACAGCCTTTCTCCCTTGCAAACTATCTAATTACCTGGTTGTTAGTGTGCTTTGAAAGAAAATACTGGGACAGCAGTCACATAACATGTTTTGCCAGTTAACTGCTTCTGTTCCAAACTAGGTATCTAGGGTTTTGTGTGTATGAGAGTGGATGTGTGTGTGGGCACACAGGACAGTGTGTGTTCATTTGTGAGGCTGTGTGTGTAAAGGTGTGTGCATATGTGTGTGAATGTGGGGATGTGTGCATGTATGTGGGGGGTATGTGTACAAGGGTGTGTGCATGTGTGTATAGGTGTAAGGATGTGCATTGTGTGCACATGTATTTGTGCTTCAAAGGGTGTGTGCATGTATGTGGACATGTGCGTATATGTGCATGTGAAGGTGAATGTGTGAAGGTTTGTCCATGTATGCAAGTGGACATATGAGTATGTGTGTAAGGGTGTGTGCATATGGGTGTAGATGTGCATATGTGTATATGGGCATGCAAGGGTGTTTGTGTAAGGGTGTATGCATGTGTGTGAATGGACATGTGTGTATATGTGCATGTTAGAATGTGTAAGGGGTATGTATGTAGACATGTGTATGTGTGTGTGAGGGTGTAAGGGTGTATGCATTTGTGTGTGTTGATATGTGTGTATATTTCATATGAGGGTATGTGTGTAAGGGTGTGGACATGTGCATATGTGCATGTGAGGATATGTGTGTAAGTGTGTGTATGTGTGAGGATGTGTGTATATGTTCATGGGAGAATGTATAAGCATGTGGACATGTGAATATGTGCATGTGAGGGTATGTATGTAAGGGTGTGTGTGTATATGTGAGAACATGTGATTATACGTGCATGTGAGGGTGTGTAGCAGTGTTCATGTGTTGTGTGTACATGTGTACATGGGAGGGTGTGGACGTGTGTGAATGTGTGTGTGTGTGTGAGTGAGAAGAAGAGAGGAGAAAAAGAATATAGCCACTTATGGTTTCTTGGGAAATACATTAACCTCTCTTCTCTTTATTCTGATGTGAATTCCATGCTTCAGCACCCATAAACCATATCGAAATTCATTTATACTGGCTACTCTCTACTTTAGAGAAAGTCACTTCACCATTCTACATCTTTTTCCTTCTACAAAAGAGAAGGTGGGTCCCTTGCTGTGGTCCCTGGAGAGCAGCAGCTATGGCTCTGCACTACCCCATGGCCATGGGTCTCCACAAAGGCCATAAGGTGACCAAGAACCTTAGGAAGTCAAGGCACATCCATGGCTGTGGGCACCTCAGCAAACACCAAAATCATGCAGGATATGCCCTGAGGTGTGTGGCTTTGTCCCATATAAGCGGTTGATCAGGGTCTCCCAGGAGGAACAGGCCCTCAAGTTCATCAAAAGGGCGGAGGCACACTTCTTCACCAAGGGAAAGCGAGAGAACTGTGCAATGTCCCGACCACCCTGAGGAAAGCAGCTGCCAGGAACTGAGCCCCTTCTCCCTCTGCATAAGAAAATGTTTGCAGAAGATGGGAAGAGTAGTTTGAGTAGTTTGTTGGAAAACCTTCACAACTCATCTAGCTGTAAGATTATGCTATTCTTTTTATAAGTGTCTCAGGGATGGGAAACGTCTCTCCGATTCTCTGCATCCTTTCCCTAAAAAGCTAACATGCTTATTAGCAACAGTGGTAGTTCCTGATGCCTGAACCCATGAGGGCGGATATGACTGTTGACATGAAACTCCATCTGGAAACCTGAGATTGAATATGATGTGGAGTTCAGAATTTGTGTTTTCCTGAATGTGTTTCTCGTTTATATGTTTTCTACTCATAGGTTAGAGAAAACTAGTTGATGGGGTTAGAATCAATGGAAAGGAAAATACATTTGTAAAATACATTTGAAAATACATTTGTTTCATAAAAACGTGGAAATGGAAATTAGTCTGTGAAAGCAGTTAAAAACTCCTAAGAGAATCGACCTGAGAAAATATGAAATGTCTTCAGAGAAATTAAGCAACTATACCATTTAAAAACAGATGGTCTGAAAATTTTAAAATCTTGAAATAATATACCAGCTGAGGTTTATTGTTGAATTTGGTTGTTAAATAATAGAACAGCTTTTTTTTTTAACAGAACAAGAGGGTTGCAACAGATTATAATTGCTATGATTATTAATTGTGATTTAATCATGAGCCACCTAAATATAGGTAATAATAGAGTGCTGATAAAAATGTGTCAGGTAGGTCTTTAACATGATAATCTCATGACTTCCTCAAACCTCACATATGTGCAAATATATTTTTTCCTTAGACTTCTTAACTTTTTCTTTATTTTTTAGCCAGCACAGTAACTATCATTAATATCCACTGCTGTCTTTCAAAAGTACAGAACTGGAACTAACTGCCTATTTGCATTGAGTATATAACTCAGAGCTTTGTTAAGACAGGAAACCTGTATGATCAGTTCTCTTCACAACACCCCCTCCCAGCCCTACCTTGCCTTCCTGCTAAGTGATTTGCTTTTACACCCAGCTGTAGCACCAGCGTCCAAATTCCTGTTTCAGCTATGATAAAAACTATTAACTATCAGGGACCTACTGAGCCACTTGCAAGTTGCTCCAGCATTTATTTGCTGTGAGCTATTTCAGTGACCCAGGAATAGTAGCTCTGCAGGGTAGAATATGAAAACCGTGGCTGGTTCATGGATTAAATCACAGCCAACTGATCATTGAAGGGCTTGTTTTTATTCTGTTGCACAAGATTCAGTGGGACTTGGGCTTTGGCATAGATATGATAAAAAGAAAGGTCTGGCAAATAAGCATATGAAAGCTGATCAACGTATATGTCACTCGGGAATTACAAATGAAAGTCACAATGAAATACCATTAACACCTATTAAAGTGGCCAAAATCCAAAACACTGACAACACTGAATGTTGGCAAGAATGCAGAGCAACAGCAACTCATTTATTGTTGGCGGAAATGCAAAATGGTACAGCTACTTTGGAAGAAAATGTGGTAGTTTCTTACGAAAGTAAGCATACTCTTACGGTACAGTCAAAACATTGCAATCCTTGGTATAACCTAAGTGAGTCGGGGCCACACACAAACATATGCACAAATGTTTGTAACAGCTTTGTTCATAATTGCCAAAACTTGGAGGCAACCAAGTCTTTTAGAGGGTGAATAGATAAACCGTGGTGCCTCCAGACAATGGACTATTATTCAGTGCTAAACTGAAATGAGCTATCAACTACTCGACATTCTGGAAAAGGCAAAGCTATGGAGATAGTAAAAGGATGAGCGGTTGCCAAGGGTTAAGGAGGGTGGGAGGGAGGAATAGATGGAACACAGGATTTTTAATACTCCAGTGGTGGATATATGTCATTATGAATTTGTCCAAACCCATCGAATACGTCATAACACCAAGAGTGAACTGTAATGTAAACTATGAACTTTGGGTGAGTATGATGTGGCAGTGTAGTTTTGTTGATTTTAATAAATGTATCACTTAGATGCAGGGTGCTGATAGTGGGGAAGGTGGGGGAGGGACAAGGAGTATATGGAAAGTGTACTTTCCACTTAATTTTGCTGTGAACCTAAAACTGCCCAAAAAGCTGTCTTTTTTTTTTTTTTTAAACACAGTCTTACTCTATCACCGAGGTTGGAGTGTGCAGTGGTGCAATGACGGCTCACTGCAACTTTGAACTCCTGGGCTCAGGCATCTTTCCACATTAGTCTTCCGAGTAGCTGCTACTACAAGTGTGTGCCACCACCCCTGGCTAATTTTTCCTTTTTTTCCTTTCTTTGGAGAAGCGAGGCATCTGTATGTTACCTAGGCTGGTCTCAAACTCCCGAACTCCAACAGTCTTCCCGTCATGACCTCCCAAAGGCCTGGGATTATAGGCATGGGCAACTGTGCCCAGCCTATTTTTTTTTAAGTCCTAATGAAACTGGGAAGAGAGTACCTAAAAGATGCTTTAATGTGACAAGTTAAGGACTAAAATGAAAGACTCCTCAATCATGCCTATATGTGATCATAGCAGGTTATCTATTGATTTGCAAATAGAAACATAAATAGATTTAAAAAAATGAAAATTGACGCTGTATTTTGAAATTTACAGTGGATTAGATTTCATAGTCTTTTCTGTTTCCTGCAGAAGATGCTGGATATGTGGTGATACTCATTTCAAATCATTTATGAAATATTCTAGTTGCCATAGCAGCTGAAGCTGATGATGAAATTTCTATACAGAACTCTCAGAAATGAGATTTGCCAGGAAAGTCTTTTGAATTGTTCAAGATAGTTGGCTTTTTCATATCTCACCTTCAAAACATTTCTTTACTTTTAAGTTCTCTACATTTATTCTAGCACTAGAACTGTAGTATTTTTAGAGCTAAGAAAATGCATGAATCATGGGAATAATGCATGAAGGAGGGAATAATGGAAATGCGGACCTTCCTGGACATTATGAGGACTATTAGCAAGCCTAGAAGTCTCAGAGTGAGAAAGGGAAACTTGAGAGTTTTCAGAATTGTAGTGGCTCAGATTCGTTAGCTCTGTGTCTGCTTAAATATGTATTATTTCTTTGTGATTGATTCTATATTTAAGCTTGTACACAGTAATGTTAAAATTAAAGTGGATGAGCAGAGTTCCTCATGTCTACAGAGATTGCTGTGCCAGCTCTGGGCTTCCGTGGGGATGCAGTTTTGCAGCCTCTTATTTTTTAGGTGCTGAATTATGTGACGGCATATGTGTTTCCAGCCATAGCAGGCACAGCTCAGTTGACCTTGCTACATTTGCTTTTGTATTTTTTTTTCCCTAGAAGCTAATCTTAAGATAGTCAAAGTACTGTGAAAAAAAAAATAAAAACATTGGACACTGACCTGTTTTTCCCTTCCTGACCATGTAATCTTCTAGGAAGAGCACATGATGAGAGTTCTGGAGATGCTGGAAGAGCCTTGATTTTACTGATACTGCAACTGCCAATTAATGGCCAGCATGGATTTCCTGTGACTTGGGCAGCTCAAGTGTTTACTTAATGCTTGACATGTATAGAAAGAATAAGACTTATTTGGGGAGGATTCCTTGTGAGATGCTTCTCTGGTCTACTCTCTGTAGGCTCTAGAATTTTCTCTAAAGTTGTATCTTGGTTTTTCATTTAGACTAAGCATCTCTATAATCATACCCAAGAGTACAGACAGTTTATTGAGTTCCATGAAGCAACAGTAGAAGGTGCCGGCAGGGAGTGTGGTGTCAGAAGGTGTGATTTAGTAGAAAAGATACGGTAGGGA
Organism: Callithrix jacchus; assembly: GCF_049354715.1. Lineage (NCBI taxonomy): Eukaryota > Metazoa > Chordata > Mammalia > Primates > Cebidae > Callithrix > Callithrix jacchus. Next base: position 44,613,752 of record NC_133520.1, read on the forward strand.
AGGTCTCCTTGAAGTGGTCACGTGTAAGCTGGGACCTGAAGAGTTAGTAGATGTCAGGAAGACCCCAACTCAAATGAATGCATTTATTTCAGTCTTTCAGACACAATACAAGCTTCAGCAAAGTCTTCGCAGAGACAGTACTCCTTTGGCGTGGAATACTGGTCTCCTCCTAGTTTCTAATTAATTCTTTCTGTGATTATCTATTTAATATCTGTCTTCTCAATCAAGGAATTCATTTTTAAAAACTCATCCTGGGTTTTAGTAGTTTGGCATTATTTGTGATTCTTCTTTTGTATCTCATTGGTCACTGTCCAACTAACTTTTTCTCTGAAGGGAACAATTTCAGGTTCTTGTAGCAGATTCATTGGGAAACGAATGAGACTTGGCTTGAAGATCTTGCTGTGCCACTTGAGTTCCCTTTTATAAATGATTTTGGTGGTTTTCTCACTGACTTTTAAAAAATGTATTAATATATTGATTTGGCATTTTTAGTGAAGCACACCTGTGTTTTGGTGTTTGGTTTAGACCTAGTGGTAATTAAACTTTGCAACATACTAGAGAATGTCCAGGTCATTAGATGCCTTTAGACTGAAGTCGGTGTGTGGGCATGCTGCCATTTTGAGGTGGGTTGTTTGATTTTAGTTTCTTTGATACGTTTCTTTAGAAAACGATTGAATACTTACCTCTCAGGATTAGGGTTTTAAAAAAATACTATAACTCCTTAAATCAGCCAGTTATTGAAGACTGGATTAATGGGAGACTTGGGGGTTTATAAAGTCAAGAGCTACCTATGGGTCAGCACTGAAATTGTTTTCATGTAGATCTTACAGCAGCCCAGGCTTCATTATGTCATCCTCTGAGCACTGACCAATTATGCTGTTAGGTTTTTACCTGATGCTGATCCCTTGGTGACATGGCCTCTCTTATTTGCTTAATAAACTTATAAGTTTCTGAAATGAAATTTGTGGGATCCCAGAGTTTATTGTGGATTTTCCCCTCCCCATTCCCCTACAGTAATGCTGAAGAATCAAAGCTGCATCTAAGCTGGATACAAAGAAAGCCAATTAATGACATATTCCTATATCTCATTACAGCAATTCAAATCTTCTTCCCACATAGATGGGGCACTCATCATATCTTCTTCATATTCAGTCTACTCACCTTAACCTGGTTCTGTAATGATTCTGCTATCCTTCTGAGGATTTATTCTCATAATGTACCTTTTTTTCCGTCCATTCTTTCATAAATCCATTCCACAAGCATCCATTGAACTTATTCAGTGAGCCAGACACTGATTTAAATTCTGGGGATATAGCAGTCCATTCAATGCACAACGATCACTTTCTTTATGGCACTCACATTGGAAAGGGGTGAGACATGGATAAGACAAATAAAATATTCTTAGGGGTCAGTGGGGATATAAACAAGACTCAGCGGGTTTGTCTTTACAGGAATATTTTAGGTGTGAAAAATTTCCTCTTTAATATTAAGGAAAAGAGTCATTTTGATAAAGGAGTTGCTAAAATTGTGACTAAAAAAAAAACAACTAATTAAAACAAATTCAGTTGGACTTGATAAATATTTATTTTTAATTCAGGAAGCTAGGAATGAATTTGTCTCTGCTGCCTGCTACCTTACCGTATGACAGATTTCATCATTACAGTAATTATAGAAAATATCCCAAATCAGACAGTGCTTGCAGGCACCTGCAGCCAGACTGAGTCCCACACAGCGGTGTCTGAAAGAACAACTTCATTTCCATGCAGGCCACAGACTGGAATGTCGTGAGTGACGGGCAGAGTTAAAGTACAACAGTTGCTCTGTTGGTTGCTGTGGTGACGGCCTCAAACTGGTAGCACTCAAGAGATGAACGTCCCCGTCCATCTGGACCAAGGAGAAATGACTTGATGCTTAGTATTGGTCTCCAGATGTGTTTTTCAAATGGCGGTTCCCACAGGAAAATGTCTATTCCAATGACATTGGATATGTTGATTTTATTTTTTATTTTTTACTTAAAATTTTTTTATGTCACTTGACCTCCTAATCACTATTTCCAGTAGCCACCTGTGAGTACGCAGCCTCTTTGAACTTTGCACAACATTTCACATTGAGGGTGACTCTGTTGCTGGCGCTTGGTTCCTCCTCTGCAGTGCTGAGATATGCGCTTATCCTTCTGTTTGCTGCTTCTGGCTGTGCCAGTGGCTACTTCTCTTCTGTAGTGTGGTCCGCCGATATCTTCTCCTATCTTCTCTTTCTGTCTTGTGTGCATCTCTTCTTCCTCCTGTTCCTCCTCCTCCCTCTCCTGCTCTTCCTCTCTTGGTTCCTCCTTTATTATCTGACCACCTCTTCTGTCTCTACAGATAATTCCCCAATCCATACCGCCAGCCCACGCTTCCCTCTTAAGTTGCAAATTCTCAGAATCTTCTCAAGATACTCCATGGATGCTTTAAGCTCAATATATTCAAAAAGAGCTGCACATATTCTTCCCCAACATTTATGACTAACGTTGATCTCTGATTCATTACTTAGAATCAAGCCTTCAGGTCCTTCTTCAGTCCTGTCCTTTCCCAGGAGGTGTATATCCAACCAGTGGTTGAGTCTTGGGCCCAACACCCACATCTACCATGTCCTCTCTTTTGTCACCGAGACCACATGGTCAGGCTGGCACTGCCTGACACTTGGACTCTGCCAATAGCTGCTCACCTGGATAATCCATTTATTTTAAATGCTATTTGTCAGAGTTATCTCTAGAACGATAAGACAGCTCCAACAACAGTCCTTTCTTTTTTTTTTAGACAGAGTCTCGCTTTGTCGCCTAGGCTGGAGTGCAATGGTGCGATCTCAGATCACTGCAGCTTCTGCCTCCTGGGTTCAAGCAATTCTCTTGCCTCAGCCTCCTGAGTAGCTAGGATTGCAGGTGTGCACCATGACGCCCGGCTGCTTTTTGTGTTCTTAGTAGAGACGGAGTTTCATCATGTTGGTCAGGCTGGTCTCGAACTCCTGACCTCGTGATCCGCCCATCCTGACCTCCCAAAGTGCTGGGATTACAGGCGTTAGCCACTGCTACCAGTCACAACCCTTTCTAATTCAAAATATTTGCTGTGGACAGAAGAAAATCTCTGCTCCTGAATATGGCATGCAAGGTCATATTCTTTGCTCTCGCATGTCCCAGTTCTCCAACACCTTTAGGACGTGGCTTGCATTTTCTTACTGACTTGTCTTTTTGGACATTTCCCTTTGTTTTGAAGGCGCTTTCCCTCAGCCTCCATTATTAATATCTGTATATTTGTAAACTTACCTATTTTTAATAAAACATTACAAGTTTTAAATTATGAAAGTAACTTCACAGAAATTTTGGAAGAAAGTAGAAAAATAGTAGGAAGGAAATAAAATTCTTACCTAATCACATCACTCAGATACAGGAACCGTTATTTCGCTTCTGTTTATTTTCACTTATTTATAGTCATACATTGCTGAAGACCAGAATATGTCCTGAGAAGTGCATCCATAAGTGATTTCTCTTCTCTCTTCACCATTTGTTTCTCTAGTTGACTAACACCGTAGGGTGTACTTACACAAACCTAGGTGGTGTAGCCTACATATCTGAACTGTAGGGTGTAGCCAGCTCCTAGGCTACAAACCCGTACAGCAGATTACTCTCTTGAATACTGTAGGCAATTGTATCACCATGGTAAATATTTGTGTATCTAAACATAGAAAAGGTACAGTTTTCTGTACAGTATATAAGAGGAAAGAAAATGGTACACCCATATAGGGCGCTTACCATGAATGGAGCTTGCAGGCCTGGGAGCTGCTGTGGGTGAGTCTGTGAGTGAATGTGAAGGCATTACTGTACCCTTTGGTAGACTTTATAAACATGTGCACTTAGGTGATGCTAAATTTTTTTTTTTAATTTCCTTTTCTTCAATGATAAATTGACCTTAGCTTTTGACATACACATTTCAAAAATTATTTTATTTTTCATTTTACTTTCAGTTCTGGGATACATGGTACAGAACGTGCAGGTTTGTTACATAAGTATACATGTGCCATGGTGGTTTGCTGCACCCATGAACCCATCATCTAGGTTTTAAGCCCTGTGTACATTAGGTGTTTGTCCTAATGCTCTCCCTCCCCTTGCCACCCACTCCCTGACAGGCCCCAGTGTGTGATGTTCCCCTCCCTGTGTCCACATGTTCTTACTGTTTGACTCACACTTATGAGTGAGAACATGTGGTGTTTGATTTTTTCTGTTCCCGCATTAGTTTGCTGAGAATGATTGCTTCCAGCTTTATCCATGTCCCTGCAGAGGACATGAACTCATTCTTTGTTATGGCTGCATAGTCTTCCATGGTGTATAAGTACCACATTTTCTTTATCCAGTCTATTATTGATGGGCATATGGGTTGGTTCCAAGTCTTTGGTATTGCAACTAGTGCTGCAGTAAACATATGTGTGCATGTGTCTTTACAGTAGAATGATTTATAATCCTTTGGGATTATATAATGATATTTTTGGTTCTAGATCCTTGAGGAATCACCACACTGTCTTCCACAATGGTTGAACTAATTTGCACTTCTACCAACAGTGTAAAAGTGTTCCTATTTCTTCACAGCCTCTCCAGCATTTCCTGACTTTTTAATAATCGACCTTCTAACTGGCGTGAGATGGTATCTCACCATGGTTTTGATTTGCATTTCTCTAATGACCAATGATGATGAGCATTTAAAAATTTTTTAACTTTTTGACTCTTCTCTGTAAAAATACTTTCTTTTTTGCATTCTTATTCTATAAGCCTTCTTATGTTTTAATTTTTTTACTTTAAAAACTTTTTCTAAAAAAACTAAGTCACCAATGCAGCATTAGCCTCAGCCTACACACCCACATCACTGTTCCCAACTCCACATCTTGTCCCCACTGGAAGGTCTTTGGGGCAGTAATGTGCATGGAGCTGTCATCTATGACAACAATGCCTTCTTCTGGAGTACTTCCTGAAGGACCTGCCTGAAACCGTTTTATAATTAACTTATTATAATAAGTATATTGTTATATACTTCTACTTATGTAAGTACAGATACACTGTAAATAATGATAAAAAGTGTGGTGTAGTCAATACATAAGCCAGTAACATAGTCATTGTCAGGTATTACGTGCTGTATGTAATTGTATGTGCTACACTTTTATTCAGTTGGCAGCTTAGTGTGTTCTTTTACAGCAATGAGTAATGCATTTTGCTGTGACATTATGATAGCTACGACATCACTAAGCCATAGGAAATCTTCAGCTCCAGTATAACCTTATGAAAACATTGTCCTATCTACGGTCCATCATTGACTGAAATGTTGTTGGGCAGTTCATGATATATATGCACCAACACATGCAAAGCTTTGTAAAGCTAATATATGCAGGTTTTGCATCCAGCTTTTTTCACTTCATATCACATTGTAGAATTTTCTGATGTGTTTAATGTTATTTGAGAACACGAGTGAACATCTGCAAAATATATGAATGCATTGTAATTTTTTAAAACTCTTCTGGTTTGTTTTGTAAATAATTTTAAAGAGCTATACTTTTCTTCAAAATTTTCAGGATCATTGTGTCTGTGCTATCTTTTTAAGACTCGTGGGTTCCTTCTTCCCTCCCTTCCTCCTTTCTCTTTATTTTGTGGGGAAAGAGGAATGTTCATGATAGATTAGGCTTCTTGTGCATAGTAGAGTAGATGGCTTGTGCATGGATCTACCCACTGTTAACTTGAGTGTTCATAGTGTTTTCCTAGGAGGTGGTGCTGTGAACAGCGTCTAGCCCTGTGTTCTGCACTCTTCTGTTGGATTCATGGGATCCTCTTTTATCCTTATTTGTCTCTGGCTGACTAAGTAACTTTGTATGTGAAAACCACTACTCCCAATCTCCACTGCTACCAGGGTTCTTCTCCAAAGCCCACTACACTATACAAGCTGCCGTATTGCTTGTTGAGATTGTGTCCCTTTCCTGGGAATAGTTTATTTTCTAAATGATCCCCTTTGCATTCTCTCTTTTTATTTTTGGGAATTAGTCTCTGTAGAAAGGTATAGTATGGGTTAAAGAGACCATGACACAGTTCCCGGCTTGCTCAGTGATTGCACTACAGACACACGGCTCCTAGTGCTTTGGCTAAAATATTGGGAATTCCCTGAGCCAGAAAGGGAGAGATAAGGCTTACCCCTACCTTTCCTTCAGTAGGCAACATTGCCCCATTTTAGACAATATACTATTTTCCACCCCAGTTGTCATCCTCAATGTAGCTCTAAAAGTTGGTGACCAGTGAAAATTTCTCTAAGGTTTTAAAAATCAAAGTATCATCTGCCTTAATTTCTGTTTTTCCCTTTGTTTACATATGTATTTCAACTGTGAGTCTTACTTAAGAAATATAAACCACACATTGACAAGGTCCCTACAAATTCTGTGAGACCCATCTAAAATAGTCTCTTTATGAAGTTAATCCTGAGGTCCCAAGGGAACTTGGGACATGGTCTTCCTCCCTTGCATTCTTATATCTCCTGGATTTATTCTGCTCTCAAAATGCATATCCTGCTTGACATCGTCTGTGTTTATTTTATCCTCCTTACCAGTCTAAGCTCCTTAAGGACATTAAAGTGTCTTTTTTCATTTGCCCACTAGAAATTCTTTAAATCAGGAAAAGAGGTAGGGCAAGTGGACACATAATGTGAGTGTTCACTCTGTCATAGGTTGTGTGCATGACACTTTACTGGTGCCATTTTATCATAGTTAATTGCATACATACATACAAATATTGTAAGTTGTAATGTCATAGCAAAAAGTGGAGTTCGTACTTACAGGTTTTGTAAATGACAAGGTTGAAATCCACCTGGCCGTTTCAGGAGATGCCTCCTGTCAACTCTATTGACAGTTGAGAAAATTGAGATCTGGAGAGTTTATGTAATTTATCCAAACGTACATAGCTACAGGGTGACAGAACCGATACCCAAATCCTCCAGTTTTAAAGTCTTGTAGCCGGACCTCCACCTGATCTCCCTGCTTTGTTAATTTATGCTAGAGTGTTCAGTCAATGTGCAATTGAGAGGATTGTTTATTATTCTACGCGAGTTCATTCTCTTCTTTAATCAAGCAAACCCAAGTTGAAATGAGAACAGGACACAGTTTCCTTTCTACTTAGCATAAATAAAAATGAAACACATGATTTTTATTTCATATCCTGAGATAGTGGGAAGACGGGAGAGCTATGTGGATCTCATATAACCATGCTAAGTTTCTCAGTCATTGCTGTATTTTGGTAAGCTTTTGTCAGAAAAGTTATTTGTATATTTTAAAAATTCAATCTGTTAGCTTGTAGACTATGTCTGAGGGAAATATGCACATGTTCTTTGGAATGGCACTTAATTTCCAAATCATCTGAATCACGCATTTTGGCATCAGCTACTGCTGTTTTTCCTCCTGATCGTCTTGGCTATAGCAGTTCTGGGTGAGACATTATTTCATATGTACTCCCTAAATTACAGACTTCTCATTTACAAACACCTGTACAGGTAAACCCTAACGTGACATTTGAATTTAAAGGGAAATTTGCATGCACATATACCATTAACAAGAATATGAAAATACTGAGATAGAAGATGTAGTATTGCTTTAGCCTTTGCATCATCAGTTCTAGTGATCTCTCTAAGATCTCTCTGTTAGAAAGATAAGAAAGTAGTTTACAACAGAAGATTCAGTCCAAGCTAGAATGAGTGATGGAACCAAGACTTTTCTCTTCCCACATGAGTGCACTAGGTGATGCTGTGGACCGTGTGCTTCTGTTTGACCATATCACCATCTTTCCTCCTCTCACTCAGGTAGCAGCTGGCAGCCATGCCCTCCCTCTCTCTTCCCTTATATCACTTCCCACCTGTCTTCAAGCACCAATTGTTTGAGAGTCTGTGAGGAGATCTCTCAGGCGCCCAAGAGATTGAGGCAAGGAGGGTTTCTTCAATGTAGAGTCAGTGCTCAGGAACTCATGTGCTTTCTAAATATACTTTGTAGTTTCTTTGCAAATATTTGTTCATTGAGTGACTCAGGGGTCCCTTTTGGTGAAGCATTTATTTAACAACTGTGCTACAGAATTGGAAGTTCCGTAAATTCTCATACACAATTGAATGAGAAAACTGCCTCAAGGTATGTTGAACCTGATTTGTGGTGCGGAGGACACAAGTAGATACATCAGTTTTTACTATAAAATGTGGTGAGCCCTATATAGAGGCATAAACATGCTGTTCAGGGAGGACAAAGTGAAGGCCACTGAGTCAAGCTTGTGGATCAAGGGGAGTTTCCCAGATGACTGGATAACTGGACTACATTTGGAAGAATGAGTGGGCATTTGCTAGAAGGTCTGCAGGGCAGAAGTAGGAAAAATGTGCTTAGGGACCTACAAATAGTTTTGAATTGACTGAAGAAGAGAGAGTGTCAGATGCTGAGATGTGATGGACAGGCAGGAGCTGGATCACAGAAGGCTTGTGTGCTAAGCATCTGATTGAAAGGCTGACTTGCATTGGCCCAGGTATGGGGGCTGCTCCAATAACTGCATTCTTTACTGGAGGCAAAGGTTAGTATTGTGACTTACTTTGCATTTTAAGCTTTGCAAAACCAAAACAGCAGCAGCAGTCACAAATGGCCTGGGCATTTGCAGAGACTGAATCGGTTTACGTAATCCCTGAGTAGGCATGTTTTGGTTTAGGCTAGATGGCAGAAGATTGTGTCACTGGGAGGCAGCCTTCTGATAATTGTGTTCCAGGAAGGCTTAGTTCCTGCTGGATAGCTGGAGGGGGCAGGGAACATCTCTGTGGCCAGAATCTCTGATTGAACGTGGAACACAAGAGCTAGAGTTTGAGGAGTTCTGTTCTGCGAGCCCTCAATTTCTTGACCAGAGGCTTTGGGCAGGGCACAATGAAGACAATTTTCAACTTTCCAGAAATGAATTTATTTCTTTACAGGGTTGCAATCATTGGGCACCCTCAGTTTGAAAATGGAAGTAGACATTGTGACTTCCCTTACTTTTGTTTGCTGACAGATAACTTTGGGCGCTGCAGCAAAGCAGCTTTTCCCATCTGGGGTGTCTGGAGATCACAGAGAAGATTCTCTTTACTCACCATGTTGTATAGTAACAGCACCCATATTTCAGCACGTGTGTCAGATCTGGGTGGAACTTGGAGGGCTTGCTGAACTCTTCAGACTACACTTGTCCTCCAGAAAGCCTTCTTTGAGGAACAATAATAGGCACGCTTGGTTTTCATACCCACTCAGAGACGACGGAGCCTGAAATACATACACGAGAAAGAACAGAAGCTTTGGAGTAGCACACACCTGGATTCAAACCTTGAATCTTCTTATTTACAAGCTATGTGAACTCAGGCAACCTGCTTTACCTCACTTAGCCCTCGTTTTGTGTCACATGTGTAAAATGGAGATGCTACCAGTCTCATGGCTGGTGAAACGTCAAGTACTTGGCCACATGAAACATATGATCTGCCAATGTTCATTTCTTCCACATTGCCCAAACTTCACAATTTCTGTGTTGTGGAAATTCTCACTATTTTTTCTAAGTTTCTGCATCAAATAAAGTGTTAATTGATTTGCTACAAGGTGTCCCTAATTTTCTAGGACACCATGAAAGAAAAAGAATCTTTTCTGTGATCCCCAGACATCCCGATGGGAAAACTACTTTGCTGCAGAGCCCAGGGTGGTCTGTCAGCAAGCAAGCATAGGGAACGTTATAAGGTCTACCTCCATTGTAAATAATTTGTCCAGTGTCATATAGTTTGATTTTTTTTTTTGAGACGGAGTTTTTAGCTCTTGTTACCTGGGCTGGAGTGCAATGGCGCGATCTCGGCTCACCGCAACTTCCGACTCCCGGGTTCAGGCAATTCTCCTGCCTCAGCCTCCCGAGTAGCTGGGATTACAGGCATGCGCCACCATGCCCAGCTAATTTTTTTTTATTTTTAGTAGAGACGGGGTTTCACCATATTGACCAGGATGGTCTCGATCTCTTGACCTCGTGATCCACCCGCCTCGGCCTCCCAAAGTGCTGGGATTACAGGCTTGAGCCACCGCGCCCGGCCTTAGTTTGATTTTTTATTAGAAAATGTGGCCACCGCATTTGCCCAAGCAAGTTATTTGCTTTAGAAAAGGGTAAGATCCTGATTCCTCATAATGTATATGATACTTACTTAGGAGGAGTCCATTTGCATGTGCATCTGTGTGTTTGTGTGTGTGTGTGTGTATGTACGTGTGTGTGTAGTAGGTATCTATAGAATTAAGGATAACCAGAGAGGTCTTCCTTTGCCTAAGACCAGTACACAAGGTAGGAAAGCTTGTGGGTTACAAAAAAATAAAACTGGGAAAACTAGAGCCAGGGCATATTAGTCTGCTCTCACACTGTTAATAAAAACATACCCAAGGTTGGGTAATTTACAAAGCAAAGAGGTTTAATTGACTCAGAGTTCCTCATGACTGGGGAGGCCTCACAATCATGGCAGAAGGCAAAGGAGGAGCAAAGTCACATCTTAAATGACAGCAGACGAGAGATCCTGTGTAGGGGAACTTCACTTTATAAAACCATCATGTCACATGAGACTTATCACAAGAACAGCATGGGAAAGACCCACTCCCATGATTCAATTACCTCCCACTGGGTCCCTCCCATAAGACGTGGGAATTATGGGAGCTACAATTCAAGATGAGATTTGGATGGGGGCACAGCCAAACCATACCACAGGGATTTAAAATGTCGTAAACTCTACTGATGACCTCATTTCCACTTGTCATTTACGCCTTCAGAAATTGTTTCTACTTTTACTGAAATTCATTATGTTAAAGGGATGAGACTGTGTCTTTGGAGCTGAGACTCCTGACACAACATGACTTTTCTCAGCCTCGATCAGTTTAGAATAATTTTGTGATGTATGTCTACATTGGTTGGTGTCCATGGGCTTTTTAAACACAGCTGCCAGCTATACTTTGAGCTTTAAGGACTAATTATTTTATTATGAGCTACAGAAATCGATATTGTGCAGACTTTCACAAAAGTATGTTCAGACAGAGTCTTTGCAGGGATTTGGCTTTGAAATCCAGATGTCCCTTGTTGATTGTAGTATGTGGTATAGGCTACCAAATAGAATAAGAGGGCTGCAAGTGGCATGTTCATGGGACTATGAAGTCACTTTAATGATATTCCTCTTCCTTAAGCAATGTGGCATAACCAGAGACTTCTGGAAAAATCACTATAGTCGGGATGGCAGCAGCAAGCAACAGGGTGCTGGCACTTATTCAGAAAACTCAAAAGACCTGAGAGAAAAATCCTAGTTTGGGCCAGATGGAAAGGAGAAGGAGGAGCTCAGAGGTTGAATCAGATTGATTTCTGTTGAGGCAGGTTTGATACAATCTCTTTGTTATAGTACAGGCAGTTTGTGCATTCAGGCTTGTGGGTAGGATGACACTGCCGTTCACCTCCCTCTCTTCCTCCATCCCCACTTTTTTTTACAGTGGGAATTCTTAGCTGTGTTTCTGAATTAGATTTGGATGGAAGGAATGGAAGCAGCTTGCTTATGTAATAATAAGAGACAATCTCTCATCCCTTTATCAGCTCTGAAGAAGGGAGTCCTTGTGTAGGTTGTCATATGTAGTAGTATTCTAGTCTCAGGTTTACCACTCAGAAGCCATCATTCTCAGCAAACTGACACAAGAACAGAAAAGCAAACACTGCATGTTCTCACTCATAAGTGGGTGTTGAGCAATGAGAACACAAGGACACAGGGAGGGGAACATCACACACCGGGGCCTGGGGGGTGGGGGGCTAGGGGAGGAATGGCAGGGGGTGGGGGTTTGGGGATAGATAGCATTAGGAGAACTACCTAATATAGATGATGGGATGATGGATGCAGCAAACCACCACCATAGCACGTGTATACCTGTGTAACTTGCACAATCTGCCCATATATAATAAAGTATATATATTTAAAAAAGAAGCAGTATGAAATTGTCCAAGTCACTTAGTTCCCTTTTCACCAGCAAAATGATCCGTAAATGCTGTTTCCATCTCAGTGCTTCTCTGACTTTTTGTGTAGCAGAATGTTACAGAATTGGTGAAGTTTTATTGAAAAGGATGGAGGTGACTTGGGATAAAGGCTGCGAGAATGGAAGTGACTTAACGAAGAACCCTTGAAAAAATGATTACCTTGTAGATAATGCAGCAAGAAGTTGGCAGAATATAATAAGTGTTGAATTCAAAAGGATATGATTAATAAACACAGGAATTTGATTACATGCCCGGCTCTCATTTTGAGGTTATTATTAGCACTCATGATGGACTTTCAAAAATAAGGGACGTGATTGATCATGATTGGTCATTTTTATGCTTATAACTCTGTACCTTTAAAACTAGGTATGTATTTGTGGATAAGAAGTGGGGGAAAAGTGGGGCACGTAACCTGAAGACAGTGTTCCCCAGGGGTATTCTCAACTACTGTACGACAATCAGGAGTCCAGCCCTGCAGGGAGAGACCAACCAAGACAAATAAAGAGCTTCATTGCAAACATTTATTACTTGAAAACAGTTCTAATATACTCTTTGAAGGCACTAACTCTGGAGTCTAACTTCTTGGGTTTGAAACCTGGCTTTGCTGATAGTAGCATGTCACCACAGACAAGCTACTTAACCTCTCTGTAAGTCAGTTTCCTCAAATGTAAAATTGAGACATTAGTAATTCTACTTCAGAAAGTTATTGTGAGAATTAAATGAGTAAATGTAATGTATCTACGGCAGACTCTTGTTTCCAAGAAGATGGAGTAGACATAGCTTCCCCATTAGATCCTCTGATTACAATAAAAAACTCGTAGGAAGACTATGAAAGACAAAGAGAAGAAGGCAGGTTAGCTAGGGACTCGGGACATGAGGAATAACATGCTAATGAGTCCCCTGTGCTTTTTTCCACTCATATCCCAAATTTGAAGTAGAAGAAACTAACGACCCAGCAAGGCCAATGGGCACAGACAAGACAAGTCCCCAACAAAAGCCTTATCTCTCTAGTCAAAGCCCTGGGCAAAGGGCAGCATGGAAAGACAGAAACTTTTAGATAATCATCACTTTACTCCAGCCAAACACCACAGAAAAAAACTATGGCCTCAGTCCCATCCATATCAGCAACGGCTGAATGGGGAGGCTAGACTTCTACCTTCACAAGCTATAATGGGGTCCTGCAGCACTCTCACTAGGGTGACGTCAGAGAGGCCAAGTGGGGAGCTGGGACTTTTGTTCCTGTCACTGGTATTGACACTTCCTTCACTAGCCCACCACAATGTCAGTAGAGATGATATCTGGGCTTGAACCTCCACCTGGCAGTAGCAAGGTGCCCCTTTCTCTCCCTGCTGGGGTGTGGTCAGAGAAAAGTCAGGACTTTCACCACTGTTCTTGGGGTCTTACTTAGTGGAGAGTTAGAGCTTTAACCGTTGCCCAGGTGAAGGAGGACATTGCCACTGTGGTGTCATTGGACACCAGGTGGGGAACCAGAACAGCCACCACCGCCAAACAGTCCCCCGACTCCCAAGTGGTGTTGGAGGTCATGTTGCAAAACTAGACTTCTGCCTCCAACTGGTAGTCATGGTTTGGTTCTTTCTTCTCTTCCTTGCCAAAGAAGTATTAGAAAAGCCAACTAATTCATAAGATTTAAATAAGTTTCAAAGTTTCATGACAGATGACCAAGAAAAGTGTGGTTTTCACCTGAACATCACTCATACGGAGGGCAAGGAGAATCTCAAAAAGAATGAGAAAAGACCATCAGTAGATGCCAACACCAAGATGAACAACGATGGTAAAATTATGATAAAGATTTTAAAGCAGATGAAAAATATGAGTCAATAAGCAATGCAAACACACTTGAAACAAAAGAGAAAAAAGAAAGCCTCAGCTGAGAAATACAGAGTCTTATCAAAGAAATGTAAGATACAAAAAAGAACCAAATATAAATTTAAGAACTAAAAAATGCAATAACTGAAGGAAAAGCTTGGTGGATTGGCTCATCAGTGGAATGAAGAAGGCACAGGAAAGAATTGGTGAACTGGAAGATAAAGCAATAGAAGTTACCCAATCTGAAAAACAAGAAATAGACTAAAATTAAATGAATAGACTCAGGGATCTATGGGACTATGATGAAAGATCTAACGTTTATGTCACTAGAGTCCTGTAAGGAAGAAAATAAAGAGGTTGGAGAGAAAAACGCTCAAAGAAATAATGACTGAAAAATTTACAAATTTGGCAAAAGACTTAAACCTATAGATTCAAGAAACTGAGTGAACTTGACACAGAATAAACCCAACGAAATTCATCTCAAACACACCATAATTAAACTTACCACTATTAAAGAAAAAGATCTTAAAAACGTTCATTAAAAAGTGACATCTTACCTACTAGAGGAAAAATTAGATTTTTCATCAGAAACACTGGAAGCCAGAAGAAAATGACACATTTTTAAGTGTTAAAAGAGAAGAAAAATGACAACTCAGAAAACTATATCCAGGCAAAAATGTTATTTAGGAATGAAAGAGGAATCAAGACATTCTCAAATGGAGGAAAACTGAGAATATTGCCAGGAGACCTGCTGTAAGAGAATGGCTGAATGAAATTCTCTAAACAGAAAAAAAAAAAAAATGATGGACGACAGAACCCTGGAACATGAAAAAGGGAACAAAGAATATGGTAAGTGAAAGTGTGCTTAATACAATAACCTTTCCTTCTCCTCTTGAGTTTTCTACATATGTTTGACAGTTGAAGCAAAAACTACAGCACTGTCTGATGTGGCTCTAAATGTATGTAAAGTAAATATTTAAGACAGCTATATTATAAAAAGGACAGGATAAAAGGACATAAAGGGAGGTCAGATTACTGTACTTCACTTAGACTTGTAAAATGATGACACTAATAGATTGTCATAAATTATGTGTATATAATGTAAAAACTAAAGCAACAGTACTACTTCTGTGAGGAACTGACTTCAAATATAATGATAAGCACAAAGGAAGTGAGGATGGAAAATGAAATTTTATACACGTTAATTAAAGGAAACAAAGGAGTTGTTTAGAAAGCTAAAGAGGAAAAATCTCATGATCATATCAATCAATGTATGCAAAAGCATTTGTTAAAATTGAACACCCATTTATTGTAAAAACTCTCAAGAAACTGGAATAGAAGTGAAACTTCTTCAACTTAATAAAGAACATTTACAGAAGTGCTATAGCTAGCATTATTATTAATGGTGAAAGACTGAATGCTTTCCCCCTCATGTCGGGAACAAGGCAAATATATTCATTTTTACCACTCTTACTCAACAGAGTACTTGAGGTTTTAGCCAGTATAATAAAGTAAGAAAGAGAAAGGACACATTTAGATCAAAAAGGAAGAGATCCTTATTTGCAGATGACGTGATTCTCTATGTAGAACATTCCAAGAAATGTTTAAAAAAACCCTTAGAACTAAAGAATGAGTCCAGCAAGGTCACAGAATACAAGACACACACCCAAACATTAATTTTATTTTTATATTATAGTAATGAATGTGAGGACACCAAAATTAAAGATACGACACCTCTTATAATTGCTGAAGTTAAAAGTGAAATGTTAGTTATATATCTAACAAAACATATGGAAGACTTTTATACTAGAACTGTATAGTGGTGATCAAAGAAATAAAAAAAAACCTAAATTCGTGAAGAGACATGCCATGTTCATGGATTGGATGAGAACATGGTAATGCTGGCAGTTCTCGCAAAGCTGACCTATAGGTTTAATGCCATTCCTACCAAAATCCTAGGAAGATTTGTTGTATATGTAGAGAAGAGTATTTTAAAATTTACAGTGAAAGACAGAGGAAATAGACTAGCTAAATTATTTCAGAACACAAAAATAAAGTTGAAAGAATCAGTCTTTTCAATTTCAAGACTTATTCTATTAGCTGGTATTGGCAGAGGCACAGATCAATGGACTTGAATAAAGTAACCAAAAACAGACTCAGGCAAATATTATCAACTAGTATTTGACAAAGGTGCACAAGAAATTTGATGGAAGAAAGAATCTGTTCAACAAATGGTGCTGGAGCAATTGGACGTCCATGGACAAGAATAAACTTCAACCTTTTATAAGTCTCACATCTTACACAAAAATTAAATGAAATGGATCATGAACTTAAATATAAAATGTGAAACTATAAAACTTTTAGAAAATAAATGAAGGTGAAGGGACATTTCACCTAAAAGAACAGATGACAAATAAATACATGAAAATATGTTCAACATCATTAGTCATTAGGGAAATGAAAGATAAACCAGCAATAAGAAATCACTCCACACTTATCAGAATGGTCAAAAAACAATAATAATAAAATCGTGACAACAGCAAATACTGGGGAGGATACAGAGAAACCAGATCACTCATACGTTGTTAGTGAGAATCTAAAGTGGTAGAGGTACTCTGGAAAATACAGTTGAACCTTAAAGAACAGGGACTGAGGTGCTGACCCCCTACCAGTTGAAAATATATGTTTGTTCATTGCAGCATTATTCACAATAGCAAAGACATGGAATAAATGTGGTTGCCCATGAACAGTGGGTTAATAAAGAAAATGTGGAACAAATATACTGTGGAATACTGTGCAGCCATAAAAAAGAATGAAATCATGTCTTTTTTTAGCAACATGGATGCAGCTGGAGGCCATTATCCTCAGCAAATTAATGCAGGAACGGAAAACAAAACAGTGCATATTCTCCCTTGCAAGTGGGAGCTAAACATTGTGTACACGTGGATTTAACGACGGGAACGACAGACTCTGGGCACTGGGGACCTCTAGGGAAGGAGGATGGGAGAGAGACGTGGGTGGAAAATCTCTCTACTGGGTGCTGTGCTCACGACTTGGGTCACAGGATCATTCGTACACCAGACCTCAGCGCACATAATTTATCCGTGTAATAAACCTGCACATGTACTCCCTGAGGGAATGCAAAAGAAAATACAAGTATTGACTCACAAAACTTAACTATTAATGGACCAGAAGTTTTACTGATAACATAAGTAGTTGAATGTTTAACTAAATATATGGATATTGAACTAAATATATAAATATATGGAGAGATGTGCCATGGTGACGGCCTGGATGAGAACATAGTGATGCTGTCAGTTCTCGCCAAGCTGACTTATAAGTTAAATGCGATTCATGACATAAATAGTTGATTAAAGCATATTTTGTATATATATAATATATATTATATTCTTAAAGTAAGCTAGAGAAAAGAAAATGTTAGTAAGAAAATCTTAAGAAAAAGTACATAACTGTATGTACTTTTCTTAAAAGTACAAAAGTGCCATACCATATATATCAGTGCCTTAAGTTTACATTGGCTGTTCACAGGATGAATTGTCTGTCTGAAATGGTGCACAGCTGCAGCTGCAGGCCTCAATCTATGGTCCATGTCAAGCAACTCAAATTTTTCTTGTCATGTCATGACTTGTCTCTGCTTCTTGGGAGCACTTCCAGCATCACTAATGATATTTTGTGTGAGTCCCATGGTGTTATTCAAGGTTTACACATTGCAGTAAACATGATGAAAAATACACAAGAACCAGAAAATAGCACTTTTTGCTGTGAGAGGCAGTTTACTGGAGAGATGAACTGCGTGTGTGAGGCTGAATCGTGTTTTAAGTGGATACTCACAACACGAGCTCACCACAGTAGCAACAGAAAGTGGCTACACGGTTATCACAGTGGTACAGTATGTAGTACAGTTAGTTTTATGCAATTATAATTTAATACTGCATCTTTAAGTTTGTTTACTGAACATGGCACCACATACCATCTGTAAGTGTTTGTATGGGTAAGTTCTGATAAATTTTAACTTTTATGATAGAGTTGTGTATATTTTATGCTAAGTAGGGATAAAATAGACTGGTATCTACATGTATTTTATGCATTTATGACGTACCTAATCACATAGTCAAGAAATACCAAAAAAATTAAGAAAATTTTTTTGGTATTTCTAGGCTATGTGATTCATCTGTGAGTTTTCAAATTGTCACAAATCTCTAATAAACTTTGCTGTATATTTATTGGAAAAAATATGTATATTAGTGGACCTGAATAGTTTAAATCCTTGTGTTTCAAGGGTCAACTGTAGTTTGACAGTTTCTTAGAAAAGTGAACGTACAACTGTCATTTTGTCCTCCCAGCATTTGTGCTCCTAGGCATTTATCCCAGAGAACTGAAGACGTAGATCCACAGAAAAAGTTGCACATATGCCAGGTGCAGTGGCTCATGCCTGTAATCCCTCCCAGCACTTTGGGAAGCTGAGGCAGGAAGATTCTTTGACTCCAGGAGTTCAAGACCAGCCTGGGAAACATAGTGAAATTCTGTCTCTATCAAAGAAGAAAAAGCCAAGCATGGTGGTGTATACCTGTGGTCCTGGCTGCTCAGGAGGCTGAGGCAGGAGGATCGCTTTAGCTTGGGAGGTCCAGGCTGCAGTGACCTGTAATCGCATCATTGCACTGCAGTATGGTGACAGCAAGACCCTGTCTCAAAAACAAAAAAAACCCAAAAGCTTGTACAGCTTTATTATGTGTGGCAGCTTTATTGGCAGTAGTTCTGTGTTCATTTGCTAGAACTACTGTAAACAAAGTACAGCAGACTGGGTACCTTAATTAACAGAAATGTATTGCAGTTTTGGAGACTAGAAGTCTGTGATTGAGGTATCAGCAGGACTGTTTCTTTCTGAGGCCATGAGGAAGAATGTGTCCCATGCCTGTCTTCTGGTTTCTGGAGGGGTTCCGGCAATCACTGGCATTCCTTGGCTTGTAGATGCAGCACCCTGATCTCTGCCTTCGTTTTCATATGGCATTTTCCCTGTGTATTCATCTGTGTCCAAATTTCCCCTTTTTATATGGACGCCAGTCACATTGGATTGGGGGTGCACCCAACTATAGTATGATGTAATCACAACTAATTCTAGAAGCAACAACTCTATTTCCAAATGAGGTCATGCTCTGAGGTGATCTCTCAGATAAACTGGGAATCAGGACCTCAACACATAAATTCTTGGCACACAACTTAACCCACAACAAACCTCAAACTGGAAAGAACCCAGATATCCTTCCACAGGGGATTGGTTAAACACATTGTGACACCTCCATCCCGTAGATTAACACACAGCCACAAAAAGGGATAAACTGTTGATACACACAGGAACCTGGGTGAATCTCTAAAAAACTGGGCTGAGTAAAAAAACTAATCTCAAAAGTTTATGTATCATATAATTCTCTATTTATGTAAAATTCCTGAAATTACAAAATTATAGAAATGGAGAACATTAGTGGTTTTTAGGACTGATGTGGGGGATGAAATAGAGGAAGGTGGACGTGGTGGTAAAAAGGGCAGTAAATGGGATCTTCACAGCAGTGGAAAAGTTGTGTCATTGCCAGTCTCAGCATCTGGGTTGTGATAGTTTACTGTACTTTTGCAAGATGTTTCCATTGGAAGAGGTTGGCTAGAGTACGAGGGCTCTCGCTGTGTCATGTCTTATGACTGCATGCCAATCTATAGTTATGGCAGAATAAAGTTTTAATACAAAAAATACCCACTACAGAGGTACATAATACATAGCTAAGTGCTCAGCAGATGTTATTATTATGTTTGTTAGAAGACCATTTTTGTCATACAGTTTCAACACTGAGCGTGTTTACACATAATACATTTGTTCTTTACCTTCCCTCAAGGACCATAAAAACAGCAGGAAAATCAAGGGGAACCAACACTCATTTTTCACTGTAACTGAGTTCTGCCCTTCTTTCTGAGGCCTAAATGATGCTGTAAGAGCTCTCTTGGATACTGAAAGAAGTAAACTCTTCTTTTCTAATTTTTTTCCATGTTCTCCAGTGTATTACTGTGCTCAGTTGTATTATGAAGGAGTTATGAGATCTTGTACCTTTTACACTGCCTATTGTCTTCACTGGTGAAGGAACCACTTGACATGGGCACTTAACTATGGGGAAGGTGTGTATATGGGTGGAAGTCCCCAGATGAATAGTTGTGGTATATGTTCCTTTTATGGTGGAGTAAAGGGATGCTGCGCCCATTCTTATCTTCAGAAAATAAGGAGATTAGAAACAGGAAACATGAGATTCATTTGCCGTGGAACTAGAAGGCGTGTGCCATCCCAAACGTCAATGTCTGAACAAGAGTGTACAAGCGCAGTGAAAGAAATCACAAGGAGGTATGCAGAGATGTCGAGTCAGGATGCGCCCCATGGCAGTTCATAGACAAAGCCAGCAGAACTCAGATCTTTAATGCTGGTGGCACAACCAGAGGGGCAAAACGGTTGTTGGGAGCAGTGTGAGGTGCATGGGCTGGTGGAAAGGGGATACTCAGTGGATGTGGGTGAATGAGAAATGACAGGGTCATGCTGTAGTTGTGAGCTCAGTGGTGAAAGAGGATCTGCCCTTGAACATCCTGTCTCAGCCCAACTCTGCACCACAAAGAACCTCACTAACAACCTGTAAATGGCTGCTCCTGAAACAGCTCACTCCCTGCAAAGACAGTGATGAATTGAGTGGTAGGGCAGGGTGAGGAGAACAAAGAACGGGTTCTGCAGGGAAGTACTGTAGAAAGGATTTGAAAAACCAAAAACAAATGGCAGACAGAGAACGTGCACCTAAAAAACTTCTCAATGCAAAATATCTGTGTTTAAAATAGTGGTTTATGTTCATTTTTCAAAGAAAGCAATAATTTCCAGAAAACAAGAGCTTAAACCCTGCATATAAAAGGTCATGGAAGATGTGGCGAAGAAATGGAAGAAGATGAAACATGAGCTGATCAAGCTCAGGCAATAAGTAGAAGAAAAAAATGCAATCATCAATTATAAAGTCCTGTTTGGAAGTGACCCAATGAAAATGAAAGGTCATTGAAAATGTGGTGGGCAGTATTGCTGTGACAGTGTTGAGAACAGCAAGCAAAACAAAGACAGCTTGAGCAAAGGGTAAAAATGGTTTTTTCAGTGGTGAATATGGAAGACAAAGGAATCAACAAACAGATATTTGCTATTCCTGCAGAAGAAAATCAAATAACAAAATGAGAAAAAAACTGAAAATACAACTCATCAAAACTTTTCAGAACAAAAAGCTTCGTTAAAGGCTTCACATAAATGACTAAATCTCTTTCAGAGTCATTGATAGGTTTTGCCTCAGCTACTAGACCTCTACTAAACAAGTGCATCCTTCTTTTACTGGTTTGATTTCTTCGGTTGCTGTATCTCTTTGAGTAACGTACATACAAGTGGAGGTTAGAGATGAGGGCACAATTGCAGCTAAAATATTCCCTGGGTTGGCGATGCTTGTTCATAGTGCATGCTTGGTTTTGAGTGCTGAAAAATGTTTACACAGTGATCAAAATACGGACATATATTGCAGTAAATTTACTTCAAAGCTTGAAAAAAATAATTCATTGGTCATAACAAGATGAAAAAGATGAGCCCCACCTTCGGTATTTCAACAGGATTATGTAGAGTGGAAATAGAAGAAATGGGAGCAATGCATACAATAGGAGAGTACACAGCTATTTTAAAAATGTAGCAACTCTAACAGGAATGGTATGGAATGTATTTTAAGTAAAAAACAGTAGGATGCTGTTTTAGATGTGTATCTTAGGACGTATTTTAAAAACTGATGATAGAGATTGTCTCTGGACAGAGGTACGAAGGGTACCTGAATCAATCAGTCAATTTTTTTCTCTCTCCCTCTCTCTCTGTCTCTTTTTAAAACTGTCACCTATACTATTAAGATTAAAAAGATGAATAGAAATAAAGTAGACTTGTTTATTCAAGATATCTTCTTTACCAGAGCCTGGGTTCACCATTAGGGTTGCTCTCTGATTTTATTCACTGCTTTGTATTTTAAGATGTAAATACTGTATGCCAGGTAGTCAATGTTAAGTCCCTTGGGAGAGAAGGAACATTACATTCTTTTGTTTGTCTTCGAAATACTTTTATCAGAGAAGATGCTCAATACACACTGCTTCTCTGGACATTGACTAAGCTGAAATGAACCGACAACAGAGGATGCTTGCCGTGATTCATACTGAGTATGCAAATCGTAGCAGATTGTCATGGTTGCTCCTTAAGCCCGTTTTAGCAAAATGAAACAGGGAATTGAGAATTGGAAATAAAACTATGACTTCTAAGTCATTTCCTACTCTTCTTTAAGAACTGTATTTTTTCTTATTGGCTAGAAAGCTACATCTCTGCCTGTGAATGGTTGTCTAGAATCATATTAACCTCTTGGGCTTTATCAAGAGCGAAATGTACTAATGGCAAGAGTTGCTCCATGTCTGTTGTGTTTAGGCTGAACCCTTGATACAATATTTTGACCATTAATCTTTATTAGGACATTGGACAAATGTGGTCCCAAGGTTATTCTGAGCTCTGATCCATTCTGAGCTGAGCTGATCTCTTAAAGTCTGACTCATACTTCAGTTATTTCCAGCTTCTTTAGGACAAAGCTCACCGTAACCTCTATGTTGCCGCTGCCAGCACAAGAGTTAAGAAAAAAGAAAAAAGCCTTAATAGGAGGCAGGTGATAAATATAATTGGATGCCCTTAGTATCTCTGATACAATCACACAGCCCTCTCATCTGTTAGCGTGGCACTTTACAGCTGTGATTTAACCCACATAAGCCTGTATAAGGCACCTACTTAGATTCATTAAAAGCTCCAAATAAATGCCTAAATTTTTATCAGAATTATTGGTAGGTTTTGGCTCAGCTGTTAGACCTCTACTTAACAAATACATCTTTCTTTTACTGGTTTGATTTCTTTGGTTGCTGTATCTCTTTTGACTAATGTCCATACAGGTCATGGTTAGAGATGAGTGAATAGTTGTAGCTAAAGTGTCTCCTGGAATGGTGATGCTCGCAGCATACCTTGTTGAAAAGCTTTGTTTGATTCTCTCCCAGTTGTTCAAAATAGAGCTCTGTGGAATCATTAGCAAAAAAAAATTCCTGACATGCTTATGTGTATAAATATCCTGCCTGCTCTTAACTCCTGTTTTCTCATCTGGGGGCCACTGGTAAAGATCTACCACTTGATCTTAATTGCTATGAGAGAGAGAAAGATGCTCTCAAGGGTCACTGAAGTTTCCTACCATAGAGGATTTTAAAGAATCATTTCATAGGAGCCTACCATGGGATGCAAAAAGGAAGCCAGCATACTCCCAAGGCGACCAAGTCTAGGAATGTCTAAACAAGTATCCTGTGAGGGGTGTGCTATCGTGTGTATTTTTATGGATGAAAATGACTCATTGCACAGACTGTTCCTACTAAATATTACCTTTCCTTGGAGTGAAAAAATAGACAACTTTCTTAGCTCATAATCTAAATTAGTAGGTATTCCACAATGTTTTATCAGTGTCAGGTCAAAGCATTATTGCTGGACCGTGGCTATTAATATGTGGCTGTGGTCACATCTGAAGTGTTTTCTTAATAATCCACGTTCCCCCCAACCAGAGCTGAATGGGGGTCGGTCATTCAGTCTATATAGGGAGGGATGTCGCAAAACTTGCTCTGCTGAGCCGGCCTGGCTTGCTTGTGGTGTGTGATGCCATGTGTACAGTCATAGCACACTGGCTGTTCTGACCCCTGTTCCTCATTTCTGTCAGTAAAACCAAGTAGCGATTCAGATAATGCAGAAGCATGTTTACTCTGCCAAAGTTAATTTGAATAATCAGTCCATCCTGGGTAAGCAAGTATCTCCTCAGCACTCCCTTCATGATGTTATCTGAAAGCACATATTTAAAAGGGAGATGATACTGACAAGTCAGTCTAATTTCTCAGCCTAATATGAACCAGGGAAAACCTAGACTTACAGTTTTCCATAGTCAATCATGAGATTGGGAGGAAATACTGAGTGTAACCACAGGGCATTTCCATGGGCAGTAATGAAGTTTTACTACTAATATAATTGTATTTGTTTTAAACCTGGAAAAGTCATGAATAATGAACCAGTTATATCTTCCATGAAAAATTTTTTAAACTTAATTTGTGTGTTTTCCACTTAAATACATTAGTTTACTTTTCCTGCCTCCGCTAATGTCACAATTATATCTGCATAGATTATATTATTTTTTTCTTCATCTGCATAGATTATATTATTTTTTTCTTCATCTGCACAGTCCAGACAGACATCAGTATTATAAGAGCATAATAAAAATAATATTTTAGTTCCATGTACATAGTTGTGTTCCAGTGGCAGCATTATTATAAATGACTTTTAAAGTTCTGTTATTTGTGTACTCTTTGGCTCTTCAAAAATTCTGAGCATATTTAGGTTTAACTAATCTTTTTCCAGGTAGGTGTCTGATTAATAATACCAATTAGGTGTCTAGTTAATACCACTGTTCTCTTTTTACATATCCAACAAAAAATGTATTGAGTCACTACCAAGTACTGGTACCAGTGCAGATGATGAAAAAGATGTGGTGGGAACTTTTCTATCTGGATAGATGCAGGAAGTTACAAGAGACTATCACTTTCATTCTAACCTTAATATCAAGCCAGACACTCTGCAGTATTCTAATGTTTCAAGCCCATCAGAGCTGAGTATGCAAAGAGAGACACACAATTAACTAAAATCCAGAAAGTAGCAAGACATTTCCATGAGAGAAGAGATCCACAGCTGCTTTTCTTCCTGGTGAATTAATAGAAGAAAAATATTCCACAGACAAAGAGAGGTAAGGAGAAAGCAGCCCAACTTTTGGCGGCTGCATGTGAGCTGGCAGGAAGGATTAGAATCTCAAGGAGCTCCAGACACAAAAAAATCTTCATCTGCCTGCCCACTCTTTTCCAGGGACCTTCACCAAATGCACAGGGGTACAGTGCCAAATGATGGCATCAGAACAGGTTTGCTGAACTGATTTACCCTGATATATGAGGGACATTTGTTTTTAAGGACAAGGCAAAAGGCTACTGAAGACTAGGAATAGAGCAGGAGAGAAGAAAGAAATCCCTCTGAGGTGTTTTAGGCCTTCACTAAGTACACTGCAGAAGTCATATGAAGGCTAGTAGCTGGGCAGGAAAGCTGAGAATAATTCCACCAAAGTGATATTGGTCTTCACAGAATACACCATAGAGAACCTAAAGGCTGGCAGTCAGACAGTAATGCTCAGAGAGAGCACTACTTTGGAGGAACACAAAGCTAGAAGTGGTACTGGACCAAAACAAAAACACCTCCCTGATAACCCCATCTCCCTCAAAAAAAAGCTAATAGATGGACTGACAAGGAGATAGAGATTTTCAGAGCTTAGAAATTTGGTGGCTGGGCTGTTAAGGAGAACAGTATTTTCAGAGTCTTGACAATATGCAGATACCCAATCTTGCTTAAGAGAAAGTCCTATCATGTCTTCAAACTTACAGCTAGTGGTCAACTGAATCTAGCCAAAGCTAGACTAAGTTCAGACCCATATCAGCTGCAGATTAGCTAACTCAACCCTGAGAGAAGAAAGATTGTATCCTTTTGGGGAGTTCATTATTATTTACTTTAGTCTGTTATAATATTTTACCTACAATATCTGAACCACAATAAAAATTGATGTATTATGTGAAAAAACATAAAGTCAAGAGAGAAAATAGTCAACAGAAGCAGACCAGACCTGGACCAGCTGGGGGAATTATTGGACAGATTACACACAGACATACACAGAAACACACACACACACACACACACACACACACACACACACACACACAAAATATATGTTAAAGGATCAGCAGAAAATGGATGATAAAAACATAAAAAGGTAAAGGAAATCCTAAGATAGAAATGATAAAGGATCAAATAGCTGTGTGGGAAATAAAAAGCATAATATCAGAAATAGACAATTTTTTTTTGATGGGCTTAATAGCAAACATGACATAGCAGAGGGAGGGAGTAGTAAATTTGAACAAGTGAATGGAAATTATCCAAATTGTAAAATAGAAAAAGATGAAAAGATGAAATAGGCTACTTGAGACTTGAGGACAGTACCAAATGATCTAAATAATTAGGTAACTGGAGTCTAGAGGAGAGGAGAATGGAGATGAGAATAAAGAAGTATTTGAAGAGATAGTGCCTAAGAACTTAAAAATTTCAACCACTGGAAAACAGCCAGAGAGAGACTGGATACAGATGATGTTATGACCTTCTTTTCAGATTGGCTGTTCAAGGAAAGCCCATATGAAATGCCATAATTTGAGCAGAAATCAAAGGCCACGATAAAATATAGTTGAAGGCACTTTAGGCTGAATAAACAAGTGTAAAAGCCCTAAATTGGTAGTAATCCTGGCATGTTTGAGGACAGCAGGAAGCTGGGGAGGGAGAAGATGTAGGAAATAATTTGGGGAGGTCAGCAGGAGTGAGATCATATGTGACCTTGGGTAGGCCATTATAAGAAGTTCTAGTAGTCAGGCTTCTCCAGAGAAACAGAACCAATAGTGTGTACACACACACACACACCTCTCTCTCTCTCTAAAGAATTGGCTTATGTGATCGTGGAGGTTGAGAAGTCCTGTAATCTGCCATCAGCAAGCTGGAGGCCAGGAAAGTTGGTGGTGTAATTAGTCTGATTCCAAAGTCCTGAGAACCAGAAACGATGCTGGTGTAAATCCCACTTCAAGGCCAGTGTCCTAGCTCAAGCACTCCAGCAGAGAGAGAATCCTTACTTCTTCCTTCTTTCTGTTCTGTTTGGGCCCTCAACAGGTTGGATAAACCTCATCCACAGTCGAGGGACTGCTTTACTCCATCCATCCAAATGCCAGTTTCTTCCAGAAAGCCCCTCACAGACACACACAAAAATAATGTTTAGCCAGATACCTGGGCACTCCTGTGAAACAGTCACATTGACACTTAAAATGAATTGTCAAGTGTTGGGCAAAGCCAGCTATGGGAAGCCACTGGAGAGCTGTCATGCATTTAATGGGACTTGTTTGAACTATGGAGCATCCAGATCAATTTTCAAATTTGAATTCCTATTCTAGAAAAATTTTGAGACATAAAAATTTCAATTCAGTACGGATTTTTTTTTACTGGTCCTCATGTGACATCAGTCTCCCCCATCAAGTAGGTCAGGACACTCGGAGGTCATTCTTGGGTGAGGATCATAATACATAATACTTTAAAGTTGCTAAGATCTGTTCAAGATTTTGAACATTTTAGCTCCACATTATAAGGAGACATTTTAGCCACGCAAGTTACCACCAATAGAAAATACTAAGGTTCACTTTCACACAGATCAGAAATGGTGAATGCTTTAGTCACTGCAGCAATACTTAAAGTAGGAGCAATGCAGAAGTTAAAAGGGAAGTGATGTGTCTGCACAGGGAGTTTTATTTCTGTGGACACTGCTTCATAGTCACTCTGCATGTCAGCTCCTCTGTGTTTCTCATGACACAGGGCAACAACCTCCCCTGGAAAGAGAAAAGAAAACTTACTAGAGCTCCAACTAGGGCTTATTTCCTTTAAACTAAGACAAACACTTGATCTCCAAATTACAAGTACAATTTCCAAGGACATCAGGATGGAGAAAACTACTTCAGTTTTTGTGTCAGCCATGGGAGTATGTCTTAAATTTCGTCTTGTTAAAAAAAGAAGTTTAAGTAAGTACATTTAGGATAAAAGTTTCATCCGTGTAGGATTTGCAGTGCAAGCAACAAAATGACCTCAAGACCATTAAAAGAGTGTAGTTCTGCATCTCAAGGTAAATGGAAGGAATGTATTTCTGTTGTTTCTTGGGTCCAATTTTAAAATACAGTGTTAGGCAGGCCAAGGGCATGAGCTTGCTTGTGTTCTAGACCAAGAACCCCACTCTACCTGGCTTAACTGAAGTTCAATAGGAATTGGCCCCATGGGAGAGGAAAAGCCACTCTAAGCTTAGAATTAGTGAGAGGATCAGGGATGCAGGGGCCAACATTAATAAATGGAGCCAGTGGAGGTGGGCAGAGCTGGCACCAGGTCTGTCAGAGGGGTGAGGCTTAAGCAGAGTTCTAAAGAAAAGAGGTGGATTAACTAAGATTTTGTGATACTCCAGGTCCCTGAGTTATTTTTAGAAACAGTTATCTGTTCCTATGTGCTAACCAAATTCATTTCAGTTACCAATAGAGACACTGCCAAAAGTAATGAGGTTCAGGAAGAAAGAGCTACAGTTATTTCAGCCTCATAATGCCCTGTGTTTGCCAACCGATTTTGAGTCCACAGTCCTAAATGGCCACACTGATGTACAATGCTGAAGGACTTGCTCTTGTATTGTTCAGGCAGCAGTGTACAATTACACTTGAAAATGCATAGGTTAGGTTGTGGAAAATCAATATGTCAAATTGAGAATATCTGTGATGCATTTAAATAGAGGAAATGTATTTATGGTTCGAAGAGTAGCAGATCACCCACTCATCAGTGGAATCACCTTTCTTTCTTTTTCAATTTCTTTCCTTTTCAATTTGTCTCCTTTTTCGATTTTCCTGACTTAGTCTTTTCTCATCCCTTCTCCATGCTTTCTAAATCTTACCAGTAGCATATGGACACACAAGCTGAGTACACACTTCTGGCAATTATTCTTGGAAAACACTTTGGCAAACTGCATGATGATTGTATTACTACTCTTACCACCTGGAAGACTATTATGATAAAAACATGTGACTCGGTGGGAGGCCTTGCTCGAGGGCTCCCTGGGATGGTGGAAGGTGGGCTTGAACCCAGTACTCTTCCAGGTTTATTTTTACTTGCTGGCATGCTCTGGGTATTGCTGTAGGCATCCGCCAGGAGGCGTCTACCCACGTTTCCACAAAAGGGAGCCTTGGACTAGAGCTTTGCCACCTCCACAGTCCTCCTATCATGTTCAGCCAAGGCTTCTAGGCTGGTTACAAAAGAGATTTTTTAAAAAGAGACCCACGAGTCTGTCAACTCTTTCATACTTCTTAATCTGTTAAAACTAATCTCCTGGGAATATGAGATAGTTGGTCTGAGTTGGGAAACGAAAAAATGATACAGGTGATCAATATGACCATATTACTAATCAGAATCTTTAGAATAACTACCTAAGAAATTCATTATACACTTACCTAAACAAAGGAGGAATCACATTTGTAAAGTCACAGTACAGGTTTCTAGTTAAACACGGGGCATTGGGCATATGGTTTCTCTGTGTCCCCTTCCACAGTAAAGGCTGGTAAAAGGCATAAAAGGCAAGGTCAACAGAGAAGAGGTGAGGACTCAGGAGCAGGCTAGAGGTGTCCACACATTTTTGGAATACGTAGGGGTTGGAGGAGGATGGACTGATACAGCAGATGGACAAAGCTGAACTCAGTGCCTGCAGGTGTCATGGAGCAGCAACTGTTAGAGTCCCATAATGACACATGACTGGGGGCTCTAGGTACCACGGATAGCAAGGACAACACCGGGCAAAATTGCAGGAAGATGTTGGTATGTGGCTTTTACACCCCCACTTTCCCTCTCATATTTCCTAGCTTCAGGCAGCATCACCTACCCTTTGCTTCTGGAGGAGCTTAGAACTTTGCAACTGGAGAAACTGTTGGAAGAACTCAGGCCTCAGGGAGCACCCTGTAGGGCAGCAGCCCACCCCAGGGAACATTGGCCGACGTGTAGAGACGTTTTTCGTTGTCACAACTCAAGGGTGCTCCTGGCATGTGGTGAGTAGAGGCCAGGGATCGGCTAAATATCCTCCAGCGCAGAGAGCAGTCTCCCACAGGGCTAGAGCCCAGGATGTTGATAGTGCCGAGGGGGAGAAACCCTGTTCTAGGGTGAGGAGAGAGACAGGGCTGAATGCAGGAGAGGAAGCTGAAGTCTGCCCACCGAATCATGGAAGCCGCAGCTCTCTTCCCGCTCTGCTCCCAGAATGCTGAACAGCAGGCAGGGCTTGGGCAGCTCTTTTCCACAAGCAATCAGAAAAGTCCTCTAGACAGTGACTTTGGCTGTGTCCTAATAAAAAAGCTCTCACCGCCCAGTCATCCAACAGTAAAGTCCACAGCTTGCAAGAGCCCTAGTATGCACAGTGGTCCAGTCAGCTTTATAATGGCTTTGTTTTAAATATGAGTGACAAGAATTTTAGAAACATTTTAGAATCCGACATTTTAGAACAACCTCTAAAAGGAAAGGCATATTCTAAAATAAACCAACTGAAGTTAAATTTTCAGAAGTGTAAACAGAGGAGAATTAAAAAGTATAGAAAAAAAGAACACTTCAAAAAATATCTCTCCAAGGGTACTAACCTCAAGTTAATATCCTTGGAGAGATAACAGAAGATTCCATAGATTCTATGCTAAAGAGAGAAATCAGAGGACAGGATAGTGCTATGTGAAATTGAAAGTATGTTTGCTAAAAAAAAAATAAAAGAAGAATTTAACAACAAAGTTGAAATCGCTTCGAGAGTAAAGTAAGAGTCAAAGAAATTGTCAAGAGGAGAGAAAAGATAAGAAAATGGGAGGCGCCAACATGTGAGTGCTGGAAGTTCTATATATATATAGAGAGATAATAAGGGGGAAAAAATCAGTGGAAAACAATGCAAGAATAATTCCCCCAAACAAAGAATATGCACCTCCAGAGGGGAAGGCCTGCCAAGTAGCCAGCCCAAAAAATTGAAAAAAAGAGGAAAAAAAGGCAAATTATTATGATTTTTAGAACATCAAAGAGAAAAAATAGGTCCAAACAAAGGAATGGAAGTAGGAATGGGCTCCACCTTCTCTGCAGTGTCCTGGTACACTAGAAGGCAATGGAGTAGTCCCTTCAGAATCCTGAAGAGCAATGGAGTAATCTGGGTGCAGTCATCTAAACTGGGCTTCTATGCTTATTCAGAGCCCTCCATACAAGGAGAGGAAGAAACAAAGACATTTCAGGAAGCCAGGAGTACTAAATCTACCTTATATGCCTCCTGTTTTGAGGAAGACACTGGGGAGGGGAAGAAACAGAGAGAGATGAAGCTAGGATCCCGAAGTAAGACACTCAATCTCAGGGCACCTCTGAGGACAGGTATGGAGCAGCTGTGCACGTAGCCTGGCAAGTGCCAGTATCACCTGGAGATAAAGGCAGAGGCCTCTGGGAAAGGAAAATGAATCTGAATGATTTCTGGATTTGTGGCACTAGTAGAGTATAGGTTTTAACTCAGGCAGACCCAGATTTTACTTGCTTAATCATGGTACATACAGAAGACAAATGTCTGAATTGTAGGACTGGTCTTATAAGTACAATCCTAGATCCAGAATCTGAGGAGGTCTTATGGAAAGGAAGAGAAAGAACCTGTCTTGGTTTTGTGGTTACATTTTATATCCGACAGGAGTATGTACACTCCGTAAAATAAAACTGCTTTCTTCACTAGGTTCCTGAAGTTTCTATCCAATGTTAAACACATTTTACATGTGCCACAAATAAATGTCAGTTGAGTGAATGAATATTTCAAATATGGATCTTAGTTCTACAAAGTGTGGAAGAATACAGAAGACCTCCCAGAAGTCTTTATAAAATACATTGAGGAAAGATAATACAAATGAAATAGGCCTGGCCCCAAATGGAAAAGCTCAAGAAATGAATGTGTTCAATAGTGACTAAGAACTGGATAGAGTTTTTAAATTAAAGGAAAAAGAATGGAGAGATTTGGCCAATTATAGAGCCAAGATAATCCTGTTAAAAGCCACTTTCAAAAATTAAAGAATGGAATAAGTGTGTGATCTTGACAATAACCCAACTCCATGATCTTAGGGGGGTTAGTGAACAGATTTAATGAGGCACCCAATTATTTTGAAAATCACAAAAACCTCACATGATGCCAGAGCTATGCAGAGAAGCTGCAAAACAGTTTTAAAAATAGGTGAATAACAGTCTTGAAAATTTGGTGTTAATCCTTTTAACAATAACATGATTAAAATGAGATGAGAATGGCAAGTCGCCCTCATTCTGATATTTTTCGTGGCTCACAATTCCCTTGAGCTCTTCTAAAACTCCCTGGATAGGTCAGTTCTATTCAGCCTCTGGAAACAAGCTTGTCTTGAATATTAAAAGACAGGGAGGAGGAAAAGTGAAGTAAATACAAATTGCTCTAGTCTATTATTCATGTAACTTGAGATCAAGGTGACCTGGCTGCTAATATCTTATCCCATGATTCAATCTGAGTAATAAAAGTTGTGTTTTTTTCCTTAGATTGAGCATCCATTGACTCATTTGTATCTGCCCTCTATGGCTCAGTCTTCGTCTGGATAATTGGTCCAACTCCTTCCTTTATTTTGCTTGTCTGACCTATGCAAACCTTGGAGCCCTGTCACCAGCCCCAGCCGTCTTGCCTGGAGGCCGCATCCTATGGTTAGATATTGATCTCATAAGACTGCCCCTGGCTATCTACACCTCCTGTGGCTGCCCTTCACCTGGCTGCAGACAACCTCCGTCTGTATCTTCTTGGTCTCTGTTGCCCAGCACTCACTTGGGTACCATTGACCTTACTACTTTCTGTATACTCAGAATCCACTATGCGTTTTAAGTTGGCCTGTGAATGAGTTTGTTTTGATTGCCTTCTCTTCACCCACCTCCTTCTCTTCACCCCTCCATTGGTTGAAGGAGGGAGGGATTATGGAGATGGCCAGATAAATGGCGCCTGCTGCTGGACAGATAACATCGACAGCAGTTCATTAATCACATACATTCTCAGCCTGCAGGAGGAGACTACTGCACCAGGAGCAGCCAAATAGAGGCTGCACTTGGGAACATGGTGAACAAGCAGGGGATGTGGGAGGCAGACTTTGTAGTCACAAGGGGTTGAGGTGAACCCTGGTTCCCAGGGGATGATGTGACTGGCTTGTTTGAATAATTCCATGGGCAGGAAGGGAACTGAAGCCCGCCACTCAGAGAAAAGCAGGAACTGTGCCTGCGTGTCTCAGTAAGGAGGGTTGTTTGGCAGTGGGATCTGTGGGAGCCCTGTGGGGAAGGAAACTTGCAGTTGGGCCACTAGAGGCTCTCCTGGCTTTTCCAAGATGTCAAGGCACATATGATATTGAGGCTTAATTTCAGGCCTTCGTACCACAGCATCCTTCCTGTACTCCTGACCTATTTGTGTGTTTATGCCTACCTCATCCTCTTCTGCTCCAGCCACTGCATTTGCCTTTCCATCTCTTACTGCATCATGAGACAGAGTCAATCCGCACCCACTGCTCTGATCTACTTAGCATTAAAAGATCATGTAGCTTAATGGTAACTTTGTGATTGTTCACCTGAATAGTTCATTTCATAGCCAAGGAAGCTATGTATTTATATTTTTGAGACAGGATCTCATTCTGTTGCCATTCTAACTTATTTTGACATGTATACAAACCAACTGTTTAGAGATTCCACTTGTGGAATGCAGAGCTAGAATGCAGAGGCGCTGTCCCAGCTCACTGCACCCTCTGCCTCCCAGATTCAAGCGATTCTCCTGTTTCGACCTCCAAGTAGTTGGGATTACAGGCGCCTGCCACTGCGCCTGGCTAATTTTTGTATTTTTAGTAGAGACAGGGTTTTACCATGTTGGCCGGGCTAGTGTCCAACTCCTGGACCTCGTGATCTGCCCGCTTGGCCTCCCAAAGTGCTGGGATTGCAGGATTGAGCCACCACACCTGGCTAATTTTTGTATTTTTAGTAGAGATGAGGTTTCACCATGTTGGTCAGGCTGGACCTCAGGCGATCCACCCACCTTGGCCTCTCAAAGTGCTGGGATTATAAGCTTGAACCACTACACCCAGCTGATAATATTTAAATAAATGAGGTATTATGATATTTTCTTAGTAAAATACAAACAGAAACACTGAAAGTAGAGACTACCTGTAGCCATGGCTCTTTTGAAAAAGTGCAGTATCTCTGTTTAGAAATTGGGAATTAAAGACTTAGGGAGTCTTCATTTGGGAATACGTGACACATTTTAAACTCTGGGATTTTATAATTATGTTGCTACAAACAACAGTAACAATGTGAGATGTAGCCACAATTCTGAACTATTGATTCAGAGGTTAAGCTAATTTTCCGTTTTGCTTCAAAGCTCACAAACATCTCTCTCTTCCCACAGAGCCATGCATTAAGGACAGATGAATCAGCCTCTCTCAGGAGGCTTATTGAGATTATTGAAAGTGCTCATGAACTTCTGGCATCTTTTTTTTTTTTGTTGAAAGCTGTTGCTGCCTTGGATATGATGCTATCAAGATGAAATATTCATTACTTGATTGACAGTGAGATACTTTGCATTTCTCATCCAAATGTCACAGAATGACTTGGTCCCCACCAGCTGAGATGGGACCCTATATATTTTAAGAACTACAACAATGGGGTATTAGCTATAGGCACATGGATCTCTTCTGTAGCCTCTGTAGTATTTGGGACCCCCTATAGAGGGGCCTTCTTCTCTCCCTTGCTTGGGACACTGTGAATCACCAAGACCTTGCAAGGGAGAGTAGAGAATGGAGTAGGTTGGAATGGTTTCAACCTTGCACGTGAGGGTCTGAAGTTCAGACTTTGAGGACATAGGTCTTCTTGTTGGTAAAAATTTCATTTCACTTTAAAAAAATCCTTTCTTTCCACCTGTTCTTAAAAAAGAAAAAAAAAACCTGTTTTTCCTGGGCTACTCATAAAGTATATATGTAATACATATTTATTATTTTAATTTCAGTCAGCAAATTTCCCTTATTTTTCTGTGTGCAACAAAATCAGGAGAAATAACCTTTTTTATTTCTTGCTTTACTAATCATGGTTTTCTTCAGCTCTAGCATCGTTGGTTAAAATTAACATTATGGCTCCTGATCCTTATTTAGCATTTGTCTTCTTGGCATAAAGGGGTAGAATATGATGGTGGAGCTGGAAAGGATTGGGGTGGTCATCTAAATCATTGCCCTCATTTTTAAGAAAAGCAACTTAAAATGTAGCAAGAGCTAAGGCTAGTACACAGGCCTTCTAGTCCCAGCTGGATGCACCTCTGTTCCCAGCCTCATCCAGTTACCAAGGCACACCCACTGCTTCTGGGTGTGGCTTGAGGAGGCACCTGCAGGGACCCTCTTCCCCAGTGCCTGTCCTAATCCATGAGAACAGCAGTCCTTTAGGTTTGAAGAAGGCTTTGTTAAAAACATTGCCTTTTGTTTAAAAAAAAACAGCCTCAGGGAGGAGTCTCACCTTAAGCCTGTTTTAACCACCTTCTTAGATATCTGCTAGCACCTTCCCAGGGTTTAGCAGAATGAGACAAAGGGCAGGTTTAGAGGATAGAGCAGTCGGATGGAAAAAGTGGGCATTAGTGTGGTATGCTCTTTGCCATTCACAGTTTTCTTTAATCTTCACGACAAGAGTATGTATTAATATTATACTTGTAGTAGAGGTGAGTTCAAGAGTCAGTGAAGGTAAATGCCTTATCCAAGGTCTGTACACAAAAACTGAGAAACAAATACCTGAAAAAAGGCAACGGAATCACACTTTACTCTTTTTCCTTATCTTCACCTGAGCTAAACTTGTTTAGAATTTTAAAGCACATTGGCTACCCTGTGTAAAGCAGGTGTGCCAGTGAAGACAGGTATGGCTTTTTCATGGAATAGCAGGTATTTGATATCTCAATATAGTAAATGGAGGTGAGGTTACATTAAATGATGATTCAACCGCCGAGCAGGTGTTCAGAGCTGCCTTGACTGTGCTCAACAGAGGCTAGGATCAGAAGAACACTTTTGAGGATTAGTCCCTATTTTCAAGTGTCCTAGTGTGTACTTGTGAGAGTTTCCTACAGGAAGCAATAAAGTAATCGATAGGATAATTGTGGCTTAATCTGTGAATGTTGTAGAAGCTCAAAGAAGAGTGCGATCAGTGGAGACAGTGGTTAGGAGTGCTCCATGGTGAAGGCAAGACTTTCCGCAGACTGAGCAGTGAGTATTTGGGTGGGTATAGGACAAATTCCATATGGTTGGCAGACAGTGCTAAAGAACATAGGACTGAAGGTAAATGACTTTCATTCATTCTGGTCCTATTCAACAAATTATGGGAATAAAAACCAACATTTTCATCTCTAGGCTAGATTCCAAAATGAAGAAATCAGCCTAGATGATCACTAAGGTCACTTTCAGTCCTAATATTTTATAATTTTAAGCTGTGCCAGTTAAGTAGGGTGGCATCAGTTGAGGCTGGAACATGTCATGAGAACCGATCATGCAGTGACAGATGCAGGTGGCACAGGGACCCGGAGTCCTGGATCCTTTGTCCTGGACATGTTCACTCTAGAGCATCAAACATGTTGCTGTTAGATTAGTATTTTAATAATGCATAATTTTTTTCTAATTTTGTTCTTTGTGGTGTCTTTTTGGCCTTTATACTTATCATACCTTTATATGTCACACCCAAAGGTCCATTAACTAGGGGACTTCTTGAAGACAGGATAATGCCCAATTAATACATGGCTAGTGTAGTGCCATATTATTGGCTGCCTGATAAATGTTTGCCAGAGAAAGTTGAACAGATGTTAATGTGCTTGTTTTGAACATGAGAAGGTTGTAGTAGAATTTGGAATTTATGCTACTGGGAGTATGGGGAGTGAGCAAAGAAGGGAAAGGTGGCCTTGCTGATGTGGGGAAGGGAGGGGCAGGAACTGGGGCGCATACCTCTATAATTTTCCTGCTTGTGAAATATGGCCCCCTGCTATCGTTGACATTGCTACATAGTATTCCTAGTTATATGACGAGATTTAAAAACAAGTGTGGCTGGGCACCGTGGCTCATGTCTGTGATCCTAGAACTTTGGGAGGCCAAGGCAGGCGGATCGCCTGAGATCTGGAATTCAAGACCACCCTGACCAAGATGGTGAAACCCCATGTCTACTAAAAATGCAAAAATTAGCCAGGTGTGGTGGTGGGCACCTGTAATCCCAGCTACTCGGAAGGCTGAGGCAGAGAATTGCTTGAACTCAGGAGGTGGAGGTTGCAGTGAGCCAATATCACACCACTGCACTCCAGCTTGGGCAACAAGAGTGAAACTCCATCTGAAAAAAAAAGGTCTAACTTTTAGACTAATTGTCTGTAGTCTTTGAAGTCTGCAGCATAGTACTCTGGAAATGTGAATTATCATGTTAGGCAAGCTCATGGGTGTAGAAAATTTTCCTTGTATTTTGCCTTCCATGGGAGATCGTCTGAGTAGTTTTTTTCCTCCTGAATTTTTG
Source organism: Callithrix jacchus (assembly GCF_049354715.1). Classification (NCBI taxonomy): domain Eukaryota; kingdom Metazoa; phylum Chordata; class Mammalia; order Primates; family Cebidae; genus Callithrix; species Callithrix jacchus. The sequence continues at coordinate 44,650,990 of NC_133520.1, forward strand.
CTTGTTAAAATTCAGGCTTCAGTGATACTCATAGAGTTTCTAGCCCAAATTAGTTCAATTAGAATCTGCGAGGGTGTCTGTTCCTTGTTAGGCCCGTAAGTGGTCTGCCTTGTGTGACCTTGGTTTTTGCTAATAGAAGCATAGAATAAGAACAAGCTGGGGCCACCTGGAAAAGGATGTTACATTTTATGATTCTTCCCTTTGTCTCCTTGATTCTGTTCCTTCTTGGTATGCATGCGTGACTCCCGGAAACTGGGCGCAGCTCCGCTAAATATGTAACTGAATTAATTGCTTGGAAAAGGTCACCAATAGCTTTAAACATTATAAATTATGAGATTCAATAAATTCTGCCAGTAAAAATTCTCTATTACTTCTCGTTCTTGAAATGCGTAAGGCCTTTAGTCTAAAGTGGTTTTCTCATTTCTCTCCCACTCACTTCCATGTCAGTTTGTTTTATCTACATTATATCTATGTCTTTTTCCTCATCTTCCCAAGGGAAATGGGTTTCACTGAGATTATGAAAGTGCTGCAATTAATTCGACTACCATAAGAGAAGGGAAATCTTTCCAGCCTTCATAAATGTAAATGAATATGCTGAAAAAAAAGAAATAACTCTCTTGCTAACCCGTAATATTATATATAAGAATTACCAGAGGTAGTCTCATTATGTAGTCAATATACTTTTCTTTAAGGTTTTCGGAAGACTGAAATATTTATGAAATTGGAATTCACAGTGTCTACATACTATATTATAATACCTTTATATTATGTAAGTGTTTTTATACAGTTTATGTTATTCTTCCTGCATTGTGTTGTAGATTCTTAATTTTCAATCCTTCTACCTGCATTGTGTTACAGATTTTTAATTTCTCAGTGATCATAAAGAAACTAAATTCTATTTATATCATGTTTGGTCTAGTAGAGTGAAAAGTGAATTCTAATTCTAGCAAACACTTTCTGCATGAAATACATGAAGCATTTCAGTTCTGTGCCTCTGGTTCCTTGTCTGTGAGGCAACATAGACCACATTTTTTTTTCCGTTGTACATGCCTGAAAGGAGGGTAGGAGAATGAGGAGTGGGAAAAGTGAAGGTGCTCCTTAAACTGGCATTCTGAATTAAAAATTGATGTTTTACTCACACTTTGTATAGAATTTAATTTCCCAAAGGGAAGTGTGTTGTTTCCCCTTACATTAGACTAAAACATTTTGAAGGCAGAGACCCATATTACCTAAGACCATACAGGGCACAGTATTGCATTTTTTTTGCAAAGTTTTATTTCATTGACTGGTTCATTTGGCACAATCTCAGTTGGTTTCATTTTTTTGGAAAGTATTCCAAAGTGTCTATTAGGAGACAGTAATTTCTATGGTTTTAAATATTTATGTCCCTCCAAAATTTACATTGAAACTTTGTCCCCAGTGCAATAATATTAAGAAGTAGGGCCTTGGGTGGTGAGTAGATCATAAAGGCTCTGCCCTTATGAATGGGATTCATTTTCTTATAAAAGGACTTGGGGGAGTCTGTTAGAGAATACAGAAAGAGGTGCCATCTATGAAGCAGAGATCACACCCTCAACAGACACTGGTACCTTGATCTTGGACTTCCCACTATCCGGGACTATGAGAAATAAATTCCTGTTTATAAATTATCCAGTTTCAGATACTAGAAAGACACACACACACACACACACACACACACACACACACACCTCTTCTAAGACTACTGTCTTAGTCCATTTGGGCTGCTATAACGAAGTATCTGAAACCGGATAATTTGTAAACAACAGGAATCTATTTCTCATAGTCCTGGATGATGGGAATCCAAGATCAAGGTGCCAGTAACTATTGAGGGTGTGATCTCTGCTTCATAGATGGCACCTCTTTCTGTATTCTCTGACAGACTCCCCAAACCCTTTTATAAGAAAATGAATCCCATTCATAAGGGCAGAGCCTTTATGATCTACTCACCACCTAAGGCCCTACTTCTTAACATTATTGCATTGGGGATATGTATATATACACACACACACACACACATATATATGCACACACACATACAATTAAACATTATAAATTAAACACATATATTAAGTTAAACATATATATACACACACATACAACTAAACATTATAAATTATGAAATTCAATAAATTGACACGTTTTGTTTGTGTGCATGTGTGTGTATGTGTGTGTGTAAATTTCTAGTGGTAGTTTAAGAATAATTGGGGTCTTGGCCTATGGGAGAAGTTGACAAATATTCTTGCTATGGCCTCAGCATTTGTGTCTACCCAAAACTCATGTGTTAAAATGAGATGCTATTAGAAAGTAGGGTCTATGGGAGGTACATAGTTCATGAGAGTGAAGCCCTCATAGTTGGGATTAGTGCCCCTATTAGAAGAGACACAAAACCTCCTTTTCACTCTCTCTGGTCTGCACTATATGAAGACACAGTGAGAATGCAGCCTTTGGCCAGCTAGGAAGGGGCCTCTCACCCCCTGCCAGATACGGCAACACCTGGATCTTGGATTTCCAGCCTTCAAAACTATGGAGACATACATTTCTGTTGTATAAGCCACCCAGTCTATGGTATTCTTGTTATGGCAGCCTGAGCTGAAGATGACAGTCGCTTGAAGAAATTGTAAATAAGTGACCAACAGGAATACCTCACAGTTACAATGGATCCTCACCCTCAGTGATTGAAAGCGAAGTGTTTCTGTGGATGTCAACTGTTTGGTACTTTTCTGAGCAGGAACATTCTTTGAAATAGTGCCAGATGTTGACAAACATTTTTTTCAGAGCGTAGAAGTCTTTTTAATAATTTCCAAAGAGATCTTTTGAAAAAGAATTTAAATGTTTACAACTTCCCAGAGCCTTTCTAAAAATGTATTAATTTTAATTAAATTATGCATTAATTTTAAAATAATTGACACCATAATTTCCTATATCATCTTACATAAATAGGAAATTGATGGTTTTGTCTTGCTGAACTGAATTTGTTTTATTGGCGGGGGCATAGAATTATAGAACAGGGATTCCCAGTTAGTTAACTGGTATCTTCAAAGATCTTGAAACTTTACCTGATCTATGTGTAGTTTTATTACTGTTCCAAATGTTTCCTCTTTTTACTTTGTCATTTTTCAAGGACTTCTCAGTCTATTTCCTTCTTTACCTCTGGTGTCCCAAAATTTCAAGAAACATAGATTATTTTCATAAATATATTTTGGAGCCCCAGTCAGAATTTCTGGTTTCTCTTACTAAGGGGATTACCAAAGTTCTGTTTTGAAATATATGTTTCCTTAGTGAACACCCATTCGGGAGTTTTAGAAAAGGACATCAGGGTAGGAAACACCATATTTCCAGTAAAATATGAATTAAGAGCTCTTTTCTCTCCACATCTATCTAAAGAAGGAAGCACACTGCAAATCTCTCTGGAATCAAGCCCTGTCTGCTTAAACCAGGATGATGGGCTCCCCAAATGCTTTGGGCAGTTTCTCTTTACTTCCCTCACTTGATGTAAACGTAGCAATTGTCATTCTTGTGTTCCCTCAAGTTCAGGGCCTGCTCATGTTTCTGTCTGACCTTAGAATGCCTGTTGTTTAAGTAGGATTTCCTGTCATGGACAATCAGTTCCTAGAATTCTATTTGGTCCGGGTTGAACAAAATTGTGTACAAGCCATGGGTATCACTAACTACACCTGTCAGTGATAAGTTGGAAGGTTTTTAGGTGATGATTAATGCCAATCTCTCTTCTACAGAACCTGGTTCCAGGGTGAAACATTATAGATAGGTTCTCATTCCCAGAAGAAGCTCACAATACATTTATTTATACCTCATAAATTGGACTCAGCTGATTCAAAAATGGCAATATCTGCTTGTACTATTTCACATTTGTCACCCAGATGAATTAAAAAACAACAGTTGCTCACTAGTAATGACATAATCAGGATCAGAGGATGGTGTTCACTTATTTAAAAGAATAGTATGAACTTTAGCAAGCTAGTTTCTGAGATTATATATCTGAAGGGCTAGAAAGAACTTCAATACTCATCTTCTGTTCTCCATGAGGCCTACGTTTCTCCATCTGTAAAAGGAGAGATGGTTGGATGGGATGCTCGCCTAGTTCTGAAATTCTATGATGCTATGCAGTGGGTGTTTCGGCACAGAGTTGGTGAGTTTTAGCATCAGCCTCAGGAATAAATTAAATATTTCTTGAGAAATGTCAGAAATGTTGATTTCTAGCACTTTCCAGGTGGCAAAATGCCAAACAGTGTGGATTTTACTATATCATTATAGATTTGCAATTTAGTCAGTTAAAACATTATTCTGAGACTAAATAGTTGACATCCTGTAACTTATTCATAATAAGTATACAACTAAAACCTCAAAAATAAATTTCTATGGACTGAATGTTTGTGTCTCTCCAAAAATTTTTATGTTGAAACTCATCCCTGAGGCGATGTTATTTGGATGTAAGGCCTTTGGGAGACAGTTGAGTTTGGATAAGGTCATGGGATTGATATTCTTATAAGATGAAGAAGGGACCAGAGCTCTGTGTCTCTCCAGCGTGTGAGGGCACCTCAAGAAGATGCCATTTGCAAACCAGGAAGGACCATGTTGGCACCTTGGTCTTGGACTTTCCAGCTTCCAGAGCCATGAAAAATGAATGTTGTTGTTTAAGCTCTCCAGTCTGTAGTATTCTGGCATGCCAAACTGACTAAATCACAGCTCAAGAAAATCTCTTCTTTGTGAATTCCGTAGTCCACAAACATGACCTTGCCACATCTTCAGACGACTCCCAAATCCTTCTAACCCCTTTACAGCTTGGGTTTACCACTAATTTCTTAACAGTATCTATCACCATCGAAACCAGTGACCTCTACTTAACTGCTCTCCTCCCCACTTTCTTAACTACGTTGAACATTGTTCCTTCTAGAATGGGACATTCCATTCCTAGAATCATGATTTCTTAATTTATCTGGCTGCTCCTTTTCTGTCTCTTTGGCAGAAATAAGAAGAGCCTCCTCTACTTCTAGTTTCTAGCCTCTAAATCATGAGTTGAATACCAGAGAAAAGGGAGGGGAACACAGAATCAGAAACCCTGCGGGAGATTTTCAACATTGTTCTCAAGCCCATGCTCCGTGAGTCAGAATTATGGAAGGAGAGAAATGTGTGGTTGTCCTATGTGTACAACTGACACAGAGATGGGCATAAAGTATCAAATAATAATTCTACAGCCTACTGTCATTTAATGGAGGGTCACAGGGAGAGGGATTTCATCATTGTCTCTTGCACAGTTAGGGATCCATTTTTATTTCCACTTCAAGGGAGAAGTAACTCTTCCTGTCAAATGGAATTGCAACTCTCCCTCTTATCATCAGAATACTCCAAAAGAGCTTCATGTCGCAGAGATCTTTAGCCACCAGGGAGCCCTCAAGGAGCAAGAAGTGGGCACAAGTTTACATCAAACTACATGGAATAAAAACCTACATGGAGATTTAAGCCAGACCGAAACCAGTCTTCTCTCCGCACTGGCTTTTATTTCCCACCTCTCTTAGTGAGAAGATGCATAAATAGACCAACACCATATTCTGTTTATCTCCTACTAATAGCATGCTACATGTAGATAAAGCTGAAGGAATGATAATGGTTCTCATCTAGTCTGTCAACAATATTGTTTGTGTTTGTAGCAATTCTGGAGTTAAACTGTGTAGACAGAGCATCAAGAATAGGTAGAAACCTTCTTGATAGTTATAGTTGATATTTGGCTGCGAAGACTAGGAAGAAAATACATAATCACTGTAGAATTCTATCTCAAGATGTATTTCTGACCTAGGATACTATGTATTACATAGGCTTTCCCCAAGTATCTGGAACATCTAGAATCTTCCGAGAATGAGTACTGCTAACTTCTCAGCATGACAGCAAACCTTAGAAGCAAGTCTGAAGATAAGAGGGTAGTGTGCTTTGGGGAGATGTGAATGCCTAGGCCTTCTGCCCCCATGCCTGTTCGAAGCAACCTCTTCCCTTCCTTACAAATGCACCACACTGCTGCTACCTAGAAGAGGTGAAAATGCCATAATACCTACCCTCAAAAGACTTACTCTTAATTTATTTGTAAAAGCTAAGTGTGGTTGCATGTAGGTGGAGGGAGTCCTGAGGCTTAGCAACATTCAGGCAGGAGACTCAACTCAAGGCCTCCTCTCCCTCTGAATTCTGTGGTCCTCCAGGAAAAAGGGCATCACTTCATAGAATTTCTCTAGAAGTTACATGGGAAACCAAGAATACACTTGGCTGTGTGTGACATGTTGCCCAAATATAATGATGTTTCTCAAAGAAAGAAAACCAGATGTATTTGTTATGTCAGCTCAGGGGCAAGGTGAGTTATCGAGAACTATGGGCTCTGGTTCATGGTAGTGAGCTTTGCTTTCATCATCCATTTCAGTTGCTTTTACAGTCATCAAGAAAGAAAGCCAAGGCCAGGTGTGGTGGCTCATGCCTATAATCCCAGCACTTTGGGAGGCCAAGGCAAGCAGATCACCTGAAGTCAAGAGTTCAAGACCAGCCTGTTCAACATGGCAAAACCCCATTTTTACTAAAAATACAAAAATTAGTTGGGCCTGGTGGCACATGCCTGTAATCCCAGCTACTCAGGAGGTTGAGGCAGGAGAATCGCTTGCACCTGGGAGGAGAAGGTTGCAGTGAGCCGAGGCCACACCATTGCACTCCAGCCTGGGTGACAGAGTGAGACTCTGTCTCAAAAACAAAAAAAATGAAAGCCAAAAGCTGGCCTCTTCCTGACCTCCTGACCTCTGCTTATGAGGCACCGTAAGTCATGCTTGCACTCCTAGGCTTTGCAGCCCCACCATGCAGATCTGTGTGTGGCTGCTGCGGGCTATTTTATCCTTTTTTTTCCTATTTCCATAATTAGTATATATTTCTAAATTCATAATCATGAATGCAAAACTACAGTAATAACCCAAGAGATGAGGTATGTAGTACTTAGCGTTTGCCCTATGGAAGACAGAAGTACAGGAGTAAAGATCTTTAGGGCCAGTCCGTAGTGACCTCATTTATGACAAAGACAATTTAAGTTGATGGTGGCTTTATGTGAACAAAACAATCTACCTAATTCACTAACTCCCAGAAGGCTCTTTCGGGCACCCTGCTATGAAGCTCCAAAGTGATTTACCTCCAAGTGGCAAAAGGATTTCCTTCAAATGATCTAAAAGTTTGCACCTGGAATATACATTCTTGAAAAAACCCAAAGCGCTTAACTGGTAGGACCTTCTCCACTCCAGGCAGCCTGCAGGCACTTAACTCTCACGCTCTTTTCTTTCTTACCTTCTTCCTCACAGTCATGTTTTCTCTATAGTGAGTACATAATAGTAAGACGTTTTGGAGGAGTTTCTTATCTTGCTAAACTACAACAGTAAAGTAAGACATGGGAGTAATCATGTCTTTGAAGCCCAGACTTCAAAGTTAAGGGCTTCAGGTACTTTTTCATTAGCACCAAACACAAAAATTAATTAAAAGCAGCCAGGAGTTAATTTGTATCTATGCTATTGGTAATATTTTCTCAGTATCAAATAGTTAATCCAATAATGCCTCCAAAATATTGTAAAGTATATATATATTTTCAAAAGATTTACTATTTAATGCAAAATCAGAAGGTTTGAAAATATACTGTGGAAGATGGCTTTCACATGTTTTTATTTGGGATCAACAGATATCAGGGTATCCATCAATCAGGGACACTTATTAAGCACCACCGCTAAGTGTTAGGGATTTAAAGATGAGCAAGGCATAGTCCCCACTTTTTAAATGAGCAGAAGAGATAGACACATAAATAACAGATACAACAGAACTGCTTGGTATTCGGGGGGCTTCCAGAGAGCCACAGGGCTTCACCTTATGATGTGTTGAACTTCTCATGCTGCCACTATTTCTTGGTTTGTACAGGGTATTTCCTGTTATCAGATTTTATATTTGTTACTTGACAAATGACAGGAACCATTGACAGGTGTGCAAACACTCCTTAAACAGTCATTTGTCAAGAGGCCTACTGCAATAAAGGCACGGTGCTTACCTAAGCATGGATGGCTCATGCAAGTGAAAGCCTGCCAACACAGTGGGAGGAGTAAGAGAGCATGGCCTGTGCTATTTTTCCCTGCTGCTTTTTTGCAATTAACAGCATTTAGTCTCACATTTTAAAGTGCTTTAGTTGCTTTGTAGCTGGTGAGTGTCCAAAAAAACACCGCAATATTAGGAGTCAGACTCCTAGTATTCATACAGGACACTGTTGTGCAGCTTGTAAGCTGAAAGTCGAATGGTATAAATGAAGACTCGATTACACAAGAATTGAACCATAAATACTTGTGCCCTGTTTCACCAGTGTAAGATTTAAGTTTACTCTTGTTCCTCTTCCTCAATAAAATTCTGTACTCTTTCCTTTTAAAAATTATTTATATTAAATATTTAATAGGATAATGTAAAATACATGCATGCTGTATAGAATAACACTTCAATAACATTCTATGCACTTGCCATCAAGATTAAGAAATACAACTCTGTGCCCCTCCCAAGTTTATTGCCTTCCCCATCCAGCAGAAAGCTCATTATGAATCTTGTGAATTTTGTATTTATAATTTTCTAACTCTTCTATATAGTCTTAACACATATATTTGCTTTCTCAAATAAGATGTCATTGGTTTTGCATATTTCTTAATGTAATGTTGATAGGATAGTACTGCCCATATTTCTTTTTAAAAATGTAACTGTTATGTTTATGAGTTAACTGCCATATGAAATTATAAAATTTTTTTCTATATAAATATGCCACCATTTTTATATCTTCTCAAGTGATAAGGAAAATGTTCTGGTGTCTTTCTGTTACAAGTAGCAGTACTAGAAGCATCCTTGTGTATATTTCCTTGTTCACGTGTCCAAGACATACCTAGAAAGAGATTGCTGGATCATAATGAATGCGTATGTTCAGAGGAGACAATATTACTAGCAGTCAGTGCTCCTCCAAAAGATCTATAAATTGATTGCCATCTCAATTGAAATCTCAGCAGGCTTTTTGGTAGGATCTGAAAAATTCATTATAAAATTTTATTGAAAAAGGCCTGAAGTTATCAAAATAATTTTGAAAATGAAGGTCAAAGTTAAGCAATTTATACTACTGATTTTAAGACTTCTTATAAAGTAAGCAAAATAGTGTAGTATTGGCAGAAAAATAGACCAATATTTCAAGGGACCAGTAGTCTAGAAATAGATGACACATATATGAGCAATGACTTTTGACAAAATGCTAGGACAATTCAATGGGAAAAGGATAAATCTGTTCAACAAATTATGCTGTAACAATTAGGTATAGTCATATGCCAAAAAAACACACCAAAAAAACCCAAAAATGAATCTTGACCCTTACCATAGACGGCATGCAAAAATTGACTCAAAGTGAATCATATACTGAAAATAAAAACCTAAAACTTTAAAACTATAGAAGAAAGTCTTAAGAGTCCTTAGGTTTGACAGATTTTCCTGCATGTAACATAAAAAGCACAATCTATAGACAAAAAGTCAATAAGTTATACTTCATGAAAATTAAAAACTTTTCCCCTGTGGAAGACCCTGTGAAGTGAATGAGAAGACAAGCCATAGATTGGGAGAAAATCTTTTCAATACACATATCTAACAAAGCATTTGTATATAGACTATATAAATGACTCAACACAATCTAGTTAAAAACAGGGCAAAATGTTTTCAAACAAATATGAAATCCAGTGACTCAGGAGGAAAAAATAATCTGTACAACCAAGACATATTGGTAGCAAGTCCAATGAATGATAAAGTTGGACCTGTGACCATCTGAAAGGCCTTCTGAGTAATGAGAGGTTTTGCTGTATTATTTACATGTCTGTCTTCTCTACTCATCTGAAAAGCAGGGATATGACTTGCTCATGTTTGAATCCCTAAGATTTAGTTTTGGTGCTCAAAGTTGATTGTGACAATTTAAGGATGCATATGTTCATTCTAGGAATGAATTTAAAAATACAAAGATGTAGCTTAAAATGCAATGGAAAAGATAGAAATTGTTAAAAAATACCACTTCACATAAAAGAAAACAGGAAATGAGGAAGAATATGAGACCAAAGATCAGAGATGTCAAATAGAAAACAAACAGCAAGATGGGAGACTTAACCACAGTCATATCAATAATTACATTAAATGTAAATGAACAAAATATATTTTTCCAAAAGGCAGGGATTTTTTGATTTTAGATACATGTGTATATATAAATATACACATATATATGTGTGTGTGTATATATATATATATAAATATATACATATGTGTGTGTGTACACACACACACACACACACACACACACATATAAAACAGGACCCAGCTATAAGATTCTGCACATATATTAGATATAAAGACGCACACCAATTGAAAAATTGAAAGTAAATTTATGGAAAAATACACATCATTGCAAACACTAAGCGTAAGAAGGTGCATGTAGCTGTATAAATATCAAATAGGCTTCAAGGCAGGAGGTTTTATCGACATAAAAAGGGTAAAATCATAGTGGTAGCAATCTTAAATGTTTATGCTCTTATTAACATACCTTCAGTATACAGAAAGCAAAAATTGACAGAAAGGGAGAAAGATAGACCTTCACAAAGGTATTTGAACATTTTAACATTCTTCTCTCAGAAATTTATAGAACAAGTGATGGACCATTAGTGAAGATAGAGAAAACTCAAAAAACACTATCCATCAGCTTGACCATATAAACAGTTATTTACGTCATCCAATTACTGCAGATTACATACTTATTTTATGTGAACATGAAACATTGATCAGGAGAGCTTATATGTTGGGTCATAAAACAAATCTACTGATATAAGACATTAATACATTTATTTTTAATTCCATCATAAGGATATATATCTTACAATTATTTTCTTATTAATTTTTCTAAGGGTGTTTTGAGGTTTAGCATCACTATACCTATTTTGTTTTCAGTTGAGAAAAGGAACATTGGTTAGTCCCCAGGTTATTCTAGTTAAATACAATCTGATTTTCCTTCTTGGTGGCCATGCATACCACCTATATGATTGCATTATATTGAGAAAGTTGTTACAAAGCCTCACCTTTTGGCCCTTCTTGGCTAGTTATCCCTGGCACTATTGGTCAAGAACAACAGCACACAACCATCTCTTTCAACTAAATAATTTATGTACCCAGAATTGCTTTCTTCCTACTGTTTCGACTCCAGGGTCATTTAAAAGCCGTTACTTCCAAATATTAACAGTATTGGAATTCATAATATATAAACTAGGAAGTGCAACTTGGTGCTGCTGTAAAACCAGTTGAGTTATGCAGATTAAAAGGCTTGATTCAAGGATACCCTTATTCTTTTATTTGCAAGTAATTATTAAGTCTCTCTGTCATGATAGGTCCTTGTTTTGAAAGAGCTTATAGCCTACAGAAGGAGACATACAGATGTTCCAGGTGTGTCTCATTTTGTAGACAAAATGAGAACATATTCTCTTTTTTTTTTTGAGACAGAGTCTTGCTCTGTCATCAGGCACCAGACTGGAGTGCAGTGGTACAGTCTCGGCTCACTGCAACCTCCACCTCCCAGGTTCAAGCAATTCTCCTGCCTCAACCTCCCGAGTAGCTGGGACTAGAGGTGTTTACCACCACACCTAGCTATTTTTTGTATTTTTCAGTAGTGGCGGAATTTCACCATGTTGGCCAGGATGGTCTCAATCTCTTGACCTCATGATCCGCCTGCCTTGGCCTCCCAGAGTGCTGGGATTACAGGTGTGAGATGTATTCCCTTTGAAAAAACAGATGGCTCTTCCCATTTGCCACCATCACCAAAGTGGGAGTGGCTAAAATGAAGTTCAATCCCTCTGTGACTTCTGACCAAAGCAAGGATTGCAAAAAGCATTTCAATGCACCTTCCCACGTTCAAAGGAAGATTGTGTCTTTCCCTCTTTCCAAAGAGCTGAGACACAAGTACAACGTGCGATCCATGCCCATCCGAAAGGATGATGAAGTTCGGGTTGTACGAGGACACTATAAAGTTCAGCAAATTGGCAAAGGAGACCAGGTTTACAGGAAGAAATATATATCTACACTGAATGGGTGCAGCATGAAAAGGCTGATGGCACATCTGTCCACCTAGGCATTCACCCCAGCAAGGTGGTTATCACTAGGCTAAAACTGGACAAAGACCACAAAAAGATCCTTGAATGGAAAGCCAAATCTCGCAAAGTAGGAAAGGAAAAGGGCAAATACAAGGAGGAAACAATTGAGAAGATGCAGGAATAAAGTAATCTTATATAAAAGCTTTGATTAAAACTTGAAACCAAAAATAAATAAATAAATAAAGAACAGATGTATAATGATCCGTCTTCCTCCTGCTTGAATGCAGTAATTTTAGTCTTTTGCAAAATTTTATTTTCATGTATTTCTTGGAGTTTCTAGAGATGGTAACTGTTGAATGAATTCCTTCCTTTGCTGCTGTGTTCCTTAGATACCCAGCACTCTCAGTTCAGCCCAAGGGCCACAGCTGGCGTTCTTGTATCCCTCACTTCCTGGAATGGCTCCCTTTGGACTGCTGCTGCAGACCCCATGATGCTTCATCCAAGCATGGGCCTCTTAATTCTACAATATTTACAAAATGTTCAATAAGAGAAGAAAAAAACAACAAAGAGAACAATTTATGATAGCTACTAGATATGGTAACTATTGAAGTCAACATATTCAGACCCTTAGCTTTTAGCCTAATGTCTTGTTGCAGAATCCACTTTACCTAACCCCAAAGGTCTACTCACAGGTAGATATTACTCATTCCAAATCCAGAGCCATGCCTCCTCTAAGTCTCTTTGGAGGATGAAGATGGGTTCTTTTCATTTTTTTCTAGTTTAAGACATGCCTTCTTAAGCTCCATATTAGTACTGGAATGAATCTCTCAATTGGAATGTGAACAGTAAAAATATCTACTTCCTTTGGCAATAATTTTACCTTCTATCCTTAGGGACATGGTCTGGTCCCAGGATTTCAATTTCTCAACCATGCTCTATCATGGTTCACTGCCTCAGTAGTGAAGCATTGATATATATATGACAAGTGGAAACACACAGGTAGACTTTATCAGTCCAGATTCCTTTTCCTTCTATAATTACGTCTCACTCTCAAGTAGACTCTGTGGCCTATATACCTTTCCTGCTATTTTTTTATTTTTGGGGGAATATCAATTCCTGATTGCCTTTGAGATAGCTTACCCAGTCTTCATCCATACCCCATCATCACAGACAGACACACATTTTCTAAGAAAGTAATAATACGTACTTGGATAGGTCAGTTTAAATTTGTACTTGGAAAGGGAATCTTGCTCTATAGAAACTAATACGTAGACATTTCACTGCCCACCAGAAAGGATTTTTTTTAAAATCACTTTGTTCTATTACTTTTAGCTTCTAACACCTGTGCACCCAGAAATATCTCTGCTATCTGTCTGCATATCTCGTGGTTCTTCTGAAGAGAAAATATTCTCTTACTAATGAAATCATCTGTCTGTAAGGCAAAGTCATGTGTTTACTTCTTGCAATAGAAACTTCCTCTGTTGGATGCTCCAAGATGACAAGGCTTTCAGATTGTTGCCTTCCTATTAAAATAAGGTCACTGCTTGCCTTCATTTCTATCTGTGTGTTTAGTAGGTATCTGAAACAAAATGTGGCCAAAACAGAACGTTTGATTCCTTCTTTCTCCAAATTCCTTTATCCCTCTGTACCCCGTTTTGTTAAAGGGCAGCTATAAGGATTTGGTTGCTCAAACCAAAAGTTATGAATCTTCTTTGATCCATTTCTTTCCCTTCATGCCTCTTTCCCCTCCTTTCAAGCCACTAATTTTTGTCTTGTTGGCTGCACACAAAATATATCCCAAATTCATCCATTTCTCTTCCTCATAATCATACGACCCTGTCATTCTTGCAGTAAATTCTCTTACTGGTCTCTTTTCTTCCATTCTTCTAAATCCCAGAAGCCTGAGTTTTTAAGTGAAATTCAGATCATATCACCTTTCTGCCCAAAACTCAACCATAGTTTTCTACAGCACTTAGAATAAGATCCAGACTACTTTCCATGGCCTACAAAATTCTGCATAATAAAGGAAGAATTCTTCATTCCTGGTGAATGACTTAGTGGCTCTGAAGGGAAAGGAGGTGTCAAGATTAAATATCTGACAAGCAATGTGTCATGAAATATCCAAGATAGTTCAGGTGACACTCATCAATTCTGCTTCTTCAGTTTAAATGTGAAGTGCGGGCTTCTGGTTAATTCACTTTCTAGAGGATAAAGAGAGAAATCAAAGTTGGGTTGGGGAATAAGTGTGGGAGAGGAGAAAAACAAAAGACATGCACATAAAAACCGAAAACAAATGCAATACAAACAGAGATAAATAGGTGGGACTTCATTAAACTGAAAAGCTCACCCTGCAAAAGAAATGATCAGCACTATAAATAAACAACCCACAGAGTGGAAGAAAATCTTCATAATCTATGCACCTGACAAAGGACTGATATCCAGAATGTACAAGGAATTCCAGAAAATTAGCAAGAAAAAACAATCTCATCAAAAAGTGGACTAAGGACATGAAGAGGCAATTATCAAAAAAAGATATAAAAATGGCCAACAAACATATGAAAAAATGCTCAACATCACCAACGATCAGGGAAATACAAATCAGAACCACCATGCGATACCACCTGACTCCTGCAAGAATAGCCATGATCAAAAAATTCCAAATTAATCATTGTTGGCAGGGATGTGGTGAGAAGGGAACACTTCTGCACTGCTGGTGGGAATGCAAACTGGTACAACCACTGTGGAAAACAGTGTAGAGATTCCGTAAAGAACGAAGAGTAGAACTACCATTTGATCCAGCAATCCTACTACTTGGTATCTATCTGCAGGATAAGAAATCATTATATGAAAAAGATACTTGCTCATACAGGTTTATAGCAGCACAATTCACAACTGCAAAAATATGGAACCAGCCCAAATACCCATCAGTAAACAAGTGGATAATGATAATGAATATATATACATATATATTCATTCCATGGTGTGTTTCAATTCATACTTGGAAAGGGAATACACACACACACACACACACACACACACACACACACACACCATGGAATACTACTCACCCATAGAAAGGAACAGAATAATGGCATTTGCAGCAACCTGGATGGGATTGGAGACCATTCCTAAGTGAAGTAACTTAGGAATGGAGAGCCAAATATCAGAGTGAGAGCTACACTATGAGGATACAAAGGCAAAAGAATGATGCAGTGGACTTTGGGGACTCGGGAAAGGTTGGGAGGAAGGTGAGGGATAAAAGACTGCACACTGGGTATGGACTATACTGTTTGGGTTATGGGTGCACTAAAATCATAGAAATCACTGCTGAAGAACTTACTCCTGTAACCAAACACTACCCGTTTCCCAAAATCTATGGAAATAAAAATTAAAAATAAAAAAAATCACGAGAGTCAAAGAGTAGCAAATGGTTTTACAGATGTTCAGAAAGGAAATTTCAAAAAGCAAACACAATGTCACTTGTAAGAAAATAAAATAGATTAGATTCACCTGCTACTTCTTAAGTGGTAATCATGTAAAAAAAAAAAGTCCTCATAGAAACATGGCCAGTGGTGGTCCATTAATATGCATGGACACATGTACACACGTGTATACATGTGTCCCTGTATCTGAGTCATTGGTAGCAAAGTTGGGAGTGTAGGAATCTCCTATGGCTCATGCCACTTTCCAGGTGAAGAGAATACTTTAAGGTCACAAAATCCCGAAGGTGTTTTGCGAAGTGCGGCACAGCTCTGGTTGCTATTCCATGGGATCATCACACACTTCCAGGAGGCAGAAGGTGAAGATCAAAGTAGCTTCCTTGGAGAGGCGGCAGCTCCACAGACACGTGCTGGCTTTGCTCTATGGTATTTAAGCCCCTGGAACATGGAGATGAAACAGAAAATAGCTCAAAACAATTTGTGCCCAAAGAAATCTTAAGCCAAATTTATTTTTTAAGGCATTTCTAATTCTAGGTTGGTGCAAATGTAATTGTGGTTTTTGTCATTACTTTTCATTGCAAAAACCACAGTTACGTTTGCACCAACCTAATAGAATTTATAGAAAAACATGACAAGTTCTACTTAGAATCAGAAGGCCAGAAGTTGGGCAAGGGGTCCAAGAAGGCCTGCTGCTTGTAGTGGAATTGTCAAATGGAAACGTTCTCCTCCAGTTGGGCAAATAAGTCTGTGCTGTGACCCCGCCCTTCTAGTGATGGTTTCCTCTCTCTCTAGAGAAAAGCAGGGGCTTCACTGCGAAAGACCTGGAAGGCAGCAAACAGGCCGTTCTAGCTGATGAGGACTGTTGGGAGGGTGAGCCTGGGATGTCCTTTTCTTAATTAGCTCTGGCCTCCTGAGGAGGGCAAATGAACTCCCTGTGATGAAGAGACAACAGCAGCTGTCAGGAAGAACCTAAAGGCACCTTGATGTTAGATTGTCCCGAAGCCTGGGAGGCCAACACGAGTCCTCAGAAGATATAAAATATGAGCAGAAAGGCTCACTACCTTACAAGTGGCAACCTAGTGTGATCTAATCTAACAGGTTCCTTTTTTACACGTAATGTTTCTACACCCACACACATATACATATTTATAATTGCAGTATTTGTGGCCATTTTTAAAGGATGAACTTTACAGCTCCGTCAGACTTAGCTACTGCTTACGTCCAGGCTGGCCCGATCCACGTGAGTCTGACGCGTTGCTTCTACTCATCAGCAGGGTGTCTAAACTGTAGGATCAGTCACTGAGTTATTAAAAGCAAACATGCCTCGCTTCTCATTCTGCCTGGGTGCCCACCGAGGCACTTGCCTGTGTCCGTGTCCATTAGATGATTCAGTTGTTTTTACCATGCAGCTTTTTCCTTCTAAAACACTTTGGTTTCAGTGTTCTCTTGGCCATCTGTCTCACACTGAGTAAGTCATTTCACCTTTCCAGGCCTCCTGTTCATCCTCTATGACATGACGAGATTGGACTGTTTGACCTCCTGGACCCTTGAGACACTGAGAGTCTCTGTTTCTATAATGTCTATCTGACTCCTCAAGCTACAGGGGTCCCTGCTTATAATTCATTTATTCTCCTTGAGCCACTTTTGTTTTATTAAGAGCTTGACCAAGTGACCTAATGATCTTCACTTCTGCCGCACACGTGCTGAACTGCAGGCAAAGAGGTCATCGATGGCATGCTAGTTCTTTGCATGCTGCCTAGCTTTTCTGTGGTAGAAGATCTACAGTCCTTATTTGCAGATTGCTGGTCCCTTATCCAGCATTTCCTACTCAGGAGATCTGAGATGAAGCCTGATCATCAGCATTTCTGACATGTCCTGTTTGTGGATGTTGCCACTGTTACCTTGAGAATCACAGACCTAGACTAAGAATGGAAGGCAGTTCATCCCTGGTAAGGAGTGGTGAGTACAAAGGGATGGAGGCACACAAGACCATGGCGTGTTTGGGAGATGACATAGTTCATTTGTCCAGGGTATACGACCCAAACTGAGCAAGTAACAAGAAAGGAGTCAGATTATGGAGGGCTAAAATATTTGGACTTTATCCTGAAAGGCTGTTAGGGGAAGATATCTAAGAATTTGAGTTAATGGGAGACATAATGAGATTTGTAATTTACAAAGACTATTCTGCATGCTAGACGAAGAGCATGCTGGATGGGATCCACTTTGGAAGCCAGGAGGCTGTCTAGCAGATGCCTTCATCTAGATTAGAACCAAAGAGGTTCCAGGGAACCAGTGCATGGCAATGTGGATTGAGAGTTAGAGGCAATAGCTATTTGGAGACTTATTGGGCAATTAAATATGGAAGAAGATTTTAAAATGTTTTATAACAAATCGGAAAGTTCATCAGGCTCTTTAGTGTCTCATTACCACGTTTTCTTTCTGTCTTTGATCCTTCTAGACGTTATACATACCTTTGCTTTGTGAAATTCTTAATTTGCTTTCATTTTCATATTGTTTCTTCCTGGATCATTAAATAGATTTAGTAGATCGTATTTAAGAGAGGATTAGTAGCCGGGTCTGGTGGCACACGTGTGTAATCCTAACTACTCAGAAGGCTGAGGCAGGAGGATCTCTTGACCCTAGGATTTCGAGGCTACAGTGAGCTATAATTGTACCACTGCCCTCCAGCTCTAGGTGACAGAGTGATACTCCTCTACAAAATTTAAAAGAAAAAAGAGAGGGTGAGTAAAGTTGCCACAAAGAAAAACAGTATTTATAAAAATTCTTGAGGCAATAGTGTATGTAATAAAGGGGTTGAGGTCTGTTTTGGTGGCACAGGGTAGCTTGCTCCAAAGTAGCTGGTCCTCAGCAGGACTCAGATAGGGGGTTGCAAGCAAGGCCAAGGGATAGTCACAAAAGCATGACCTATACAAGGTCATAGTATCTGTAGACAGAAGTTGCAGCCACTATCGCTTCCTTCTATTTCTTTTTTTCTTCTCCTCCCCAAATTTCTATATGCATGTACACACGCATGCCCCGTATAAAAGAATGTCCCAGTTGGTCAGCCCTAGGCACTCCCAATCTGAGATTCTACAGTACCTGCACCACGCTTCCCCACAACACTTTGCATGCTTCACTGTTGTTTTCTTTCCAGTGTCTGCCTCCCAATCTAGCCTGTGAGGCCTTTGAAGGAAGGAATTCTTATGAGAGAGGAGCAGAGGAAGCAAGTGATCTTTCAGCTTCAGAGCTTAGTCCCAGGGACTGTCTTGGCGGATGGAGTTTTAAACTCATGCCGAGAGACTATTTATTTCAGGTTATCTGCAAAACCCCTGTAAATCTGGTCTTGCCTTAGTTGGAATTCTCAGAGGAACCCAAGGAAAGATTTCTTGCCCAGAGGATTCTAGAACACAGTAAAAAGCTACACTGATAGCTTTCCTGGCTCAAATTAGAATGGTGATATCTGGAGGCTTTATCTTATCCTAACGTTTCCTGGAAGACAGTATTCAGAAATGCACTGCATAAACCATGGACAGGTGGAACTGCTCTGGTTGCCTGGCCGCACTCCCCTTTCTTCTGGTGAAGAGTGTGCTTCTCAACATTATTTTAAGAGTCTCTTTTTTTTTTTTTTTAATTAAATGGCTTAATTAAAAAATTAAGTCCTTCAATAAAACTTTTTAAATTTGTCTTTTGTGTATTCCCTCCTATCAAGGAAATCTGGTGGAATCTCAGTTTCTGTGGCTAATTTTTTGTTTTGTTTTGTTTTTCTGAGACGGAGTCTTGCTCTGTCACCCAGGCTGGAGTGCAGTGGTGCAATCTTGGCTCACGGCAACCTCCACCTTCCGGTTTCAAGCCATTCTCCTACCTCAGCCTCCTGAGTAGCTGAGATTACAGGCATCTGCCACTGCACCTGGCTAATTTTTGTATTTTTAGTAGAGACAGATTTCACCATGTTGGGCAGGTGGGTCTCGACCTCCTAAATTTGTGATCCACCTGCTTTGGCATCCCAAAGTGCTGGGATTACAGATGTGAGCCAGTGCACCCAGCCAATTTTTTTTAAGTATATAAAATATGCTTCTTAAATATACTTGCTTCTCTAGATGTTCTGGTGGGGACTCCTAAGGAATTCCCTGTACCGTAGCTGGAGTTTGAAATAACTCACTGCTCATGGTGTATGGTCCTGTGCACAAAGCCCTCAGCCAAGCAGACCCTATTGCCTGCCTACAACCATTGTTTTATGATCATTAATCTGAGCAAGGGTGGTTATGAGCTGAGACCCTACATTTTATTATTTCTCAGATATGTTCCCCAAACAAATCAGTTTTGAATTAAATATTCTGACCTGGGATTAAGAATCCTGTGTTCCAGAAGTCCCATGTAATTCTTACATGTTTTAGGAATATGGCAAAAGGTCATTAAGCTTCTGTTTTTGGTTGTCTTCAGAATTGGATTATTGGCTAATTTTAAAAAGTATTTTCTTTTCTTCCTTCTCTGGTTTGCACAATCACCTTTCTTTGTTGTGAGTTTAATTCAAGCTTATATATTGCTTCTTTATCAAACTTGGGTGTGACAGGAGAACTGGAACGTTCCACTTGGTTTTGGAGATGGGGAACAGGGGTGGGGGGCGGAGAGAGAGAGAGAGAGAGTGCAAGAGAAAGAGAAGCGTTCTACAATCAGAATGAAAACAGAACGATAACCATTGTTGGAGTTTATTCATTCACTGAGTTGGCTAAATCAGTATGAGCTGAGCCCTGTAGCTGATATTGCCATGGAAACCAGGCAGGAACAGAGTTGCCTGGTTCCTGTCTGTTCCAAGCTTTGGATCCTGTAAATTCTAAGATTTTAAAAGGATTTTTACTTATGTTAGATATTTTGCTCTTGACAACCAAAGGCACTCTGACTGATTCTGAGAGTTGAGTTGGAAGTCAGATTATCTGGATTCTGACATCAGATCTGCCATTCAATGTTTGTGTGGCCTGGAATTAGTCGTGTCACCTCTCTGAACATCAGCTTTTTCATCTGTGGAATCAAAATTGTTTAATTGCTTGAACCCCATTGTGATGATCAGTTTTATGATATTGTGAGCGCTATTATTATAGTCAATTACAGGCCTTCTGTCTCTTGAATATCCATGGAATCATTGTATAAATTTGCTTTTTCTTCTACATGAAAAATCAAACATCTTATTAACATCATGATGAATAAATTAGAATAGAAATTAGATTTAAAAAGCTGAGAGGCCTTTGAAGGCCAAATTGTATGCCTAAAATATTATGATTTCATTACCCTGGAAAGAGATCTGGTAACCATATGGAGCAGCATGGATTAGAAGGTAGTATCTCATGAAGCTTTCTTTTTTCTCTCTTTTTTAACTTTTGGTATCCCTTTGCAGTAAATTAGCAAATATCAATTAAGAAGTGCGATGTGTTAGGCATAGCATCAGGTACTGAGGATGCAATAAGATGTGGTGTATACGCCTTTTGATTAAGTTTGGCAACGGTTAATAGAGACCC
This sequence comes from Callithrix jacchus, assembly GCF_049354715.1. Classification (NCBI taxonomy): domain Eukaryota; kingdom Metazoa; phylum Chordata; class Mammalia; order Primates; family Cebidae; genus Callithrix; species Callithrix jacchus. The sequence continues at coordinate 44,672,107 of NC_133520.1, forward strand.
AAGGAAGCAACAGCCTAAAGCAGGGAGAACTGTGTGTCTTTCTCATGGAAACTCAGAAGCAGGCAGACCAGGGTGGGAAATGGACACCCAAGCTCCTCTCCTGTTGTTGCTTTGCCCCGTGTGGGTCTCTGTTCCCAAAGTCACTTCCTTTTGTCCAATCAGCATGGCTGGTCTAGCCTCATTTAGCAGACCTTGTTTAACTGGCAAGAAGGAGAAAAAAAAAGACGAGAAAGAAAAAAAGGTGTGCATTGGCTGTTTTGGGGGGTTTCTGGAAGCTGCCTGATGAGCTTCTCTCAGGAGATGCAGGATAATCATACCACTGCATCTAATGGCCGAGGGGGGCTGGAAATATGGTCTTTATTTCTTTTGCTTTATGCCTCACAAAACATTAGGGGCTCTATTATTTTGGAAGGAGAAGATAGATACTGATAAACAACTAGCAGGTTTTGCTATACATGGTGACATGGGTTTCTCAAGATCAACATGTAAGTAAGTTGTTAAAATTCGGTATAGAAATAATAATGTGCATACAGACATGTGTTCCCCAGGAAGTAGAGTGAAATTGAGAATGCATTACCTACAGTGAGGTGTAATGCACAAACTGAGACTTGAGATCTAAATTAAAGTAAAAAAACATCATAAGGTTGCAGGTTACTGTTGAAAGTTTAGTGCTAATGATTAAAGAAATGCAAACTAAAACCAACGTGAGATATAATCTCATCCCAGTTAGAAAAAAAAGATAGGGAATAACAAACAGATGGTGGTGAGGATGTGGAGAAAGGGGAACCCTCATATGCTATTAGGAGGAATGTAAATTAGTACAGCCACTATGGAAAACAGGACGGAGTTTCCTTAAAAAAAAAAAAAAAAACTAAAAAATAGAACTGTCGTGTGATCCATCAATCCCACTACTAAGTATATATCCCAAAGAAATAACACCAATGTATTGAAGAGGTATCCTCACTCACCCATTTCTTGCAGCAGTACTCAACAATAGCCAAAATGTGGAGTCCACCTAAGTGTTCATCAGTGGGTGAAAGGATAAGAAGAATGTGGTAGATGTATACAATGGAATATTTTCCAGCCATAAAAAAATGAAATCTTGTCATTTGCATCAACATGGATAGAACTAGAGGTCATTATGTTAAGTGAAGTGAGTCACGCACAGAAAGTCAAAAACACATGTTTTCACTCATGCCTGAGAATCTATGAGAGCTAGCAAGTGGATCTCATGAAGATGGAGAGTAGCTTGGTGGCTGCCAGAGGCTGGGAATGATAGTGGGGAGGAGGGAAGAGAAGTTGATTAATGGGTACAGATAGACAGTTTGAAGGAAGACATAAGACCTGGTATTTGATAGAGCAGTAAGGGTGTTAGCGTTCATATTAGCTGATTATACATTTCAAAATAACTAGAAGATAATACTTTGAATGTCCCTAATCAGTAATGTTATTAGCATTAATACTTGCTGGTTATGCATTTCTCAATGACTAGAAGATCATAATTTGAATATCCCTAGCATAAAGAAGTGATAATTAAGTGATGGATATCCAAGTTACCCTGATTTGATTACATAAATGTATTAAATTATCACTTGCCTGAAAATATGTACATCTGGTATGTATCAGTTTTTAAAGTTCAGTGCTAGGGAAACATACATTCTGAGTTATGGATACTGGGGACTGATTCTGGAGTAGCAGGTGGAGGCTATGTTCTGGAACCCTTCTTATGACACCATATGGTTCCTGTGGAAGGATGATAAGATTGTATTTTATATAAGCCAATGACCTACAAAACTACAACAATTGTAATCCTGTATGCTAGCAGTGGGCAATTTAGCAATAAAAATAGCATGAAAAAGTACAAAGCACATAGGGATAAATGAAACAAAAGAAGTGCAAGAAGTACACACTGACAACTACAGACGTGGGTGTGAGGAATCGGAGAGAGACTGCATGTTCACAGACAGGAAGATTCCACGGAGTTAAGATGGTCGTTCTGCAGTGAATCTGTAGATTCAAACCAATCCTTAGACCTAAGTCCCCACAGGCATTGTTTCTTCCAAAAATTGACAAACTGATCCTAAAATATATATGAAAATGGAAATAACCTAGAATAGCCAAGAAACTGCAAAACAGGAAAGTTCATGAATTTATACCATTCATTTCAATACTTATGACCAGCCTGCATTTATCAGGCAATGTGGTTTGGGCTTAAGAATAGACATATGAGCCCAGTGCAGTGGCTCACACCTGTAATCTCAACACGTTGCGAGGCTGAGACAAGAGGATTGCTTGAGGCCAGGAGTTTGAGACCAGCCTGCGCAACAAAATGAGACTCCTAAAAATTAGCTGAGTACCATGTCTCAAGTCTGTGGTCCCAGCCACTCAGAAGGCTGGGAGGATCACTTAATCTCATCCTTGCACTCTGGTGTCTCAAAAAACAGATAGAGAGAGATAGATAGATAGATAGATAGATAGAAGAGACATATACAACAATGGCACAGAATTAAGCTATCCAAAAATAGCCGTTGGCAATTCAAAAGGGGGTAAGGATTGTTTTTTAAACAGATAATGCTGGGGCAATTATATATCCATACACAAAAACAGTGAATTTAAAATCTTACCTTACACTATACATAAAATTACCTCAAAATGAATAATAGACCTTGCATAGGAGCAAAACTTATAAAATATCTGAGAGAAAACCTGGTAGAAATGTTTATGATTTTTGAATTAGGCGATGAGGTCTTAGATGTAACACTGAAACCACAGTCCATAAAAGAAACTGACAAATTGGACTTCGTCAAAATTAAAACCTTTCCCTCTTCAAAAGACAGTGTTAAGAAAACAGCTAAGCCCTGTCTTAAGAGGAAATATTTGCAAGTCATTTATCTGATAAAGACATGTATTCTGAATACACAGAAAGATCTTACAACTCAGTAAGACAATTAATTAGAAAGTGGGAAAAGAGGCCAGGCGTGGTGGCTCACATCTCTAATCCCAGCACTTTGAGAGGCCAAGGCAGGTGGATCACTTGAGGTCAGGAGTTCTAGACCAGTGTGCACAACATGGTGAAACCCTGTCTCTACTAGTAATACAAAAATTACCCAGGCATGACGGTGTGCACCTATAATCACGACTACTCTGGAGGCTAGGCAGGAGAATTGCTTCAACCCAGGAGGTGGAGGTTGCAGTGAACCAATATTGTGCCACTGCACTCCAGCCTGGGTGACAGGGTGAAACTATGTCTGCAAAAAAAACAACAACAAAAAACAAACTTAAAAAAAAAGTGAGAAAAGACCTGAACAGATATCATCCAGTGAAGACATACAGATGGCAAATAAACACATGAAAAGAAGCTCAATATCATGTTATTAAGGAGGCACAGGTTAAGACCACAGTGATTTACCACTTCACATCCGCTGGAAAATCTGTCATCGGAAAGGCAATGATGAATGTTGGTGAAGATGTAGAGAAAAGTGAATCCTTCAGGCATTACCTAAGCTAGTTAAAAACATATATCCACCCCAGTGTATGTACCAGCATGTTTGTAGCAGAATTATTCAGTCGCCAGAGATACAAACAATCCAAGTATCTATTGAGTGGTGAACGACTAAAGAAAATGGGCATGTGCATACAACAGAATATCATTTAGCAACAAAAAGGAGCAAACTGTGGTGTGCTAGAAAGTGAAGGAACCTCAGAAACGTTATTCTAAGTGAAAGAAGTCAGACTTAATAGATTATATATTTTATTATTATACTTACATGAAATGGCAGAACAGACGAATCTGTAGGAATAGAAAGCAGATACAGTAGTTCCCTTGACCCTCCGCAGTCCCAGGCCTTTAATGGCCCTTATCGTAAGAAGGCTGGGCCCAGGCCCCCTTCACCCTGGTGTTCTGTCCCAGGACCATGAGGATAGCTGCACTCTCAGATGTGCTTGTAGATAGGGAGGAGGCAGGAAGCTTGAGATGGAAACGGGTGCTTTGCCTGTCCCCACATTGGTTCTGGACCCCTCAGGGTGCTCTAAGAAGGAAAAAGCAAATTTGTCCACCGAGAGGAACGTCATAGTGGACATCAAGATGCAACTTAGTGCTTTATATATTTATATTTCCTCGTCTTTCAAGCTTTACCTTTGATCGTGGTAATTCTATTTGTTGTGGTCACACTCCCTCCTGTTCCTCTGACTAGTCTAGACATCACTCCTCCCCAAGTTCTCTACCCTGGTCTCCTTTTCTTTAGGCCAAAATATTCTTGAGTTGCCTTTGATGAAACTAGATCTGAAAGGACTTCTAGTTGATTAATGTGTTCATACAACATACTGTGAAACTGGGCAAGAGGATGACATAAACGTTCCTTGAAGCCAGCTGGGGGAGGACTCTGCCACTGGTTTTTCATTTTACAAAATGAGAGAGCATCTATTTATGGCTTTTGAGGACATAAAATGGGGCAGTCTATTTGATCAAAATTAATAGTACCCCCCTCGTTCCAATAAAAAATTTATTTATGGTGACAACATCTTTATAAATGTGGAGTGTCTTCCTCTTAATGATTTTTTGGAACTTCAGCGGTAAGGTCACATTTGGATTCATGCTAACCCTGGGAGATCATTGAAAACCAGAACAGAGCAGGCTGATTAGGTGACTGTTATAGTGTAGACCAAGAATATAGCTTCTAAGAGTTATTTCACATCTTAGGGATACAGTAAGATGTGATCTACTTTTTTTTTCTGAGATGGAGTCTTGCTTTGTCACCAGGCTGGAGTGCAGTGGCTCAATCTCAGCTAACTGCAACCTCCGCCTCCCCGGTTCAAGTGATTCTCCTGCTTCAGAATCCCGAGTAACTGGCACTACAGGAGCACTCCACCACACCCAGCTAATTTTTGTATTTTCAGTAGAGATGGGGTTTTACCATGTTTGCCAGGATGGTCTCGACATCTTGACCTCATAATCTGCCCGCCTTGGCCTCCCAAAGTGCTGGGATTACAGGTGTGAGCCACTGCACCTGACCAGTCTACTTTTACAAATAATACAGTGATTAAATAAAGGTATAAGAGAGAAATAATTTATCCCAAAATATAAAGAAATGAAAATGAGTAAGAATAGATGATGTTTGTAGAACTAACTACCTTACTTTATCTAGTATGATTGGAAAATAAGGAGTTCTAATGATGTATGATTCTGATGAGGAGATATTCATACAAAACCAAAGATAATGAGTTTTCAAGGCATCATAATAAAACAAACCATATTTCAACCCTATGGCTTTATTAAATGTAATTTAATTATACTTAGTGATTCAGAAAATGCTCAGGAATTGTATAGGCCTTGAGGTTAATGTCTTTGATCACTTAGAGTACAGAACTGTGAGTCAAAGTGGGCTCCATCGTTGATAGGCCCTGTGGCATACCCAGCAACTGTTTGTAGAAAAATTAGTTTTTGGGCCCAAGCTGGGTGCTCATGCCAGTAATCCCAGCACTTTGAGAGGCTGAGGTGGGCAGATCACTTGAGGTCAGGAGTTGGAGACTAGACTGGCCAACATGGTAAACCCTCCTCTCTACTAAAAGTACAAAAATTAGCCAGGCATGGTGGCACACGCCTGTAGGCCCAGCTATGCAGGAGTCTGAGGCACAAGAATCACTTGAACCTGGAAGGTGGAGGTTTCAGTGAGCCAAGATCACACGACTACACTTCAGCCTGGGCTATGGAGTGAGACTCTGTCTCAAAAAATAAATAAGTAAATGAATGAAAATTAGTTTTTATGCCCTCAAATTAATCATGTTTTCTGATTATATGGCCTTATATTAAGTAGGAATTTCCAAGTATAAGGCAAGGTTAGAAAAGTCAGGTTAGTATCAGAGGGACAGAATAATTCAGTGAAAAAAGAACCTTAATCATAAATTGATGGAAGTTATGGTTTTATGAACTGATGGGCTTACCCCCTTGAAGCTGGGAGCTGAGTGTGGTGCAGTAGCCCTTCCTGCTGGACTGTAGAGGTTTTCTGTTTCCTGTTACAGATCCTCAACAATACATTTAACACAGTTAATCTCTATGGTTTTAAGGTAAGAGGCCAAGCCCATGGCTATTCTTTATGTTCAGTCTTTATCTTCATAGATAAGTTTTATGCACATTCTCACAAAATCATTTTTAAAATAGTTCTGATCCTTTCCCGGAAATTTCTCCTTCACTCTCCCCATGATGGTATGGCAGATTTCCCAGACCAGTCAAGTTCAATTCAGATGATAAACTGATAAGATTCATATTTCCCTGGGGAGGAAAGAAGAAGTGGACTACTACACCGTTAGAAAAAAGCTCTTTCAATATTTTATTAAACCATCTCTGGTACAGCCGCATTTTTGTCTCTTCAAATATTTAGAGAAGCTCAATTAGCTTTAGAAGGCAGTTTCGGAGAGCTCTCAGCTAGCTCCTGGCCTCAGACAGATGGCATCGGATGAGTGGAGTGTGGAGGCAGTCTACCCTCTAAATGAGGGCGAGGAGACGTGGAAGCTGCAAGCATGAGGACTCTTGGCAAGAACGTAGCTTGTGGCTGCCAAGAATTCGAAGGTCAGAGAAGAGGTTTAGAGATTTCACTGCCGTGGGAAGTTTCCCATCGTCTGCTTCCTAAATGCATTTTCTCACAAGTGTTCTAGCTGCAGAGTGCTAGCGTATAGCTATAGTATGTGGGGACTTTTGTCTCGGAGAGTCAGGCCTGAACCAGAAGTCAGTGGACCATCTGTTCTGGCTTTATCAGAAAGTTTGGATGAGGAAGCAGAGGAAAATTGTATCTGAAATCTTTCTAAAGTACCAGGCATTGCATTTCCAACATTGTTTTTTAAAACCCTGCAAGTTAGGTATGGTTTGTCCTTCTTTTGTTGTTCTTTTTAATTTTTTATTTTGACCTAATATTAGACTTACAAAAAGTTGCAAAAATAGTCCAGAGGTTTCCTGTTTGCCCCTCACTCAGCTGCTGCTGCTGTCAGCATTTTATATAATGTCGTTGAGTGATCAAAATCAGGAAATTAATGTTAGCACGATCCTATTAGACTACAAACCTTCTCCACATTTCATTGCTTTATCCATATTTTTCTTTCTGTTTTCTTTCTATTTAAAGATAGGAGCACCCAGGCATAAAGTAAACTTACCTCAGGATATAATTAGCCCAGATCTGATGCCAAAGCATGATTTTTTTTTTAACTACCCATGTTTGATGTAATATTTTGGAAAGCGCTTTCAACTCTAGGACTCTTCAGGAAATCGGAATTCTTTTCCTGGATCTGCCTTTATTAACTGCGCATCTGGACTCAAGTCATTTTTCTCTGGCTCTCAGCGTCCTCACATGTACTTTTATGGTCATTTTATTGATGTATTTATAAGACTCCATTTATGATTCTATCATGTAATTGGGTTTATCTCTTTGTACCCTGGGTTTCTTATCTGTCCATCGGGCTTAATGCCTATAATAACCTTTATAGAAAGATAATATAACATTTATTTCAGTCACTTTTTTTTCTTTTTTTTTGAGACGGAGTTTCACTCTTGTTACCCAGGCTGGAGTGCAATGGCGCGATCTCGGCTCACCGCAACCTCCGCCTCCTGGGTTCAGGCAATTCTCCTGCCTCAGCCTTCTGAGCAGCTGGAATTACAGGCAGGCGCCACTGTGCCCAGCTAATTTTTTGTATTTTTAGTAGAGACGGGGTTTCACCATGTTGACCAGGATGGTCTCGATCTCTTGACCTCGTGATCCACATGCCTTGGCCTCCCAAAGTGCTGGGATTACAGGCGTGAGCCATCGCGCCCGGCCGTTCTTATGTATTTTAAGGTCCAAATAAGTAAAATAAAAAGATCATGACAATTTGTAATGAAGGCATTGGAGAGAGAAGAAAAAAGGGACCTAATTTTAATTACAATGTGGTTTCTGAAACTTCAAACTTCAGAATTTAAAAAGCAAAGCCAAAAACACCTGTGTGGAGAATAATTTGATAATGTAAAGAGTTTTAAAAGTAGTTATTTCTTATTTCTATCAATGGCAGCAATGGTCAATGGCTTCCTTTGGTCAATTTCTGCTTATGCATCAGTGTTCAGCTCGGTGTCACCTGCTCATGGAATTAAGTAGGTCAGATGTCACCATTATGTAAATTCCTAGTACCATTTCTCCTTCTAACACTTACCATAATTGTAATGGAATCAGTCTGTTGTTGATTGTCTTTTACCTCTGCTTCTGTATAAGATCCATGAGTGCAGGGGTAGTCTGGCTAACTGATTGTCTCCTCCTTTCTGCTACACTGCCTGGCTGCTAACAGTTGCTCAAAAAAGGTGGACTGTGTTGGAAGAATGTGTTGTACTTCCAATCCTTTAGATCGAGATTGAGGTATCTCTCTATCCGGTCATGCTAATCAGCAGACCCATTGAGATTTGCCTCTCTCCAACATGGCAGAAGCAGGTGCTCATAGAAAAGCATGTTCCTACCCAGCAATCCCATTACTGGGTATATATCCAAAGGACTATAAATCATTCTACTGTAAGGACACATGCACACGAATGTTCATTGCAGCATTGTTTACAATAGCAAAGACCTGGAACCAACCCAAGTGCTCATCAATGATAGAGTGGTCTGGGAAAATGTGGCACATATACACCATGGAATATTATGCAGCAGTCAAAAATGATGAGTTCGTGTCCTTTGTAGGAACATGGATGAATCTGGAGAACATCATTCTCAGCAAACTGACACAAGAACAGAAAATGAAATACCGCATATTCTCACTTATAGGCGGGTGAGGAAAAATGAGAACACATGGACACAGGGAAGGGAGTACTATACACTGGGGTCTATTGCGGGGAATAGGGGAGAGACAGTGGTGGGGGGAGCTGGGGAGGGATAGCATGGGGAGAAATGCCAGATGTGGGTGAAGGGGAGGAAGGCAGCAAAACACACTGCCATGTGTGTACCTATGCAACTATCTTGCATGTTCTGCACATGTACCCCAAAACCTAAAATGCAATTAAAAAAAAAAAGAAAAGCATGCTCCTTCCTCCAGCCTCTTCTCAGGGGTTGCACACTATGACAGTAGGAAGCTTATATTGTTTTGCACCTTGTGGAAAAGTATTTAATATTCCTGCAGACATTTTATTAGTCTTTTTCAACCTAGAGGGTAAGATGGATTTTCTTTTCTTAGTTTCCTTTTTCCAAGAGAACATCTTTCTTTAGCCAGTGTTGTTCTCTCCTTTTACAAATGAGCATAGTAGGGCATTTTTATGAATTTGGGTGCTCTCATCTCCATCATTCTTGGTTTACTATCTAGCCATAGGGACTGCTTTTGCAGATGCAGCAGTCCCCTCTTGATTGTGTGCAAACTTTCTGCTGGCTCCAAGCCCAACTTTCAAGTGGCATTGAAAATGTCAGCTCCCTTGAGTAGGTCTCAACTGTTTAGTAGCAAAGGATCAACTTTTTCTTACTGTCACTACTGCTAAATGGCACTCTATTCAGTGGCAGCAAAACAGAGCCAACTTAGCATGGAAACTGCAGTTTGAAAGCTGGCATACAGTTCTTGTTTATATCTAACTCAGGCTGGACTGTTATCACTGTTGATAACTGTACCTAACAAGTTAGAAATATCCAAGCTCAAGAAAGTATTCGTTCTTTCACCCTCTCTGTCAACATGACCTTTAAGATACTTACTAAGTCATATGCTCAAAGAGAAGCTTGGTGCAAATATCATAGTCACTCAAAGGCCTGTAATTCTCTATAAAAGGCAAAATAAACATTTCATATCCACAGCCTCCTCATTCATTCATTCATTCACTCATTCATCCAGCCAGTGTTTGTGGAGCAAACACTATGTACCAAGTGCTGGGGATACAGCAGTGAACGTGAGAAGCGTCCTCCCTACCCTCGCATGTCTTGCCCCATTTTACAGGAGAAAAAGCTAAGTATTGAATTTAAATATTTGTTTGAAGCTCTTATGCTATCAACAATGAGGTCAGGTATCTTAGACCTAAGGAGAGTTGATATATTTGTCACATGTGCCTTTTTAGAGAAATGCATACATTCAGTAATTTAAGACTAATTATTTTACTTTAATTATGGAGATGCATCTAACATGTATTATTCCTACCACATGTTCTCACTTATAAGTGGGAGTGAAATAATGTTTTCGTATGAATTCAGAGGGTGGAGTAATAGTCATTGGAGACTTGGAAGAGTGGGAAGGAAGAAGTGGGGTGAGGAATGAGAAGTTACTTAACTGGTGCAATATACACTATTTGGGAGACAGGGACACTGAAAACGCAGACTTCATCACTAGGCGATATATCCATGTAACAAAACTACACTTGTACCCCTTACATTTATATAAAAATTTTAAAGAAGAAATAAAAAATCATTTTTTCTTGTACATGTTTCCTTAGTTATCTATCATGCTGTGAGTGCAGGACCACAGACAACTTTTTAATGGTCTAGGTCATCTCCAAATCAAACTTTTTTTGAGCATCTACAGTGTGGCAGTCATTATGCTATACTGTGGAGAGGATGCCAAACTGTAGTGGCCCTGTTCAGAAAAGCTTGCCGTGGAGAGGATGACGGTGCAGACTGAGCAACCGAACAGAATGATTGACCGTGGGAGGGGCTGAAGAGGATAGACATGGGCCTTCATGCGATCTTAGGAAGTTCTCTATCCACTATATGTATTTAGCGATATTTATATTCAAGTAAAGAGAATATCTCAAAGTTAGCATCCTATTAAGTCTTTAGTAAACCACAGTCGACCAAATTAGTGCCATAGATTTTCTTTACCTTTTATGGTGGGAAGGAGACTACCTATCCTGCTAAATGGCTTGGGAAACTATGTGTTATTTAAATATATGGTCTATACATGAAACAAGGCATTTCATAAAACCTTTTTTTTTTTGGAGGAACACAAGATATGTCAGGATAAAATCTTAGGATTCGAATGAACCTTAATGACCATCTAATTTATTCCCGTCTTGTGCAGAACCACCATTTCAATATGTATCTGAACATTTCAATGACTAGAACACTTACCAACATAATAATGGCAACAAAAATACTCAGTATTTTATATGCATTTACAAAGCATATCTTCTCATTAAATTCTCCTAGCAACCCTGCTAGTCCTTTTTGGAAAAGCTCTAATTATTAGAATGTCTTCTTTATACCAACGAGAACTTTCTTTTTCTTTCTTTCTTTTTTTTTTTTTTGCAATATGTAATTTACGATCCTGATTTAATCCTCTGGACAAAGGGAGAACAGGTTAATTCCTCTTTCGTGTGACAACCTTTACAATATTTGAAGGCACTATTATGTTCTTTTTCTTTAATCATTTCTTCTTTTTTAGCATTGCCTTTCTGACATCTAACCCTTTTTCTTCCACCTGGTTTTCCTTGCCAGGCTTTCCAACAACCTACTTGCTCATCTCTCAACACAATTTTACTATTTTCTTCTTTAAACTGGGGCTCTGGGAATTGAATGCAATATTTCAGGTATCTGAGCAGCAATTTGCAGTGTGATTCTTACTTATTTTAATCAGGACATTTTCTTTTGGTTTATGGGAGGTATTACAGCTTAGAGTTTGGAGCATAGGCTCTACTCCTTAGATGTGTGACTTGGAGCAAGTTACCTTCATTGTGCGATTTGAGAGCTTTGGTTTTCTATTTAAAATGTGAGAATCATAATATTTATGAAACAATTTTGTCATGAGAATTTAGCAAGATAGCAAGATAATGCATGTATCCTCTTGGTACTGTTAATAATAATAATTATATAGCTCAAGAGCTCTGCTTTGAGACCAGAAAATCACACCATTCATCCAGATGAAGCCTTTTACCAACAGAACCCTCTTGGTTTCTCTTATCTATGAACTTGTAAGTCTAGCCTCAGCCATTCTGTAGAACAGTAGTTCTTCAACTTATCAGCGTAGTAGAATCACCTGGAGAGAATTTAGAAATTCTAGTGCCTGGGCTATACCCCAGAAACCAATGAAATCATAATTTCAGGGTAAAGACCAAGCATGAATATTTTTTTAAAGCTTTAAGATTATTTTTAGCCACAGCTAAGTTTGAGAACTGCTGCTTTAGAATGTCAGCGATGAAGGAAAATTAACAACCATCTCATTCAACATCGGCTATTTCAGTTAGATCAGGTAATGCTGGCGGCTATGACAGTCAATACCACAAATTTCAGTGGCTTAACAGAGTGAAAGTTTATTTCCCACTCATTGTAAGTCCATGTGGATGTTCCTGGTTGGCAAGAGGACTTCCCACAAAGGAAACCAAACTTTTTCCTCACTCTTAGGAGTTCTTCCTAAAAAGTCATTGTATTAGCCAGCGTTCTCCAGAAAAATAGAACCAATAGGATGTGTGTGTGTATGTGTGTGTGCGTGTGTGTGTATGTGTAAAGTATTTGTGTGTGTGTGTGCGTGTGTGTGCGTGTGTGTGTATGTGTAAAGTATTTGTGTGTGTGTGTGCGTGTGTGTGTATGTGTAAAGTATTTGTGTGTGTGTATGTGTGTGTGCATGTGTGTGTATGTGTAAAGTATTTGTGTGTGTGTGTGTGTGTAAAAATAGGGAGAGAGAAATAAAGATTTATTTTAAGGAATTGGCTTATGTTTATGGAGGCTAGCAAGTCTATAATCTATAGAATAGGCCAGAACTTTGGAAACCAGAGAAGCATAGATGTTTCCGTTCAAGTTCAAAGGCCGTCTGCTACAGAATTCCTTTTTGCTTGGGGAGGTCAGTCTTCTGTTACATACGGGCCTTGAACTGATTGGATGAGGCACATTCTCGCAATCTGTTTTACTCAAAGCCCACTGATGTGAATGTTAATCTCATTCAAAAATACCTTCACAGGAAAGTCCAGAATAATGTTTAACTACATATCTGGGAATTATCACCCAGCCAAGCTGACACATAAAGTTAACCATCACAGTCATGTATGAGTAGGCTTTGTTGACCAGACCTGGATATGACATTTACATCTGCCTGTATTCTACTGACTAGCTCTCAGTCAATTCCCTGTGTCCACGGACAAAGGAAGCTGGGAAGTGTTGAGGCACATGCTCAGGAAGAAAGGAAACAGGTAGGTAAGCATCTAGGCATATCTGCATTTTTAAGACATGGAGACATAAATATTTGCTCTTAATAAATGATAGAGACTTGTGGACTTCTTTTTTTTTTAAAAACTGAAGGGCAAAACCTAATGTTTTTCTCTCGAATTTTTTAGCTTAGATTAATGTATCTTTTCTTTCTTTCTTTAATCTTTCTTTTCTCTCTCCCTCCTTCCCTCCTTTCTCCCTCCCTCCCCTCCCCTCCTCTCCCTCCCTCCCTTCCTCTCCTCTCCTTTCTGAGATACGGTCTTTCTCTGTCATCCAGGCTGGAGTGCAGTGGTGTAAACATAGCTCACTAGAGCCTCAAACTTCTCGGCTCAGGCAGTCTTCCTGCATCAGCCTCCCAAAGTGATGGGATTATAGGCACGAGCCATCCTGCCTGGCCCAAGTCTCTTTTTTATTGCCAACGAACCTTAATTATTAATATGATTGTAGCAAGTATTAATAATACAAATAATTACATGTCATTATAGGAAGCATCTACCTGCCCCAAGGTTAGAGCAGTTCTTCTCATAACTTAGGAGTGTTCATAAAGAAAACTGTAACCAACCCACATAATTACAGCGTAGGATTTCTTTCCCAGTATTTCCTTTCTTACTTAAAACAAAAAAGGAGCAGGGGAGGAAGGGTGAGAGGAGGGAAGAGTAATCTTCTCTCAGGGATAGATTTTACTTTCAAAGGTTCTTAACACTGCTCATTAGAATCACCTGGGGAGCGTTAAGAACATTCTGCGCCTGGACCCTGTCTCTCTAGACACTGTGATTTAATCAGCCTGCAGTATGGTTCAGGAATCAGTATTTTTAAAAAAGATCTTTAGGTCAATGCAACCACGGTTAAGCATTACTTTTGTAAGATCTCTAGGTTTATGAAACAAGAGTAAGAATTCCTTATTTAGGCCAAGATGGTTTCTTTTAAAAGTTTATTTTATTAGCAGAGTTAAAATCTGGAGTTGCAAATTTGGGTATTGATTTAAATAACAAATAGATTTCCTGTGTGGTCTTTGCAAGTAAGCAACATAACAAAACAAAGGAGACCATACAGCAGTCAAGTGAAGAAAACTAGGTGATAGAAGCTCTAAGGTAGAAATTTACTCCTATTTACAAATTAGGTTAGAGATTAGCAAATCCTGTGGTATCATGCACCACAGAGACGAAATGGATCGTCATATAAACAGCAATTTAGGATCTAGGTGATGTTTTGATGAAGCCCAAAGGAAGCCATCTACTTCCTTGATTGGCATGATCCTTCCAACTGGTGGCTTTCAGAGCCAGCTAAACCAAGAATGAAAAATTGGGGACATTTTGACACAATTTTTACATTTCTTAAGCTTTTAAAATGAGGACATAATATGAGTAAAGGTATGTACCTTGTGAGTAAAGGCTTAACAAAGGAATGCTTTCTTTCCCCTCCTGCATGAAAATTGGACCTTATCTTTCTAGCTCTGTTTCTCTGCAAACATATAAAGGTGATATGGTTCAACTTTGTCACTAGGCAACATTGTAAAGTGACCCCTGATTGGTACTAATGGGTGCCATTCCTGTACTGGGTGACCTGTAAATACGTGAAAGGAAGCCATAATTCTGTCCTTTTCAGACTGCAATCCGGTAATAGGCACATCTCTAGTGTGGTCCCTGGAAGCTAAGTATATCAGTCCTATCAGTCCATTTGCACACTGCTGATAAAGAAACACTGGAGCCTGGGAAATTTACAAAAGAAAGAGGTTTAATGGACTTACAGTTCCACGTGGTTGGGGGAGCGTCACAATCATGATGGAAGGCAAGGAGGAGCATGTCATGTCTTACATGGTTGGCAGCAGGCAAAGAGAGAGAGCTTGTGCAGGGGAACTGCTCTTTTTAAACTATCAGATCTCATGAGAATTATTCACTGTCACAAGAACAGCATGGGGAAGACTTGCCCCCATGATTTAATCACCTCCTACCTGGTCCCTCCTACCACATGTGGGAATTCAAGATGAAATTTGGGTGGGGACACAGTCAAACCATATCACTAGGTCTATGAAGTTATTGCAAGAGATGTGAGGCATGTAGCTTTTTTTTTTTGGACTTTAAGTTCTGGGGTACATGTACAGATCTTGCAGCATTGTTGCATAGGTACACACATGCCATCGTGGTTTGCTGTCTCTATCCCCGTCACCTATATCAGGCATTTCTCCCAGTGTTATTCCTTTCCAACCTCCCCATCCCTCACTGTCCCTCCCCTAGCCCCCACCCCCCAACATACCCCAGTGTGTTATGTACTGCTCCCTGTGCCCATGTGTTCTCATTGTTCAACACCCGCCTATGAGTGAGAACTCATAGGTGTTTGGTTTTCTGTTCTTGTGTCAGTTTGCTGAGAATGATGGTTTCCAGATTCATCCATGTCCCTACAAAGGACAGGAACTCATTGTTTTTTATGGTAGCTTGTAGCTCCTGACAATGGGTGAACTAATGCAGAACTCCCCAGAAAGCAGATCACTTAATGCTTTCCTGCTGGCAAGCTGCCTCTCTGGTCCTATAGCTTCTTAGCCAGTGGTTTTCAAAGTGTGGTTCCCCAATTCAGCAGCAGCAGCATCCCCAGAAAACGTGTTAAACATTTTAATTCTGCTCCCCGACACACTTAAGCCTAAAGAGTGAGAAACCCAGGTGAAGGGGAAGGCACCCAGAGCAGGAGTCTGTTTCAACAGCCCCTCTTGGTGATTCTGACACAGGCTCTAGTGTGAGAGCCATTTCTCCAAGTGAGCCGGATATCAAATGCAACTTATGGTAGTCCTGTGAGTTTGAATACTTAGTTGAACACACAAAAATGATTTTCTCTGTTAGGTACTGTGTGTTAACTATATTCTAAAGTATGTTAGGGAAATGCCCTCATCTTCACAATGCATGTGAAGTGCTTTTAGCATTTACTGGGGACTCCATTTGACACGTATTTTACAGATAATAAAAATATAAGATCAGAGATATGGTTCCTATTTTGGTGAAACTCACTGAGAGTAAATTTTACATATTAAATTCCATTTCCGTTAAAACAAAGATTTGCATCTGGACAAAGGGACGGAAGGGAGGTGAAAAAAGTTACTTGAGACTCTTTTGTAAGAAACACATCAGTGCCCTTCCTTCTTAAAATCTGTCAGAATTTGAGGGTGAGGACGAACATCATGCAATTATACACACACTTATCCACATGCAGACACAGGAACACAGGCATGCACGTATATGTTTATGTATAGTTTCACCAGATATTTGATTCTCAGATAAGTCCATCTTTTTATTAATGCTTCAAGATCTAGAAGCGAATATACCAGCTAAATAGTTAGCTTTGCTCCTTTGAGTTTTGGAACTTGCAAAATTGATTGAAAACCTCCTGAAAGCCTCTGCAAGAGAGAATTCTTTATTGTCATATTCAGTGCTACCCTCTTTGCCAAGTTCAAACGCTCATGAATGGCCTGATCTGAACTGGCTCTGGTTTGAGAGAAAGGCAATTAGCTTATGCTTAACACATATGTAGTTAAATGAGCAATTGGTGCCAATCGTGTGATTGGATTGCCTGTTAGATTTAATTGGAACCTTGATTTTTGCCAGTGAGCCACTTGAAAAGGTAAAAAGAAAGTCTAAAAAGTGCATTTAGAAGGCTTTTGTTGGCACTGTGGATTTTCAGTCTTGGTGGAGTCTCTTGCTGATCCTATTATGGGGTGTTTTGAAATTATTTGGGTTTTAATTGAGGGGAAGTTGTGCCAGTAGAGTGAATTGCCATGACAGGGTCACAATACAAATCTGCCTTTGCACTCATGCTTCCTGGATGACTGGAGACTTTTAGTTTTAAGTGATCTCAACTGAATTAGTCTGCTCAGCTGCCACAGCAAAAACCACAGGTTGGGTAGCTTAAACAACAGACATTTATTTTCTCACACTTCTGAGGGCTAGAAGTCCATATTCAAGGAGCCAGAAAATTCTGTTTCTCGTGAGGGGTCCCTTCCTGGCTTGTAGCAGGCCACCTGCTCACTGTGTCCTCACATGGCCTTTCTTCAATATGTGTGCCTGGAGAGAGAGAGAGAAAGCTCTCTAGTGGCTCTTCCTATAAGGACACCAATCCTATTGGATCAGAGCCCCACCCTTATTACCTCATTTAACCTTCATTTCTTCCCTAGAAGTTCCATCTCCAAATACAGCCATGCTGGAGATGAGGACTTCAACATATGAATTTGTGGGAGGATACAAATGTTCATTCTACAACACCAGCTGAGCTGAAAATGTCATAGGGCAGTTAACAATAATGAAACAGTTCCAACAACTAAGCAATCAGGGATAGCTATCAGAGTTGCTGGATTCAGGTTTAACTGACATTGTTGCGACTCTGTTCTATATTTCTCAGCATTGATTTTCATTCTTAGGCAGGCTGTCTTCAAGAGGTGACAAGATGGCCATATCAGTTCCAAGTTGATATTCTACCATCTCCCTCAGTGAAAAGAAAACTTCATCTTACCAATTACTTCATTCAGATTCCCAGGATTGTGTCTCTTTCCATTTATTTGGGCCACAAACTCATTTCTAAATCAGTTACATTGAGAAGAAGGCCACGTGGTCAGACCTGGATTATGTGATCAGAGAAAGGGTTGGGATAGACATGTTCATAACATGAATAGGGAATATAGAAGGAAAAGTAATGCAAAGAAAACTGTACATTTCTTAGAAAGAATGGCCTTTCCCCAGAAAACTCAATTTCTCTTCCCACAAACATAACTGGTGTTGATAGGATAATGTTTTAATTGGTAGAAATGTTTTCCTAAAAGTGAGCCAGATTTACAGTCACGCCATGAACACTGTTTGAAGACTTAGTTATAGTCATCCAGTATCAAATCAGGTATATAAGATGAAAGACCATATTTCTCCCCTTTTATTCTTATTTTCCAATGTTAATTGAGGGTCAGTGAGGTTTGTCTAATTTTGTTCACTTATGGTTACAAATTCAACTAATGGAGACACACTGGTCTTGGAGATGGTAGAATGCTTGTATAAGACGAAGCCTTCTATGGATAACAGTTATAAACTCTGGGGAAAATAGAAAAAAAATTTCAAGTCACTGAAAGCAACCAAACGCAGATGGAATTGAGGGCATTTAATGCTTCTAACAAGAGAACAACATTGATGAAGATTCACATGGTTTTCCCCTACAGTCGCTTCCCAAATAATATCTCTCAGGTGGCTAGAACTGAGGCAAAAAAAAAGAAACTTTTTTTGAAGTCCTATTTGCCTGAGGTGCCAGAAAAGAAGTTTAGAACAGCCAGAGTAGCTGGAAATTGGGGGAAGAAATACTCAAAAAGAGAGAGACGTAGAAGGCGGGGTTGAAAATATGAAAGTAAAAAATCCTTTCAAATCCTTTGTTTACTCCTGACCTGCTCATTTGTTGGAGAAATATTCAAGGAGCCCTAGAGGAAACCAACAGTCAGAAGGCTGTAAGAGCCTAACGGAGATTTCAGCTACTTCCTGGTGCCAAGAGACAGAGTTTGAAGTTTGAGTCCTGTCAAGTTAGACGGCATTGATAACTATGTTGAACTTTTCACTGAAAACCTGTAAGGGCCACTCCTAGGAATAAATATTATGTATCAAGACTGAGACGTTTGCTCTAAAACTAACGGCATAACTAAAATAGACATATCCTCACGAAACATATCAACGTAGGGCGATCCATCAATAATTTAATTGTCTGCTGGTACAAGACTCAGTACTCTTCAAAGGAAGACACTGGATTCTAAAATTTTAGAGTGAATCATCCACAATGCCATTATACAACAGAAAGTTATTTTGATCAAGGCACACTAAAAATTTTTAGATATAGTCAAGAAAAAATTTTATAGAAATATTTCTGATATTGGAGTTAGCAGACAAGTACTTTAAATTAACTATGACAAGCACATAAAGAATCCATAGGAAAAGACAGATATAATGGATAAAGTAATAGTATCCATAGTTAGGATAGAGAAATGGGGAACTTAAAGAAAAATCAGAAAAATATAAAAACTAAGCAAATGGAAATCTAGGAACTGTAATATGTAATAGGTGAAGTTTTTAAGAATACACTGGATGAGATTAACAGCAGACCAGACACAACAGAAGAAGCAGTTTATTTGGTCACAAATCAATAGAAATTACCTAAAATGAGTCACAAAGAGAAAACACGATTTTAAGAATAAACACATTCTCAATGATCTGAGGGACGGTATCAAGTGGTCTGACATACTTTTGTCTGTAGTTCTTGACAAAGAGAGGAGAGAAAATGAAAAAAAAAATAGTTGAAGAAATTTTGGCTGAAATATTTCTAAATTTGATCTAAATCAGTCTCATACCCAAGGACATGCTTGTGAACAAGACATTATCTATCAGTGAGTCGTCATCCTTTGGAAACCTTTTAATAGAGAGATGACACAACACCCCAAATGTGTTCAGAATCAGCACCAGCAATGCAGAGCCCACAGTGTTTGTCTGAAGGTTATTCTCAGATACATTTCACAAGCAGGTTGGCAGTCACTGAGGATGAATAGAAAACAAAACAAAACACACACACAAGGGGACTCAGATTGGTGTAAAGGAGCAGTCCATTTTCTCTGCGACTGACTTCAGGCACTTTGAGCAAAAGTCAAAGAGTTACCATCTAACTGGAGCTGCGGGAGGAGGTGTTGATGATGAAAGAGACGTCCGTGATCTGGAACACAAAGCAGTCCTGCAGCAGCATGTAAGCCCTACTTATGTTCCAGGCCAGGTCATTCAGTCACCAGACAGAATGTACTTATGTTCCAGGCCAGGTCATTCAGTCATCAGACAGAATGTAGAGAACACGCCACTGGTGAGCTGGGCCCCTTGGGCAAATTGCCAAAATTCTAGGACTCTGATTTGTTCAATTGAAATGAGAGATGGGTCCGAATGATACCCAAGGTCCCTGAGATTCCAATTCAGTGCTGCAGTGAGATGCAACTGAGTACTGCCTTCCTGTGTAGACAGCTGGGAACTTCCTCCTATAAGCCCACCTTTTCCTCCAGCTCTCCTACCCCTGACAGCTTCAGATTCAGCTTTTATTCACACCACAGGACTGGCTACATAACTTGTGAGGTACAGCACGAAATCAAAATGCAGAACCCCTTATTCAAATACTAGTAAGAATTTCAGGATAGAAACAGCAGAGCGTTAAACCAAGCACAAGGCCCTTCTAAGCTTGGAACCCTGTGTGACCGCTCGGGTGACACACCCACGAAATCAACCCTGCTTCTGGGTTTTGGATACAAACACTTGACTAGTGATACGGATTATACTAAATGACAAAGAGGCAGATATTACATGTCTGATGTTGGAATATTTATAACCATAATTAAATAGACCTGCTTCAGTGTATCCAATTATTCCACATATATTCATTATTATTCAATTATTATATGTGTAACTGAATAATAATAATGAATACACATGTAGAAATTGGGTACATTGAGGTAGGTGTATTACATGTATTCAGTTATACACATGGTTAACAATGAATTGATAATGATTAATGGGCGAATACGCTCATTCAATTAATAATAATGTAATTATTAGTAGGGATATTGATTATTTATACTTATATAACTTGTCACCATATGCAGAATGCTTTTCACGCAACACTATTATATTGGATATTGGATTATTAGAATCTTGCGAGAAATAAAATTGTTTTCCAGGCCAGGAAACTGAGGCATTGAGACAGATCATGATTCAAATTTGGTTTTTTTTTTTAACTCTTTGTCTAGTTTTCTTTCTGTGATGCCATAATGCCTTGTTATTTCAATACCTTGGACTTTTTTTTTTTAAGCTTGATGAAACATATAGACTTCATTTAGCAACTTCAAAGTGCTCTAGGTGCAATTCCTGGTAGAAGATTGATTCAACTGTTTTTTATAAACAGGACTGGTGCCACAGCTAGAAAATCAGCCTCAATTCAGCAAACCTTTATGAGTACCAACTATATACTAGGTCTCTTGTGATGTCTTCTTTTGTCAGGCACAGAGGGCGCTTAAAGGAATGGCTTTAGTCCCCACCACCTAGTGTTGTTTACTACATAAGCTAGGGTGGGGGGTCTTCAGTTGTTAGAAAGCTCAGGGACTTCTAAACTGCACAATGAAGCTGCTGTTTCAGAAATAAAATGGCATGGTTCCCAAATAATATTGAGACTCTTATCTGACTGATATTACGCTATGCCTGCCTTTTATTTAACGATAGAGTCTGAGTGGGTAGAGGATAGGCTGGTGAATAACACAGGGTCTGGAGTTCAAGTTGCAGTTTGCTGTGCGATCTTAGACAAGTGCTTGACCTCTCTGTGCCTCTAAAATTTTGGCAAATGTTTGTATCTACTGGAAAGGATTATTGTGTTAACTAAAAAAAAAACAAAAAAAAACCATGTAGTTTGTTCCCTAAAAATTAGACAATTATATATATTTTTGGAAGGTGGTAAAGTGAAGAACTGTTAGAAAAATGTTCCTAAAGTCCTTTTGTTAGCAGCTTGATGACCCACCCAGGGACAGGCAATGAACAAGCGGGGGTAGAGGAGATAGCGAGATGACAAAAATGAATGGAAAATGTCAAAATTGAATTTGGGGGGAAATGACATCAGTGAGGGAACAACAAATAGCACACAAACTCAAAACAAAAAATACTTCAAATAAACTTTAGGAAAGGAAAATTATGGATAAAAATGGATATTAGCCATATCCATTTCACGGGCAAGAGATGCTTGCTATGGGGTTTGGATTATGTCATATTCTCAGTGCAAGAATTACTCTTCTTTCTATTTTAAAAAAAGGCAACGATGTCAGCATTTCAACACACAGCCCCAGAACAAGTAAAGCAGAAAGTATCAGCCTGCATTTTAATTTTGAGCATCAAACCATTCTTTTCTTTTTCTAGTGGCAGCAATTTAGTGGACCTTCCACTCGAAGGTAGTTTATGAACAACTGCTTTGAAATGGGTGGAATATTTTGGAGAATAAGACATTTTAAAATTGTAAAATGCCTCCTACTTGAACATTTCAAGAAAATAAAAAGTATAATCTTCAATTCAGTTAATTTATTGACCCAGAACATGCATTATGCTGAAAATTTATTTAAAACAATGCAAGAAAAGTTTAGAAATTGTTGAAAACAAATCAGATTAAGATAATTTGTGGAAAGTTCAAATTTAGACAGTTATTGTTTTGCTTTATGCCAATGCACTCCGGAAATATCTGTTTGGAGCATGTTCCAAAATAGTAGGTGACAATTGTTTTAAAGTAATTATTCATATTCAGAAGAACATTTGATGCAAGATCATTCATAAGGCATGATTCCTCCTTTTGGATAGCCTGGCACCTAAGTCAATAAATATTTATTATTTATGTTTTTATTTTGAGATGGAGTTTTGTGCTTGTCGCCCAGCTGGAGTGCAGTGGTGTGATCTCAGCTCACTGCAACCTCCGCCTCCTGGGCTCCAGCAATTCTCCTGCCTCAGTCTCCCGAGTAGCTGGGATTATAGAAACACACCACCATGCCCAGCTAATTTTTGTATTTTTAGTAGAGATGGGTTTTTACCATGTTGCACAGGCTGGTCTCGAACTCCTGACCTCAGTTGATCGGTCCACCTGCCTCAGCCTCCCAAAGTGCTGGGATTACAGGTGTGAGCCTCACACCCGGCCAGTGTTTATTAGATTTAATTGAAACACATAGAAGTACAGGTGGAGGCCTTTGGAGAGGACATTAGTTTGGTTACCATAATTGATCTAGCCTTAAGTTTTCTTCAAGACTCAAGCAATCCTCCCACCTCAGCCTCCTGAGTAGCTGGGACTATAGGTGCATGCCAGCCCATCCAGCCAATTTTTTAAACTTTTTATAGATAAATGATCTTACTGTGTTACCCAGGCTGGTCTGAAACTCCTGGGTTCAAGTGATCCTCCTGCCACAGCCTCCCAAAGTGCTGGGATTACAGATGTAAGTCACCATGCCCAGCTTCTAATGGCACATTTTAAATTATTAGAACAGTGCTTGGTACATGATTAACTCTCAATAAATACTACCTACTCTTATCAGTATTCTAATTACTGTTATTAATAGTAAATTAAAACTCCTAAGGCTTACTTGGACAAATGTTTATTGCATTCTCCCCATCCATTCTCATGGGGGTTTTGTTTTGATTTTTAAGGTAAGTTTGGGGTTTGTTAAATATCACCTTGTTAAATTTCCATTATGCCAGCATATCTGAATCAGAACCCTTTTTTCAATACATTCTGTGTTCCCTAGGCTGAGCACTATCACACATAGATAAGTGTGTCATCTGTGTGCCCCAGGCTATCCAATCACTTTTGAAAGTGGCAGAGTGGACAGTGCCTCAGACAGTGCCCTGCGGCACACCACTAGGGACATCTCTCTGAGTTGACAGTGATTTAATAATTTTCTTTGGGAACAGATGCCCCACCAGTAATAGCCCATCCGAGTTTACTATCATCAGCTTACATCCCTGAGAAGATAGTTTCTGCACCGACAGATGCAGCATTAATGAAGGTGTGGTCCTTGCCTTCAGTGGAGCGCCTGTTCTGCCTAAGCGTTGATAGGTTTCTGTCTGTCCCTTGGTCATCTCTTAGGTAAGCCTTTATAGCACCCAGTAAGCAGTTAAAACAGCCAAGAGTTCTCTTACTTTGCCTGGGCATCTCTCTGTTAATTGTGTTTATAATCTCTTAAGATTTCTTCTCTTTGTTTGCCAGACCACGTCGGCAAATTGAAAAGAACACAGGGATTGTTTGAACAGCTTCTGTGTGCGTTGTCGGGGATGTTTGTACTCTTGTTTCTGAGGCTGGCATGAAGTTGGGGAGGGAGACACAGGTGAAATAGGGAAACTGCACTAGATTTGCTCCTGGGATGTTCCTCTTTGACCTGAGGGAGGTAATTACATGGGGGTGGGGCTGACTGGGAAGGGCTGAGGATTAAAATTAGACCAGCTCATTGAAGTGCTTATTTTCACTTAGACAACACATCTGAGGGAGGCAGGTGTTGGGAGGAAATTTAATCAGCCAGGTGGAACACACACACGAAGTACAGTGGACAGAATTGCTGCCATTTTCCCATCTTTCTTGCCAGCAGAATCGGTGTGGTTCTGAAATGCCTCCTGTCCATATGCATTACTAAGCCTGGTGTAGTCATGCCCACCCTCTGGTCAGGCTGTGGCTTAGACACGGGCATGAGATGCTTGCTATGGGGTTTGGATTATTTCATATTCTCAGTGCAAGAATCACTATTCTTTCTATTTTTAAAAAAGGCAAAGATGTCAGCATTTCAACACACAGCCCCAGAACAAGTAAAGCAGAAAGTATCAGCCTGCATTTTAATTTTGAGCATCAAACCATTCTTTTCTTTTTCCAGTGGCAGCAATTTAGGACCTTCCAGTCGAAGGTAGTTTATGGACAACTGCTTTGAAATGTGTGGAATACTTTGGAGAATAAGACATTTTGAAATTATAAAATGTCTTCTACTTGAACATTTCAATTGATTCTTTTGGTGGGTTTGGTTAATGAAGCTTTTCGAACAAGCCCATTATAACTCTCTGTGATATTGCCTTCAAAATTTTATTCCCGGCAGTTATTTCAGGCTGAAGTTTTCTTTTGTTTGTTAATTTGCCTGTGAGTTCTCTGTCTCCCCGAGCTAAATGTGGGATGCATGAAAACTGTAGTCTTGTCTGTTTTATATTCAGTGCCTGGACTATATAGGTGTTTAGTAAACTTTCACTGAATGAATCATCAGATTTTGTAGCTATCTGTCTGTAGGATATCAACATGTAAACTATATGTAGGTGCCTGTATATATATGTGCATTTTAAAGTGCATACTCTATACCTGGCACAGTGATGAACAAAGAATGCATGATTCTTGATCTTTAGAAGGGAAAGATAGGAAGAAAGGAAGTAAAGGAAGGAATTAAGAAAGGAAGGAAAGAGAAAGAGGGAGGGAGAGAAGAAGGAAGAAGGTGAATTGAGACAGCACTAAGTGTTATGGGAAGAATTCAAGTTGAGCCATGTAATGTGGCTGAAAAATTATGTTAAATTGGGTGGTCACATGGCCTGAGGGGGTCACATTTTAGTTAGGATTACCATGGAGAGGTGAGCAGGAAGAGAGTTTCAAATCATGTGAGAGCTGCTGCAAATGCCCTCAGGAAGAAATGGGATTGGTGTGTTTGAGAGACTGAGGACGGGCATCTGGGAGTATGGTACATGAAAAGGACAGTGACAAAGAGTACGACTGGGCACATGGATGGCAGTTCCATCCTCTCATGTCACATGCCAGTGTAAGAAGTTTCTAACTTACTAATGGCAATGTGAAGCCAATGAGAAACTTTTGAAAGAAGAATGAAGCCATCTGTTTAAGTATGTGAAAGTTCATGCTTTTGGTCATGGGGCAAATGGACCGTAACTGGGTATGGAGGGCAACAGGGAGACCGGTTAAGAAGCTGTTGCGTTAGTTCAGGCCAGAGACAGTGGTGCATGGGACCAGGATGATTATAATGGGGATACCAAGAAATAGATGATTTCAGGTGTGTTTTGGGGGCTGAGCCAACTGAATTTGTTAGTGGGTTAAACATGGGGGCATAAATGTAAAAATAAAAAGCACTTATGAACCCATTGTCTACAAATTACTGTCTAGATTTTTGGCTTGAGCAGCCAATTGCACAACTCTAACAAGGCAGCTGTCTTGATACCTCTTCATAGTTCTATTAATATTTGTCTAGCCTAGGAATTACCAAGACTCTTTACCCTTTGTTCCTTCTCATTACCTGGGACCTTATTAGTATTGTAAATAGGAGTGTCTTGAAAGTCAAGGTTAGGAAAAGAATAGAGATAGTATATCCTGGCCAGGAGCAGTGGCTCACACCTGTAATCCCAGAACTTTGGGAGGCTGAGGTGGATGAATCACCTGAGGGCTGGAGTTCAAGACCAGACTAGGCAACAAGGCAAAACTCTGTCTCTACTAAAAATACAAAAATTAGCCGAGTGTAGTGGTGTGTGCCTGTAGTCCCAGCTACTCAGGAGGATGAGATAGGAGAGGATCTCTTGAACCCGGGGGACAAAGGCTGCAGTGAGCTGAGATCATGTCACTGCACTCCAGCCTGAGCAACAGAACAAGACTCTGTCTCAAAAAAAAAAAAAAAGATAGTATATCCTACAAATGCTAATTAATTTTCCCCCCACTAGCTAATTAGTTTATGAATAAGAAAGATGTTAAAAAATAATTAAAATGAATTTAGGGGCTCTATGGATTCTGTTACTGATTCTTGAATTTTATGACCATAGATAAAAAGGGACAAATTTATTAATAAATAATTTTACTTTTGTGTAACTATGTGTTTATATACTATATGAGTAAACATATACACATATGTGTGGGTGTGTGAATATTGTGTGTGTGTATTATTTTAAACTCAACAGTTCTGATAGCAAGATGTTCAAATATGAATTAGTCCAAAGTACTTTAAAGTGCTCAAATAGAATATTTTATTATTGATACTGTTTAACTATATGATCCACATAATTGCTGCTCTATATAAAGCCTATTTAAACCGTTAGTGAAAACTCCAGCGTGTGCCATCATTAACATTTCTTTTCATAGGCTTATTCTTTTTTTTTGCAGAAAATAAGAATAAAGAAACAACCAAAAGGCACTTGAGACAATGATTTCTCCTCTTTTGTTGATAAATTTGCCTGACTTTTAAAGAGAACTCTCTAAATTTAATTCTTTTGTTTTTAAACATTTCTGTTCTGAATTGGCAGACACCACAAGTACTACCTGTTCAGAGAGGAAGGAAAAAGAATGCTGGAGTTATCTTAATTTTAATTTTTGCTAAATGAATTTCCTCTTTATTCGCTAAGAAAACTGTGCAGTACCCATCTAAAATGTATGATATGCAATACATATTTTAAGAACTTGCACACTACATTTCGTCTACCCCCCAGGCCATCCCTGTGACCTGGAGGATATAATAATTCTCTAGAGCTGGGTGACCAAATGCAACAGTTTGGCCTTTTCTTCTACAACTTTTTCCTCTTCTGGGATCCTTTCTGTCTAATGAATTACCCACCTCCTTGGGTATTGACTGTGATTCTTGAGTTGTTTCTGAGAATATTTCACCATAAATTGTTCCATCCCTCCTCCTCCATACACACCTATGTTCCTCCCACCATTTCAAGCTCATTCTTTCTAAAGTGTCCTTTAAACTCTCACCTAGCAAACTGGGCAACTCTGGTTGTATTTACTTTTGGTAATACTTGGCATGTAGTTGCTAAGTTTAGCAAAGGGCAAAGAGTAAGTAGCTTGTTGTATCTGACCTTCAGGTCATCATTTCGGGAAGATAAGTTTTAACTGTTTCCAGTTAACTTCCTGGAAGATAAGTTTTAACTGTTTCCAGTTAACTTCCTTATCTGGACTGTGCATGTTACGTACTTTGGTGGCCAATAACAAAGATAAAAAAATTGTGAAGCCCATTAGAATTTATAACTGTATCTTCATTATCTAGAAATATACCTGCCATGAACAAATGAATACATGAAAAGAGAGGGGATTTATTATATTTTAATTTTTAAAAATAGAATTGTGGGATTGTGGCACTAGTTTGTTGATCACCTCCTTCTGATTATCAAGAGACTGGGATTACGTCTGGCAGGATTCTTAATTTCAAGCCATAGGATCTTACTTTGATTGGTTTAAACAGAAACCAGTGATACGATATTCTTTGGGTTATCTGGTGCTCACAGAATCAATGGAAAACTAGAGGATCCATCTTGGAAAGAAGCAGAACTCAAGGTAAGTCTCATGGCAGCCAAAACACTGCAGATGTGATCTGGTGGAAGGAAGGTAGTGCAGGGTGGAATTTATGGCCTGGGTTTCAAGGGGAAAAAGCACAGGGAAGAGAATTTTCTAGGCAGCAAGATCACATGCTAAGTGGTCAGAACAAGCAGTTGAGGATAGACCCCTCCCTCTCTGCTAGATTCCTTCTATCTTTAGTGCTGCACCTCAGATTAATTGTCATTATTCTTATAGAAATGTTAAAGCTCAGAAAACGATATCCCAAAGTGAAGGACTCAGAAGCATGTCTCTCTGACCTCCTTCCCTCCCAGGCCCCTGAGGCTAGCCATGGAAACTAGAATTCCCCTTCCTGAAGCCAGAATCCCCTTCCCCTAAAGCCAGCTGTAAAACCTAAAATTGTTATTCTAACTGCCCCCCACTCTCTTTCCCACTTCTGTATAAAACCTGCCCATAAAGAACTTAACTGGCTGGTTTGATTGTTGGTCCTAACACCCGCGTTCTAGAGAGGGGCCTGCCTCATACCCAGCAGGAAGGAAAGCTGCAGAGAGGCTGAGAAGAATCTAAACAGACAGGCCTTGCTGGGCTTTCCCACTCGTTCCATTAGCATTGCCTCATACCCTTTTCGCCCAGTGGTATTTCTATATAGCTCATACTTTGTTGAATCTAAGCATAAAAATGGACAATTTCTCCTGTATCTCTGGCTCTTCATTCTGAAGGCTCCCATGTCATGCAAAACTATGATCAAATAAATTTGTATGTCTTTCCTCCTGTTAATTCACCTTTTGCCAGTGATTTTCAGTGAACCTTCAGAGTGTGACAGGGAAGTTTTCCCTTGGCCCCTACAGGAAGAACTATTTTCCTAGTAGGCGATGGGAAAAATGAATTAAAATTGTGTTTGTTTCATGGATGAGCTATTTCTGGACTAATAAACTCTACAACTGATGTTTGTGGTTTTCTATGTTTACAAGTCCCACAGAGACAGGCACAGAAATACCTCTTTTGTCATTAATATCCATCATAAGATCTGAGTAGGTATTAATGTAAAAACCTTGATAATTTATTCGTTCACCTCCTCAACATTTACTGACTCAAATTGTTGTGGAAGAACCCAATTGGGGTGTGTGTGTGTGTGTGTGTGTGTGTGTGTGTTTGCAGGGTTGAGGTAGTGGGTCAAAGTAGATTATTCACATTCTCAGCGAAGAGTTTGCAATCTTTTAGTTAGATATGTATACACAGTTAACTCTAGAAATTGTTTTGCAAAGTATCAAGAAAACTGACTTTGGAATTCCAAAGTCTTGGATTCTGATCCTGGCTCCTACATTTACTTACTTCAGTAAGACCTCAGGTGAATCCTTCTGTCTTAATTAGACCAAGTTTCTCATCTCTAAAATGTAAAGTCGCTATGAAGAGTAAACTAATGAAGATTAAGTGAATTATGGCATATAAAGTACCTATTAGAATGCTTAGCACAAAGTAGACAAAGGTAGTTTTATTTTTAAGTTCTTATATGTGTATTTTTAAAGAAGTGCTGTTGGTTTTGAAATGAAGGACTGTTTTATTCTGATGGCGAAGGTCAGAGAAGAAATTTAAACTTCTCTTAAGGATACATACCACTTTGGTGAGTATGGAAGAGGCAGAAGGTTCGAGAGAAAAGCATGCGTTTATGGAAACTCAGGAACAGTGCACTCTGGTGAGGCCCCAATGTCATTTGTATGGCACTATTTCATGGTGGATGGTTCTGGAAAGGAACCGTCCCTTCAGGTTGATAGGCAAAGGAGTTTGTTCTTCATTCTGCTCTTGTGCAGGATAACTAAAAGCAGGAAATTGTCATGATCTGACATACCTTTAGAAAAAGAAGTCCATTAGAGAATGAAAAATGCATTGAAGAAATGAGATCCATGAGTAGCAGATCAGTCAGGAAATTCTTGAAATCCCTCAGGCAGAAGATGAACTGAATTAAAGAAGCGGGATAGGCATAGAGGGAAAGGGGCATTTCAAAGGACATTGTGGTGGTAGAATTAACCAGAATTGGAAAGTGAACCAGAGAAAGCTGACGATTCCAAGATGTCTTACATAGGTGACCAGAGGTGGTAATCAAAGTAAAGAATATAACATAGGGAGAAGGTTTGGGGAGGAAAGATGAATTTCTCTCTTAACAGATTGGGACTGATTTACCAACAGGACTTGAAATGAAGACAGCAGCAGGTAGCTGAAAATCTTGGACGAGAGTTGAGAAGAATTAGGGTTGGAATTTACACTTGGAAGTCACGACATTGAAGTGATCACATGAAACTCACCAGGAATTGAATGAGAAAGTGCAGTGAGGGGGGTTGGGAAATGTCTGCATTCAAAGAAACAGACACTAAACTAAACAGTAATCAAGGGAGAGTGGATGAAATTCAGGAAGGTCTAGGAAGATCTAGAGTCATGGAAGCTGAAGGAAAGGGAGCTGTAGGAAGAGGGTTTTGGTTGTCTGCAGTTATGGTCCTAGGACTCCACCATGAAGCAAGAGGTTGCAGGGGCAAGGGAATATGGTGGTGCTCTTAGTTTCCACATGCCAATTTACTGTTTTTTAATAGTCCTGTATATTCTTTCTATTGTTATAGCTATCTGTAAAGTTCTTAATTTCAGTTCCAGAATTTATATTTTCTTTGTTTTTATAATTTTTTGTTCTTCACTGAGGTATCACCCTATTTAATCTTTTAAATAGTTTAATCACTATTATCTTAAAGTTCCTATCAGATAAACACATATCTCATAGATATTTGTGCACTGTCTGGTTTTCTTTCCCTCTTGTTAGCTGGTTAAATCTTTTTAAAATGCTATCAATTTTTTATTGAGTGTCATATATTTTCAGTGAAAACTTGCAAGGCATTTTGAGGCTTGAATGAATGTTTTTCTCCAGGTAGGACTTCAGTTTGCTTCTATCAGGCAGCTAAGTAAGATGCCAATCACCTTAATCCTTTAAGAAATTGTATTGACCTAAAACTTTTCTTAAATCTTTATAAGGGCTGTTGTATTTTATGTTTACATTTACTCGCAGGGTGAAGCCCTATAGATTCCAGACTGATAGCCTAAGTCTTTATCCAAGGATTTTTTCTCCCTGGAAAGCTCTAAACTCAAATTTGTGTGGTCCTCAGTGCAAATTGGAAATACTCCAGTCAAGTCTAAGCCTGTGGTTACTGCTTTGGGGGTGAACATCTCTTGGCTTCCCTCTCTCAGATTATTTGCCCTGAAGCCCCTCTTTACCTTGAGGGCTCTCTGATGACTTCAGACAGGTGGGTTTTGTAAATTTTGTTCAGCTTTTATAGTTATTTTTAATAGGAAATTGGTGCAAAATAAAGTGATCTCCGTTCCCATAAGCAGATGTTAGCTTCATTTTTTATAAAGAACAAAACCCTTGCCTTTGCAGGTTTTTTTAGATTATTTATTTTCTGAAAGTCAGTGGCTTCATTTTAAATTTCCATTACTGAGTTTAGGGAATAGATTACATCCAGAGGCATGAGAAAGTTGGAGGCTCCGTCACTGACTTGTTAGAATATAGCTCTTAGTTAGAACAGCAAAGCAGATGTTTCTTCACAATTTCATCTGATTTAGCACCAGTTGTTAGGCTTCATAATTCAAGTCCAAGAGTCTATTATACTGATAAACTTCTTAAAAAATTATGTTTCAGTTGAATGTACATTGGTGCCCAGAAGTAGCAAGCCGTAGAATATGGGATGTGAAGTTTTATCTTTTCTCAATATAATTTTTGCTTTTGTTGGGTTTCAGAGAAAGCTGAATAAAAATCTTAAGAGAAAACGAGGATGAAAATGTATACAAAATTAAGTAGAAAAAATTAGGAAATCAAGTTAGAGGAAGAAAAAATTTAGGTTTGGTGTTGGTAAAATAAATTAAAAACTATCCCCTCCCATGACAGTGTGGGAGTTCTTCTCTCTCTCTCTCCCTTCTTTTCTCTCTCTCTGTGTCTAATAAATTGCTTTTTTGTGAAAAAAAAATTAAAAACTAATATGTACTGTGCTGTCTAATGACTATAGATAGTGCTTATGTTCATCCAGGACTAGAGATTTCTACAGAAGAGTAGAAAAACAACAATTTAATTGGTGACAAGGAAATTCCTAAGAAAGTACTGTTGGCAATGTCGTTTGTCTTCCATATCAACTAGCATGGTTTATTCAAGTGTATTCCAGGGACATTCCTTCAGATGTTTCATCTTCTAGAACAAAAATTAATAGTGAATTACTTCAAAGGATATCTGAGTTTCTTACAAATAAGGCGATGTTTTGTGGCAGAGAGAATCCTTTGCTGATCTTATCTGAAAGTCACGTTCTTTTCTCTTTCTGTAGCAGAAGTCTCAGTCTTTACACACATTTAAGTTTTCAGTAGTGTCTGTGTACTGCCTGTTTCCAGACCCTGTCCCTGCTTGATATGAAACCCAGTCTTCTCAAATTGTGTAAGTAGTCTAGGTCCTTCTGAAGAAGTATGACGAAGACTGCTGTAGTGCATTTGCCTGTGTGTATTTAATTTATCCTTACTGATCATGTGTTACACTACTAAACACGAATCCAAGTGTGGTGTTATAAATCCAGGCAGGATGAATCGATTGATATACCAGCTGTATGAGACACAATAGTTGGAAATCACACTAGCTAATTTTCAGGATTCAGGATTTTAGAAGTTATCATTCTAAGGGACCTGACCAAACATGACAGGAGCCGGCTCCATGTGCTAACACAGGAGCGTGGTAAAGAGAGTCTGAGACCCACATCCAGGGGGTTACTCAGGACCATCTTTGGGTACAGTAAGCAATGGATGAGGTTTTGAGGGAGAATTTGGTTAGAATAATTATTGGCTTAGCCATGTAATTATGAGTTTAGGGAGGACAAATGATTCAAAATTAGCTTAAGAGTTTACTTAAGTCTGATCTTGTAGGTGGTAAGAAAGGGAATCGAGAAGGCCATAGACAAGGAAAATTTAGAGTTCCCAACACAAACGTTTGTGTTATGTTTAAATGACATGTTTAAATCCTATCCTAGAGATGTGTGGCGCATTCTATATCATTCTTTAGAACTCACCCATTATTATTCGTCCTTTGGACACAGATATTATGGGTTTTCTGGAAGAGACTATGCTCTGTATCTTAATTTTCTCCATTGTGTTTAGCCTAAGAGTACTTAAAAGTAGGTGCTTAAAATATTTTTTTAAGTCAGTATACATGTGTGATTTAAAAAATATCCCTAGTGGCTAGATGAATGTTGAATTCAGCCCTTGGATTTTCCTGAACTCTTGGTACTGTGAGGGTCCTGAACTTGTCTTGGGCAGGGAATGAAGTGAGATTGGAGAACAGAATGTCCTCCTCATTTTCTGTTTTCTTCTTCTCTCATGTAGGCTCTTTTCTGATGGGGAATAGCAGATTGATCCACCAAGGGAAAATGTCACAAAAAGGAATTTGTTTCATGGATAAATATTCATGTTTTGATGAGGTTATTTAATATACAATAAGTTCATTTTGATCAATTCATTTAAAACTAAACCCTGGATGACTTCTGTTTCTAGAAGCTGAAGTGGACATTCTTTTCCTTTTTATCCTGCTAAGTACAACTGTGTATACAACGTAAAAATTCTGAACATACTGCATAAAACATAAATAAAGGACTCTTGAAAAGTGGAGAAAAGAAACATTTGAGCTGGGATCTTTGCGACCTGAAAAATCACATGGCAGTGAGTTCTTAGAGCTGAAGAACTAGAATCCCGGAAATGCCAACAGGAGCAGACAGAAAATAAACTCAAGCCAAATCAAAACCACAGCAAACCCCGCCCCCCACCACACACACACACACACACACACACACACACACCCCTACACACACACACACACACACACACACACACCTGTTTTCTCTAGCCAAATGATCAGGAAAGGGACAGACTAAAAGATGGAGAGTTTTTAGACAATAACATTCCTATTCCAGCCAAACACCACAGAGAAAACTGTGGCTTCACTGCTACTCATGTTAGCAAAGCCTGAGTGGAAAACCCAGACTTTGACCCTTGGGAGGATCTGGTGAGATGACCGACCCCTCACCAGGGTGACAGAGAAAGCCAAGTAAGAAGCCTGAATTTACATCTCTGCTTCCGATGGTAATGAGGCATCCCTCCCTGCATGTGAACACCTCTACACACATAAATTTGGCAACTTAGATGAAATAGGCCAATTCCAAACAAATTACAAGCAAACTGACATGAAATAGAGAATTTGAATGTCCCTATTCCTATTAAGGAACTTAAATTTATAATCTAAAACTCCCCAAAAAGAAGTATCTAGGTCTGGATGATTTCACTGGAGAATTCAACCAGAAGCTTAAAGAAGAATTAACACCAGTTCTACATTATCTCTTCCAGACAAAAGAGTGGAAGACAGCACCTCTCAATTCATTTTATGAAGTAGTATTACCTTGAACCAAAACCAAAGACAATTCAAAAAAGGAAACTAAAACCCAATATATCTCCTAAATATAAATAAGAATATCTTTAACAAAATATTAGCAAATAGAATTCAGCAACATATAAAGAGTTACACATCATAATCAAAGTGGGGTTTCTCCTAGAAATTTGAGGATGAGTCATTGTTTGAAAATCAGTCAATGTGTTTAACTGTATTAACAGGCTAAAGAAGAGAAGACTCACATGCTCATATGAATTCCGAAACAGCATTTAACAAAATTACTCATATATGATAAAAATTCTCATAAAAATAGCAATAGCAGAGAACTTTTACAACATAATAAAGATTATCTATCCTCTCTGTAAGAAAACTACAGCTAACATTACACCTACTGGCTGAGACTGAAAGCTTTTTTTCTTTGATTGGAAACAAGTCCTATCACTTTTATTCAGTATAGGGCTGGAAGTTCTTGCAAATGCAATAAGACAAGGGGAAAAAAAGGCATACAAACCAGGAAGGAAAAAATCAAACTGTCACAATTTTCAGATTAAATAATTGTATATATAGAAAATGAAAATAATCTACAAAAATATCCACAGAATTAATATCTAAGTTCAGCAAATTCATAAGATGTAAGACAAGCATACAAAAACCTATTGTAGGCCGGGCGCGGTGGCTCAAGCCTGTAATCCCAGCACTTTGGGAGGCCGAGGCGGGTGGATCACGAGAGATCGAGACCATTCTGGTCAACATGGTGAAACCCCATCTCTACTAAAAATACAAAAAATTAGCTGGGCACGGTGGCGTGTGCCTGTAATCCCAGCTACTCAGGAGGCTGAGGCAGGAGAATTGCCTGAACCCAGGAGGCGGAGGTTGCGGTGAGCCGAGATCGCGCCATTGCACTCCAGCCTGGGTAACAAGAGCGAAACTCCGTCTCAAAAAAACAAAACAAAACAAAACAAAAACCTATTGTACTTCTTTATCATAGCAATGAACATATGAAAATCAAAAGTTAAATTTAAGACCATTTGCAATAATCAGAAAAATTTTTAGTAAATAGGTGTAAATCTTACAAAATGTACAGAGCTTGTGTGCTGGAAACTGTAGTACTGATTCAAGGAATCACACAAAATGTAAATTAATGGACATAATGCAATTGTTACTAATTGGAAGAGTTGATATAGTAAAGTCAGTTTTTTGCAAAGTGACATACAGATTTAACATAATTCTTATTAAAATCTGAGCACAATTTTTATAAATATTGAGATTATTTTAAATTTTATATGAAAGTTCAAAGGAACTAAAATATAAAATAGTTAAAACAATTTTGAAAAGAAAAATAATGTGATAAAAATCAATCTGCCTGAAGTCAACACTTATTATGTCACTATAATATCAAGATTATCAGTGGAACAGACACAAAGATCCACTGGGGAGCAGAATAGATAGGTTGGAACACAATAGATGGTGTGGGAATTTACCCAGGCAAATATGACCAACTGATTTTTTGACAAAGATTCAAAAGCAATTCAATGGAGGAAACTTCACCTTTCAACAAATGGTACTAGAACAATGAAATGTCCACAGAATAAAATAAATGAACCTCAACTTAAGTTTCACATCTTATACAAATTTAAATATATTAACCCCAAATGAAGCATGGGCTTAAATACAAAATGTAAAACTTTATGTAAAGTGTAAAGAAAAAGAAAAACATCTTCAGAATCTAGGCCTAGGTATCAAGCTCTAAGACTTGATACCAGAAGTATGATTTATAAAAGAAAAAGTAAATAAATTGGACTTTATCAAAATTAAAAGCTTTTATCCTGTGAAAGACTCTGTTAAGTAAGGATGAAAAGACAAGCTGCAGACAGGGAGAAAATAACTATAAACCCCATACCCAGTAAAGGAGTAGTGTCTAGAATATAGAATATAGAACTTTGAAACAAGCAGTAAGAGTGCAAACAATTAGGCCAAGGGCAAAGATATGAAGAAACATTTTAAAAGTTATACAGATGGCAAATAAGCACATAAAAAGAAGATGTCCAACACCTAGGGAAACATCAGTTAAATTCACAATGAACGTCACTACATACCTAGCTATCAGAACAGTAAAAATAGTTCAGCCTGGGCAATATAGCGAGACTCTGTCTCTACAAAACAAAAAATAAATAAATAAAATTAGCGAGGTGTGGTGACAGGTGCCTTAGTCTGAGTTACTTGGGAGGCTGAGCTGGGAAGATCCCTTGAGCCCAGGAATTTGAGACTGCAGTGAGCTATGATCGCAGCACTGCACACCAGCCTAGGCAATTCAAAAAGCATTTAAAGTGATAAGACCAAATGTTGGTGAAAATGTAGAGGAACTGAAACAGTCCTCTTACATTGTTTGGTTGACAGTTTGAAGTTCTGCTGAATTTCTGAGCATTCAGTGTATTTTTGTGTGTATTTCCTCAGATAATTTGGCAACAATTATTTGACCTCCTAATAGGAAAGGAATTCTTACTACTTCTCTTCCTAAATAAGAAACAAATTTGTGGAGTGGCTAATTTACTATCTAAGGCCACACAATAATGTCACAGAACCATAGAAGTCAGTTCATATCAGTCCTAGGACTTTTTCTTAGTGTTCTAAAACCATCATCGAGGTGGTTTTATTTATTTCTGCCATGATTTATAATCTTAAGCATTTTTTTTTTTAGTAAAATGTGTGAGGATAGTTTATAAACCTATGCTCATAAAATTTCGTAAATAAAATGTCCATGGTTTAAAAGAAGAAATTATATTTTTTCTATTACTATAGTTTACCACTCTGCTGAAAAGAAATATATAATTATAATTAAGTTTCTCTTTTTAGTTTTGCACATATTTCATGTTTATTAAATACTATTTTTTTCTGAAAACCCGCTCAACTATTTGAAAAGTAGATTGGTTATTAATCTTTACATTCTTGTAGAAAACTGTATAATTGTTTAAAGTTTGTCTGTTTTTTTCTGCGTGAGGACAAAAGAAAAGGACTATAACAGAAGTTATATAAAAATCTAACTTATTTCGTTATTGACACATAATAATTGTATATATTTACAGGGTACCTGTGATATTTTCATATGTGCACACAATGTGTAATGATCGAGTTATGGTAATTTCGATATCCGTCTCCCCAAGCATTTGTCATTTCTTTGTGTTGGGAACATTACAAATCCAGATGTTTTGAAACATGCGATAAATTATTGTTAACTAGTATCACCCCACTGTGCTGACACTACACCTTATTTCTTCTACCTAGTTTTATACTTGTACCCATTCACCATCCTCTCTTCATCTCTCCCTTCCCCTTCCCTTCCTAGCCCACTTTTATCTTCAGATAATGTTGTAATGCAATCAGTGAAGTAGATCTTTGTTAGCTTATACCTTGTGATCTAACACCAAAATCAGTAATGGAATTAAGCTAAACGATTTCTTTATTAGATAAAACAAACATGCTGAAAGGTGAAGATAGCCGCAGAAAGTAACTTTCAGGTTCCTTTATTGGGAAATGAGGCAAGAGAAATAAATGGCAGCATATACTTGGTCAATGTTAATTTCGTTACAAAGGCATTCTGTGTTCCTTAAGTGAGACAACAACCATGAGGCTGAAAGATGAGAAATTTGGCATTTCACCTTTATTGAGCTGTGCTGCATATAGAACTGAGGCGGAAATGAGACTTCGATTATTCCAAACAACTCAAATACTTTTTTTCAGGATCCTTTTTTCCTCAAAATAATTCTTTTATACTGATATTTAATGATGTTTTCCTCCCACAAGTGGCACTTGAAAAAAGGTATAATCTCTAATTCTGAGTGTAAATCTTACCTCTTTCACTTAACTAGCAATCTAGCATCGGACAAGTCTAAACTTCATTTCCCTCATCTACATATGGAGAGCTATTACCCGCCTCACAGAGTTTCTAGGGAAATGAGATGAGAGGAAAGAGCTTGATTTCCAGTGGAATCTCAGTGGATGTTCATCCTAAATTGAGATTTTATGTAACACTACATTCTCCCTCTCTCTCTTGTCACTCCTTCACAACATCTGCCTTTCCTTTTTTTCCTTCTTTAAAAAAAAGTCACATTATACTGGGTCCTTTCCTCTGATTATAACTTTTTCAATACTTGAAAAATGATTTGTCACAATTTTCTCCTTCCTAAACTAGAAAATCTATTCTCCTTTGGCATTCTGGAGAAGTATACAGGATTGGTTATTAAGGGAGCTAAGTTTCTATTTGAATAATGTAAGTGAATCCTGATACTTGGCGAATGAAGAGTTGACACAAAAGACCATGAGACCTATCATCTGCTTATATTTCTGTCTTATCCAACATGGAATCCATCGCCATAGCTGTATGCTACTACTGGATAAGAATTATGGTTAGGAAATGTAATTTGGGGGAAAAGAAGTTTGAAGAAGAGCCGCAGCAGCAGGTAAAAATGCTAGCAAAAAATCATCTTAGGTGATGTTTCTAGTGGTCTTTGGCATCAGTTGTATTGACTTAATCAAAATTTAAAACTCTTTTACTTTATGACTGTACCTGTGTTTGTCTGTTTGCCAGGTGAAAGGTATTTGGGTTGTTTTCAGATTTGGGGAATTATGAATAAAGCCTCTCGAAACTTTCATAAGCAGGTTTTTGAGTGAGCATAAAATTGTTTTGAGTGAGTCAGGGTGGTTAAGTATCTAGTTTGTGACATTCCTTTATTATTCCATAAATGTTAGTGAAGTGTTTGTGATGTTTCCCCTTTTTCTCTAATATTGGTAATTTGTAGCTTCTCTCTGGTTTTTTTTGGTCAGTCTGGCTAGAAGTTTGTCATTTTATGGTTCGTTTCTAAGAACCGGATTTTGATTTTCCCATTGGTTTCCTTGCTTTCAATTTTATTGATATCTTCAGTTAACTTTGTTATTTCTTTCCTTCTGTTTGTTTGCGTTTAATTGGTTTTTCTTTCTCTAGTTTATTAAGATGGAAACTTAGATGCTCTTATAAAAATTCAGGCATTTAGTGGTATTATTTTTCATCTAAGCTGTGTCTTGAATTTATACCATAATAATTAATATGCTGTGTTTTCATGTTTATTTAATTCAAAATAATTTCTAATTTTTTTCATGACTTTTTCTTTGGCTTATGGTTATTCAGAAGCATGTTTCTAAATTTCACAACATTTGAGGACCTTCCAGCTATTGTTCCATAATTGAGTGCTACTTATCTTACAGGCAGGAAACATAATTTGTATGATTTTTAGTTTTCCTGATTTGTTAAAGCTTGTTTTATAGCTCAAAATATGGTCTAATTTGGCGAAAGTTCTAAAAGCACTTGAAAAAAATGTATACTCTGTTCTTGTTGAGCAGAATATTCTATAGATACCAGTAAGGTCCAGCTGACTGGTACTGTTGTTCAGGTCTTCCATATCCTTACTTATTTTTTATTTGTTCTGTTAACCACAGAGAAATTGTGGTTGAAATTGAAATCTCCAGTCATTACTTTGGATTTTTCTATTTCTGTTTTCATTTCTATCAGTTTTTGCTTCATGCATTTGGAAGCTCTGCTGCCAGGTAGTCATAGAGATTTCATATTAAAATAAAATAGAGTAAATCCTTCAGACAAAAACAACAGGAATTTCCATTTATTTCTTAAGAAGTTTTCTTAAAAGCGGAAAGATCTTTATACATCGACCATGTAGACACAGTTTTTTGTGATGTCCTTAGACCTGACTAATGGTTCTCAAATTTTAATGATAAAAATCCTATAGGATTATATACACAAATTCATGTATGTATATTTCATGGATGATTTAAGGAATATACAATAATGAACTTAACTCTACCTGATTTTTCTTTGGGGAACATACTTTAGAATCTAACCTCCTGCAAAAGTCCACGTCTGCAATATTTTCTTTCTCCTTTATTCTGCTTGAGAATGTCCAATCCAAAATTTACTTTCTCAGTCAAACTTCTGTGAACTGCCTTTTTCCTCAGTAGATTAATTCAAGCTTTCATATCTCTTCGAACAAATTTCTATCGTGGAACCTGAAATTCTATTGTATAGGTTGCCTGTGTGTTATCCAAAATGTTTTGGACCAAAAGTGTTTTGAATTTGAGGTTTTTTGGGGGTTTGGAACGTTTGCTTATTTATAATGAGATTTCTTGGGGATGAGGCTCAAATCTAAACACAAAATTTGCTTATGTTTTGCATAATGTCTTATACACATTGCCAGAAAATAATTTTATACAACATTTTAAATAAATGGAATTGAAGTTTGTGTTAAGTACTTACGTGTGAAACAGGGAATAAAGTTTGTGTTAAGTTCTGATTGTGGAACTTTCTACTTGTGGCCTCATGTCAGAACTCAAAAAGTTTTGGATTTTGGAGCATTTCTGATTTGGGAATTTCAAATTAGGGATGCTCAACCTGTGTTTGAATACCTGTGAGATGCCTTCCAAGAATAACCTAATCACCTGTTTCCACATTGCTTGTCGTAGCAACCTGACATGTAGTTAGGTACTTACGGGTTATTTAAAAATGATGAATAGATGAATAAGTGAACATAATTTTTCTGTCATCAAAAGAGAGTCAGGTAATTATGTTTTTATTGGCTCTTGACGTCACTTAGTAATTGTGGAGTCATGATCCCTAAACTACTTCACTCAATATTTTTTTCTGATGATCAATTAAGCAGGATGTTTATTATCACTGAGTGTAATAATAATCCAGTCATTGAATAAGTGACATCCATTCTTTCTCCAGTTTTCCTGGTACGATCTTCCTTTCTCTGTTGATCGATGCATAGTTGCCTGAAAATGCCTCACCTTCGTTTCCTGGGTCAACATGTAAGCTACTCGCTACTCTCTTAAGTGTAGTTTTCCACTCCCATGGACTTACAGAAGTCTGCTTAAAGAGGGTGCTGCTGTCACTTCTTTTAGCTGCTGCTCTCTCCTGATGATAATGCCACCAATGTGCTTTGGTCTGAATGCCTAAGAGATGCCAGCTTCTCTGATGTCCTTTGTGTGCCAAGCCTACACAGAAGTAGAAAGAATGCTCCTCTCTCCCTTCTGTTTACTTTTCCAAATGGTTCCCATGTGGCCCTGCAGTGCGTTCCACTGTGTTACTACATAGAGTCTCTTTCTTCCAGTACTTGACCCAGTTTGACTCCTTTTTCTTTGAGGGCAATTTTTCTGCACAG
Organism: Callithrix jacchus; assembly: GCF_049354715.1. Taxonomy (NCBI): domain Eukaryota; kingdom Metazoa; phylum Chordata; class Mammalia; order Primates; family Cebidae; genus Callithrix; species Callithrix jacchus. The sequence goes on from NC_133520.1 coordinate 44,713,710, forward strand.
GAGACTTTTCAATACCATGTGTATGTAGATAGACTTCTTGTAGGCCTGCCCCACCCATCTACCTGATATATCTAGATTGCTGAATTCCAGGGGTCACCTCAGCTGTGAGACAGAGCATGATTTGTTGTTCTTTGGGTATCTACAGGGCCTATTTAGTTATCTGCAATAGCATGGGCCAGGCCAGAAAGGTTCTAGTCCTGTCTGCTCAGTTGGAGCACATGGTGACCGAGCCAAGCTTTGCAGGTGCAGGTAGTGGAAATTGAGTGCTGCAGATAGTCACACAATCAAATGTAGTCATTGATGCAGGGAAACAATTAGTAATTGAAATTTTCAGAAGGAGTAGTGTAATAGGGTATCTCATCACATGAATGAAGTTCAAGGATTGAGAAGCGGGACATGGTCTACTTGTATGTCCAAGCGATGACAGTGGTATTTGGGTGACCTGTAACGAGGAGAAGAACCCAGCCACCACACTCTGTTCTGAGTCTGGGCTTCAGGCTCTAGATAAGGGACTAGCAAGCACACTGCAGAACCCAGAGGATTATCAAAATGAAAGCTAATAAATATGGACTAGAGCATGGTATGTATGCATTTTTCCATTCCTTAAAAAAATGTGTGAGTTGCTGGGTTAGGAAAAGCTAAGGCTCAGGAATGGGATGAGTACTCGATTTTCAAAATGGAGACACAATACCAAGGTCAGAATAGTAGCAAGTATAGCTCTATGCTGGCACCTTAGTGTATGAGTTATTATTTAGGAAACATTCACAGTCACACTAACATTCATGGAGCTGGGAGTTGTGTGTCCTAAATGCTTTTATGCCATGACTTCGTTCAATTCTCTCAATTGCCTGGTGAGGTGCGTACTGACTGTCCCCAATTTTCGAGTTAAAGAGAATGATTATCACAGCTGTGACAAATGGAGTATGATTTTTCATTCTTTGGAGTCCTATGGGGCATGCTTAGTTATTTACAACAGGATGGTCTGGGTAAGAAAGGACCTAGTCCTGTTTGCTAGGATGGAGTGGACAGTAGCTGAGCTGTGCCTATTGTACTTGGTGATGGCAGGGACCCAGTTCAGGGGAATGAATGGACTTAGTCATAGACCCAAAATTAGTACAAGGCCAATGGAGAGCAAGAATACTTACCCAGCCCTTCTTAGGCAAATGTTCCTGCTTTTCTTACATCACAATGCTATAGGCTGTGACTCTGTGGTGTACTAATGCTTCCTGAGAGAGCAGGCCAGGAATGGCTCACATCTATAATCCTAGCACTTCAGGAGGTGGAGGCAAGGGGATTGCTTGAGGCCAGCAGTTTCAGATTAGCCTGGGCAACAAAGCAAGACCCTGTCTCTCCAGAAAAATTTTAAAAATTAGCTAGGCATAGTGGTGTGTAGCTGTAGTCCCAGCTACTTGGGAGGCTGAGGTGGGAGGATAGTTTGAGCCCAGGAGGTTGAGGCTGCAGTGAGTGAGCCATAATCATGCCTCTGCACTCCGGCCTGGGTGACAGAGCCAGACCCAGTGTCTAAAACAAAAAAGAGAGAGACCATCGTTTGCTCCCTCCCTGTATAGTCTTGGAAGAAATATTTCCTGAGTTCTGATGCTTCCTTCCAAGCATTCTTCTGTATTCTCCTGTGACATCTGGCCACCATCAGTATAACTTATTCTAGCAGTTCTGACCTTTAATTTCAATCAGCAGCTTTTGATCTGCTGTAGGCTAAGAAACAAGGTCATTGTAATCACTGGCATTTATTGAACATCGACTATTTAGTAGGCGCTGTGCTGTCCTTTACCTGTTTATCTCATTTAATTATTACTACTCTATGGCCAAAGTACTAATCTTTTATGATTGTTTTAAATATATTTTATTTTTTAGAGCAATGTTAAGATCACAATAAAATTTGGGAGAAATTATAGGGATTTTCCCTATACCCCCATTCATGTAAGTACATAACCTCCCCGATTATCAACATACTCCACCAGAGAGGTACATTTTTTTTCCAAATTAAGGAACCTAAATAGAGGCATCATTATCACCCAAGGTCCATAGTTTACATGAGGGTTCCCTCTTGGTGTTATACGTTCTACGGTATGGGCAAATTTATACTGACACGTGTTCACCATTATAGAATCACACGAGGTAGTTTCATCACCCTAAAAATCCTCTGTGCTCTGCCTATTTCTCCATCCCTCTCCTCTAACCCCTGACAACCAGTAATCATTTTAGTGTCTCCATATTTTTGCCTTATCTGAATGTTACATAGTTGGAATCGTACAGTATGTAGCCTCTGAAGAGTGGCTTTCTTCACTTACTAATATGCATTTAAGTTTCCAGAAGTACTGTTCTTCCCGATTTATAGACGATGAAATAAAGTCTGAGAAAGCTGAAATGCTTCACCTCACAGTCACACAAATAGTGAGTGACAGGTATGTCTGGAGAGCTTTTGACTCCCATACTCTGCTGTCCTATCCATGGCAAGGACACACATCAAGTTCTTGGCAGAGTCAGGAGTCCAGAAACGCTTTGACTCTTCCTCTACTGCTCTTTCTACAGTGCCATTCTGTGTGTCGGAGGACATGTTACCGTAATAGAAGAGTAATTTCAGGGATAGAAAATGTACCCTCTGTTTGGAAACATTGTCCCACATGGAAGCTGTTCTCTGGAGATCCACTTGTCAACATTATACCTCTTTGTGGTTGCCATACAATGAGAAGCAGGTATCAAGGTGGGTTTCTCACATACAATAATTTTTATTTTAAGGAAGAACAAAACACACACACACTTTATATTACTCTGTATATCCTTCACTTTCTGTGTTTATCAAAGATTTCAGTAAGGCTTTATATCCACCTCATACCTGGCCCACATCAATAGCTGTTAACTCTATAGCACCTCCTAACATGTTGTTTTTCTCATTTCAGTGTCTATTAATTAGCTTTTCATGTTATGAAAAGCCTCTACTCAACTAGATTCTAGGACTCTTTAAGATCGGGAAGTATGTATTACATGTTTCAGTGCCTATCAAAGTGCCTTGTGTGTGAATGATCTTATGTGTATTTATCAAGTAGCCTATCACTAAAACTAAAATGTATTGATAACATACCACATTGATGGAAACTCTTGGTAAATTATTTCTTGGAAGTCAACAGGCTGTGATGTTATATTTTCATGGAATTTTTTGGAGAATTGGACTAATAGGCTTTTTAGATTGACTGAGTGTTACTACATTTCCCTCTACAATTACTGTGCAGAGCTTAACTGTAGGTTACATGTGTCCACTGAATCTGTGCAGTAGTTAATCATGTGCTTGTGGGGACTAAATATGTGTAAATATTAGGAATAACAAAGGGTCCTTGGAGCTGGACTGTGGTTTCGTGGAGATGTTCCATATACCTGCCTGTGAGACTTCACTTAGTTGCCAGCTGTCTTTTTTCAGCATGTCAAATGGGAGGGCTAATCTCTTAATGCTGACTAATTAATGATTAAACCACTTCATCAGCCAAAGTTTTAAAAATCTGTGTAGTGGCTCATGCCTGTAATCCCAGCACTTTAGGAGGCCAAGGCGGATGGATCACTTGAGGTCAAGAATTCAAGACCAACCTGGCCAGCATGATGAAATCCCATCTCTTTTAAAAATACACATAAAAATTAGCGAGGCATGGTGGTGCATGCCTGTAATCCCAGCTACTTGGGAGGCTTAGGCAGGAGAATTGCTCGAACCTGGGAGGTGGAGATGGCAGGGAGTCTGTATCCCACCACTGCACTCCAGTTTGGGCCACAGAGCGAGACTCTGTCTCAAAGAAAAAAATGACTAAACATTGAAGTGTTGTTTAGTTTGAACATATCAGGCACATCCCCATCATGACAGAGCTCATAGTTCAGAAGTACAGCCAGTGCAGGCGCCATGAAGGATGATAATTAGCATGTGTCTTTAGCTTGGGCTACAGTGTAGAAGGCCCTTTAGTGTCTTACACAGTGAACATTGAAGGTATATAGCACAGTTTGGCTGCATATCAGTCTTACAACAGGATCTGTAACTGATGCAGAAATTACAAATGGTAATTGATAAAGTGTTTCTTTCTATAATTCCAAACATCTTGAGTAAATAAACTGATTACATTTTAAATGGATTCTGGTATCCTATCAAACCTGAATGTAGTTCTTGGAAACTATATTAAAACAAAGGAAACTGATACCTTTGGAGGAGTTCAAAACTGCCTTTATCTTAGGAAACATGTCACCTAGTAATTGGCTTTGATCCCTCTCTCTGCCTGTTGACCACGTCCTCCTTCCCGAAACACTTCCTTCTCTTGGCTTCTGAGTTTTTGCACACTTTTGGTTTTCCTTCTCCTTGCTTAGCTCTTACTGGCTGTTCACCTTCTTCCAACTGGTACCCAACTCATTTTTTTCTATGCTGAATGAACCTCCTGGGTTTGCTCTTGGGCCCTGGTTGTTTCTCTATGCTTAAGCCTTCCCTGAGTGATCACAGCTGGTTCTGTGGCTTTCCGTGCACCCACATTCTTACCATTTTCAAATTTATATCTCTAACCCTCAGTGATCTCAACTGTCTCCTAGAATATTTTCTTTTTCATTTTTTACTTTTTAAATTTTTTAGAGACAGGGTCTAGCTTTGTTGTCCAGGCTGGAGTGCGTTGGGGCCATCATAGCTTACTGCAATCTGAAACTCCTGGGCTCAAGTTATCCTCCTACCTCAGTCTCCCAAGTAGCTGGGACTACAGATGCATGTTAGCACACCCAACTAATTTTTTTCTGTGTTTTTTTGTAGAGACAGTGTCTCACTATATTGCCCAGGCTTTTCTTGAACTCCTGGCCTTGAGCAGCCCTCCTGCTTTGGCCGTCCAAAATGCTGGGTTTACAGGAATGAGCCACCATGCCTTTACTCTGCTAGATAATTGACTGACATAACCAACCACCTATTTCACATTTCTGTCTTTTTACCAGGAGGCATCTCAAGCATAAGACAACTAGACCTCTGGACTTTTCTCCACCCTTCTTTTCCTCCTCACCTTTCCCCAACTCAGCAAATAACACTCTCCAATCAATTGTTTATGCTTAAGACTAAGACCTAGGAGTTGGCTTTAATGACTCTCTCTTCCTCCCTTCCCACCTCCCTTTCAGTCAGCTAGGAAGTCTTGTTGTCTTTGTCTCCGAAAATGAAAACGTATCTTGAATCTGCTCATTCGTCTACGCCCCTGCCATTGCCACCTTTAGTCCAAACCACCAGGCTTTTTCACCTGAATTTCTACAGTACTGAACTGAGTGTTCTCTCTGTCTCCACATTTGCTTCTGTGCTATTCATTCTGCACTCATCACTCACAGTGCTGTTTTAATAATATTAATACCATGAATTACATCACTGTCTGTAACCCTCAAGGGGCTTCTTATATGTACAATAAAGACCCAAATTTATAAATACGGCCCTTGAAAATCTGGCCAGTGGGACTCTCTTTACTTTGGTTTTCTGCTGTACACTCCATCCCCTTCTAAGCTCCAGGCTCCTGCTCCTTGTTTTCTTTGAACGGGGGAAACACATTCCTGGCCTCGAGGCATTTATACTTGCTGAACTCTCCATCAGAAACTCTTGCCCGGCCCTTTGCACACTGGCTGCTTCTTGTCACTCTGGCGTCTACTCACACATCACCTCTTCAGGGAGGCCTTCCTTGGCAAGCTCTGGGGAGTAGCCTACTGCTCTGTTACTTTATGACCTGATCTGATTTTGCTTCTTTCACAGGGATTTTATTAGCTCTTCTTGTTATAGGTGTTTTTCCTCCTGCACTAGAATGTAAGACCCTTGAGGGCAGGGTATTTGTTCATATTGTTCATGATTCTCTTCTGAGTCAATCAAGCAGAGCACATACCGGGTGCTCAGTAAATACCCCTTGCATACATGGTTCGGCTCCATCTATGGCCTTGGACGTCCTTTTCAGTTTTTCACTTTGTTGCAATGGTGACATGTCAGTTTTACTCATGGCCATTTTAGTGCTGGAAAGGCAGAAATGGCCTTTTGCTGAAGAGTGCCTCATGTCCAACCTCAGTATTTCTGAAGAGGAAAGCAGCACAGTAGGCTGTCAGAGGAGCCCACTGTGAGGCCTCAGTCTTCCGTTTGCCCATCTTTTCCTCAAGTCATAAGTCTTCAAAGCGGATCTGTTTCCTCATAAATTTAATGTTATAGTCAGTCATATCCAGGGCCCACCATTTCCTGTAATGGGGTAACCATAGAATGTATGAGCTTTGACTCCCCCAGATGCGGCAGCTTTATGTAAAACTATAAGCCCGTGCCTTGTTTCCTGCGACACTGATTGAGCTGAAATCTCACACTTAAGTTTATTGTTCCTGTGTTTAGGATCCTCAGCCAATTAGAAAACTTTATCAGGCTCTTGTAGGCAACTAAGATGAGTCTAGAGGGAGTGGGGAAATGAGCTTGAAGATTCTGGCTCAGAAGACACTGACCCAGAAATAATGATCAGCACTTTCCCCTTCATCCTTGACGTGGGTGCTTAAACAAGGAAGCAAACCAGTAACTCACATCTTTTTTCCTTTTCTTTTTAAGTAGAGTTGGGGTTTCACCATGTTGGTGAGGCTGATTTTGAACTCCTGGCATCAGGATCCTCCCACCTCCGCTTCCCAAAGTGCTGGGATTACAGACTTGAGCCACCGACCCGGACGTAATTCAGGTTTTAAAACAATGTCCTGGGTAGCTTCCGTCTTTCCAAAGCTCAGCTCTGATCATATCCAACTCCTGTTCAACACTTTGAAGGCTTTCTTTGCTTCTCGATCCTATCTTAGGATAATGTTCAGGGACTCTTGACTTCTGGCCGCAACTCCCCTTCACAACCTTTTCTCCCACGTTGTACTTTAAAGGAAGTCATAATCCACAAGGGGGACCTGGAAGCAGGCCGCGTCAGTTCTGGCACTATCTGAGCACATTGGCCAGTTAAGTTCAGTAAGTCTGAAGTCCTATTTGTAAAATGGCTTATAGTGACAGTTCTTGCCTTAGACTGACAGCACCTACTTTGTAACAGACTAAATAAGATACTGCATGTAAATTACTTGCAAAAACAATCACTGCTCTTTAAAGTTTTAGCTGTTCTTATTCATTCACTATTCTTCTTAGCTAAATGGGCCTCTGCACTTGCCCTGCACGTTCCCGCCTTGATGTGTTGGATTGTAGCTGTTCCTTTTTTCTGCAATGCTTTTTCCTCCTCCCCAACTATTGCCACTGCCATCACTAAATAAAGTTCAGTCTTTGTAGACATCTGATTTATCCAGATTTAACTCTGAGTGACAGCCGAAGCCCCTCTCCCTGCTCTGGGGTGGATTTCTTGCTGCCATGGCTTTGCACACTCCTTTCTGTGAATGCTTGTATGTCCCCAGGCCCTCTTATGGTATTTATCATGGTCTGGCTAGCATTCTGGCATTGACACAGATGTCCACTTCCCTTCCTAGCCTCCAAGCACCTTGAGGCCTGCAAAAACTCATATACTTGGGACTGAAGCCTGGTCTTCCCTCTGGAGAGGCTGACCTCTTCTGTATGTATGGAGTCCTGGGAGGCCCTTCATGGAGCCTTGACCAAGGAAGCTGACATCCAAAGAGCCAGACAAGTCCCATCCCAATTTGTGATGGCTAAAATATCTGCACTGTAGCAGCAAACTCATCTCCCACCACTGTCTTCTGAGGTTTGCTTTCAGTTATGATATAAAAGTGCCAGAGAATCTTATATGCTTCCAATGTGTAATAGGAGACAAAGATGCCTTCTCTGCTCTCATATATCTCCCTGCTAAGATTATCTGTGAATTGGAGTCTAGAAACATTTTCCCTTCTGAAAATACTGAAAAGAACTTTATAGTTTCCTTTTAAGTGTTCATCATATACTCACAAGACCACCTCTCACGGTACTCCTCCTACTGACCACAAAGGCATAGGGGAGAAAGAAGGAGTTGACTCCAGGGACGTACTTTTTGCTAACTTTTTGCAAATATCCCAGTGTTGGGATGTGTTCTAGCTTTGGATCCACTGGCCATTTCCTCGTGTGTAAAATGATAGCCGCCGCATAACAAAGTGTTTGTTAAGGATTAATTAAAATGCTTCATAGAAACCTCACAGTCCAGTGTCTGGCCAGTAGAATGACTGAGTTGAAATCTTTAAAAAAATTCACATGTGCTTTAGGTATGATGTGAAATACACTGAGTTCTCAGCAGCATCGGTGCCTCCTCATTCTAATTCTGTGGATCTGAACAAATCAATTTCTTACCTGGTATTGGAAACAGAAGCATTAGCCTCTGACAAAATCACAATTTAGACAAAGGAAAGTTATCTTGTTCTCAAGTTTCTTGCATTCTGATTATTGTTGTAACAAATAGAAACTGCATTTGTGAGGTTGACTGAAGGCTGCTTTAGTATCTGATTTTTAATTTTCTTAACCTGTTACCTTAAGCAAGGCTGTAAGTAGAAAATTGGGTCTCGACCTAGAACTGCTAAGAAAAATTTGGGCAGGTTTTCAACCTATTCATGAAAAGAGTTATTGCTCATATTTTTCTTGGTTTCTCTCCAGCAGATGTCAAGGTGAATAGTAAGTCCAGTATTTCTCATTAAACATAGAAAGTCAGCACATTTGGGGATGATTTGCATCTCTGGTCAAACTCTGTATATCATGGGTGTCATGTTAAAATGGAATTTGAAGCATGAATGGTGCTTCCTCACTCATCCTTCCTGTAGGTAAAGTATGGGTAGGCGTGGTAGCTCAGTGTGTCCCAGAAGAAAGGGAATATAGGGAAGATTTACTATAAATCTTTGGAATTATCCAGCTTGACTATGGAAGGCAGTAATTGGTGGACGCAAAGGTTAGTAATTTTCTTTTTCTTTTCTTTTTTTTTTTTTTTTTAGAGACAGGGTCTTGCTCCTGGCCAGGCTGGAGTGCAATGGTGCTATCATGCCTCATTGCAGCCTCAAATTCCTGGGTTCAAGTGGTCCTCCTGCCTCAGCCTCCTGAGTAGCTGGGACTACAGGCACACAGTACCATGCCCAGCTACTTTCTTCTGTAAAAACCAGGGTCTCACTGTGTTTCACAGGCTGGTCTTGAACTCCTGGACTCAAGTAACCCTCCTGCCTTGACCTCCCAACATTTTGGGATTACAGGTGTGAGCCACCGTGCTTGTCAGATTATCACTGAAGTAGCTGATCTAAATCCAGACAACCACTTTCAGACCAATCAATTGTGCTTTCTATGTGCATTGCAGTAAAAACTCTTCACTATTAAATTCCTAAGCCATGTTTACATATATTACGATATCTGATATTTATAACAACTGCATTCTCTGAGTAAGACAGGCATCTTTATTTGTATAGGAAAAGAAAGTGCAGTGCAGGCAAAGTACGAAGATTCACTGGAAGAACTGAGCTAGAGTGGAGGTCAGAGGGTGGAGTCTGCGGAGTATGGCTGAAATCCTAGTCCTTCACCTTGGAAATCAGTGACTTAACCTATGGGCCTCAGTTTATGCATCAGAAAAATTAGGAAAATAATTTTCATCATGAATTATTTATTTATTTTTTATTTTCTGAGACGGAGTTTCGCTCTTGTTACCCAGGCTGGAGTGCAATGGTGAGATCTCAGCTCACTGCAACCTCCGCCTCCTGGATTCAGGCAATTCTCCTGCCTCAGCCTCCTAAGTAGCTGGGATTACAGGTGCGCACCACCATGCCCAGCTAATTTTTTTGTATTTTTAGTAGAGACGGGGTTTCACCATGTTGACCAGGATGGTCTCAATCTCTTGACCTTGTGATCCACCCACCTCGGCCTCCCAAAGTGCTGGGATTACAGGCATGAGCCACCACGCCCGGCCCTCATGAATTATTTATTACAAGGAACATAATTTGGAAAAGGTATTGAAGATACCAAGGTGGTCTAATCATGTCTTTAAAAAAAAATTCAATAGCTGCTGTATGCATTCTTTTCTAGGACCAACTAGATATGCCAAGCAAATTCCTTGGCTCTCTTGTTGCAAAAATATGAGAGAAAGAAAACCTGATTTCTACATATATCCTTAAAATTGTTTGCCTTTTTTGTTCTTTAACTGAGTGATTCATATTCTAAGAAAAACAGTAGCACAGTTACCAGTAAATCATCTCCACTACTTACTGCATTCTCTCTGAACTGTGAAAATAAAATATTCTTCCTTGTTGATTTTGTCTTTTTCCACATGATAGAAACAGATGACTCATTTCTAAAGGGTTAAAGATGGCAACAATTTAGTTTTCAAAGTCACAGGCATATTAACCGACATCAAAATCAAGGCTGAGTTTAGACACACAACCAGATTTGTTCTGTCTTCGAGTCGTCAGTTCAAAACCTGGACAGTTCTTTCTAATGTGAGTCCAGTTTGCTATCCCTGTAGCCTTAAACTATGAATGGCACCTTATTTTAGTCTGTGAGTTTAAAAAAAGGAACAAATTCCAGTAGCTGTTCCATACCGTTCTTTGCCCTCCTATTCCTGTTAGCTATTAGATTTTAAGATACTTTTCCTTTCCTGAGTGACTGTAATTATTTCAAATCTCGAACATAATACTTCTCCTATTTTACCATTTTAATACTTTTTTATTGCATTTTTCTTATCCTAGTCAGTGTGTTCATTCATCCAAAAGCATAATAAATGATGCCAAGAAAAACTCTGGGTTTTATATTGCCAGGTGTGCTGTGCCTTTAAAAAAAAAAAATAACTTGGCAGAATTAGGAAACAGAAGACAGAATCAACAAGTACCGTGACACCCGGAGTGAGCGCATAAACAATAGAAATCATGGGAAAGCAGCTTCCCATTTAATCTCTGACAGAGAAATCCTGTGTTGCTAAGGGCTTGTCTAAGCATAATCAGCTCACTCCACCCTTCTCTTCCACAATTTTCCATTTATCAAATTGTGAAAGTAATGCTCTTCTTTCGGGGTTAAGTGGAATATTTTAAGAGCACAGACTCTAAATCTACGCAATATCAAACAGCCCATGGAAGAAGGAAACAGAGTCAGTTTTTCTGGTTTTTTTTTTTTTTTTTTTTTTTGATGGAGTTTCGCTCTTGTTACCCAGGCTGGAGTGCAATGGCGTGATCTCGGCTCACCGCAACCTCCGCCTCCTGGGTTCAGGCAATTCTCCTGCCTCAGCCTCCCGAGTAGCTGGGATTACAGGCACGCACCACCACGCCCAGCTAATTTTTTGTATTTTTAGTAGAGACGGGGTTTCACCATGTTGACCAGGATGGACTCAATCTGTTTACCTTGTGATCCACCCGCCTCAGCCTCCCAAAGTGCTGGGATTACAGGCTTGAGCCACCGCGCCTGGCCAGTTTTTCTGTTTCTATACAGGATGCCTAGGCTCTGACTGATTTGATTTTGTTGTTTTGTTTTTTCACCTGTTGAACTGAGAGATTAACAAAAAATTGCAAAGTTGTTTAAACTGTCTCATTATCTGAGGACCATAGAGAGAAATCTGGAGTTCTTCCCATTTCATGGACCTGTGTCACTCATAGATGGGGTACAGAAATAATCCATCTGTCTCTCAGAATACCCAAAGTATCCCCTGGTGTAATTCATTGGCAGGTAATAGTTCATTGTAAAGTGAGTTAAAATCCTCTAGGACTCACTTGTTATAAAATCCACCTCCAGAAAAATTTTGAATCACGTTATAATTGTAGATTTATAGGCATACCTAAACTGTCATTTTATTTTATGAAACCATGGGTCATATGAATGCTCAATAAATGAGTTGATTGAATTAATAGATGGATGAACAAAAGCACATTTATAGGAGTTAAAAGAGCTGAGTGACTTACGTAACTAAGATTAAGTGACTATGCGTCAGTTGCTTCAATGACACAATGGAAGCAATGTCTGCCTTATGGAATTATGGTGAGAAATTAGGAAAAAGCTTTGGAGACCGCTATCAAATATTTAAATGTAATGTGTTTTTCTTTTCAGTATGTTGGCATTTTATTTTTCCAACATTATGAGAAAATGACATTTCATGAATGAAATTTTGAAGTGTTCATCTACTTAGTATTTAAAGATGAGGAATTTAACAGGAACATTTCTAAAATACATGTTTTTCTATTATTAAATAGAACATGATGAACACAATTTAACCTTACTTTAATGAAGTAGGGTCATTCACTGGCTATTACTACAACGTGTGCAGTAAAGCAGTATTTTTTTCTTTTTTCTTTTTTTTTTTTTTGTTTGTGTGTTTTTTTTTTTGGGGGGGGGAGGAGCAATATTTTTTTTCTAGATGACTAAAGTTTATAGGACTGATGGTTCCTACACTGAAACATTAAATGGCTCAGGAGTGTTTTGCTTGTCTAATTAGATTTTTCCTATTATTCCTATCACCAATCACATCTCACTATCCTAAAATGATAGTATTGCTTCTGCTATTGAGTCCTCTGTAGGCTTGGATGCAATAGAGTTTAAAGAATAACCAAAAATGCAACATAAATATTTTTTACCTCAGGAGCTGGAGTGATTCTCTGTTTGTGCTGCTAAAATAGAGTGAAATCTTTCCTACTGCCCAGCAAGTCACTTTCTGCACCGCCCCCGTCAGACCACCAGCAGCCTGTTGCATACCAGCCCTGTTCTGTAATTACATCATCGCTCTGCGTGGCTGCCTCTTCAGTGACAGCATGGTAGCCTTGAGGTCATAGACTATACACCCACCACAGTGCCTCATATATGTAGTAAGTTTTTGCTATAAGTTTATAAAAAGAAATATATAAGATATTTGCAGGCTCTCTTTCTCTGTTCTGTCTCCATGTAATGCTAATGTGTATCTCTTTAGGATGATTGTGAAGTTGTCTAGAATCCAAACTTATTAAATAATGATTGTACCTAATTATAAAACTCAGGGTTAATTAATGCGGATTTCACTTGTAAAATGTGTATATTTCTTAATTTCAAAGAGTTACCCATTTGATGAATAAAAGGAAGTAGGCAATAGGAAATGGCATATGAATGAAAATTCAGTTTATTTGTTATTTCAAATCTTTGGAAAACAATTGAAAGCAAAAGTCTGAGTGGTGACTTGAGCACCTTGTGCAGAAAAATATAAATAACACTTGACATTTTAATCTAAAAGAATTATGTCAAGAGAATTCCAAAAGCAGAATATGCAAATGCTGCTGTTGTCTCTATTAGTCAGCTGCCTTGGTGATTTCCCACCATGCTGATGGCCGGCCGGTGGGAAAAGAGAGCCGGGGGTGGCTCTCCAGGTGTCACTGTGAGATTTCATCAGGGACGGCTCTAAGAGACCCATTGAGATTTGAGTATATTCTTTTTTTTTTTTTTTTTTGAGACGGAGTTTCGCTCTTGTTACCCGGGCTGGAGTGCAATGGCGCCATCTCGGCTCACCACAACCTCCGCCTCCTGGGTTCAGGCAATTCTCCTGCCTCAGCCTCCTGAGTAGCTGGGATTACAGGCAGGCGCCACCATGCCCAGCTAATTTTTTGTATTTTTAGTAGAGACCAGTAGAGACCATATTGACCAGGATGGTCTCGATCTGTTGACCACGTGATCCACCCGCCTCGGCCTCCCAAAGTGCTGGGATTACAGGTGTGAGCTACCACGCCCGGCCGAGTATATTCTTTTATTGCTGCAGCTACCTGTTCTCAGTTGAGGTAATGTGAGAAATAGGCTGGTTGAGAACCTGCACATTGAGGATGCTTGTTGTAAATGCCCTCAAACTCACATATGAACATGCATGGGAAGAAACGTAACCGATTTCTTACAAAGAAACAAGTATATATATGAAACACAGCCACATTTCTTCTGTTTAGTAGGTAAATTCCTAATTTGATAATTAAGACAATCGCATCTTATGCTAGCCATTAGTAAAGTCAAAGTAACAATATTCTGCTTCCAGTTACAGCCTCAAGAAGCCTGCATTACAGGCACATACATTGTCACATTCACATGCATTGTGGATGAAAAAAGGACTTGATTTTCTTAAGGAATATAAACGTAAAGAACATACACACACATACATGTATACAGTTTTCCACATTGACATTTACATGTGAATGTATATAACATATATATGACACGTGTGTATACATGTTTGTATATTATCCTACTGCTGCAGAACAAATCAACAAACTTTTTAGTGACTTAAAACCACACCCGTTTATTATTTCACAGTTTTTGTGAGTCAGGAGGTAATGGGTCTGGGGACAGTTTAGGTCCTCTGTTTAGGGACTTAGAGGGCTGAAATGAAGATGGCATTTTTATGTGAAGGCTCTGATAGGAAGGATCCACTTCCAAGCTTCTTCAGGCTGTGGGCACAGTTCATTTACATGCAGCTGTAGACGTCTTGGTGGCTTGTTTCTTCAAAACGTGCAATGGGGAGAGTATCTGTTACCTGGATTAGCTGACTTCTATCTTTGTTCATTAGGCTCTTAGCCAAGTTCTCTCTCTTGTCTCTGTCTCTGTCTCTCTCTCTCTCTTTCTGTGTGTGTGTGTGTGTGTGTGTGTATGTGTGTGTGTGAGAGAGAGAGAGAGAGAGAGAGAGAGAAATGGAGAAATAGAGATACTTTTTAAAGGGCCTGATTACGTCTAGCCCATGTAGTATATATTCCTTTTTATTAACTCTATAGGGGCACTAATAATATCTGCAAAATTCCCTAACCTTTGTGATACAACATAACATAATCAGGGGAGTGATAGCCCCATTATGTTTGCCATATTCTCTTGGTTGAAAGCAAGCCACAACTCTAGCACACACTGGAGGGGAGAAGATTGCACAAAGATACTGATGCTGGGGTGGGAATCATGGGAGCCACCCTTGTGAGTGTCTGCCATACATATATTTCCAATTTCCCAGAGAAATTTCAATTCGTCAACTAACTTGATGAAAATAAGTATCACTTGTATTATCCATGAAATATAGATAATATTTGATTTTTTTCTTCAATCTCCTATCAAATTTATCCAAAAAATACTGTTAACTCTAAAACCTATCATAGATAAGCCCCCTTCATCCCTCCTGAATCCACCACATTTGCCAGTGCCATTTCCCACATGACCTCTACACCCATCCTCTTTCTCATCATTCCTTGCAGAGTTAAAAGTATTGTATACCGCATAGCCTGATGTGATCAGTGCTTGAAACCCTGTCATGGGTTGCTAGTGCCTTTGGAGTACAATTTAAGGTATAAGTACCTTGAACAATGGCCAGGAGTCTATATTGGTTAAGATAAGGCCATTTGCAAATAACAGAAACTCCAAATAAACAGTTTTCATTTTTTTCACAAGAGTCTTGAAGGCATGTAGTTTGAAGGCTTTGCTCCAAGATGTTTTCAGCTGCCCATGCTCCTTCCAGCTTCCATGACCACACTACCCCAGGAATACAGACCTGGCTGTTTGTTCAAGGTAATATTTGGATAACTGACAGCAGGAAAGGGGAAGGGGAAATATAAGAGGAGGACAAAGAGAACAGCTGTCACTATGAAAATGCCCTGGATGATGCCACATGACACATTCATTTATACCTCATTGGCCAGATCTTAGTCACATGGTTCCACCTCATCTCATGGTTCCACCTTTATTTACATTGAAAGGTGAAGAGAACGAGTACTGGAGGAAATTCAACAATCCCCTTCAGCCAAACACGTATTTGTATGTATTCTTCACCCTACATGTGACACACTCACCTGCTCCCAAAAGGAGGTGAGCCTGAAGATCTAACCAGTTACTGCATCTAAACTAAAGCCCAGTATGCCTGTATCATCCACATCCTCTCCCCCGGGTCTGTGTATTGTTTTCCTTATTTTTGTGACTTATAATTTAGACTAAAAGACAAGTTCTCCATGCCCCGTATTACCCCATATTCAGTGGAACAGTGGCATAGGAAACTGTCATAAAAACTCTCATTTGGAGAGGAAGAGAATGGGAAACACACACGAGAAAGTATTTCACAGCAATTAACACATTTTACTGGTGAGGAATAGCAGACTCCCTTCGCTGGCAGTAGAGAATATGGAGTTTACTCCATGGGCCTGAGTCCGCCCTCTGGAAGGAATTCCATCATTCGCTATCTTTGTGTGCTCTGTCTCATCCCTTCGAGAGATTGTTTTTAGCACATTATTCGTGACCTTACCCAAAAAAGGACGTTGCAGGCTATCCTGCTCTTGGGGCCGCAGAGTCAGCGTAAGCCTTGGGGCCCAGTGTTCTGTTACGGTCTCAAGACTGGCAGGGGTTTGCAGCGTGGGAATGTGGTTTATTGAATAATATACTCTTTCAAAAACTCAGAAGTCTTCTGATAAATTATTCACAATAATTTCATCTGCAAATGACAATCACTAAAGGCACTTTCTAGGAAGTTTTTACACCCAAAATCCCTGCCCGTGCCTATCCCAGCCTCTGCTAGCTACAGAGTGACTTCTTCCCTTCCGAAATCATGAACTTTTCCCCATTCTCAGTCTCAGAGCTCTTGTCGGTTGGGGGCTTCCTTTTACTTCCTGCTGTCTCTGCATCTCAGACCTACTCCAGAGTAGTTGATTCAGTCTCATTCCATTCTCTTCTCATTTTCTGGGCTCCAACCACCCTGGTGTTTGGCTAGGGGAAGGCTGAAGGGGATTGTTGAATTTCCTCCAGTACTGGTTCTCTTCACCTTTCAATGTAAACAAAGTCACCAACTTTTGACTGCCCATATGCCACCTGGGATAAATGCCACATTTCCCAGCCTTCCTTGAGATGAAGTGGAACCATCTAAGATCTAGCCAATGAGGTATAAATGAATGTGTCATGCGGCATCATCCAGGACATTTTCATAGTGACAGCTGTTCTCTTGATCCTCCTTTTATATTTCTCCTTCCTCTTTCCTGCTGTCAGTTACCCAAATATTACCTTGGACAAAGAGCCAGGTCTGTATTCCTGGGGTAGTGTGGTCATGGAAGCTGGAAGGAGCATGGGCAGCTGAAAACATCTTGGAGCCAAGCCTTCAAAGTGCATGGCTTCAAGACTCTTGTGAAAAAAAATGAAAACTGTTTATTTGCAGTTTCTGTTATTTGCAAGGGCCTTTTGGTGAATTCCTGGTGTACGCTGACTTCTCTGTCTGCACAAGGTCATTGCAGTTTGCCGCTTCTCCCTGAAAGGTTTTCCCCCACCCACCCTGTTGTTTTTCTTCCTATCCTTCAAGGACTGACTCCATTTCATTTTTCAGGTTCAACTGTCACCTATTAAGAGATGCTTTTCTGACCACTATGTGTAAGTAATCTCCTGTGTTTTTTGTTTGAATTCTTCTACCCATTCCCCACCTCCAGCTGTTCTCCAGAAGGATGTTTCTCAGACAGGAGCTTGCATTGGAATCACCTGGAGGGCTTATTACAACGCAGATTGCTGGGCCTTGTTCCCAGACTCTCAGATTCAGTAGATCTGAGGTTCTGAGGTGGGGCCTAAGAATTTGTGTTTCTTTTTTTTTATTGCATTTTAGGTTTTGGGGTACATGTGAAGAACATGCAAGATAGTTGCATAGGTACACACGTGGCTGTGTGATTTGCTGCTTTCCTCCCCTTCACCTATACCCAGCATTTCTCCCCATGCTATCTGTCCTCAACTCCCCACCCCCCGCTGTCCCTCCCCTATTCCCCCCAACAGACCCCAGTGTGTAGTGCTCCCCTCCCTGTGTCCATGTGTTCTCATTTGTGTTTCCAACAATTTCTCAGTGGCCGTTGCAGATGCTTCTGAGCTAGGGGCCAAATTTTGAGAACCCCAAAGGGTAAAAGCCTTTGAGGTTTGGTACAAGATTGTCTTTTTCAATATTGTGTGCTCGACCCCTAGCATAGAGTCTGAAATATGGTATGCAATCATTAAATATTTGGGAAATGAATTGTTTAATCAGTAGTTTAAGAAACACATATTTGTGTATGCTACTTATCTCTTGTAGTCTACTTCTGGAATTAAAACATAAACTGCTGGCTGGGCATGGTGCCTCACGCCCATAATCCCAACACTTTGGGAGGCCAAGGCAGGAGGATCACCTGGGTCAGGAGTTCGAGACCAGCCTGACCAACATGGAGAAACCTCATCTCTACCAAAAATACAAAATTAGCCAGACATGGTGGCGCATGCCTGGAATCCCAGCTACTCGGGAGGCTGAGACAGGAGAATTGCTTGAACCCAGGAGGTGGAGGTTGCCGTGAGCTGAGCTTGCACATTGCACTCCAGCCTGGGCAACAAGAGTGAAACTCTGTCTCAAAATAAATTAATAAAATAAATAAACTGCTGTGACGAAGAATCAAGTCATATACCAATTTAGTTCCCATCTCATGCTATGATCTCAAGAGCTAGGTCTTTTAGCTCCTTGCCAAGGTAAGCTCATCAAATGATGAGACCGCACATAGGGAAGGAGTGAGCCCTTACACAGGATCAGCTGAGGATTTGCTTGGAATGGGCTGGAAGTGTGATGGATATGACAGTATGTGAATGACATAGTTCAGTTCTGCAGTTATGGTTATAGCATTTGAGATAGGTGTTCTCTAGTGATGTTCAGATTATGTAAAACCTTATGGGCAATTCTGAGAATTGTTCCCTAAATTTAGAATACTGAGAAAAAAGTTGTCTCAGTATTAGAATTTATTTGTCTGAAGTACATATGAGCACGTGCCAGTTGCAAACTGATGGCCCATGTGCAGAATCTGAGTAGGGATGTGTTTTTTTGGCTGTGCGGTATTTTTTAAACTTGGAAAATTTCACATTAATGTTCAGATATCTGACTTCTCTAGAAAAATTGAAAGATGAGGTAAAGCTAGCAACAGTCTGCCAGAACTGGCCTATCTAGTTTGGTCAAGGACTCATGTGATACTGTCAAATATCTATTTGGTCTTTGATCCCATTTCCTAACATACAACTCTTAAAATCCTAAGATTCTCCTAGAATCTCCAAAGTGATTTTTTTGTATGCTAATGAGTTGGCTGATGGCTGGCAGTCCCTAGGTAGCTTCAGGATGGGGACCAGACCCTGAAAAGACCAATGCATGATTGGAGGTCTGGGACTTTCAGCCCCACCTCTCAACTTCCAAGGAGGGGAGAGAGGCTGAAGGTTCAGTTGATCACCAATGGCCAAAGGCTTAATAAATCATGCTTACATAATGAAGCCTCCATAGGAAAAACCACAAGGATAGGGTTGTGAGAGTGTTTGGATGGCTGAACATGTGGAGGTTTCTGGAGGGTGGGGCTTTTCAGGAAGGACACGGAAGCTCCACAGTCCTTTCCCCATACCTCTCACCATGTACCTCTTCATCTGTATCCTTTGTAATAATCTTTATAATAAACCAGTGAGTCTAAGTGTTCCCTAGGTTCAGAAAGTTACTCTAGCAAATTAATTGAACTCAAGCAGGGGATCATGGGATCCCTGATTTCCAGTTCGTTGGTCAGAATCACAGATGGGACAGCCTGGGACTTGCAATCAGAAGCAAGGGGCATTCTTGGGGACTGAGCCCTCAACCTGTGGGATCTGACGCTACTTCCCAGAAGATAGTGTCAGAACTGAACTGAATTAGAGGATGTCCAGCTTGCGTCCGCTGCGAAATTGATGGCTTGCTTATTGGTGGGGAGAAATTCCCATACAGTAGGTCGAAGAACTGATCTGTGTTAATTGTTATTGAGTGAGAGAATAGAAAAAATCACTTCTCATGTGTTTCTGTCCACTCACAGCTTCTCAGAGGGACAGTCACTCCATTCCTCATCTTATTCCTGGCTTTCATTAACTTGTTTTGCCTGCTCCTCTTGCAGACAGCTGAGTTTTCAACCTGTCATTGTGTTGCATAATAAATGTTAGTGAACACGTGCTGTGTATCAGGAACTGAAATTGGATATGAGGAGTAGATTGAGACAATCCTAGCCCTCCACAAGCGTACAGTCTGTTGGGAGAGACAGGCAGTGAAGCAGATGATTACAATGTTAATAGCACTGTAATGGAGGTTTGCATAAAGTATTATCAAAGTTATGCTAATTATTGAATCAGGAGAGAAAAAGAATGATCCAAAGATTTATTTTATGTTTTCTTAGATGAGATGTCATAAATATGAGGGAAGATTAAAAAAAACTGCAGAATGAGTCTCAGCAAAGTGCACGAGTTCCACTGGGCTTTTCCTTCATTATTTAAAAGTAGTTCTTTTGCTTATTGAAAACATTTAGTTTCTGCTCCCCTTTATCTTCAGCAACTGGTATTGCAATAAGATAACAAGGCCATTGATTCTGTTATTTTCTTTCTTCATGGAGTCAAGCACGTGATACATTATTTTGTTTCAGATTATTGCTTTATGAGTGTCACAAAAACAAATAATAATTTTAAAAAGTTGAATAAACAAAGCACTACCACCACCATCACCAATAAGAATTGTATTTGGCTAACATTGTTTTGGTTTTATCTGAGTCCCAGCTACAAGACACTCCATTAACTATTTGCTTTACAACCGGAATATTGTTTTTAACCTGAATGTTTGAAATAGCAAGTACCTGGTAATTATGACAGAAGTACTATTTCACGTATGATTTGGTTCGTATTGGAACATGTAGGAGAACTGTCTGTAATTTGGGATGATAATTAGGCTCCTTTCTGCTTATGACCTCTGCCGGAATCAGTCATTACCTTCTAGATTAATACACCTGATTACGTATGTTAGTTACTGATGGAAAAGGGTGAAGCACCAGAACCATCACTTAGAGAGAAGTACTCAGGCTGCTTGAAGTCTTTGGTTGTTATACAAACAGATTTTTCTACTTGCAAATATCTTGAACAATATGATAGTGTAACCACCCTGTGGGTTTATTTTGCCCATTGCCCAGATAGAGCTGATTCATTAGGACAGGTTAATTGAAATGGAGAAAGAATAATTCACGCAGAGCCGACTGAACGGGAGACAAGAGTTTTTTTTATTACTCAAGCAAATTTGGAAACTAGGGTTTTTCATAGTTTGGTGGGTACGGGGCCTGAAGTGGGGAGTGCTGACTAGTTCGGTCAGAGATGAAATCATGGGGAGTCGAGCTTTCCCAGTGCACTTAGTCCCGGTGGGGACCACAAAACCAGATGAGCCAGTTTATCTATTTTGGTGACACCAGCTGATCCATCAAGTACAGAGTCTGAAAAATATTTTACCCCCAGAGAAGTTGGGAAGGCTCAGAATCTTGCAACCTTTGGCTGCATGACTGTTAACCTATAATTTCTAATCTTGTGCCTTAATTTGCTGGTCCTACAAAGGCAGCCTGGTCCCCAGGCAAGAGGTGTGTTTCAGGAAGAAGCTATTGACACCTTTGTTTCCAAGTTAAACAATAAACTAAGTTTCTCTTGAAGTTAGTTTAGCCTACACAAAGCTAAAGAATGAATAAGGACGGCTTAGAGGGTACAAGCAAGATGGAGTCGGTTAGGTCAGAGCTCTGCCACCGTCATAATTTTCTTACTGTTATAATTTTTGCAAAAATGGTTTCAGTAGCTCCTGAGGACTAAGCTCTGATTTTTTAAAATCTTGACCAAATTTCTTTCTAAGGGACCTGGGAGTCATGTCCTACAAACCATAAATTCCCATCAGGTGGGTTTTATTTAACCCTGTATATCATGACTTACTTTCCAATCTGACCTGGCATAGCAAGGGAAAAAATCAAAATGTTTCACCCCAAAATATATTTCCTTGACAAACTGCCCTGCAAAGTCTCTTGTGGGAAAAATCCACATTTTGTAGAGAATTCCCTTTCCCCTTTGGTTTCCTTCCTTCCTTTCCAGATCCAGAGAAATCAGCTAAGAGCCAGGCACCCTTATAAGTTTGATAAGAAACACCTTACAACCTGCTCTCTCTGAAGTCGGCTGGGAGCTTCCTTTGCACAATAAAACTTGCTCTCAACAGTCCTTTATCTTAATCTGAACATTTCCTTTGATCCCAGGTCTTCAGATAAACTCAACCAATTGTCAGTCAGAAAATGTTTAAATTTACCTGCAGCCTGGAAGCCCCTGCTTTCAGTTGTCCCGCCTTTCTGAACAAAACTAATTTATTTCTTAAATATATTTGATTGATGTCTCATGCTTCCCTAAAGTATACAAAACCAAACTGTACCTGGACCAACTTGGGCACATGTTCTCAGGACCTCCTCAGGGCTGTGTCACGGGCCGTGGTCACTCATATTTGGCTCAGAACAAATCTCTTCAAATATTTTACAGAGTTTGACTCTTATTATCAACAATAATCTAGTGCCCAACACCGGCTTCAGAAAAGACTCAGGCCCCGAAGGAGGAGCCTGAAATCGGAGCTGAGGTACCAGCAGGGGCCCATTGAAGCCCAACCGTGTTCCAGCTTCTCCTCTAGTGGAACTGGTAAGTCCTCCTGAGCCCTCGACCTCCCTTTGGTTTACAGTTCTTGATTTATTCTGAGCTGGCTTTTTCCTAGGATTGTTGAAGGGTCCTAATTCTAGCTCAGAATGCGTTCTAAAGGAAATTCTGTTGCTTTTTCTGCTAAACATAATCTTGATTCAGTTTGTGTGTGCACATTTGGGTGAGGAACGGAACAGCAGTTTTCATAGATAAATGAGAGACTGAAGTTTTTCAGCTCTGAAGAGAACATGCATTTGCTCCTCCCAACTGAAAGGCACCCCTGGGTGACCAGGGGCCTTGTGAGAGTGTCTGGGGTGGGGGTTGAGCCCCCACGACGTGCAGTGGCCTTGCAGGTACATCCTCAACAAAAATTAACTTAAAAAGGAAGCACACAGAAGGGCTCCTCACCCAGCATTTTGAGCCCTCTCAGAGGTCACAGACTGGAGCAAGAAACTGAGACACAGAAGAGGGTGGAAATGACTCGATAGTGCATGTGGAGGCCTGCCCACAAGGAGCACACATCAGTCCACACACAAAAACCCTAGGCTACAGCTCAGTTCCTCCTTTCAAGACACAAACAAAACAAATCTAAGAATAGGGAGAAAACAATGAGCATGACCCCCGCTTTGGGCACTCCGTAGGTTTCACGGCACCTGTACTTGCCAGAGTTTATATACAATGGAAGTAATGTGGAGTTTGTGCACCTTTACCTTCAGGAAAAGATGTGACTGGCATAGCAAGGGAAAAGGTCTCCCTGCAAACTGTAGGGTTCCTAGGTTCTGTTTTCTTTTCTGCCTGATTGAAATCTGCTGTTACGTTTCTACTGAGATAGAAACCACCGTTATCTAACGATGATTTTTTTTGCAAGCTGGTGAAGTTGTATTTGTCTCTTGGCTAAGTACTGAAGTGACAGCTGTGAGACTTTGTGTATGTGCCAATGCAACTGGCAATTAAGTTTATTTTAATTTCCCTCTAGCACACCAACTTTCTCTTAACCTTACGATGTAATCTTACTATCTGATTTTCACCTGAGTTGCCTTTGATATGCAAATTTAAGGCTATTTAGCTGACAACTGCCTAGGGTAAGATTTAAAACAAAGTGGAAAAAAAGGAGGTCTTCATCAGTCTGTGTGATATGCTTCTAGTGGCACGCCTAATACATCTTTATATGTGTGTGGACATAGTATCTTGACTACTAAAATATATAAAGAGCTCTAAATAATGGGCTTAAAAATTTAAAAGTGTTTAAAATCAGATACTTAAAAGACTAGTCAAATGCTTTTTCAAGTTCACGTGACTTAAGTAAAACCTTTACCAAATAAGCCGGGTTTTAAATTATTGCTAAAATAATATCAGCAATGTCTTTAGAGTTGTTAGCATTTTGTTTGCATCTAGCGATCCAGTAGTTCAAGTTTATTCCCGCACAGTACTGTAAGATTTGCCAGAAGGGGCATCAACTATAAAACCCAGCCATAGACAGAATGATCTTTGCTTGTATATGCTTATGAAATATTATAAATATATTATAAATACTGAGTTATTGGTATAAATACCCTTCAATTTAACCATAAGTTTTATTACATAAGTACTTGAAATTTTACCAGCTATAAAAATGGTAATTAGGAGAATAGCTTTAAATATCAGCTAGCACAGTTTTTTTTGTAAATAATCTAGGTAAACTACTAAATTAATCAGGTAAATGTAATGAAATAAATGCTTGTAAACAAACTTGTCATAATTTAGGATCTAAGGTTATTAAATGATACTGGCAATTTATCTGGGCAATTTTCAGTTTAAGAATTATAGAAAAACTTCTAAAAAATTCTTATAAAAGGTAAAATATCTTTAATTCATAACTTATTTAAGAATTATGCATAAAAAAGGTAAAGAAATCAGGAAATAAGATGTAAAGAAAATTAAAGCTATAAAGAGGTATTTTTGGTAAGGAAGGTAAAAGGAAAGAAATTTTATATAAGAAAGAATCTTGTGTGGTGAATTTTTGCCCTAAAATAAGATAACTGGGTTATTCAGGAAAGAGAGGCATTTAAGGTAAAACAGAGTCTAACCATTGTGAATGGACGGTGTAAGTCATAATAAGGTTAGTAAGAAGGAATATTTTAAGGGGTTGTATAATTCAGTTGGCTATGATTAAAGAAAATCATAATCTTTCTGGAGATGGGTCTTTAATATTTAAAAAATGCACTAACACTAATTGGCTAAAACAATTTCTTAAATTTTTTTTATTGCAGTTTAGGTTTTGGGGTGCATGTGCAGAACATGCAAGATAATTGCATAGGTACACACGGGGCAGTGTGATTTGCTGCCTTCCTCCCCTTCACCCACATCTGGCGTTTCTCCTTGAACATTCTACAGGTTGATAGCTTAAAAGTGCCACTTTCTCTTTTGAAAAGGCCTTAAATGATGGCTCTCTCCTTCACCTTTTATTGACTCCTGTAACTTTTACTACCTATCTAAAGTAAGGGAGAAAAACTGTTTTTGAAAACAGGCCAATAAAGTATCTTTTGAACATTCCTTTTCTTCTGAATGCCTGTTATATCTATCTTTATATGTGTCATGCGGAAATGATATTTCACTACCAAACTACATAAAAGAGCTCTAATCACATAACTTAAAAAATTTAAGTACTTACCAGATTGGTAAAAGCTGTCTCAGATGTCTTTTAATTTACATAACCTTGGTAATCTTTGGTAAACAGTTATTTGGTAAACTTAATCTCAAGACTTTCCAGTAATTTAAAAATCTTAAAGTCATGTTTGAAACCTTCAGCTTCCCCCCTCCCACTGGAAATTTGGCTTACTAAAAGTTAAAATAGTAGAAGCATAACATAGGCTTTTGTTAAAGTTTTATAAAAGTGACATCCACAAGGATGGGTGGCAGGGCAAGACTCCGTCTCAGAAAAAAAAACAAAAAAAAAACGAGAGTCTAACCATTGTGAATGGTCTATATAAGTCATAGTAAGGTTAGTAAGATCCACAAGGATGTCACTTTTTAAAAAAATTAAAGATTTTTGGTTAAGAAACTATTGGGGGGTCTGAAGAAACTCCCCAGGCCTCCAGAAACAAGTTTATTGGGTCTAAAGGAACTCCCCCAAACCTTTATGATTTAGCAGGAGAGAAGATAAGGGTAATCAGCCCAGCACCCAGACCAATTTAGATTAAGTAAATTTCCTGAGGCTCCAGCAGAAGACCCGATCTTCTTCAGGACTCAGACCTTAGTTGTACATTAAAAGAAATTAACCACTTATGTCTTTAGATTAATGCACACTTAACACATAGGCATATCGATTAGAAGACATATAAGCTCTGGAAAACTTCGCAATTCTGAGTTGGTCTGGCAATAATTTCCAGGCGTTCTCCCTGTAACTGATTGCAGAAAACCAAAACTCTCTTCCTCTCCTAGTTCATCTGCATCTCATTATTGGGCCTCAAGAAATAGCAGCCGAACCCTCAGTTTGGTTTGGGAACGCTCCCACCAAATAATGTCCGTTACCCTGGTCATAGTAAATTTGGAGGTTAAGGGAGCCCCTTTTACATGGGTGCTCCTCCCACGGAATCATAGGTCTGTTTAAGGAGCTGTATGAAATCTACTGTCCTTCATAGGTCTTACAGACTCAACTCCCTGCTGGGAACCAAACTCTTTTCACCAGAAAAGGTAAAATGGTCTGGGGGTAAAAAGAGCTTCCTGGGACTAGAACATGAAAACATACAAGTTAATAAAATTATAAAATGTAAGATGTTTAAACAAGCTTTATGCAAAGTAGTTGTAATCCCTTTTACCTAAATGTCTTTTGAAAATGGGTACTATATCTACCTGGGGGATGCTTTCCCCTTTCTAGTACTATAGAACCAAAGACATGTAAATCTGTTCATGTAAGTCCTCCACTGCATAGCCTTTTGTGTGGAGCTTTTATCCGGGCTGATGGCAGAAACTGTGAGTGTTTTTCCATAACAATGACTGAGCTAGAGAAGTTCTACTTGATGGGGCATTTCTGTCTTGCTATGGAATGTTAACTGAAGCTACCCCTATACTAATGGAAAGAATGTTTCCCAAAAGGTTCCATGATAAAATAAGAATGGTTTACATAAAATCTTGCTACCTAATAAGCAGAGAGCCTCTTTTCTAGTACTAATTGTGAGGGGCTGCTAAATTCTATAGTAAATGGCATTTCCAAGGTGAGCAAACATCTTGATGGTAATAGTTTTAAATATTAACAGTTTGGATAATGCAGGTCTGACCTGAGGTAATAGCCAGTTGTTTAAGGGATGAGAAGGAGTCAGGCCTAGGACTGAGTCTAAGAAAAACATCCCGGGTCAGATCTAGTTTTTGAGCTATCGTGATCCGGGTCTTTAATTGTGCCGCTCTGGTTAAAGAAGGGTCAAGGAAATCTTTTTAAGTCACTTGGGTAAAGTATGTTTTGTAAGCAAATTTACCTTTCTGAGTCCTCCAAAATTCAAATTGTAATTTTATGGCAATATAGTTGTCTGCATAACTTCAATAATAGTTTTTTTTTTAAACAATTGGAGGCTGAAACTAAAATTGTCTATTTTTAGGTAAAGTTTCAGCAAAATCAACTTTAAAAGGAATCTATATAACCAGTTAGTTCCTTGTTGCATTTTATGCAAATAATCAGGCAAGCATAATAAGCCTAAAACTAACCTTGCACACAAATTGGCCTTGCTATAATCTCTTTAATAAAAAGTGCAGCTAAAAAATTGTTTCAAGGGTAAAGCGTAACACTTAACACTAGATTTCAGCCCTAATTTTTTGAGTACAGATTAAAGCATTATTTCTTGGCTACAAGAATCCTTTAGAAAGTGCCAGATTATAATTTTTCTTTATATTTTTAGTGCCCTAATGGAAAAGTTTCCTTTTTCTGTTCCACCTTACAAACTCCTCTTAAAATTGCCAAACTCTCTTAGTTATGTCTTTTTGGTTTACTTACAAGGAAACCAAAATGATGGTATTCTGAAGACCAGGGAAAGGAATCTCCCTCATTTGGCATCCCACTGGGCCCAGATCTGTTTCACTGCTAATGTTTTGCTGCTAAAACTGTACAGGCTGCTTCCCTCTAGGCCCAGGGACTCTGGCAGAAGAGGTGGGTATGTAAGATTGTAATGGCCAGCTTTGAGGGATAATATCAGGACATGATCAAACCCCCCAAATCAAGAATGGGGTACCAAAAATGCCCAAACAGCTAGTAAAACAAGTTTAGTTGTCTTCTGAACTATTACGTGTCAATTTTGCATCCGCCTCAACCATAAAAATGTCTTCTTTATTGTAAAATTAAAGGAAAATATTTACTAAAAAGATAAAATATTTTGTAACAAAGCCTCCTGGGTATAATACTCCCAATTATGAGTTGTGAAGATAAATCTATCTCTATGTTTTTTGAATTTTTCGGAACAATGCTTATGTTTTTTATAGCTCATTGCTCTAAGTCTGTAACAAAAACCAAGCTCACAGCGGCTCAACACGTAGAAGTTAAGATCAGTCTTGTAACTTTTCCTTTTGGTTTTACAGTTGGCCTTTTAA